>NC_090931.1:683498658-684123658 GCF_040938575.1 Ambystoma mexicanum | reverse complement strand
GTAGATTTTAGGAATAAGGAGGGTGGGGAGGGGATCAGAGGGGACAGCAGTAGGATGAGTTTTGGACAGGAGAAGGGAAACATTGGATGGAGTAACAGCAGAGAAGACAGACATGAAAGTGGAAGGGGAGGAGAGAGAAGGGGAATAGGAAGGGGAGAGGAGAATGTTTTGACGTAAGGAGAGAATTTTGGACGAGAAGAAGTCAGAAAAGTCGGAAGGAGAGAGAGAAGAAGTAGCTGAGGGGCCAGGAGTAGGCGGGGAGAGAAGACGAGAAAGGGTTTGAAAAATCCGACGACAGTGAGAGGCTTGGGAATGGAGAAGGTTAGATTAGTAGTAACATTTAGCCGATCTGAGACAAGAGTCATAAAGAGTGATATGAGAAATAGGAGGTTTGATTAGCCAGAGAGCGGAATTTGAGCCAGTGTCGTTCAAGGCTACGGAGGAATCTTAGGGGGAAATGACTGGACTTCTTCCTGCCTACCCAGCTGCACAACTGCACCGCCTCCTGGCAACCCTTGCTCTTGGATTTTGTATCTGCAACCCTACAGTCCCTTTCCTGCTCTTATCAGATACCCGTTGTCAGTGCCTTATTCTTGCACTCGCCACCTGCTGGCCGCATTGCCTGTTCTTGTTGATCACATGTTCAGCACTTTCCATTCCTCCCCTTCCCCTTGCACGTTCCCCCTCCCTCTGCCCTGCACTTGCGCGTTCTTTGTGTTACTGGGCCTAGTAAGATTGTTGTTGTTTTCCTCCCCTGTACCCCATCATTGCATAGTCGTACCCTGAAACACTTGTGTATGGGCGAGATATAAATAAAATATCATATCATATCAATGGGCTGGTATATTTCTGTACACTCATAACTGTTCTGTGTCATGGTCATGGGCCGGACACTCCTTTCACATGATCCGCCGGCATGTTCCTCCTCAATGGCTCGCCACATTCTCATATCTGCAGGGCTCTATCTCACACCTTCTAATGCTTCCATTACTCCTCCATGCCCAGCATCATGGAGTAGGTCACAGCACCAGGGCCATGTGTGCACCCCACCCTCCACACATAGGCAAAGATCTTATGACACCCCCCCCAAAGGTGTTTTGATTCGTGGTGACTTAGAAAATCTACATTGGCTCGTATGCAGGCTCTTTCAGTGAGATATCACTAAGGTATAGGGTTGTAGCATAAGACCCCAACTCAGTACACTGCCATTGGTATCTTCATTTGGTCTGGTCATATGAGTGGGGTGTGGTCAGTAACTAATTTCAATTATGGCCCATCAGTTAATAATTAAGGGCATCTATGGTCCATTTAATATCTACTTATTGTAACTCAACTACTGTGTAATTCCTCTCTCTCACGAATGTTTCCTGATGATATACAGGATGGGTTATTCATCTGTCTGCAAGATAAATTAATGAAATATTGCATTATGAAGAGAGTAGGGTGACAAAGTGATTGTTTTAATTTGCTGAAAGACTCCTACAATATGCTACTTCATGTTATGTTACTTGGCTTTGATGCTTTGACCTGATCTGTCAGAGGTTCATCAACTGTTGAAAAGTGCAGAATAATCACTGGCAATAATGAGCCAGCGTAAAAAAGAGTGTTGCTTCTTGTTGTTTGGCTTTGTGTTAACAAGTACAAGTAGCACATAGTTTGAGCACAAGTTACTATAAATGAAAAGGTCGTAAAGGTTTCCTCTTGCATATTCCTGGTGAGGTCGAAGAACCTGGTTCTTTTGAAATATTGCGGGTGCACCATGAAGGCCAAAAGGTAGAATGGTAAACTGGTAGAGACTAGTAGATATTAAAAAGGTGTACATAAAGCAACAATTTAGTATAGGGCTACCCCGCCCTCTTGTGTCCAGACCTTACATCACGTATAACATAGGCACAGATGTGGAATAAATGCTGCACTGAACCTTACGTATCCTATTACATTAAAACATGTTTTTCAAATTTATTTTCCTTTCGATATTTCATAATACACAATAAACACAGTTCATAACAACAGTAAGTTTATAACATGCAACATAACATTTTGTTCATGCAGCGGGGTCACAATATTCCCATACTCCCAGCTCTTTGAAGTGCACAAGAGCAATGTGGGGCTAGTAAAAAAGCATGCTTTGTATGCAAGCAACATATTTTATAAGATTTATCATAGTTGTTCTACATGGGTATGTGAGTACAAACACTTTCAGTACATCCTACAAATATTAGTTTAAGGTTATTCACATATCTGGATGGAGTATTTTTGCTTTGCGGTGGTTGTTTGTATTCAGAGCATTGCCCATTGGCTAAAGTTGCATTCTCCACTTATTTGTCACAGCAGGATGTTTCTAAGGAGTAATTTGTCACCACAGGTTTGTGGGGTGTAATCAAAGGTCTCAAACGAACAGAACTGAAAGGCACACTGGGGAAATGACCTGCCAGCATTCAGATACCTGCACGCTGAAAAGGGGCCTATTTTGGCAGACTATGTGGGTATTTTTCTGAAGTTGAAATCCAGAGAAAGCTAAAACAAAAATGTGATCCAAGTGCAAATTGAAAAAGCACATCACATTACTGGCTGAGAAATGAATGCAGCCTTTTCACTGTAACTGCCACCCATCAAAGGGTGATGCACTTTGACAATTCACACCCACTTTTCCGCAGAAACACAAACAGCAGGTAATTAAACGTTTATTTTACTAATGACTGAATGAAAAAAGCCCTGTACTTTTAGCGCAAACGCAAAGTGAACCCATATCAGTAAAACACACTCTATGTCAAAATATCATGGCTGATATTAGCAAATGCAATATGTGAGTTCCTTTCAGCCAAGGACAAATAGTGGGTCTCGGGGCAGGATTTGCAAATGGCTTCCCCCACTGCAAGCCTGGTTTGTGCAACCCCAGTATTTACAACAGCAATAAGTTGTGGCCTGCCTAAAGGGTGTTGAAAACCATGTTTCCCTAGACCTGCTGTTTCTGAAGGCAGTTCTATGCAGGCCAAATTTTGTAACTAGTGCATGACTGGAATGTCGGGGCGAGGTGTATAAACAGGCGCGGCAATAAAGGCTGAACTCTGAATTCAAAGAACAAGTAGGCTAATAAAACAAAACTCTGTTCACAGACTGGCTAAGCGTGGCAAATGGCCTGGAGGAAGTAAAGCTCATATTTGCACATATGAAGATTCCCTTTATTTAAACGGAAGATCACAATTGTTGCATTTTATCAGAAACTTCAAGTCACACTGATTACATGTTTCATTTTTTTAGATAATTTCCAGGTGATTTTGTTGAGATGAAATTCATCCACCTGCAAATTAGGGAATTGCAATGACCAGGCAGAAGGTATTTCTGGACCTGGACTGTTGGAGGGTAAAACTAGTAATGTGGGAACTAAGTTGCAAATGCATAACTAATATGATTTTTGTACAAATTGTGGAATTTTGACACATGCCTGTCCAACATGGTTCAGAGCCAAATGTCATTTTATTTAATTCCCCATGATAAGCTGAGTCGGAGAATATATACATTATGGCAGTTACTAGTAAATAACAAAGTTGTTGACACATAAATAGATTCTTTGGCAAAAATTGAGATGAAAAAACGGGGATTGCCAATGGAAATTGCCATATGTCTGTTCCGGGCTTCTAAACCAATCCTTAGTGAGAGGGTGGACTTTGGGGTAGATAGAAGGGTAACTGTGTAGTCCTGGTTGTGAGGATTTTTGCAGGGCAACGCCCAGTATTGAAATCTTGATGGTGTCATCACTGGTATAGAAAGCGGATGAACTATGAGGAAAGTGGAGAACTGCTGAATATTACCATCTGACAGCCACAAGAAAACACCACAAGAAATTGCTGAGATTGTATCTGGGTGGAGCTGTCTATTGCTGTGGATGTCTGAATGCTGATTGGGCCCTATGGTAAAGAGATGGGGACCATCCTTGAGAGTTGAGTGACAAGACCCCTGCCCTCTCTTCAAAGAGGGTCCTTAAACACAGCTGGCTTTCCTGAACTTTAAACAGAAGCTTTTAATGTAAGTAGAATTGAGCCAGTTGAAACCCAAGGTGGTGGAATCTGCTTGCCTTAAATCCATCCTCTTTTAGTGGTTTCAGACGGGGAACTGTGTAGAGCCTTTGACTATTTAAATAAAAATATGAATTTAATGAATTCCCCTTTGGCAGAACACCACAGGGAGATTTGTGTTAACATTTGAAAATAACAAGGCTCATTCCCAGTGTGTGCTGAAAACTACAGACAGTAATTTAATTGGGTAATCCTATTGGTCCAGCTTCCCCAACACAAGCCTTTAAGTGAGGGTGCCTGAAAACGAACCCCTAAATCACTCAGTGTTTATTTTAAAGCAAAAGTGTGAGTGAAATCATAATTGCCATAGGCATTTGTACCAATCTATAAACCAAACTGTTAGCCTTTTAAATGCACAGGAAATATGTCATTGTACAGCACTACATATGTATATTTCTTCTGTTCACTGACCAGTTTGATTATTTCTTAAAGTGAAATCTTTTAAAGTACAGTATTGTGATTTGTATTTCTCCCAACCAACTTGTATGATTTATTTGTCTAACAAGAAGTTTAATTGTGAGTCACAAAGAAGGTGGTGTGTGTTGTTTTAGTGTAATCTCTATTACCTATCTTCCAAATAAATACAAATATATTTCCTATGCCCCAGCCCAGTTCTTGGCTCACTGTGGGCACAGGGGTGGGGATGGGAGGAGATGTGTGTGACTGTATATGAGTCTTCAGTAAGGGCAGTGCTAAAATCTGGCTAATAATTGTGGGCTCCTTGATTGCATATGGGACGAAACTCCCGAGGTTAAAGGTGGTCTCACTATAACGCAACACAGTGTTCCTGCCCTTGTTATGATGAATCGCACATCCTGACAATCATCTTTGTTGATGTTCTACTGGGCTTTCATCAGGACATACATTAACTTAATTGCGGAAAAAAATCGTTCATCTAACACTTTTGTTAAATCTGCAATACAATCAAATAAAACAGGTGTAAGAGGGGGCTCTTGTTACATACGTGTGAGTTGTATCTAATACTCAAATGGGTTATAGGGGCTATTCACCAGAATCTTATTCAGAAAGTTGGGGACATAGAGGAATTTCTTACGATGCATATTTCTTTCCATTCAGAAGGGGATTTCTTCTAGTGTGGTTTCTTCCTAACTTCGTGGCGTGAAACCTGTAGCAATGACATATGTTCATTGTTATAGCACCTTGAGTGTGCTGGGGCGGTGTTGTCTGTTACTGCTATTATAAAATAGCTGCTGACCTTTCAATACTGGTACTCTGATACTTTGTAGGTATTCTGTGTGCTGGTTGCTTATCTTCTCTGTTGGCAGGATTTATCCATGACCACTGCAAGGAGTATGTGTCAGTGCACAAAGATCATGCAGTGATTATGATCCTAATGACTAATAATGTAGTGGATCCCACGGGTCACTGCTTTAGATATTAATGCAAAATCTCAGCCTTTAAAATATTTTGCATAGTGCCATCACTCTGTACAGAGGGCTGCTCATGACCCGGGTTGGACTGGTTTGTGGCTAGCATGCACTGCCGACATATGGACCATCTCTAAAATGTTAGCATTCAGTGCCGCACTGAACGTGCATTAATGGTATGAACGCTCGTTGAGCCTTGATGTCACTTATGTGCAAGAAGGCTTGGCTGTCACAGTGTGTATATGCACACTATAACCCCATACCGTCATAACATTGTCAGGCGGGTTACATACAAGCGTGTTTGTGCGCATCGCCACACTCCCGCATTATCACTGAATACACTGCTCAAAGCGGTAAGAAGCATACACGCGTGGACACAAACCAGAACAGTGCATCTTGCTAAACAGTGTGATTGTGCACTTCTTTGAAAACATGCATTTACATAGAAGCACTTGTTCAAGTCGGCCTACATTATATTTTATTATACTTGTTGCAGGGGGAGCTGGTCATGGACATCGGGCCAGCTCCTCCAGGTGACACTATGGGACACCAGTATCACATAGGCCAAGGGCCTCGGAGGACAATGGGGTGGGGGCTGGCCATGGACATCGAACCAGCCCCATCCAGAGGTGCTATGGTTCACCAGCACCGAAAGAGGCTTCACACCTCTAGGGGTGGCAGGTCTGGCCCTGCCAGCTATTGCGGACCCTGGCCGTCTTCTGGGCAAAGGGCCCCATGGCAACGTGGCCTGCAGTCCCTGCGTACTCAGGGTGGGTCTGCAGGCCACAATAAGAGACACACACGCTCAGCTCATTTTGTTCTGAAGTCTGCAGCCACTCTCCCGCACGTGCCTGCAAGGCACCCTTTCATTAGCTTGGGCCATGATATCATGGCCCATCTTAAAAGGGCAATACATGGGGAAGGGACACATCCCCTTAAAGGGCACCACACACGGGAGGGTTCACTACACAACATCCCTACTTTTTTATAAGGAACAAAACAACCGGTAATACAACATAACTGATTTTTCCCCCTCCCGTTACAGAACGACCTTACTTCAGAGTCAGGGAACCAACTTCAAACTGGATGTGCTATTAACACACGTATAGTCTCACATTTCTATATACATATCACCTACCGACCCATCACCCTCAGGTGACGGTCACAGGGAGATGCCCCCGGTGGATGGTTGGCCGTTGGACCGCAAGCTACCCACCCTTTATTAACCTGGGGTATGGAATTGCCACCATTGCATGATGCTCACAGATAGGTACTGGTACCCAATAGAGCACCCCTACCAACTGCAGGAGCACAGCTTCACATCACTGTCCTTTACTGAGACCACTTTAAGCATGTAAATACTATGCAGGTTCACAGCATCAAAACACATGTTTACTGAGTCCTCTTAGCAATGGCAGGACTGCAGGAGACAAGTTCATACTCCATCAGCATCTGTTCAGGAGTCACTTCCCCGGTACCAGGTCCATTGATGGCATAGTTCAAAACCTGCAAAGCCGCACCTGGCGGGTGATGCCAGGGGCCACATCGGCATAGATCCTTGATGAGGTGGGCCGTCCATGCAGGAGTTACTTCCCCCAGGTCCAGGTCCCTTGATGGTACAGTTTGCAGCCGGCAAGGCCACACCTGGCCAGTGCCAGGGGCCACATCAGCATAATCTCTTGATGTTGGGGGCAGTGCAGCACAACGCAGCTCGCTGGGGATTCAGACTGCTCCACGGAATGCTTACTCGGTATGCGGTGCACTCACCCCGAACTTCTGCGATGTTCCTCCCGTCCACAAAGTGCCGCTCTCTAGTGGCGCATGAGGGCAAACAAGCATTCCTGAAGAGCTGCAACCCTTGCCTTGCCCGGTGTACCACTTCCTCGTGGCGGGTGTCAGGGCCACCCGTGGTCGCTGGTCAGACCTCAGCTGTTGGTTGAACTCAGGGGGCCGGCAGGTATCTCCCCCCAGCCCATACCGGCCTGGTCCTTCGACGGGATAGCCTGCCAGGTGACGTTGGTGGCAGGCAGCCCGGTTGTCATCAGTGGTAGGCAAACAGGGCCACTAGCCTGGTCCTCCGACGGTACAGTCGGGGCATTAGTGGCATGGTGCCGAGGCCACTCGTAGGGCAAGCAGGGTAGCTTTTGTGGTAGGGGGACTTTCCTGGCAGGATGTCCTGTTTTCCTGATGTCACCGTGCCGGGAGATGAATGCTTCCAGTCTTGTTGGCCTTGCCTTTCGCCTGTTGGTGCAGTGCCCAGGTTCTTGTCCCGCTTGTGGTGCGAGACTGGACTGGTGTCCCAGGTATATGGTTGGTGTCGTCCTCTCGGATTACCTGACTGCTCATTGCGCACCTTCCCCGGTGCTTGAGGGCCCCCCACTTTGTCACACCCCGTACAGACAGCATCACTGACTCATTGATACTGGTGGGATGGCTGGGCCCCTTGAGGAGCATGAGGGTGGAAGTCCAACCCTATAGGCATGGAGGCCACTGTTGGAGCTGGTGCCGGGCGGTTGTTCATGTCTCTACACTGATCTCTGAACGGATGTACTGGAAGTGGTGCTTCTATACACTAGTCTGTACTGTCCTTTGCCTTGGTGAGGCTGAGACGTCCTGCAACTCTCAACTATCTTGTATGGTCATCATTTTACTCGTGTTCTCACCAGGCGTTCGAGTGAGACATGAGGACTGTCAGAGTCAGCACACACGCTGTTGCACCCCATTGGCCAGTCGACCAATGGTTCTTGGCCACCTCCAACTGTATTATACTGAGCCCCCTCTTCGACTGCCAGTGTGTACTGGCATGGGACTGCTGTTCCTCCATTGCTGGAGCTTCTTACCACGAATCACAGTGGCCAACCCATTGCGCAGGATGGTCTTGAGACCCTGCGTTTGGGCCCCTTGCAGCTGTGTCAGAGCCTTGCTAAGCGCACTGGTTCCCAGACGATGCACCGGTGTGCTTGGGCAGCGAGCACCCTCTTCGTTCCCGACCGCATGACGTGGCAACCAGGTGCATACCCACCTATACTGTGTGCTAGTGTCACCTCTGCAGCCTTGGTTCACCAGAGGGCCACTTGCCTTGGGCATGCACTGAGGATCATCATCACTTCCATGGGGTAGTCTCGCCACATCAATTCTGTTGCTCCCGAGTACCCTTCCTTGTTTCTGGCCAGTCCAACCGTATCCTGAGGCATAGCTCTCAACTCACCTGGTTTTGGCGGGTGTCACCCGCCTTCAAAGCAGACGAAACACCCGCCAAGTCCCTCATACGCCCATTCACTTCAATGGGCCTCTCACCCGCCAAAAAGAAAATCGGGTGTTTTCACCCACCTAGGTGACAAAAAAGGTTGGGAGCTATGCCTGAGGTGTTACTGCATCCCCACCTCTGCGACCAAAAGAAACGAGATCTTGGGCCTCATTACGAGTTTGGAGGTAGCCATGCCCTTAATAAGCTACTGGCGCCGTTAAACCCATACCCCCAGGGTCGTAATGAGGCCCCTTGTCTCTAATTTACCTGATTGGGATCAGCACGGTGTGTTTAATGACACTGCACTTAAAGATGTTATTTCTGCTGGGAGCCGTCTCTTGCTCCCTTTAATCTTCCAGTAGTGCAGATATGGAGTGCATCATCTTTTGTTTTATTTCTCTTGCTCTGACACGGAGCACAGTGACTGCACTGTCCACAGGGCCTGGGCATCCGGCTCGAGGCAAAGCAGCCATGTGACGCTTCTGCCTACTGGGCCGGCGGGGCACCCACCTCCTCCAGCTCGCCTGCAGGCACGCAGCACCTTCTCTCCCCGGGTGGGAGAATTGTTTGTGGAATCACAGTAGTGCCGCCAGAACTGCCGTACCTCGGGGCAGAGGGTCTTCTTTCTGCTCCTCCGGATGGGCTGGGCTGCAGGTGAGCCCCGCAATGTTATCCTCTTCCTCCCGGCGAGTGCCACAGGGGTTGGGCTGTCTCCCTCCTCCCCCTCACGGCAAAGGCCGGGGAAAGAGGCTGGCATTTTCTTTTCCTGCCGGCAGGTGCCGCATGGGTTGGGCTTGCCACAGGGGGTAGGGTGGCTCCTCCCTGGCCACATGAGCACCCTCCTCCCAGAGGGCCGCGGCCAGGGAGGACCCATCTGCAGGTCTCACTCCGTAGGGCTCCTCCAGCAGCGTCTCCCTGGCAGGCTGGAGAGCAGCGCCGTACCCCCTCCGATGGGAGGTTTCACCTCTCCTGCGTCAACAGCTGATTCGTACCTTATTCCCTCCATTGCGGCAGACTGCCGTGGGCGCACCTCACCGCAGGGTGGCCCGGGCCCACACCGCAACGCAAGCTGTGAGTCACAGGCCAACCCCGGCTTGCTGTGTGATGTCACGCTCATTTCCTCGCTCACTCTCCTTTTCCTCCTCAACACGCGAGATGGGCGGGGGCTCGTCTTCTTCTCCCTTTTCCTTTGAAATGGAGAGGCCGACTTCCTTGTCGCCAATGTTACGGGGGGAGCTGGTCATGGCCATCGAGCCAGGTCCCCAAGGTGATACTATGGGACACCAGTATCACAGGGGCCCAGGGCCTCGGAGGACAATGGGGGGGGGGACTGGCCATGGACATTGAACCAGACCCACCCAGAGGTGCTATGGGATCACTCGGATCTTTACTTCGTCATAAGTTTCTTCAGAATGCATATACTATCTTCAGTCAATATCTCGAGACATAGCGCACACTTTCTTACGATGTCATCAGTCATTTGCCTAGCTCTTTCTCATATTCCTTCAGGGAGTTCCTCCTGCAGGTTGTCGACACTTCGAGGGTAAATTCGATAGGGTTGTCTCAATGGGTATCTCCTTCCAAAAACTCACTGCAGTATTGGTACGATAGCTGGTGTCGGGTGCAAGAAACCTGAAGGTGTCTCACTCACTAGCCCCCAGGGACCTGTCATGCAGGTGGCCAGGACACGGACATCGCTATTGGATCCAGTTCCTGGAGGTGGACCAGTGCAGGAGGATCACCTGGATGAGGGGTCTTCAGGGAGTGGAAGTGGGACACCGAAGGGTGAGACACAGTATCCCCTTCCTAATGACACCTTTTCCCCCATCCTACCCAGTAGGATATTTAGAAACTCCACCCCCCCCTTTTCCAACATGAACACTTTCTCACACCATGAGCGACAATGGACTAATACCAGAGCCATTTACTTGTCATGTCCCAACACAAGGGTCAGGCAGAGTTGGGCAATTGCTGATAACTGCACACACCTGACTGCCCTTTTCCTTCTACATGGGGATAAAAGGCTGTGCATGAGAGCACACTCTTGGCACAACTGAACACACAAGGAAGCAGCTTTTCCAGGACGGCAGTTCAAATGGAGGAGAAAGGTAGCGAGACCTGAAAGGACATCAAGGAGGGAGTTGCCCTTGCCCTTTTCAAACAAGACCCGCAAAGCCTCTGACAAAAGAAACAAGACCGGGAATCACAGCTGGCGAGTGGTGTAACGGATGTCAACAGTACATGGAACCATCCCGCACTAATAGCCAGGGCAGGGGGACACGGTTGCCATCGTGGTACCGTCCTTGACTTCAGCAGCAAAGTAAATGCAGAGGAGTTCAGCACATTCGGTGAGTTGGCAGAAACTGATAGTGGGCCGGACTGAGTTAGGCTCAAGGTTGCAGTAGCAACATTAAGAAGATTAAGATGTAGAAGTATTTTATGAATGAACTTGGAACCAGAGATAGAGTGGTCCGGTGCCATGTGGGTGCTCGTTCAGAGGTCTCTGACTGGTACCCCTCTCCTGAACAAAGACACTGTGTTGAGATGGAAAGTTTTGAAACTCCAAGTACCAAGAGTCCATAGGGAAGGCTGACGTGAGGTGTGAAGGTGGTCATAAACGGGTCAAGTCAAATCCCTTATACAATCGAAAGTCCTTGACACGTTTCAGAAGTTTTGATGATTGTTAAATTGTGAACCCGACTGAGGGAATTGTGAAACAGGAGTTTGTGCCTGGCAAAGGGGAACACTGTGTGAACTGTGATTTTGTGAATAAACATGCACTTGCCATAGCTTAACAGAGTGACCCAGCGAGATGTGGTTGCCGTTCGGAAGTCTTTGTTTAAAGTTGTTAAGTGCTGTGGAGGGTTTGATCCAGGATGAGGGGGACCCAACTAAACCTGTGTGTTTGTTTGAAAAAAGACATTGAGACTTTTGAATATTACTAATAAGGAGCTTTTGATTGAAAGGAGGTAGTGAACCCAACTGAGGGACGTCAAGGGAAATGTTGTGAAGAAGCTCAGTGCACAGCATTTTGACGACAAGCATGAACCCGACTGAGGGATGTCCACAGTGAGTGGTTGGTCTGAGCCTGATTGAGGAAGGCTAACGAGTGAGAGAAGGATCGGAATCTGGCTGAGGGGGATCCAGGGGTGAATGGTAATTACCCGACATGAAGGTTAACAGAAGGAACTTTTGTTTTATTGTGCATGGCATATCAGGCCCACTAAAGCAAGAAACTTTGCATGAAAGAGACTTGGACACATAAAGGTCCTGATATAAAGAAAATAAACTGTAATATCATGCCGGAGAAACCCAGGAGAGTGCTGTGTCAAGAGTCCCACCTTGTCCCATGCTAAAAATGTGGGGAAGGGAGACCCCGGCCACAACATCCTGATTTATCTTTTTGTGAACACTACTTTCTTCTCTTGTCAACATTATCCCACACTCTTTTGTAGCATAGCAGTAAGGACTGACAATAGTTTTGTTTAGTATAGGCCCTTTTTATTTGACCAGACTCTACTTGGACAGCATTATTATTATTTGATGGTCGTAGATTGCTCCCATCTTACATTTAGGTTTAGATTAGGTGTTTATCTCACCCATTTTACAATTTAATAAAAACCCTTGAACTGTGATCACTTGTGTCTCTCTTGCTTTGATACCTGACCTTTCTTACGTATTGTGTCAGCAGTGGGATTTGATTCAACTGATAAAAATTTAAATCCATGCTGATAATTGTTGTACCACCAGAAGGGGAAAATAGAATCGTTGAACTCCTTGAATCTGACCACATAACCACACTAAAAGAGGTATTGTTCAACCAACTTCAGGTCCTGACTGGTCAACAGGATCTGTTCTTTAAGACTCAAAAATTATTTGACACCCTTCCTTTCTCAAATTATAATATACAACTGTGGGATCGAATAATACCGAATGTTTGACCCATCTTTACTTTTATTAAACTGAGTGCTCTGAACCCCTATGCCCTTTCTAACCTTTTTTTTGGTACCCAATTGTCATCCATCATGGGACCATCAGGGATAGAGATTAATTTACCAAAACCCATTCCTTCGGCAGACTCCGAATCAAAGAAATCAGAGGACTTTGAAACCTTATCCGAGAGAGTTGAGAGTTATTTCTTTTATGATTCGGAATCCTCTACTGAGGGAACCCTTACACCCCCTGAAGAAATAGCTGACATAGCCAATGTCATCACCCAGTTAGTGGCCCATCAGATGCAGGCTGAAGCTTGACTCCAAGAATATTTTACTAAATTGATTGAATTGCAACGAAGACCCCTACTACCACATGGAGTACTTCAGCCATATCTTGAAGGTGAAGATTTAGGAAATGTTTTCTTGAACTTCTAACGCCCATCTGACCAACTAGGATCGGAAGAGATCCTCAAAAAATGCTATTTGGGCCCTTTGTTGAAAGGTGAACTGCAAACCTCCTATTAACTACTTAATCTTGCACAGTGTGCCACCTTTCGATTCATCAAACAGGGGCTGTTAAAAAGAGTGGGGCAAACCTGCAATTTTTATCAGCAGAAGTTGAGAGCCATTAGACTAAAGCCAGGAGAAACCCCCTTAGAAATGGGTCAATGTGTCAAAAACACAGTGTTTCTGTGGATCAATAACACATTCTTAGAAGAACTGTTGGATGTTTTAACCCTAGAACAATTCACAAATTCCTTACCCCCTTTTTTTGCAGAAAGCCGTTCTGCAGTTAAATCGACCTACATTAGCAACGGCTAGTGAGACTGCACAAAACCACTCAGATGCAGCTAAACAATTCCACTCAACCCATCGTTGGGAGGCTCGGAAGGATCATAAGCCTATCCGTTGACCTCAACCTCAGGGGGGTTGTATAGAATTAAAGAAGGGATGCCACGAGAGAAAATTGAAATCAGAAAAACTGATCCTAAGACCAAAGATGAAAGTGATAGAGATGAAATAAAAGGAAGCATACCATGCCCCCTGTCTGATTTTCTTGTAGAGAAACAGGACATGAAGCTAGACACTGTCCTAAGAACATAAGGGACGAACCTATGGAAATAAACTGTTTAAAGGGTGGTGAATGGGAAGAACCTGAAGAGGAACTGGAGACCTTTAGTATCTGTTTATGTCAATGTTCTACTGACTTTACATTCAAAAAGGCCTGGGTAAATGGGAGGCAAGTAAGGGCCTTAATTGACTCAGGTAGTAAGCAAACTGCTACACAGGCTGATTTAGTTACAACAAAGGACCTGGAAAATGCGGCCCGAGTTAGGATTACATGTATACACAGGGACAATGAAGTGTACCCCAAAATACCAGTACACATTCATATCCGGCGTGAATCCTGTGAAATATTGTCAGCCATAATTCTTGGACTCCCTGAAGAAGTTATTCTGGAGCAGGATTTCCCTTCCTTCTCTACTCTCTTACAGGAAACTGCACCTCCATTTGGAGATTTTCTACCCCAGAGTTGGTGGCAAGCAGACTAATACAGCCAAAACTCTCCAATATGGGACTGGGAAATCTCTGAGCCAAGTAGACCTGCAACAGCCCTCAAAAACCAATTCATAGTCTACTGTAGAGAGACCAGGAACATCACTACACCTCTGCCAACATGGACCACAACAAACCAATGGAATTTGTGAGAGTTCTTGGACATCTCTGGCCCCTGTTCTCTTTCAGATCATAACAAAGTAGAACCTAGACAAAGAACAGGCATATCCACCCTGGATACGGGAAGGGTATGTGAGAAACCTGAAGGTGGCTCACTCACTAGTCCCCGGGGATCTGTCATGCAGGTGGCCAGGACACAGCCATCGCTACTGGATCCAGTTCCTGGGGTAGACCAGTGCGGGAGGATCACCTGGATGAGGGGTCTTCGGAGAGTTGAAGTGGGACACAAAAGGTGAGGCACGGTATACATTCCCTTATGAAACCTTTTCCCCATCCTACCCAGTAGGATATTTAGAAACTCTACCCCAAACCGTTTCCAACACTTTCTCACACCGTGAGCAACAATGGATTAGTACCAGAGCCGTTTACCCGACATTTCCTAACACAAGGGTTGTGAATGGCATATCAGGCCCTCTGAAGCAAGATACTTTGCATGGAAGAGACCTGGACACAGAAGGTCCTGATATAAAGAAAAGGAACTATGAGCTCATGCTGTAGAAGCCCAGGAGAGTGCTGTGCTCAAGAGGTCCACCTTGTCCCATGCTAAAAACGTAGGGAAGGGAGACCCTGGCCATAGCATCCTGATTTATCATTTTGTGAACACTTCTTTCTTTTCTTGTGAACATTATCCCACATTCTTTTGTAGCACAGTGGTAAGTATTGGCACCACTTGGATAGTATTATTATTATTATGTATTATTATTTGATGGTCGTAGCTTGCTCCCATTTTAGATTTAGGTTTAGATTAGGCATTTTTCTCACCCATTATACAGATTAATAAACACCCTTGACCTGTGATCATGTGTGTCTGTCTTTACTGTTGCGTTGTGCGTTATTTACAGTGGTCATACAAGGGTCAAGCCAAGTCCCTTGTACAATTGAAAGTCCTTGACACGTTGCAGAAGTTTTCACACTTGCAAAATTGTGAACTCGAATGAGGGAGTTTGCGCCCAACAATGGGGAACGCTGTGTGAACTGTGATTTTGTGAATAAATACCCTTGAACTCTGACCACTTGTGTCTGTCTTGCTTTGATACCATGCCTTTCTTAAACAGGCAAGGCACGGTTTCATGTCTCCAATGCAGGGGAAGTAAGAGGGCCGATCTCCTGCAGATGTATACAGCTGCTCCTCTACATTCCTCTCTCTGGTCGAGTCCTTGACCACCTCAAGTTTTTCTGTTCTTTTGTATTTTCACTGGAAGAAATTTGTCTTGGGTGTCAATATCTTCGTCATCCCACTAAAGGTGCCTGCAGTTTTAATGTCTTCATCCACACTCCAGCTCATGTAGCTGTGTTGTCCATTCAGGGTAAAGTAGACCCAAAGTCCCACATAGTTCTTATGATCCTTTGGATACCAGAATTTCATTCATTTCAGATGTCACAATACAAGACTTTAGGTAGGCTCTGATGCCATCATCTGTCACCACCTTGTCTTCTGGTTCATCCTTTGCATCAATCATAAGCTTCATTCCCACTGCTTTTTCTGCCATTTTCTTATATTGTGCAATTATTATTCTGATCAGACAGAATCCAAATATGACTATCAGCAATATTGCTCAAAGGAACTTGAATACGTTTGCCATCCAATAAGGGATCCATGGTAACAGGAGCGCGAACCAACTGTCATCTGTGATGGCCTCTGTCTCATCCACCATTTGCACGTTTAGATCTGTCAACATGGATATGGCCTCCGTCAAGATCCTGTTTTCACTGTCATGAGATGGCATGAATGTGCAACATGATGGCCCGATCTTGGCGCAAACACCTCCTTCCATTGCTGTAATCATGTAGATAACATATCTATTCTGGAGGGTCCCTGAAGAGTGTTGGGACACGAAAGCGCTAGGAGGAGGAGAACAGCAGTACAAATGCAGCTGAATGGATCCAACCCTGTGAACATTTTGGCAACAACTGGGATCTAACCCAGTGAATTGGACACTTTTGGGATTTAACGCAGTTATTTTTTTTCTTTCTTCAGGTATTATATTGGCCAGGAATTGGAGTGCACGCCTCACCCCCCTTTTGTTTTTACATGTAACCTGTGGAGATCCAGACTCCAGAGGGTGCAGCACCAGGGATATTTTGCCGTACAGTGGAGAACCATAGTTATAGTTTTCCCCCTGCCCATGCTAAGGGTGAGATGTGTGCTGCTGGAGGGGAGTCTTTCCTTGGTCACCTGTACTGAACAAATGTTTTCACTACAGCCCCATACACCTTAGAGTCTGCATTAGCAATTTAATTGGATTCACCTGAAAAGAAAGGCAACGCAGCCTCCCTGAAGAGTGTTGGGACACGAAAGTGCTACGAGGATGAGAACAGCAGTACAAATGCCGCAGAAGGGATCCAACCCTTGGATGAAACACCACACCTTTCAAAAGTAGCCACATATGTGAGAGCCCCTCCAGAGAATATGAACATTACTAAAATACCTTGCTCTGGTGGTAGATGCCAACTAAGGATCAACAGCAGTCACACTTTAGCCCACAGTGCCTACCCGAGGAGGAAAACCATTTGCATATCAGCCAAAGGGACAGTCCAGCACCGAAATGCTAGGGGTGCCTGGCACGGTCCCCTTGCTCTTCTGAGAGAAAGAGAGAGAGTGCACACATGTTGAGTGCTAGATAAGCAGTACATTGTGCACATCTCGTATGTTTGTGTTTTGTTGAATATCATGTAAAAGGATCATACATACTCTGTTTTAATAATAGGTGTGCTACCCTATTGGTGCCGAGAGATATTAGAAAATAGTTCTTGTTACAGTATACCTGCAAAACTGTACAGGAAATTCTCTCTAATTGCTCACTTCCGGTGGAGTAACTTCCCATAAAATACAAGACTAACACCCAACCTGATGACTCTTTTGTTATTAAGGTATGTATTAAGCATACACCTAGATTTGGGAAGCAAAGGAGAACTTTACAATCATAGGGGGAGGAATATGGTGAGGGAGGCAGAGAAACAAGGGAGTGGGCAGCCAACAACACGGCCGAGAAAGGGTGGGCAATTTATCAGCAATGGATCTACAAGCAACTGAGAGAGGAGGCAGTAGGGATCAGCTCACACCAGTCTCAGATTAGGTGGAGAGTGGACGATGTGTCGACCTAAGCACCCATACCCCTCCCCTATCTCCAAAACATAAAATGATGAAGACTGCAAATACAAAAATACAACAGAAAGTTATCATGAATAATTTCCTATGGGATTTGCAACATAGGGCCTCATTACGAGTTTGGAGGTAGCCATGGTGCTATTAGCACAATGGCTGCCTCCAAACCGGGCTCCATTACGGGGTTCCTGCAATGAGGGCTTACACGGGTCATTCTGACATAGGAGGACCCGGTAATTCCTCCTTGCAGGAACCATTCCCCATTCCCATTTGAGCCCCGATAGGGCTCAATGGGAATGGGGAGGGAGGTAATAACGGGCACATTACAACTGGCCCGTTATTTCCTCCCTCCTCCCCTCGCGGGACCCGGAAAGGACGCCTGCTTTTACCAGGCGTCCTTACAGGGTCCCGCAAAGGGAACTTTGTAATCGGCGCTCCCGTATTGAGGGCCATAGAGTGAATATGTGATTTAGTTGAATTCTTTCTTTGGACTCTTTAATCATTTCAATATCTATGATTTGAAGATGGTTTGTAAACAACACATTGTTAGCTGTGATTTATTGTCTGAGTCTCAAGTTGCTAGGTTTTTGTGATTGTTTTGAGAATGACAAAAGCCAGTCATATCACAAAACTACATTCATATTTTCAAGCAAGTGTATTATCTTGTTCAAACTATGTGTTGGGTATTTAAAAATGAAAGTTGGCTAAGCCAATAGGTTTGACCATCATATGGCAAGTGCCACCTTAAATACCCAATAAATATCTGCCACGAGAAAGGACAGCATCAAATATCACAGCATCACAAGAAACATAAATAAAGGATTAAGAGGAAACAGTTGCACACCTGAAGCAACAAAGGTTGGGAAATAAAACACATGCTGCCAAGCCTCAGGCATCTGGGACTCTTTACTATACACTCCAATAGCTTTTCTACCACTAGGAGTCGATAAAGTGAAACCTATGAGACAAAAACTAGCAAAGAAAACATTAATTATATTGGCTGAGAAGGGACTTAGTGGAGGCCAAAGATGTTATGGGTGAATATCTCTCTTTTTCACTTTCATAAAGAAACTCAGTGCTACGTCTCCAGTTGAATATTTCTGGATGGATCTTTCATCAGTCATTTTTCTATTTATTGCAGGTAGCTGGCCTAGAAAATCTACCATAACAATCTTCTTAAAGTTGTCACGTGCCGGGAAAAGAAGATGTATATTTGCATGTGCCCTAAGTAATCATGACGTGGATGGCATCAGGAAAAAACAAATGTCTTAAGATCACTCTGACTCATTGCACTTCAACACTTGATGATTATCTTAGGCATCACAAGTAAGGATGGTACAGTACATGAAATTGTTCCAGAAGGACGTTGCTAGCTAACCAATTATCATCAAATTGAATATTCCTTGTGATCCTCATGTGTGCATATCGGGTGATGTTCTTTTCATTGACAAATGAGCTTGAAGATGTATTGGAATTGTATTACTGTTAGCGAAACAACAAATAGTTCTTAGGTGGATGAGTAGCCCTTCCCCATAAATAAAATACAAGGAGAGGATGACTGAAGGCACCAAAACCTAGGGACTATTTGTCAATATTTCTAAGCTAGCTCCCTAAATCGAAGGAAAAGCATAATGGCTTGATCAACCGTGTGGACTGAAGACTGGTGGGACATCCTGGTACTTTGCTCTTCCACCTACCTTAGCATCCAACCTCGCACTGTAGCACAATTTGAGTCTGTTAGTTTACAGAGTGGAATGTGTAGACTATGCTGGCTTGGTGGTGTGGTGTTTGTGTGGGTGATGGGTTTGAGTTTGTCATGTAGTTAAGATGGGGTTTTATTGTGGATTGCTTTGAATGCAATGCAGAGTCCTCAGAAGGCAATTTCCGTGGTTACAGGGAGCCTATGGTGCTCGCCTAGAGTTGAAGTGATGTGTGAATGTTTGGGTAGGTGAAGGATGAGTCTGGGTGCTGCATTTTGTATGGCTTGCAGAGGGGCAAATGTGCTGATGGGGAGTCCAGTGAGGTAAGGAACACATCATCCCCTGTCTGAATATTACGCTACGGTCTCAATAACCAATGAGTGACAGATGCATTCATAACCTGTTTACTGGGCAGAATAAGTGTGTAAACTGTGAGGACCCACCACACAGATTCTGTTTAGTCCTCACCCAGCCATAATAAAGTCAAATTTTATAACGTACCTTGAAGGGTTTTGAACATATAGAAACATGTCCTTGATTACTTAATGGAAATAGATACTTATTCTGCGCTTATGGGTGGCTGGGCCGAACAAAGAAATGCAAATGTATTACGGGTAAAAAATGCATTATGCAAAAGCATTTATCACTGTGAAAAGCACAAGACCAACGTTTCTGTAGTTGATGC
This sequence comes from Ambystoma mexicanum, assembly GCF_040938575.1. Taxonomy (NCBI): domain Eukaryota; kingdom Metazoa; phylum Chordata; class Amphibia; order Caudata; family Ambystomatidae; genus Ambystoma; species Ambystoma mexicanum. The sequence continues at coordinate 684,103,784 of NC_090931.1, read as the reverse complement.
CATGGGCTACATCTGCAAAATGCATGAGCAGAGATAATTCACGGATGTGTTATGCATCAGTAGTTGAAAACAAGAACGTTTGCCAAGGCGTTTATACTATGTACACACTTTGGGATCACGCACTGTAATGCTGCAGGACAGATGTCACATAATGCATGAGTCGGTCTTCTCAAGAGCCATTCCTCAGCCAGACCTTTGTGCTTGGTGCAGGCAATGTAGCATTAACGCTGGGTTTCTTCCTAGTGCTGCTGTGGCCATTTACATCCACTCACTCATTCACTTAGTCATTCACAATTATCTGTGAGTGGTTGAGTGAGTGTGCACCTAGGAACAAAGGTGTGGGATTGAGTGTGGCTGATGTTACATCTGGTCCCCCTGGGCCCACGCAGACACACACCCCGACACGCACACAAGAACACTCGGGACGCGATGCTGCTTGCTCCGCGTCCCGGCGGGAACTGCCGCATGGGCGCACTTTATTAACCTACGCATGCGCGGGGCCACAACGAGGCCCGCGCATGCGCATCAACCAAACTGGGACGTCACATCCCTTTTTAACTTTAATCAAAACAAAGTAAACAGTTGGGCGCGCATCTCCCTGCACGCCGGGTACACGGGCGGACATATGACCGCCCGGGAGTCTCACCTTGCCTCGTTCAGCTCAGTCACGTGAGTCCAGGACATAGTCCTTGAGATGCCCGGGCAACCACCGCTCACGGCGGATAGGGTACCTTGGCGAGGCGGGAGGCGGAGGAGAAGCCTCATGTTCCGGTCTCGGTGGTCCCTTTCCCTGCACGCTCTCCGGATCTCCTGGCGGACCAGCCGACCCTGCGCTTTCCTCGGAGGTCCCATTTTCAGCCGGTCTTTCAATGCGTTTGAAGAATGACCGGTTGCGCGTGACTGTTCCTTGGTCGCAGGCTGCCGTCACCATGGTGCCCTTGACATGCGTTACCTTCCACGGGCGCGGCTCGAAGGGCAGGGACAACTTCCCCTCGGGGTGCCTGTTCCGGACCAACACGGTGTCACCCACTCGCGCCTCCTTTTCTTGCAGACCCCTCCTTTCACTTTCTTTATCATTGTGCCTGGCCCGTTCATCCCTGACACCCTCATCGTCTATCACTCCGGGCAGACGGCCATCCTCCTCCGGTAGCATTCCCCTCGGGCATCGCCCAAATAGTGCTTCGGCTGGGGCCACTTTCGTGGATTGGTGCGGCGTCCTCCGGTATTCCCTCAGAAACTCCACGAGCTTCCTCTCCAAGTCTTCACCGCCGCAGGCGGAGATCCTCAGGACCTTGTTCAGAGTCCACATCATTCTCCCAGCCTCTTCGGTGGCCCGCGGCCAGAGCGGGGACACCCTGCGATGCCGGATCCCCCGTTCACGGAGGTAAGTTGCGAATTGGCTGCCGGTGAACGGTGGCCCATTGTCCGAGCACAGGAGGTCTGGGAATCCATGGGTGGCAAACATTTTGTCTAGTGCCTTCGTTGCAAACTCTGTCGCCGTCGACTGTACCACCTCCACCTCGGGGTACCTGGACCATTGGTCCACTGCCACCAGGAAGTACATTCCCCGACCCGTCGAGCCAAAGTCCACATGGACAGTTTCTCATGGTATGCAACTACGCTCCATCGACCTTATCGGCGGAGCTCTGTCCCCCGGGGCCGCCGCTTGACATGCGATACACCTCCTCACGAAACTCTCCACTCGCCCCTCCAAGTCCGGGAACCATACTTTGTTTCTCAGCCGAGCCTTCATTTTGACAATCCCCTGATGGCCGATATGGGCAAGTTCGAGGATCCTTGACCGCAGTGCCCTTGGGATAACAATTTGCCGCCCTCGAAGTATGAGTCCATCGTCCGCGACTGAGAGTTCATCCTTCACCTTCCAGAGCGCCCGGAGGTCGTTCTGAGCCTCCGCTTGAAGGCGGGAGTTGTCCTGCAGCACTTCCCTCCACTCGCCGCTCCTCACGGCATTCTTGACTATGGTGAACACCTCATCCTTTGAGCATTCTGTTGCCATCTCCAGCCTCGATATTGCCATTGGAAGAGACCCTTCCACCACCTGACACAACAGCCCGTGGCACTCATTCGCCCCAATGTTGGTGCCAGAGTTCTCCTTGTTGGGATGGCGCGACACGTAGTCGGCCGGGTTGTTCGTGCCTGGTCGGTATACGAGTTTCACCCCGTACTCCATCAGGGCTAGCATCCACCTCTCTATCCTGGGGGGCGGCTTGGACGACCCCCCAGCCAGTATGGGCAGGAGCGGCTTGTGGTCCGTTACCACCACTACAGGTTTGCCCAGTATGTACAACCGGAAATGGCGACAGCCCCACAGGATGGCTAACGCTTCACGTTCAATCTGAGAGTATCTCATTTCCGTGTCTGAAAAGGCCTTACTCGCATATGCGATGGGGCGCATGTCCCCACGTTCGTCAGGTTGCATCAGCACCGCTCCCACTCCTACCGGACTGGCGTCAACCACCACCTCTGACTCCACTTTGGGGTTGAAATAAGCCATGGTGTCTCCATCTGACAGGGCATTTTTCAGAGTCTGGAATGCCTCCTGCTCATTGGCTCCCCATTTCCACGCAGCGTCGTTCCTCGTTAGTACTCTGAGTGGTTCTGCCAGCGACGCTAGCCCCTTGATGAAGCGCCCACAATAAGTAACCATCCCCAAGAAGCTGCTCACTTCCGTAGGTGACTGGGGGGGGGCGGCTTCCTTAATGTCCTTCACTTTGGCGGGGTCGGGCGACACACCGGCTGCGTGGAAAATGAACCCAAAGAAGCCAATGCGGTCCTTGAAGAACTCACATTTCTGTCGATGAAGGGTGAGCCCTAGGTTCTTCATCCTCAGGAGCGTGTCCTCCAATCTCTTCATGTGCTCCCGTTCAGAGTCCGTGAAGACTAAGATGTCGTCGCTCATGTTCAGCACCCCTTTCAGGCCAGCCAAAGCTCCTCTGATGGTGTTCTGGAAAACTTCGGCGGCTGATGAGATGCCGAAGCTCAGTCGTTTGAATTGGAAGAGGCCGTCATGCGTCGTAAAAGTAGTTATGAACCTGGAGTCCGGGTGCAGTTCGAGCTGGTGGTAGCCCGCTCGTAGGTCCAACTTCGAGAATACTCTCGCCCCCTGAAGCTCTCCGATGATGTCATCCAGAGTGGGTGTGATGTGCCTTTCCCTCTTAATTGCGGCATTTGGGAGGCGCATGTCCACGCAGATTCTCACTGCACCAGGCTGCTTTGGCTTGGGGGCCACCACTATCGGGGACACCCAGGGCATCGGCCCCTCCACTCCCTCAATAATGTCCATCTCTACCACTGATCGGAGTTCCTCCTCCACCTTTTCCCGTAGGTGAAACGGGATCCTACGATGCTTGAGGGCCGTCGGTCTGATGGACTCGTCGATATGCAGGCGCACTGGGGGTGCTTTAAGTTTCCCTATGCCTTCGAAGATGCCCGAGAACCTGTCCAGCAGTGTCTCAATGTCTATCTGGTATACACCATATGCAAAATGAACCAAGTTGAGGGCCTCTGACGCCGCGCAGCTGAGGAGCGAGTGAGGGCTCACGTCAGTGACAAAGAATTTTGCCTTGATGCTACTACCCCCTTTCGACACAGGTGACACGAACACACCCTTGAGTGGCAGCGGGGTGTCTCCTCCAAAAGTAAATATCTTCGCCGTGGACTTGCCTAGTGTCGGCGGACCTGGAAGTTTCTGGTAGTCCTCCTCTGCCAGCACACACACAGAAGCACCCGTGTCTATGAGTATCTGGGTCGGCACTCCCAATATGTCCACCTCGCACCTGGGCTGCCTCCTCCTTTTGCTCTCCGAGGCAATGTTGGAGATGAAGAATACCTCTTCTTCATCCTCTTCGTCTTCTTCCTCTTCCTCCGCGATCTGTAACTTCCGTATCTCCTGTTCGAGGGCAGCAATGCTGCGTTGCCTTCTGAATCCGCCACCTCTCGCCCTCGCGGGACCTCTCTGGGTGGGTACAGGGGCCGGTGCGCGGCACATGCGAGCATAGTGTCCTAGACCATTGCACCGCCCGCACGACCTCGTCTTGGCGGGGCACTCCTCAACATGAGGCAAGTCATACCCGCAATCCGGACAAATCGACCCAGGCGTGGACGGGTACCTGTTCTCCGATGCCTTCGGGGCCCACTTTTCTTTCAGCTTAGTTCTCTTGGAAACAGCAAAGGCCTCCTCCCTTGCATTCGGCCTGACCGCTGCGTCCATACTCGCCCCTCTGGATTCCGCTAGCTCGTAAATCCTCCCACTGTCCAGTATCTGCTGCAGTGACCATCCTGGCTCCCTCAGCACTTGACGTCACAATTTGCCGGAGCTGCAGCCCTGGACCACCTGGTTTCTAATCATCAGTTCGTCGTTGTCCCAGCGACACGTGCTGGCAATCAATCGAAGTCTGGCACAGAATTGATCTAGAGATTCTTCCTCCCTTTGCTTCTCTCTGCAGAAAAGGAACCTTTCGTAGTCGACATTGGACTGTGGGATGAAATGATTTTCCAGCGCGGTCTTGACCGTGTCATACGTAACCACCGGTAGGGCAAGTGATTCATAGATGCGCATAATGTCCAGGCCAGCTGAATATAGAAGGGTCACCCTTTTTGCGTCGTCATTTGAAGTCCCCGTCGCTGTACAGTACATTTCCAACTTCTTGACCCATAGGAGCCACCTGGGACCCAGCTTAGACGGGGGGCCTGACATGTCGAATTCCTGCATGGGCAGTAGCGATCCTCGTTGTGTCCTTACCACTCTTGTCGCCACTTCCGCTTCATCCTCGCTGCCTGACATCTTCACAGGTCGCACAGGCACCTCTCGGTGTGATAGAGGCCGCTAACCTGGATGATGTGTTCTACCGCGCACTTTTCGCTGTGTCCAATCCGCGGCTTCGTGCCTGTCCTTTTGTAGTTTTATTTATTTTTTTTTTTGTTGGAGTGTCCCCAGATTGCTGGGGACAGTCAAAAGTTCCAAAAATTTCCCTCGTGGCAGCACATGAGCACCTTTTCAGGCCGCTACTGCCTCGAGGCGACAAACGTTCTTGCTCGATCCGCGTCGTGCACTCTCGTGCCGACGACGTGTGTCCTACTCCCACGTCCGTAGGGCGAACGCTGTGGCAGCGATCCCGCCTCGTCGGCAGTTGTTACATCTGGTCCCCCTGGGCCCACGCAGACACACACCCCGACACGCACACAAGAACACTCGGGACGCGATGCTGCTTGCTCCGCGTCCCGGCGGGAACTGCCGCACGGGCGCACTTTATTAACCTACGCATGCGCGGGACCACAACGAGGCCCGCGCATGCGCATCAACCAAACTGGGACGTCACAGCTGACATCATTGGCTTACTTCATTCATTTCCACCACTCAACTTGCTTGCTTACTCCAAGAGGTTGTGTATAGACACACTCTTTTTTCTCACTTCTCCCCCCTTCCAGGCACTTTTCCCCTCCACCTCTCCCAGCACTTCTGCGTTCTCAATGTCTCCTGCCTAGTAAGATCACTGTTTTGTTCTCCACTGTTCCCCTCCCTTGCCACGCTCTGAAACACTTGTGTACGAGCACTATAGAAATAAAATATAAATATCAATATCACACATTACATTCTGAGGAGTTTGTGTAAGTGAGTGTGCGTGTGCCACCTCAATTGCACACTCACTTCACTCATCATGTATGTCAACATTATCTAACATTCAACCCTAAACAGAGAACTATGCGTGCATAATTGTTATACATCTTTGAGAGAATTAGATTTTTGCTGTTAAAGTGATTTGCACTTCAATTAGATTGTGACATAATGGGGGTAATTCATAGAAATCAGCTCACAAGTGGCGTGCGCCGATGGCGCACAGTGTGCGCGTCCGGCAGTCTGCGCCAACCGCATGCGCCAAAACCCATTTCAGCGCACAGCGTATTCATTGATTTTAACATCTATAACCAACCGTGCCGCAGAGTGGCGCAGCGACCCTGCAGCAGCGCCAGTTACGCTCCAAACCCCGCACCGTGCGCCATGAACAACGCACAAATCCAGTAAATGTGCAAAGGTCAGTGGACCAGCATACAGCCCCCCAACCACGAAAACGCATGTAAAACTCCTCACGCACCCCTCAGAATACACGTACCCCTCTCACGCTAGCGAAAACACGTGTAAAACTCCCTGCACAACCCTCAGAATACATGTGCCCCTCTGGCACTAGCGAAATTGTGTGGGAAAAGTCCCCCCCGTGGTGTGGGCTGCCTGTGGGGCATGCACTGGGGTGATGGGCTGCCTGTGGGGCATGGGGAGGATGGATGGGTTGCATGAGTGTATTCTGAGGGGTGCACATGGAGTTTTACACACGTTTTCACTAGAGCGAGAGGGGTACGTGTTTTCTGAGGGGTACACAGGGAGTTTTACACGCAATTTGGTAGTTTGGATACTCCCGGGTGTGCCCCCTCCCCAGGCCCTGCAGGCAGCCCACACCACAGGGGACTACCCTACACCCCTGGCCATGCCCTGCAGGAAGCCCATCCACCCTGGGCATGCCCCGCAGGCAGCCCACATGGCAGCATGCACTTGTGAGCCCTAACACATGTCCCACCATCATTCATGGGCACCTGCCAGCAGGCCCCGACACATGTCCCCCTGCACCCCGACCCACTCAGCAGTGACGGGCTCCTGCCAGCAGGCCCCGACTCATGTCCCCCTGCACCCCCACCCAGCAGTGACGGCACCTGCCAGCAGGCCCTGACTCATGTCCCAACAAAGAACATGTCCTAACAAAACAGACCTATGTCCCTAAAGCCAACCCTAATCTCCTTGACCCCAATCCAAGCATGCAACCATCCACAGAACCGACTCCCAAATGACCCATGCCATGATAGTCTTAATCAGGCTTGTCCAACCTTTTTGAATGTGGGGCCAAAGCATTCACTTTTTGTCACCCGGTGGGCCGGCGAGCCAAAACACCCTGACACAAAGCAGTATATTCAAAAGCGATGGAGTGTGACCTTTCACGCAATAGCATCACAGGCATAGCCATGCAGTCCCAAAGAAGATAGCTTTTGGTGTCGGGGGCAGCGATCAAGGGTTCGTTTCTTGTGATTTCTTCCAGTGTGTATGTGTTGATATTTCTCGGAAATAGTGGGGGTGACAGAGCGTAGCGAGGGAGCTATAACAATCTAAGGAGGGTTTGGGGGGGTCTCCCCACCCCCAAGAATTTTTTTCCAAATATGGGGCTGAAATTGTGCATTTTACAGCAGGAAAAGTTACCAAAAAGCCATAAGTTTACAATCAGTTCTAAAGGGGAACATGTACATTCCATGTCACAAACAGCAGACAAGCACATTGTAGAACACAACACATTTTAATGATCAATGTGTCCACATTGTAAGACAGCACTGTCACTGATGTAACACATTGACGTGCTGGTTGTGCCCAAAATATGCCTCTGTAGCAACATGTCTATGCTGGCTGTTCCCAATTTAGGCCAGCATTATCCTCTACAAAGCATGATTGATGCTGCCTGAGCATGTGCAGTGTGCCCAATACATATGCCAGCTTATCTCTGTAATACACATTCATTACTTCTGTGGTAATGAAAGAAGCATAATCCAATTCCAGGGGGCACCTGAGGCAGTAAAAGTCCTCCGCCATGGCCCGGTTTATTGTTCAGAAATAAATTAATTAATCGTGTCCACAGACACGACAAACATTGAACAAATAAATAAATCAGGCAGGGGAGCCGACTTATGAATTTCCCGGGGAGTGCCCAAATATAGGAAGTTACATAACCAGCACTTATATGACCGCATTTGCACGTAGTCGCCAACTTGGTGCGAGGGGGGCGGGGGGTGCAGAACAGTGGAAACATTGGCTAGCATGTATTGAATATACTAAAGGCAAGTAAGAAGGAGGTTTAAGCCTTCCAGTTGCATTCCAGTAGGCCAATATTGCCCCTACTCCACCCCTATATAATCATCCAGGTTGTAGTAGCCCTCAAAAGGCAGAGCAACACAATTAGAGTAGGAGAACGAAATGCCATCCCATCCTGTGAGTGTGTCAAACCTCAGAGCAAAGACTGTGTGTGTGCCTTGGAGCACAATCTCACTAATTTGGTGCAAATCTCGCAAGTAGGTGCATGAGAATCCCATCCATGCATATGTGTGGGCTGCAGACCCCGGATCACTTTCTCACTTCTTCAGTGTGAAACTGTCCAAGGCAGTACTGTCCCAATGGTGAGAAGTGTCATATTTTCACATTAACTATGCTTAAGCATTTTGAGTTATTGAATAGTGCTGCTACATTCAGAGTTATTCCATCCCTTTAAATATATTAGCTCTTGTATAACCACAACAGTGTTGATTTATTCTGATGATGATGAAGATGATGTTAGACTTGCTCAATCGTTCTGGTTCTGTATCATGAAATGTACTTCAGATCTTCAGAGTCTCTGGAGGATAGCTCAGGGGCAACATGCTCACCTTGGAAGCAAGACGACAAGGAGCAACTCAGGTTCGATCCCTCTGGGTATATTATACCTCTACATCTGTGCACCCCTCTTGCCAAGCGGGGTGCACAGATGTACAAATACACCCAAACCAAAACGATTTTAAGAAATTGAGGGACAGGCTTGCTTTGCATCTGTACCTCCATTTCTAAAAACCGTTTTGGGTTGGGTGTACTTCTACATACGTGCACCCAGATGTAGAAGTATACCCAACCCAAAACGATTTTTAGAAATTGAGGGATAGATGCAACGCAAGAGCCTCTTGCTTTGCATCTGTCCCTCAATTTTTAAACATCATTTTTTCCCCGGCTTTCTCCCGGGCCGCAAAGGGCCATCCATACTGCGTCTCTTCTCTCTGGCCTCAGGGGCTGGAGGGCGGGGCGGAGCACCCGCATGCTCTGCGCCCCTGAAACCAGGCTGTGGGCTGTAACTGCCTCTGGTGCTGGGAGCACCAGAGACAGTTACAGACCACAGCCTGGTTTCTTTATTTATTTGTTCAATGTTTGTCGGGTCCATGGACCCGATTAATTAATTCATTTCTGAAATGTTGGGTCTGCCCAACATTGCATAAATAAATAAATTAATCGGGTCCACGGACCCGACAAACATTGAACAAATAAATAAATAAACCGGTCCTTGTCAAAGGCAGTAACAGTCCTCCGCCATGGCCTAGTTTATTTATTTATTTGTTCAATGTTTGCCGGGTCCGTGGAACAGATTAATTTATTTATTTCTGCAATGTTGGGTCCGCCCAACATTGCATAAATAAATAAATTAATCGGGTCCACGGACCAGACAAACATTGAACAAATAAATAAATAAACCAGGCCGTGGCTTGGTACTGCCTCTGGTGTCCCCCTCCCCCTTTTAGGGGGCACCAGAGGCAGTAACAGTCCTCCACCACGGCCCGGTTTATTTCTTTATTTGTTCAATGTTGTCTGTACAGCCTCACGGGCCACATGAAATGACTTGGAGGGCCGCATTGTGGTCCGCGGGCCATATGTTGGACAGCCTTGGTCTAAATGAACCACCATGCCCATGCAGGAATGCACAATGGAGCCACACAGTGGCAACACATGACTGAGGAAATGTTCAATGAGACATGCACAAAACCAATGACAGAACACAACACCAATTCAGAATTTAGAAAAAATGTATTAAAAACATAATGAACTGACTTGGAAGAATTGTAAAATGAAAATCAATGTACAATGACTGATTGTGAATAAAAATATTGTAAATCCAATGAAGTAAAAAAAAGAAAAATCATGTGCAATAAAAATGTGGTCCATTGCCAATGTCCATAATAAAGCCATAATCCAAATTAAAAAAAAAGAATTGATCCATGGGAATATAGAAAAAGAAAGTATGTACAAGTCTGCAACTATATACAATGGAAGTCCAAATGGTCCATGATCCACAAACAAAAGGAAACCTACAAAAAAGTCCTCTGAAGAAAAACCTATATACACGAAGTGGAGCAATGTCCATTAACTCCAAAATAAAAGAAAAACAAAGGAAACCTAAGACTAATGAACTATATACAATGGCGGCGGGCAAGTCCTACTGCTCACTCTGTGATGTTCTGGGCCAGGGCATCATCGAACTCCACGTCGATGTCCCGGAGGCAGGCCTCCTCCCTGTCCTCGAGGTCTCGCAGGGATGCAGTCATGGCCTGTTCCAACTCCCTGAGAGTTGCCTCGAGGCACTCAGCCCACCTCAATGCCCTGCGCATGGAGTTCCCTGGCACGGGTTGAAGGTCCCACGTGGGTTTCCATCGCTCTGTACGTGCTTTTCGTGGGAAGCGGTGCGTGTGTTTTCCAGACGTTGGGGTTCACACGCAATTATTTCCCAGCGGATACAATGTGTACTTCTTTTGGTGTGGGTATTGGCTCCGCGTTCTTCTTCTACACGCAAGACAGATGGTGAGTCGCACACATGCTATTTTTTGTACTGCGGGTGTCCCGGTTGGTTGTGTACCCCTTTTTTCCGGGCATACTAGCCCGCGTGTTGATCAAGTATGCATTTGTTGCGTTCCTGGCTGCCACAGCATACTGCGTATGTTTTTTTTCACGCCTGTGGGCTACAGGGGTCGCGTATCTATTTTTTGTGCTTTTTTGGGATGCCTGAGCGTTGAGTGACACGTCATTTCTCCTAGGAGGCCACAGAATGGGATATTCATCATGGCTGTATATACATGTTTGTTGTTTGCGTGCACTTTTGTAATGCGCAGGGACGCTACTGCCTGCTTTCGTGAGACAGACTTGTGTAGGCCTGTGCATGTCTTTGGCCGTGCGCGGGTGTCCCCTATTCGATTCCATGAATACGTGTAGTTCGCGTGCGTGTGGGTATTCCGTGCAATACTTCCCCAGTTACGCCTTCTTTTTCATGCATCGTTCCCCATTCCGCGTGTTCCGCCCCCTTTTTGGTGTGTGTGCTAACTTTGTGCGCTTTCGCTGTGATCGTCGCGCACGGAGTTCGGGATGTGAAAATGACGCGTGCGCCGGTGTGCGCCACGCGCGGATTTGGCGCACATCCTGGAAATTACACGCGCAGGTCCTTCCATGAATCGCACGCGTGCGCTGGCTTTTTCACGCTAGTCCCTGCTTGTGCCACTGATTTCGGTGCACATTTATTCCATAAATTACCCCCTATAAGCCTTTACTTGGAATCTTAGAAAGGAAAGCATTGTTTTTTTCCCAGTGTGAATCCACACACATGGTGTATCTCCCGCTGTCTTGATTCTGCAGGTATGGCATAGTATTGTATTCGGTTTTGATATAGCACAGCACACACATTGTAAAGGCATCTTACTGTAAAAGGCCCAAACCAGATACATGTACCAATCTATCTAAAGTGGAAATAGAAATGTCTTCATTTTAAAAGCCCGTCAGATAGCACAGCAAGTAGAGGGCTAGCTTTGACATCCGGGCAGAGCCTGCCGACCTGCAATCCCGGCTGGGCCAAACTCTGCCTTTCATCCTTCCGAAGTCGATAAATGTGCACCACACAATGTTGTGAGTAATAATAAGCAGCGCTCAGATACCTGAGGGTTCGTACCACTATAAATGCTAAATTATTATTATTATTATTAAAATAAAACTTTAAATGATTTGGAACAGGGCAGATATGAATGGGTAATTGATTCCAAGGTTTGGCTGCTTGTACTGAGAAGGAGCGGCTGTCCCATCTGAAGTATCTGGCTTTTAGAGCAGTCTGCATTCCGAAAGTTACTTAACAAAGCAATCTTGTTGTCATATAATTTGTGAAAAGCTTTGGTAAAAAAGTGAGGAAATAGATGTGATAAACTTTGTTATGTTGTTATGTTATCAGAATTTCTAGCGTCATGGCGCTGGCAGTTAAGGCATGTCAAGGGAAGTAGAAGAGGTGAGTTTTCAAACTGCGGCGGAATACAAGATAGTCCACGGTGGTACAGGGGACAGAAGCCAAGACATTCCATACTTTGGCGGCGGCCAGCGAAAAGGCCTGACTGACAACACGGGAGAGTCTGACCTGGGACACTGCCACTACACTTCACTTTGTGAAGTAGTCATATGAACTAGGGCAGCCCCCCCAGAAAAGGCTCAGGAGGAAGTTGCATGTGTGGAGATGACTTTAAATTGACATGTTTCTCCCCCACATAATATAATGATTTTACATATTGTTATTTATGGTTTTTCTAACGTGTTTAAACACAAAGAACATTCACAAATGCAAATGAGTTTAAAGTTCTCATTGATCTGATCCATTATGTAATTTAATGTAATAATATTTATAAAGCGCAAAACTATGCCCCATAAGGCATCTAATGGATAGTCACAGCTGCTCCTAAAGAACTACTCTAACAAACAAAAAAGACAGAAAACAAACAAAAAAAGCTGTGTTTTCAGGGTTTTCCAGAAGCCCATGTGGGCGCTCACTTCCTGTAAGTAGTCAGGAGAGAATTGCGCATGCACGCGAAGAAAAGGCTCGCCCCCACCCGTGCATTCTAAAAACTTGGGACTGTCAAGAGAAGCAGATCGAAGGGACCTGCAAGGGACAGAGGGAATTAGATTAGCCTGCAAATACTCAGAACCAAAGTGATGAAAAGCACGATCGGCAATGCAAAGAACCTTAAATTTAATGTGACTGCTCACCGGAAGCCAAGGAAGTTGTTGAAGGAAACCCTGCGAGTGAGACAACCGATTAGCTCCAAGTGCCAGCCAGGATGCAGCATTTTGAAGTAGCTGCAGTCGTTGAATTAAAAAGGCTGGCCTAACCAAATAGATACCCTTGCAGTAATCTGTGCACCCGAAGATCGATGCAGCTACCACTTTAGCTGGAAATTCAGGAGGCAGGAATGGCAGTTTTTTTTCAGAATTTTCAGCTTCGGAAAGCTGGAGTTGCTTACTAACGTGATTTGTATCTCTGAGAGCAAGAGTGTAAGATTCTATCGCCAAGACTTTTGGCTACCCTACTAGGTGTGGAGCATGGGCACAAAGAGTCCAGCCAAAAAATTATTAGTCCAAGCTGCCTGCAATTCAACAGGACCCGTTATCATAATCTCTGTTTTTCTCAGTTTAATTATAGACAGGTTTTGGCCATCCAATCCCCTACGAATGCCAGGCAGCATTTCGACTGAGATGGAGGATCACTTTCAGGAGAGTCCAACCGAAAAAGCAGTATATTTTCATCTCTGACTGTCTGTCTGTTATCCAGGAGTGGTGTGCCGCCAATGACCTCTGCCTTAATGCCACTAAGGCTGACATTCTCCTCATTGGCACACCTGCCCCCTCCTTTCCTGTCACTCTCTGGCCGGCCTCACTTGGCCCTCTTCCTGCTCCCACCTGCAAGGCTAAACACCTTGCGGTCATCTTCGACTCCACACTCTCATTCTCCCCTCACATCTCTGACGTCTCTAAGAAGTCACACTACCAGCTGCACCTCCTCAAAGGTATTCTTCCTTTCCTTTCCTTCCCCCAGAGGCTCACTGTTTCCAGGGCACTGGTTCTCTCTAGGCTGGACGACTGCCACAGCCTCTTTCTCAATCTACCTGCCTCTACTCTCCGCCCTCTGCAACTCATCCAGGACAGGACTGCAAGACTTGTCCTTGGCCTCAAGCCCAAGGATCGTATCTCTCCAGGACTAAACCTCTGCACTGGCTCCCATTGGCTGCGAGGATTAAGTTCAAAACCCTCTGCATTATCCACATGGCCGTCTGGGGCACAGGACCTCAATACCTTCAACTCTCTCTTCCTAAATATCTTCCTTCTCAAGCTCTTCGCTCATCCGCCTCCAACTCCCTCAGGGTCAGTCGCTTCTCAAGCAACAAGTTGGTGGTATATCCTTTTCTTCAGCTGGGGCCTCCTCTGGAACAGCCTCCCTGCCTCCCTTAAACTTGAGGAGAACCATCTCTGGTTCCGGCAGCACCTCAAAACCTTTCTCTTTGCTTCTGCTTTTTCTCCTCCCCTCCCCTGCTGTCCTCCTAGCTGTAACCTGAACTGCACTGGTTACCTGGACGCCCTCTGATCTCGGGCCCAGGTCCTCCCCGCCAGTCTCACACTCCTGCACTAGGCAACCCCCGCACCTGGGTACTGTTTCTGTATCCCTGCAGTCCCCCTACAGCACTTGACACCTGATGTCTGCACTTACCCTTGTACTTGCCACTTGCTTGGCTTTACCTTACTTATTGCTATTTATCTATTCCCATGTACTACACTATCCCTCCCTCCATCCCATGCACTTGCGCGATCTGAATGACACCTGGCTTAGTAGGATCGTTGTCTGTCCTCCCTTTCTTCGCCCTCCCTTGCCTCGTCGCACTTTGAAACACTTGTCTATAGGCGCGTTGTAAATGCCATATCATATCATATCATATGTGATGTACGCCAAATGCGGGGACTGCCTTCCTGTTTCACATTAGGCATGATAAATAGCACTCAATATGATTCTTATGTGGGGAATTCTTGGGTGAATATGACCCACATATCCTAGATATATTTCTTAACCTCCAAAATTGCCATTGAATGGTGACAAATTGACTTGTAGCATCACACACATACATAGGTGATGCCAATAAAATGTGGACATAGACAACAGAAGATATCTTTTGATACAACCAAGTCTTCTACAATTAAATTGCTTAATTACTAAACTTTCAAGGGATAGAGCATCAACCATCATATACTGAAATGAACAATTTGACTATATTAATGTTACAATTCTTAATACTTAACCAATATTGATTTATTTATCTATGATGTCACACACATACGTGCATGATGATGTCACGCAAAAACATACATAACGATACATATCTGTGGTCACAGCACAGTTCCTCTTAAACATACTGCCTCTATGGGATTGAATTTGTTACCATTATAAATGTCAATAACCATTACTTTGGACATATGGAGATGAATAGCCTCTCCATTCTCTAAAACATTACGGCTCCCAAGTGACGTCACACATGCATGTGCGTGATGATGTCAATGGCAACCACTCCAACAAATAGCGACCATCTCGACAGGCACTTCACAAGCTACTTGTCGAGATTGGACCTGCTGGAGCC
Organism: Ambystoma mexicanum; assembly: GCF_040938575.1. Lineage (NCBI taxonomy): Eukaryota > Metazoa > Chordata > Amphibia > Caudata > Ambystomatidae > Ambystoma > Ambystoma mexicanum. The sequence goes on along the minus strand of NC_090931.1, from coordinate 684,088,736 downwards.
CACCTGTTCTCTGTTTTTACCTGATCCTGAAGTGAGTCCAGGGGAAGCTATTGTTTCCTGCTTTCTCAAACTTGTTTTCCCATCAGCAATACATACAACGTTGCCTCTTTACTTTCTAGGAAGATTCTGGCTAAGCCCTAGATGCATTTCCATTTGGTATGGATGTAATCCTATTTTACTGCAAAAGTCCTTCTCCTTTTTATTTTTTTAACATATCCATGTAGGAGTCTGTGTTCGATAAGATCACACCTGAATCTTTTATTATGGAAATTCAGACACCAGTATCCAAGATTAAGCACACATTTACGTTTTCTAGACAACCCACTGCCCTAGATATAAGGACCTCCTTTCAGCTAGAAACCTGAAAGTAGAAATACCAACAGAAATTGGCACTTTTTAAAGAACTACTATTAGGTCAGCATTGATCTTTTAATTACCCTTTTTTTGTTTACCTCTATAACAATAAAGCGAAGAATTAACATACTACAATACACACCAGGCCTAAGCAGTAACAAGTGATAATAAAATATTTGTGTTTACCAACAAGTTAAGGTCGTTTACTCTATTGTTATCCCTTCTCATCCAGGAATAGCTAGTCACAAAAAATTGAGCTAATTCTCATTATGCCAATGGATGATGAGTGAGTTTTCATTTTACCCATATGTGATCCATGAATCACAGGGACTTTCCAAAAGTGTATAGGCATTGAGCTAGCATGAGGAATGACATAAAAAAAGCAGACTAATGACTTATTTACAGAAGACAGATGACTAGTGAGAATTATTTTCACTCATATGTGTACCTTCAATAGAAGGGTCATTTTTCTACCAAGTGTGGGCACTATGTTAGCTAGAAGAAATGTTTTGTTAAATTACAAATGTGTCCATTATGCTTTGAATTTCTTATAAAATATAAACATGAGACTTATCAAGTTTCCTTTTTAACTTTTTTTGTAGAATTAAATTAAAAATGCTTACTCCTGACGAAGAGTCAAACTCGAAATGTGTTGGGCTATCTGCACAATAAATATCTGTATTAGGAGAATTACCAAATGATTATTTGAATTATTACTGTTGAAATTTCATGGTTGTATCAACATATTAAAAGTGTCTGTATTAACATTTGAATAATAACACACCAAGTAGTAGCCCTGGATTCAGGGTAGCCTACTTGGGCATTGTGTATCTAAAGTATTTGGCTATGACTCGCAGGCCATTGATACTGTGCAGTGGACGCGAGTTTCCAACTAGGAAACTGTCTTGTTCTGTATTTAGCATTGTACAACCAAGATGCCAAGGTTGCAATCTTCTCGCCGCGCACATTGACCCCCTCTTATTCTATAGCTTCATTATTGAATATACCTTCGAAAACGAATCATAAAAAACCATTGAATTAGGAGTGCTCTGTGTCAACATCGGTTTGGTTTTTGGTTTCATCCCCAAGGGGGTTGACATCTTTTTTAACACTAGCACCCTCTTAATATAATGTCATTTTCGAAAATAAATATTCTGACTGACAAAGCAGCCACTACTTGGGCATTTAGTGAAGAAGAGGCCACAAGAATATTAGGACTAATTAAAGACACAGATAAGGAGACAACTATTCAAACTTAAAACTACAAAAGATCTAAGATATATGAAATATGAATCACCACACAGAGGAAATATTAGGAAACATCAACTCAAAATCATCAAAGAATTGCTTGACAACAACACTCTTACCATGAAATGAGCAGAGAAAGAGGGTGCTTTGTTATTGATGAATACGTCCCTTTACAATAATGGCTGTATGAAATTGCTTGCAGACCATAAAAAATATTTGGTTCTGGAGAATGATCCAATCATTTCCATAAAAGAAATCATCAAAGAAACTGTTGAAAACGCATCGGAGATGAGCTGGATTTCAGAAAAAAAACAGGGAGTTCCTAATCAAAACATGTCATGTCACACCTGTATTTTACAGATTACCTAAGATACACAAGAATAGTACAGACCCACCCTTTAGACCCATTGTGGCTAGTACCAAAAGCATGTTCCAACCATTGGCAATATACCTAGATGCAGCATGCAACTGTTTGTACAAGCTACTTCGACTTACCTTAAGGACACAACACACTTTTTACAGAAGTACGGACCCACCCTTTAGACCCATTGTGAATGGTACCAAAAGCGTCTTCCATCCTTTGGCAATGTACCTAGACACAGCACTGCAACTGCTTGTACAAGTTGCTCCGACTTACCTTAAGGACACAACACACTTTTTACAGACCCTGGACACACTTACTTTTCAAGAACCCAACTTGCTGGTATTTACAATGGACTTGAGCAGCCTCTACACATCCATCTCCCAAAACGAGGGCAGAGAGGCCCTTGAATGGTTTCTGTTAAGACATGAAGACACTACTATTCACAAATATTTTGCTATCAAACTCATCAATATCATACTTTACAATAACTATTTTCGGTTTCATGGACAATACTATCTACAGATAGCTGGCACCTCAGTCGGCCCTTCATATGCAAACATATTTATGTACTTTTTTGAATACACACATGTCCTTGAGAATCAACTATGGAAGAACAATATCAAATGTTGGAAAAAGATACATCAATGAAATCTTTGGGATCTGGACAGGAACAGAGGAAGAACTATTGCAATTTTGGAACTATCTGAATGGATGTAATGAAAGGATGTCATTCACTGTGGAACTAGGGAAACCTTCGGTAAACTTCCTGGATGCCAACATTAGACTCCAAGGAACTGGTTTTAGTACCAAGATCTACAGAAAACCCACAGATGTGAATAGCACTCTACATTTCAGCAGTTTTCATCCTAAACTTCTCAAACAAAATCTTCCATAAAGCCAACTGTTAAGGCTCGAAAGAATTACGTCGGACTCTGAAAAACTTCAAGAAGAATATGACAACATGAAGCTAAGATTTGTGGACGGATGTTTCCTTGAGGACATACTGAACAAAGCAACATTAAGGACAGAAGCACTCAGACATGAAGAACTCCTCAAAGGCAACACAGAAAAGGTGAACAGAAGCCTTATCCACCCGCCGAAATACTCTAGGATGTACCAGATTAAACATATCATCCACAAAAACTGGGATCTAATTAAATCAGACCCTAACCTCAACCAACTATTTCCTGAGCCACCAATGTTGTCCTACAAGAGAGGCAGAAACTTGAGGGACAAACTCATCAAAGCCGAAAAACCAAAACAACCACCCCAAAGTTCACTGAGCAAACACAAATGTGGCACCATTGCCTACCTGAATTGCCAGCATGTTTCAGGAATTATCAAGGGTGACCATATCCATCATCCTAATACTGGTAAAAAGATCCTTCTTAGACATTACGCAACTTGTGAGACTAAAAATGTCAAATGTGCACGCCGCTGCCCGTGCGGTAAGTACTATGTAGGTAAAAATCACAAAGAGCAAAGGACAGATGGACTGAACACAAGTCAAGCATTAGGACGCGGAATACTAAATCATTGGTCTATAGACATTTCAAAGAAAATCAACACAATACCTCTCAAATGAGAGTAGTTATTCTAGAAGTAGTACATAAACTACCCAGAGGTGGTGACTTACCGAAAATGTTATCACACGTGAATTATTCTGGACGCATAGCTCAGATGCCATGATGCATCTAGGCATCAATGAAGAATATTACCTGGGTTCTTTTCTCTAAAAAACATTTTGTAAGAAACTGGATACACTGTGAACTCCTAATGACGCAGTTTTGCTTGGAGCTTTGTGGATACTGGATCATGAAATCACCGTCCCATGTGACCAAAAGTTATTACCATTTATTCTGTGTATCTTTTAAATGACTAGATTGTACCTGCAATGTACTACTCTCAATAAACTGCGTTGGTAGGCTTAGCCTTAGTTCGCACTAAGCTTTTTCCGCTCCACAAAACATGCTTTTGGTTAACACTAATAGTAGAAGTTAGCGTACAACACACTCGTTAGCCCACACGCCGGTACTGAATATTCATACATTTAAGCTGAAATCATAGGATTCCATGAATACTGCGTTAAGAAGTTGCTGTATTATCATGGAGCACTGCCACTGTTAAATATCTTTATACACCTTCAGGTGTTCCACATTCACACCAACACATTTGCCAGACATCGCACTCAAAATGACTATGGCTAACCTATATTTGTAATTATCAAGTTACATACGCTATATCAGCTAGATCCTTTTGGTGAGACGTTATACCAACCCACTTCAATATTTGCATTCAGATGAATGATGTCAGTTTTTCCTTAACAGTATGTATCACAATATATGTGATATACACTAAACATGGGGACTGCATTCCCCTTTCAGATCAGGCATGATAAGTAGCACTCAGCATGATTCTTATATGGGGAATTCTTGCCTGAATATGATCCCACATATCCCAGATATATTTCTTAACATCCAAAATTGCCATTGAATGGTGACATATTCACTTGTAGCATCACACACAGACATGGACGACGATGATAAAATTTGGACGTAGACAACAGAAGATATCCTTTGATACAGTCCAGTCTTCCACAATTAAATTGCTTGATTACTAAACTTTCAAGAGATAGAGCATCAAAAATCATATACTGAAATTAACACTTTGGCTATATAAATTGTGCAACTCTTAATACTCAACCAATGTTGATTTATTTATCTATGATGTCACACGCATACGTGCATGATGGCCTCATGCTAAGACGTACATAATGATGAATATCTGTGGTCACAGCACGGTTCCTCTTAAACATACTCCCTCTATGGGATTGAATTATTACCATTAGAAATGTAAAAAAAAAACATTACTTTGGACATATGGAGATGAATAGCCTCTCCATCCTCTAAAACATTACAGGTCTCCGGAGACATCACACACGCATGCGCGTGATGACATCCATGGCAACCACTCACACAAATAGCGATGATCTCGACAGGCACTTCACAAGCTGCTTGTCGAGATTGGACCTGCTGGAGCCCACCTGTTCTCTGTTTTTACCTGATCTTGAAGTAAGTCCTGGGGAAGCTATTGTTCCCTTATTTCTCAAACTTTTTTCCCCATCAGCAATACATAAAATGCTGCCTCTTTACTTTCAAGACAGATTCTGGCTAAACCCTAGATGCATTTTCATTTTGTATGGATGTAATCCTATTCTACTGCAACTGTCCTTCTACTTTGGATCTTCCCGTATCCATGTAGGAGTCTGTGTTCGGTAAAATCACACCTGAATCTTTTATTATGGAAATTCAGACACCAGTATCCAAGATTAAGCACATATTTATGTTTTCTAGATAATCCACTGCCTGAGATATAAAGAGCTCATTTCAGCTACAACCCTGAAAGTAGAAATACTGCCTAAAATCAGCACTTTGTAAAGAACTACTATAAGGTCAGGATTGATCTTTTAATTGCCATTTTTTTTTACCTCTGTAACAATAAAGCTAATAATGAACATACTACAATACACACTAGGCCTAAGCAGTAACGAGTGATAATAAAATATTTGTGTTTACCAACAGGTTAAGTTTGTTTTCTCTATAGGTATCCCTTCTCACTAAGGAATAGCTAGTCACACAAAAGTGAGCTAATTATCATTATGGAAACGGATGATTAGTGAGAGTTCATTTTACCCATATGTGAACTATGAATCACAGGGACTTTCCAAAAATATATAGGCATTGAGCTAGCATGAGCAATGTCATAACAAATCAGACTAGTGACTAGTTTACCAGAGGCAAACAGATGACTAGTGAGAATTCTTTTCACTCACATGTGTACCTTGAATCGAAGGGTCTTTTTTTCTACCAAGTGTGGGCATTATGTGAGCGAGAAGAAATGTTTTGTGAAATTACAAATGTATTCATTATGCTTGAACTTTGTATTAAGTATAAACATGAGAAGTATCAAGTTTAATTTTTAACGTCCTTTGTAGAATAGAATTGAAAATACTTGCCCCTGATGAAGAGTCACACTTGAAAGGCGTTGGGCTATCTGCACAATAAATATCTGTATGATGGGAATTACCGAAAGGTTATTTAAATTATTACTGTTCAAATGTCATGGTTGTTTAAACATATTAAAGTGTCTGTATTAACATTGGAATAATAACACGCCAAGTAGTAGCCCTGGATTCAGGAGCCTACTTGGGCATTGTGCATCTCTAGTATTTGGCTATGACTCGCAGGCCATTGATACTGTGCAGTGGACCCGAGTTTCCAACTAGGAAACATTATTCTTCTGTATTTAGCATTGTACAACCAAGATGCCAAGGTTGTAGTCTTCTCCCCCGCACCCCGAACCCCTCATATTTTATACCTTAATTATTCTATGTGCCTTCAAAAACTAATCATAAAAAAATCATTGAATTAGGAGTGCTCTGTGTCAACATTGGTTTGTTCCATGTGATATATTCTTGCAAAAATGTCGCCATAAAAGAATGGAGCAGTTTTTTTGCTTGCAGCGGTATTACCATATGGAACATGTGGGGGAGGTCAAGAAGAAATAAAACACCAACCTCTCCACCGTCCTGGAGTAGGGCAAGGTCGTCCAGAACTGAATTCATCACTGACTCCGTACCCCTAGTGTGGCGGAAGCCTGTTTGAATAGGATGTAAAAGAGCCTATGATTCTAAACAGCGTGAGAGTTGAAGGGTAACTATTACTTCCATGAACTTCATGATGACACAAGGTAAAGTGAAATAGGCTGGTAGCTAGCTGCCAGAGCGGCATCAAGCTGTGGCTTTTTCAGCAATGGGGAATCAAGTGCATGCTTCAGGGCCACAGGGATAAACCCCAAAGAAAACGAAGTCTGAAGTGCAGTTGTGAAATGTGGAAAAAACACTGACGGCAGGGTCTGGATTACCCAGAGATGGATCGATTCAGCTGGGGAGCATGTCTCCAGCTTCTGGAGGGCCCACAAATCCCCAATTTCTTTTTCTCTCCAAATGCTAGAGTAGTTCACCCACCTCATTGACAGATCTCCCGAACCCTCAGCTGATTCAGCTAAGAATTGCTGGGTTCACTGCGTGCTGCTATGCAATCTGGTGTGCCTGTTACTCAATGCACGCTGACCCTCTGCATTGGCGGTCTGAACACCGTTCTCGTGTTCACATGGGTTTCCTTCTTATTAGGTTCTGCATTTATGTATCCCATTGTCACTGAAACCTGACTTGGTTTACACTTGTGATTTGAGACCTTTGCGGACCACATTTGTGATCTGACACCTTTACGTACCACAATTGCAGTGAAGGGTAGTCTCTTCTCCTTTGTGGTGTTTGTGCAATATCTTTATGGGATTTTAATCAAGGTGTCTATAGCCATATATTTTGGTACTTTTGGATGCTTTGGAGTTGCACCTGATGTACTTTTAATTTTCTGTTTAATCCTTTAATTTCATTCTGCACTTGTTTGCAGTTTTTTTTCTCTGATGTGAGCTGGGATTCCAGCCCACATGAGTTGTCCCCTAGCTACATGAGCTAGGTCATTGTATTTCTTCTGGATGGATTCATCATTAGGTATGCCTCATGGTGTTCCAATTACAGAGATTTGTATATTTTTTCATTCAACTACTTTATTCTCATTGTAATTGGTTGTTTTTGTTTTTGGTAGATTGACACGCGATGCCCGCATGTTTTCTTTGCTTTTATCCCTTATTGCCCTGACGACGGCTTGGCCCTTGAAGAAACAGTGGCCATTTTTAGCCAAAACCTGAGTTGGCAATTCTTCTGCGTTTTCATCTTTTTGTCATCTCATAATTTAGACCTTGGGATCAATGTGGAGCACTTGTGTGCAATTGGTCAACACTAAACCTTTATTTCTGTTTTTCTGTGATTTTCTGTTCTCTGTATATTTTAACTCTGTGGTCCTTCGGGTGCACGGTTGTGGTTTCTTCATTTCTTTTTACAGCCATTGTGGCAGCACAGGTTGGGTATATTTATTTTATTTTCAATGTTCTTTCTGCAGATTAACCTATCACGCCGGGAAGTCTATCCTGCATCATATTTTTGGATTTGTCATATGGACATTTCCTGTGTGGGATTATTTTACACTTTTTTTAAAATAAATTTGACTAAGTATGTGTATAATGAATTAAATTAAAGTGACTGAAAACATTCTCCAATTCTTCCTTTAGATTTACTTTCATTAAGTGGAAATCAATGGTGGACCTCATTTGTGTTTTGTGTTTTTATCCCAATGCTTAGGCCCACTTTTTGACACAATCCCGTACCCTGTTTTGCATTCCCCCTCCCCAGCCCCTCCTAGCACGGTAACTCAGCAGAATCAGCTGAACTTTGAGGATGAGACGTGCCATATGCAACTCTTTTCAGGATGGCAGCTATGGCGTTGGTACTGTGGAGGCTAAGCCATTAATGTAGGAGGCTATGGTGAAAGTGTGCAAGGTAAGGGGCAGGCATCCTGTTTGGCTGCATGCACTGCATGCACTTGCTTAACGTTGCTAACATACATTCTGTGCTGCTTTTGTGGGATCACTTTTCTGACATTTGCAGTACATGCATTACGGTGGGAAGACCATTTTGTGAAGTGTACAAGGCACGAGTCTGTAAAAGCAAAAGGAAATATCGAGGCTGAGTACCACAAAGGGAAATACACCAAACACAGGTTTACAAAGACACACAGATCTTTATTCAAAGTAACTGAACTGTTTTCAAATGAACAAAGTAACAGATAGCTATCTGGCCCTCAGTACATCACAACGAATACCAGCCCGTTCGATGTGAGAAGTGAGTGGGACTGTACATCAGAATATTCGCTCTTTTATACAGTTTTGTAACATGATGTTCAGCCCCTCTGTATGTTAATAAATCCCAATCTAGGGTTCGTGCCAAGTTCACCTCTGACTCGCCCAGCTATATGCATATGGATCACCTTCAGTTTACATGCTCAACAAATCACAATAGCAACAGTATATTCTCGGATCTAACATAAGCCTTAGTACATATTTTAATACAATGCAGTTCAACAAGTGTTCATGTTTAGTATTTACACAACATTGTGCTATATATAGGCTTGCGGATCAGTTATGTTGGCACAGGTAATCCTCGATCTACAGGTCAACGAAGGACAAGGTCTCATTACATGACCCTAACATTTGGCCTACGGGCAGTTTAGGCATTAACTTGCATACAGAGGTCAAGACGGCCATGTTACAAACAGAAGAACACTGTCCACCATTTTAGAACACGGGGTGACTTTGGAGCGAGAATCAAAATGGCGAATGAACCCAAAATGGCAGGTTAATCGATCTAAGGTCAGAACTTTGCAATGCAGATTTCTTCGCAGACCGACTGGGCTTAGGCCAATATATACAGTAAAGGAGGCACAATATAATATCCCCTTCAACATGGCAGGCATCCTGTTGTTATGAATGCAGTGTGTGCATCATATGATATGATGTCATATGGTAATCTGTGGGATTTGTACGGCACCTACAAACAAGTGTGTGAAGGCGCAACGAGGAAAGGGAGGCGGAAAAGAGGCCACACAGAGACATTGATCCCACTAGGCCAGGTGACACTGAGAGTGTGCAAGTGAATGGGAAGGGGGAAGGCAAAGTGGAGTTAATGGGAACAGCAAAAAATAGCAATACATGCAACTACGGCCGGTGCTGGCAAGTGGAAAGATAAGTGTAGACATCAAGTGGTGGCTGGACTGTTAAGGTTGTAGAAAACAGTCCTCAAGTGTGGGGGTTGGCAGAAAGGCAGTGCAGGGGTCGAACTGTTGAAAGGGAGGTGGCCTGGGACACAGATTACAGGGTGGGTAGGAAACCAGTGCACAATCAATTTTAGGCAGGAAGTGAGCAGGGAAGAGGAGGGGAAAAAGAAGAAGCACATGGAAAGGTTTTGAGGTGCTTGCAGACCCTAAAATGGCTCTCCTCAAGTTCCAGGAAGGCAGAGAGCCTGTTCCAGAGGGAGGCTGCAGCAGAAGAAAGATATGTACCACCAACTGGTTGCGTGCAGAAGCAACTGACCCTGGGGGAGTAGGAGGCGGATGAGGGAGGAGCTGAAGCAAGCAGATATTGAGGAAGTGAGAGTGCAAGATATTGAGGTCCCAGGGACCAGAAGGCCTTCTGCATAATGCACAGGACTTTCATTTTATTCTTCGCAGCCACTGGGAGCTATTGCAGACATTTTAGTCCAGCAGAGATATGATCCCTGGCGTTCAGGCCAAGGACAAGTTGTGCAGTCCTCTTATGGATGAGTTGCTGAGGGCGCAGAGTGGAAGCTGGCAGATTTACAAATAGGCTGTGGCAATAGTGCAGTGTAAAAAGAACCACAGCTGTGCACACATAGTGACCTTTTGAGAACTGACTTTAGGTTGGTAAAATAAAATCAGTGGTGGCTTTGGTGCCAGCCTTTTACAATTTATGTAGGAGGTGGGTCAATGGGGAACACATTTCGTAGCATTGTTGGAAGGAAAGAAGAGAGTATCTGTTTCACCCAAGCACTGTATGATATGGGTGAATGAAAACGTTGCACGCAAATACCATTAAGTTGCCACTTCATGGTAGGCTATGGGAGGAAAACCAGTATACTTTTCAAACACGTAATGAACGCCTCGAGGCATATATCGTGCACAGAGGCACTTATAACAGAGTTGCAAACATGCTGTCATGATGCCTACCCCCGGGGACCCAGACCAAGTCCAGCAACCCCGGAAGCAGGCATCAAGTTATTCCAAACAAGCCCAACAACCCCTGCTGGGGCTATTTGGGTGCAGTCCTGGCGTCTATGGCGCCAGGCTCATATGGAGAGTCAGTCCTGGCGCCATAGGCGCCAGGCTCATAGATTAAAACTTACCTGATGCAGACCATGCTGCAAACTTACATGATGCAGACCATGCTGCAAGAGCTCCAAGCCAAAAGAGGCTTGGAAGGGACTACTTTACCTAGGGGCTATTTTTTACTCGGGTGGGGCTGGGGAGGAATACTTACCTGGGACTACTTTAGAGGCTATTTAAACCATGCCAGAAGAGCAGCACACGCTTTGCGTTATTCTGCATCCAGCAGCGTAACGCTCACTGTGCCTGCAAGTCTGCATCCAGTCTTCTGCCATGCCCGCCTCGAGTCTGGAGCTCCTTGAAAAAGGGAGAAGGAAGGAGAAAAGGTTATAACAAGAGCAATACCTTTGATCCCTACCTGAATTCCCGATCCACCGCGCCTTCGAGCTGGAAGAAAGAAGTTATTTTATGCACGTCGCCTCCCCTGCTGCAGCGCCGCCCTGTTCTCACCGGCCTTCGCAGCATCTTCACATTCCACCGCATCCTTCTGCATGTTCCCGCCGCACTCCGCCACCTAAGGGGAACACAAGAACAGCAAGGTGAGCCAAGGGAATAAACAGAGGCAATATTAGTTACCCCCCATAGACTTACCTGATTTTACCACCGGGGGTACTATTCCTCTTCACGGGTCGGCGCAGCTTCCACTGCATCCTCGCTGTACCCCAGCCCCTAACGGGAAACAAAAGGACAGCAAGGTGAAACAAAGGGACAAACAAGGGGAACCCTCCTCACCACAATAGACTTACCTGATTTTACCACCGGAGGCATTATTCCCAGAGATTTCATACTTTCTCTCAGCGCCTCAATAAGGGAGAAAGCAACAGGTTACATACTGACATTATTTTATCGAACTGTGTTGAATAAAGAAATCCTTACCTGAATATTACCACGAGGAACTCTTCTCTAGGGTCAAGCTGCAACCTGCAAGGAATCAGACAAGAGTGAAAGTCAGACATTTGAACTCTTACGAACTACATACTTACGGCGTCTTGCCGGAAATCTCAGAGTCAATATTGTTCTGGAACTCACCAATTCCTTCGAGCCAGTGAAGCAACTGGTTATCTACGCGCCCCTGTGCTCAATGCAGGATGGAGAGCTCATCTTTCCAAACCATCAGGTGAGACTATAAGAGGGGACATCGAAGGTGATCAGTGGGGAGAACAGCGGGGGTGGTGGTAGGTAACGCTCAACTCCACTGGTGGTTAATTCCCTTTCTCCATTTGCAGAAGAATATTCCTACGGGCCAAGCAAATGAAGTTAGGTGGGCCAGTCCAGTCCGTCATCCCGACACTACGCGTCACATTAGTGGAGACCGCAGCTGTCCAGTTCAGATCGACGCCCCTGTGGGAGCCAGGTGAGCGTAACACATACTGCCATAAAAATGTTCATACTTTTCTTTTGTGGTGATGAGTGCTCATCTGGATGAATGTGCATGCTCCAATTGTACAATGTTTGACTGAACTTTCCACTGGACATGCTTTCCAAGAACAGCACATTTGCAGGCTGATTTTGCAACAGTGTATATGACGTCTTGTGGGAAATTGCCAGTGTTAGATGCTGACGTCTTGGATGGCATTGGTGGATGCATGTGTGACTACTTAACAAAACTCAATAAGGGGCCTGGTGGGAAAAGAATAGTAGAAAGGGATGAAGGAGTGTTAGTGCATTACTGGGGCATGGCCCTGATGATACTCTGGAAAGGGCACATGCCACATTATGCGCTTCTCAGTTTGCTGGACAATGGAAATGGCACTGTGGGGATTATCCAATCAGGTGCTGAGTGTGTGGGTCACAGGAAATGGTGATAATACGGGTATTCATTACTCTGTGTAGTGAGGCTGGATGACATGGAGAAACACTTTGTGTTGACTTTGGGTGATGCCTTTGCGACAGATCTGCACAAGTATGTCCAGGAAAGAAACTTTCATGCCAATTTCAGTTTGGAAGCAGTCGACGCATTGTGAGGCGCTGCTGATGAGCTCATTTTAGCCGATATGCATGCACTTTGCAGAGAACTTGCCAATTCCGATAGTGTGCATGTTGTCGTCATGCACTGTGGCGGGTTGCAATTGGGTTACATGTCTTGTTTACATTTGCTCCGTCGACTCAAGAGGCTGATGAATGCAGTGAAGAGGCTTTTCCCAACTGGCCAGGTGGTTTTGTCGGCCATAACACCAACAACAGTATGGACCACTCATATTGGCTGCTGTACCCAGCCAGAAGCTGGAAGGTGTGAGATTAACTTAAGCATGTCTGATTTTATGTCCTCTCGTGACATGTTTTGTTGTAACAATGACATCATTAGGGCTGCAAATGCAGAGTTCTTACAATCCAATGGCATTTGGTTGTCGTCCATTGGTAATTCTGTTTTGTGCGCTTATCTCCAAGATGTAGTCAAAAGGTCTTGTGAGATTCTGAGGACGAAAAGAAAGCACACAACTGTATGGAACCAAAAACAAGCTCTTTGTGTGGAACCAGATAATAAAATAAATTAAAAAAAAACCCCACAAGGGCTCTTTTCAGAGCAACCCCTACAAACGTAAGCCCTTACCCTGGTTGACATTTCTTCCCCCGTGCACGCACGCAGCATGAAAGCCTCATCTAGGGATTTTCAGGCCGGTGGCCATGGAAATGGGACTGTGGAGGCTCAGGGATTGCACAACTATGTTTCTGGGTGTGGTGTGTACGCAGGGGACTGTTATACAGAACTGCTAATTTTTCATGGAGAGCGCACCTGCCACAATCTGCGTTTCTGAGAATACTGGCCAGTGGAAATTCGACTGTGGTAATTGTCCAATCAGGTGGTCAGAGTGTGCATCACAGGAAAAGGCAGCCATATTTTGTTTCATTACTTTGTGTGGTGAGGCTGGCAGAGATGGCGAGAAGCACAGTTTTCATAGTGGGTGATCCCTTTGTGCCAGATCTGCACCAGTATGTAGTGGAAAGAGGCTTTAATGGCAATTTCGATTTGGAGGAAGTGGAGGCTGTGTGGTGCGGTGGCGCTGTCCGTACTTTTGACCATTTGCTTGCAGAATATCGATGCCTGGCCACTTTTGTTACTGTACACGTTGTGGTTGTGCACTTTGGAGCATTGTTTTTGGGTTCCATAGCTTGTTGAAGTGTGTACCGTCAACTCAAAAAGATGATGAAAGCAGTGAAGTGCATTTTTCCCACTGCAAAGGTGTTTTTCTCATGTATACCACCAAGTCCAGTATATAACTATTCCAATAAATGTTGTCAGCGGCCAGAGGTCGGAAGGCGTCTTATCAACAGAAGCATGTGTAACTTCCTGTGTGCTGCTGGGATGTACTCCTGTGCGAATGACAACATTAGTTACCGATATGTGCACCTTCTCAATAGAAATGGCATTTCATTGTCACCCAATGGCAATGGCATTTTGTTTCCCAATCTACAGGCTGCACTGAAGACGCTATTGTAAGAGGCAACAACACAAAAACATTTATAAAAACCCAAAAACATTGTTTCTATGGAAGTACCTTTCCAAAAAAAATACAAAACAGCTATTTTGAGAGCCACCACTACAAACGACATCCCCTACCCTGGTTGACATTTATTCCCTTACTCCTGTGCACGCACACTTGGAAAAGTTCATGGACATCGCGACAGTTGCAGGGTTGGAAGTGTGACTTGTGTACCTTTTGCAAATGGCCTCCATACATTTGGCCCTGTGGCGGACACGGGATTGGTGAATAAGGTTTGTGGGCATGGAGTGCACGCACAGACTGTGGTACACAGTATATTTGTCGAGCAAAAGGCAAAGTGTGTGCGTGTGGCTGTGTGTTGTGGGAGGCACAGGGTATGCTTTGTGGGGGAGTTCTACATACATTACTTCACCATGAATGGAAAACAGAGTCTAGTGGGAGCTCATCGTGGATTGTATGATGTGGATTTGTATGCGTATGGAGTACCAACAATGAAGTGATTAATTTTGGTTTGTCTGTGTGAGACTTTGGTGACGCGCAATCAAGACAATATTATTGTTGTTCATTGTGGAGAGAAAATTGCACAACATGTAACACGATTTTCAAGGCCGTTTGCACTGAAGGAGGCACTTGGCCAGGTCATGCGTCTGTTTCCGATCTCCTGCATAATCTTTTTTCTCATTACAGAAACACCCATGTTGATGCATCATTTTTCATTTGGTCCGGAAATGGAGAAAGCGCAGTACATTGTGAAGAAGTGTATTTGTGCCTTTTTACGACTTGAGGCAATGTCGTACTTTACAAATGGGAATCTGACATTTCACAGCACAAAAAGATTTACCCACTAATAGTGTCCCTCTTAATATTACTGCATTTCCGTTTTGCCGCCCTTTTTGGAAGTACGACAATAATGTTTGTGCTAGGAATTGAGCACCTGCGCTGTTGAAAACCCACTGCAACATGTAATACCATCTCTTTCAACAGCCTCCCATTCTACCCGTTTCGACTGCAGTGTTTTCCACAGTACCGCGGTTATTTCTATTTAGCACACAATCTATGGAGGGTATACGATGTGCGGCGCCCTGCCTCCCTTCATTGCCACTTACACTGTTGCACTCTGAAAGGAGTTTTCTTTACTTACCATTTTTCATTTTCTAGTTTATTACTATTTCTTTTGGTCTTGTAACAGACGCCAGCAATGGAACAAAAGGCAAGGCCCGGGACGGAAGGGCCACCACCTACACAGATATCGTAGGGAACATGCAAAGACAGGGTATTGTTGGGTGGCCTTCACTTAAAGAGGTGCCACTCATTGCCATGCTCCCGGACAAACTCTTCCCAAGCACTTTAAAGTAGCTTCCCTCAGTAGAGTACCAGGTTGCAGTACAAGTACACTACAATGCCCTTTGGCAGGTAAGGGTCATTAGCGCAGTATATGGTGTACAAGGGTCTTTTAATGCCCAAGTGCCGTACAGGAGTGCCCCTGTTGTAGGCCGCAATCTATGTGGAGAATGCTGTACATGAAATGACCCTACTGCATTTTCGGCAGGGTAGACCCCTGCCAACTGGTCCCTCATACTTGCATTGCTGTTCTCGTTACATGTGATATGGATAGTTCATTGTAAGCCATTAGCTGTAGGTGTAGCATGCATGGAGATGCATGAATTGTGAAATAAAACAATGCTTACAACACGGAGAAACGCAGCTTCAGTACGTGCAGGAGAAAGATATTTATTAAGCGCGACCCATGAGGCTACAGTACTGTTCTAATAACCAGTGCTATTCTTTGCTCACCGAAAATTCTGCTGTTTGCTTACTTTTCTTAACATGCATTACTATGTTAGTGACAAAGCTGCACCAGCTTAGCCATTACACCTGCAATACAATGTTATCTCCAACTCACCGACCCGCAGGAGAACCCTTGACACTTTCCGGCACAGTGCTCAGTGCAGAGACGGTGTGTCTGTTTTACGGGTCATGGAAAGGCCAGCAGCATATTCATGGAACTATTGTGACATTTAGCACACTCACCATACACTCAAGGTTTCTGTTCCTTGTTTTGCAGTTGGCTTCATACAGGCAGGCGTGGTGCAGAGACAAATTGGTAGGTTTGCAGAGCAACCCACGTACTTGTGAGCAGTAGTTGAAAATAGGAAGCCTACCATATCAATCCATAGGGCTGGTGACAGAGGAGCACTTACTAGCACTCAGATGATGCCCTAAGCATGGACATAGTTCTAAAATGGATAGACGTGAGCTCCCACAAGTAATTACAGCACTGCAGATATGTGGCTAGTACTGCAGTCAAATGGACACCTGCATTGTGATTGCACATACGCCGGCCACGTGCAATGTGCATAGGAAACCTCCACATTACTTACCTGCAGCTATCTTGGCTAGTAATGTGTGGTGCAGATTCACCATGCTATGTTAACACAAAAAGAAGCAGCAGTCTCATTGTCACAAACACTTCACATGCACACCTTTCATTTGTAAGATACACCGACACTAATAGGCAAGGGACAGGGTAGCACAAATGGATAGATATACAGGGCAATTTGGCCTTTCCAAATGTTTGTGAGGAGGGCAACCAAGCCATCAGTGAGAAAATGTTCTTAACGGGATATTATGGTTAAATTGCGGTACCAAATATATATTACCTTTACAGAGAACAGTATTCTAAAGCAACGTTCCGGTTACAATGTAATACTAAAAACCTATGAAATTCACTAACAAAAAACCTTGTTAAAGGGACGTTATGGTTAAGTTGCACTACTAAAAAACCTATGAAATTCAATGGAAAAACGTTGCTACAGGGACGTTATTGTTGCAGGTAAAACCGAAAACCCCCTGAAATTCGGCAGTCATGGTAAATTACGCAACCATACACTGTGCTACCACTGTGCACTGCAAGACTAACACCCATGCCCTCAAAGATGACATCACAAATGTCACTGATGACCAATCTGCCCAGAGGAAATGTGTTCCCTCTCTGTTGCAGCCACTGGAGTCAAATAAACAAGGTAATGCTGAGGTGGCCCTGGCTGCCTTGAACCATCTCATCTTGACAATTGCCTTACTATATGAGGATATTAAGTCCAACATTTGAATGCATAATATTGTGCTTGGATAAATACAGAACAAATTTGACTTAATAACAAAAGAAGCAGAGGTAAAGGAAACTTTTAAAAGCGGGGGACAATGTGAGATGTGGGACCACTCACACGCAATTCCAATGTTGTAGAGTTCCTCTGGGCTGACACAGGTTTCTGAAGTTTTTGAGTCTGAAAATAGGGAAAATAATATTTCTCCTTTTTGCACTGAATAAGGAACTTGTGCCCAGTCCAATACTAATCGTGTGTACACACGCGCAATTACCTAAAGGTATTAGTAGATGCACAGAAATGGCACCTAAGAAAGTCTCACAAAAATTTAAGAATCTTGTGTTGAACTTAGAAAGGAAGTCCAAAAATATGAAGACTAAGGGGTAAAATAGACAATCATCCAAAGAATTCACCAGAAACCTCACCATACCTGAAATGATGAATTCTTGTTATACAAACAACCAGGGAGTTGGGAAGGTTGGGAAGGTTTTGTCTCTGAATCTAAGAAATTGATTCAGGATATGTTTTCAGAGAGAGACTTAGAGGCAGAGGTATTGGTGGATAAAGCTCTAATGCCTGTTTGTATGCTCCTACCTGCCACAGGGGATCCTCATCATCTGTATACGACTATGCATTTACTGATAAACACTGTAAATCATTCATCATGATTCAAACCTGCTTTCAGCTTCGCCTGCCCTCTGACCATGTTGTGTACCCTACAAACCAGACTGTCAATCCATCTAAAAACAAAGTGATCTGGAATAAGTATACCATTCAGAATGTAAATCAGGATCTGCATCAGTTCATGAGCTTGTATGCCTTGGAGAGGAAAATCAAAATCTTCTCATGTGAAACTTGCATTTGTTTCCTAATTGAAACTCTGGTGAACAGAAGGGATAATACGAGGGCTAGGCAGGGGCAGAGCTAAAAAGAAAACAGAAATCACATGAGTATCAGCCTCTGCATGCTGAGAAAAAGGAGACACGAGGAAAGAAAAGTTCTTAGTAAGAAAAGCGGACTTGGCAACCAGCAACATATTAAATTGCACATTAAAATAGTAAGACAGAAACACAAAAACCAAGCCATCCAGGTTTAAATCGAATATGATACAAAGAGGCGCTGAGCTAGTGCTTCACTGCTTAGTTAAAAAAGATAATTCACATTTTTGGAAGTTGGTTACCGATTTGAGAGTGGCTCAAGCAGCCATCCAGACAACCGCAGTGAATGTGGAAGCATGGGTTATCCACTTTTTCAAGTAACATGCTGAGGAAGAAGAAAATCAATTATATATGATAAATCATGTTTCTGCCTCCAACTATTCCCTGCGGCAGACAGGCTCTGAAAAGGTTACTTATATGATAGCCAAAGCCAGTTCCTCTCGAGCCCTGGGAATAGATCATTTAACTAACGCGCTCTTCAAGAGCGACCCCGACCTTTGGGCAACTATATTTAACCTCTTGTATAATAACATATTACATGTTGGAATTCTTCCTTTAGAGTAGGAAACCCCATTTATAGTACCTATTTTATACAAAGGGTCCTTGTGAAAATCCTAGTAGTTATTGCCCTATAACCATCTGGCCAACTGGCAGTAAAATCTTTGCAGCAATTATTTTGAAGAGTGGGCATACACAATCAGTAGGACAGATAAACGAAAAACAGAATTTCGTAAATCCCATGGGACCAACTTGAATGGCTTTTTGTAAAATTGTTGTCAAGATTTAGTTTTAAGCAGAAAATATGAGGGTATCTACACTGCTGCCATTCATCTTTCATGTGCGTTCGATTTAGTTAGCCGAAAATGTTTATGGTGGAAACTTTTAAATTGGGGGATGCAGCCTTGATTACTGACAAATTTTTACATAGGTAAAGTTCTACCTAAACTTCTACGTGGTATAGAACTGACATATGAAAGAGTAATGGGTATTTCTGATTTCCCTGGGAAGTATTATTTGGACAATAGTTATGTGTATCCACAATGCTGTGACATCTGTTCTTATAAAATATGCGCTTGAGTTTAGTTTTCTTAGGGGTTTGGGGTCTTGGAAAAGTTTAGCGTTTTATTAGAAACACAATAGCACAGGAAAAACGAAAGCTGAGAAGGGACTTCTGAGTGATTAATCAGCATGATAGTGAGAGGAAACTTGAACTTTCTAAAATTCAGAAACAAAACTACAAGAATTGGCTGCTGTGTTACACGGCTCAAATGTATCAGAATGGCTCCGAAAATGTGCTAAGAGAAATTATGAACAAGGATTCAAGGCAAATTTGGTGTTTGATTAATGCTTGAATCTTCTCTCAATCAGCTCTTTTAATCAACGGGGTAACAGAAACTGACTGGGTGAAATTTTACAAAGATCTGTTTGCCTCAAATGATATCACTGTCTCAAAGACAATGGAATGGCACAACGGCCACTGGGTGATCCCCTTTGACACTGTCGACTTAGAATGTTTAATGAAAAAGGCAAAGGCCTCAGGAGTTCCAGGTTCTGGTGGCCTTACTTATACAATGATTAAAAGGGATTTGGATTAGTGGATCCCTTTATTGCACGTTCTCTTTGGTCAGGTAAACAATCTTGGAATTATTCCTGACACTTGGAAATCAGCAATAAGAGTCCCCATATTTAAGAGGGGCAACAGGGCGAATCCTTGAAACTACCACCCTACTGCCCTTTTGGACATGTTAGGCAAATTGTATGCTTCAGTAATTCTGCTTAATCTCCAGAAGTGGATGAAGCTGGCTAATAGAACGGACCCCCGCCAATCTGGATTCATTAAGGGGGTCAGACCCAACCTTAATCTATTCCTCTTGATTTTTTTAAAATGGAGAGGACACACAGATTAGAAAATATATGAACAAAGATGCCATTTGTAGATTTTGTAAATGCTAGGGAGTGGTTGAATCTTTAAAACACTTGACCCTCTACTGCACTGGCTGGACTAATTGTAGGATGCGATACATTGGGAGGTTTGTTGAGATGAAAAAACATTTACTACAAATGATTGGCGGGAAGTTAGGATTAGGGGAGACAACTTCCCATTGATGTTTGCTCTGATTACATTTCTAGGGAAGAGATTCCAAATGTTTAGGCTGACTTGGGACGGGATGGCCATTCAGGGATTAGTTTGATCCTTTTTCTCCTCTTATTAATGTGAAATGCAAATGTGGAAACACATGAGGATTTTAAAGATGTTTATGATGTTGACAAAGGTTTGTAATAAACCATATGATGATACAACATAAATTATAAAGCTGTTTTTAAGGCCTATTCCCATTCATTTTCCTGCAGAGAAATAGACCCTTCTATTCAACACCCATAGCACAAAAATGCAGAAAGTATTTGCACTAAATGAGAAACAAGAAAAACACAAAGGGCCTGATTCACAGAACATTGTTCAGTGGGATTGCACCATTATAAAAGGATTCTGTGACTCAGGCCCAAAGGGTCACAGATGTGGCTAACCAAACCTTGACTGCCACTTGTGGAATTTATAATTTTAGGAATTTCAACTCCTACTTGGCCATTAAAAGACATATGATGATTTTAGAGAAAGTCATAAAATGTGTTGCTCCCCATTATTTTCACAGACACTTCATTTCAAAGCTGATTTCCCCCAGAGGGAAAATGTTCCATTGAACTTACAGTCCCTAGATGAAAATTTCTTCTTTGTTTAATACATGATATGAAATTTATAACGCACGCTCAGACCCGGGGATCGAACCTGTGTTGCTCCGTGACGTTTTGCTTTCACGGCAAGCATGCGGCTGAGCTATCCTCCCGAGACAAATTTGAGAGTTCATTTGTGATCCAATTCATTTTTTAGGAATTAATTTGTTGTGCAAAATGTCACTTCTGTTTTTGAAGAAATCATTTTTTTAAATGTCTTTTGTAAAATATATTGAATTTGTATCTGAATTTGTATCAAATCGATAGTTGTTTTTTTCGAATTCATTATTTTGTAACACATTGCATTTTTTAGACTATTTCTCATCTCAAAAGTTACTTCAAAACCAGAGAGGTTTGCAATTTTCAAGCCATGCAGCTATTACTGCCATTACTGTTAGGTAAACTCAATTAGGTTTCAATAAATTTAAGCAGCAGCACTATAGGATAAGATGACAAAACATCTAGAAGAGGCTGAGAGAACCCACAGTTTTCTCCAGAAACTGTCTGATAGGAAACCAGTATGCTGCCAAGCAGAATAACCCTGGCTCCAGTAGCTCTGCACACAACTGCAGTCTTTGCTGAAACACAGAGACTGCAATGAAAAAAAAATGAAAAGAAAAACTCTGTCACAAACAGTGGAAGAGATGAAAGAGAACAGACCCTTGGCTGAAGGGTCTGTAACAAAGTCATCAGACAATTGACCAAAAGACAAGATGAAAGATGTTCCTGGCTTGCAGCTGAAATACATTTGAACCCACAGGATCGGACGGGGAGAAATCCTGCCCCTAACACCCCTGTTCCTTGGGGTGACTAATAACTTGGAATCAGAGTGCAGAACAGAGACTGATCCAGACTTTTTGAAGGTAACACTGAATATTGTTATCAGTCATCAGAGCCAGCGAATGAAACGGAATTGCCAAAACCAACTGTTGAACCCAAGTTGCTTAAGCCAGGGAAGAAACAGAATTGCTGAAACCCAACTGCTGAACCATCATTGAAAACACCTTTTCCCAATGAATTCAGTCAGAAGGAGAATAACAGAAAGACTGAGATTCAAAACATTCTTCTAGCAAACTGTTGTCTGAGCTCCTGCCGTCTTGTTCAACTGTCTACCATTGTCTTGTCTCTGTTTTTCTCAACTGCTTGTGCCCCTCCATGTGTCCTTCCTCAGTGTTCTCCCCGCCCCACACCCCTAGCACCTCCTTCCTCTTCTCTCCTCTCCCTACCTATTCTATGGTGCTGTCTGTTTCTCCTATCTTTTCTAACTGCTTCTCTATTGACTATCCTCCTCTCCTCACTAAATCTGGTAGGAAGAAGTGTAATAAGGACATCCTGTTCTGCAACCCAGGCCTCCCTATTGCTGATACCTATACCAGTGCTTTCTCCAAGCAAACCCTCACCAACATCCTCTTTGTTGTTCCCTCGCCTGACCTATGGACTTGCCATATGGTCTCTGTGCTTTCTCCTTTCTCTTCTTCTCCCATTAATTGTGGGACCCGTAGCCTCCTTCCACTCCTCTATGGCCATAATAAATGTTTACCTGAATGGTACCATCTTTGTCCAAGGCCCTAAGGCCAGCCTTCTCCTCTTTAATAGACGCTTCCCGTGCCGCATCAATTTCCTTTCTTCTCCTGCTGTCCCATCTCTTCCCTCCATGGCTTCCTTGCCTCCCCCTGCTGTCTCTTCCTTGGCTACCGTGCCCTCTCCTCCTTCCTCTTCTGCCCCCCCTCGGGTTCTTGTACACCTTCGCAGGCCGTACCTCTGATTTGTACCCCTCCCCTTGCCACTCTAAACTCTTGCTCAGCTGTCAAACAGTTCTATGACATCCACGGCCTCCTTGAAGATCTTGCACTTGATGTCCTCTGTCTCACTGAGACATGGTTCTCAGCCAGCTCTGTCACACCTTTCACACTCTACTCCCTGAGGGCTACAAGATCCTCTCCATGCCCAGGTCCAATCGTTCCGGAAATGGTGTAGCCCTGATCTTCCCTGAATGGATTCTGGCCTCTGTCATTCCTACACAGGCCTACTCCTCTTTTGAATGCCTCGTCTGCAGGCTCTTTCTCTCTCCTAGCCATTCCCTTACAGTGGCTACCATTTATCGGCCACCTGGTCATATCTCTTCCTTCCTATCTGAGTCCGTGGACCTCTCCTCTTCCCTCCTGCTCTTGACCACTCAACTCATCCTCCTAGGAGACTTTAAAATCCACCTGGATGGTTCCTGTCCTTCCTCTGGACTCTTTCATGACCTCTGTGACTCTCTCTCACTCTCTGTCCTCTCCTCTAGCCCGACTCACTATGCTGGGCGCACTCTTGATGCTCTGATGTCTGCAGACCTTCCCCTTTCTATCCATCTCACCATTCCTCTCTCCTGGAGTGATCGCTTTCCTCCCAGCTCACTCTCTCCACCCCTCAGGCCAAGCAAACTCTGGCACTGCCACATACCTTCTTGGTTATCTGACCCATGAAGCGTGTGCCAGTTGAGGCTTTTGCTGCCACTTTCTCATCTTCCCTCCCCCATCGGCCGATTCACACCCTGACACAGCCCTTTCTATACTCCACTCTGCTATATCTGATACTCTTGATGTTCTTGCCCCTGTCATGAGTATCCAATTGAAGCCTAAAGCTAAGTGCAACTCCTGGTACGACTCAGACCTCGTCAACCTTAAACACAAGTGCAGGGTGGCTGAGAGGCTGGCCGGCTTCCTGTACATCCTCTGACAAATTGGCCTGTCGCCTGCTCCAAAGGCAATAACGGCTCTCTGTCTGCACCAAGAAGAGAGCCCTCATCCAAGCCTGCGCCTCTCTCTCAATTCCTCTCCTCCTCCTCCCTCAACTCCCCTCTCTTCCTCTGCCCCTTCTGTGGCCACCTCTCTCCTCCTGCCTTCTCTGCCTTTCCCCTATTCTCCCCATGCAAAGTTTCTAGACAAGTCTGATCTATGAAAGTCTCGTCAAAACAGTTCTCCCCTGTTCCTATAAAACCATCAAGGACCACATTGACACCCTGGCTCCTGCTTTGGCTAACTTCTGCAACCACTCCTTTGCCACTGAAGCCTTCCCTTCCCCCCGAAGCACTCCCATGTGCACCCTCTTCTTAAGAAACCCTCAGCCGACCCCTCCTGCCCTGCTAACCACCGTCCAATCTCCATCACTCCTTTCCTGGAAAAGCTGGCCATCTCCCAGCTTAATCCTCACACTGACTTGGTTGATTGTCTACATGATCATCAGTCTGGCTTCAGAGATGCCAGAAGCATGGAAATTGCTCTCCTGGACATCCGTGTAGAGCTGACTCCAATACCCCCTGTTCCTCCTCTTACTTGAGCTCTCTTCTGCCTTTTTCCTCTCTGATTGAACCTCTCAGGTCCAACTTGGGTCCTTCCTCTCCTCTATCTTCATCTCTACCTGTGGTGTTCCCCAGGGGTCTAACCTCTCACCTTGGGTGTTGACCAATAACTGGCACTTCTCACCCACCACATTGCCGCTCTCTGCCCCAACTTTCAGTACTATGCAGACAACACTTAGCTCATTTTCAGGATCCCTTCCCCCATGTTTGTCTGCTATCCAGTAGTGGTGTGCCGCCAACCATCGCTGCCTTAATGCCAGTAAGACAGCTCCCTCCTTTCCTGTCACTCTCTGTCTGGCCTTTCTTGGCCCTCTTCCTTCTCCCACTTGTGAGGCTAAAAACCTCGGGGTCATCTTCGACTCCACTCTCTCCTTCTCTCCTCACATGTCTGACGTCTTTAAGAAGTCACACTATCAGCTTCACCTCCTCTGAGAGTGTCTTCCTTTCCTCTCCTTCCCCCAGAAGCTCACTGTCAATAGAGCTCTGTTTCTCTCTAGGCTGGACTAGTGCAACAGCTTCTTTCTAAATCTTCCTTCTCTCCGCCCTCTGGAATGCATCCAGAACAGGACTGCAAGACTTGTCCTTGGCCTCAAGCCCAGGGATTGTATCTCACCAGGACGGAAATCTCTGCACTGGCTCCCAGTGGCTGGAGGATTAAGTTCAAAACCCCCTGCATTGTCCCCAAAGCCTTCTGGGGCCTGGGGCCTCAATACCTCCAGATCTATCTTTCTAAATATCTTCCTTCTCGAGCTCTTCGCTCATCCACCTACAACTCCCCCATGGTCAGTTGCTTCTCCAAGCAATTAGTTGATGGTAGATCTCTTTCTTTGACTGGAGCCTCCCTCTGGAACAGCCTCCCTGCCTCCTTGAAACTTGAGGAGAACCATCTCTGGTTCCGGAAGCACCTCAAGACCTTCCCCTTTGCTTCTGCTTTCTCTCCTCCTCTCCCCTGCTGAACTCCTGACTGAACTACACTGGTCACCTGGCTACCCTCTGATCTTGGGCCCAGGTCCCCACTCCTGCCAGCTGCACAGCGGCACTGCCACCCAGACAGCCCCTGCACTTGGGGGCTGTTTCTGTATCCCCACAGTCCCCACCAGCTGTTGACACTTGATGTCTACACCTACTCCTGCACTTGCCACTAGCTGGCTTCACTTTTACCAATTGTTTTATTTATTCTTACTGTTGATCCTATGTACTGCACTGCCCCCTCTCCCTTATTCCCCTGCACTTACCCTTTCCCCCTTCCTCTGCACTTGCGCAATCTCAATGTCACCTGGCCTAGAAAGATCGTTGTCTCTGTCTTCCCTCTGTTCCCCCTCCCTTGCCTCCTCACGCCATGAAACACTTGTTAATAGGCGCATTATAAATGCCACATCATATCATTTCCCAAAAGCCAGCGTTCCAAGGAGTAAAGCTACCAAGTTGGTAGCTTTACAAAGGCGAGATCTAAAGAAGGAGAGACTTTCTTAACTATTGGTCCAGCCCATGAGTGCAACAGCAGTCCAGGACTGCATAGTGAAGGAGGAAAATTCCTTAACTAGATTATTTTTCACTTGTGAAGATTAGTATCCAAACTTTGGGTAGAGTCCCTTGTGAATCTACAATCGTCAATGGGCCTCATTACAACCCTGGTGTTGGACCATGGTGCTATTAGCACCATGGTCCATGCCGGATTCCGCCATGGTGGATGGCGGATTTACCGCCCCATTCCAAGGTTGGCGGGGCGGTAAATCCCCATTCACGATGGCTCCTTCCCCATTCCCATTTTTTGCCCATAGGGCTCAATGGGAATGGGGAAGGCGCTAATTACGGCACCGTAAATTACGGTGCCGTAATTAGCACCAAGGTCCCTTAGCGGGTTGGACTTTAACGCCTGCAAAAAGCAGGCGTTAAAGTGTGAATCGGGCATTAAGGGTTTAACGGCGCCGCAGCCTTTTACAGCGCCGTTAACCCCTTAACGCCAGGGTTGTAGTGAGGCCCACTGTGTTGCATTTATGCATTGGACACTTTAGACTCATAGGCCCTCATTAGGACCCAGGCGTTAAGGGGTTTACGGCGCCGTAAACGGCGCCGACCCTTAAGGCCTGATTCCAAGGTCCCTTTGCGGGATGGTGATTTTAACACCTGCTTTTTGCAGGTGTTAAAACCCATGCCGCAAAGGGACCTTGGTGCTAATTACGCCACTGTAATTTACGGTGGCGTAATTAGCGCCTTTCCCCATTCCCATTATGCCCTATGGGGCAAAAATGGGAATGGGGAAGGGTAAAATGGGAAATGGGGATTTACCGCCCCACTCACCTTGGAATGGGGCGGTAAATCCGCCATCCACCATGGTGTAAACATAGTTTACACCATGGTGGTAAGGGTACGACCCAGGCGGTAACTTACCGCCTGGGTCGTAATGAGGCCCATACATTCTGCATTCAGCTTCAGTTTTTTCCAAACCGTAGCTGTTCTCCATGCGCCTTGATTGTGTTAATATCTATTTATAAAGGTTTTTGGAAACCTACATTCTTGGTGTCTCTGTTGCTGTACAAGCAAAGCTGTGCGTATATGACACAAGTGGTGTCAGAAGTGGGTTGTGCAGAACTGGACACACAGTTTGTCCCATCTGCCTCTGGAATGTCCTTTTTTAAAGATTTAGGTGGGCTCCACCGGCTCAATCATATGAAGTCGGGGAGATCAGCAAGTGATGGTGGAGACACACGCTAGTGGATCTCACCTTCTGTCCCCTAGGTGAGCGGCACACCTTACAAGATGATGAAGCCCCTGGAGAAATAGGTGTGTCCTTCACAGTGCCCACAACTGCTGGATGCTGGGTTATAAATAGTATTCATATATACAGACATACGTATCGAGTTACGAGCCCACTGCTATATGTACACTGTTACCCCTCTCAGTCCTTCTTGGGGAAGTGGGAGTTTGTGCACAGAAATAAAATATGCCTCCTAATTATTTAATTGATTGTGCATGATCACAATAGGCAATCCTTTCATAGACTCACCTATGATTTTATTTTGTGGTGAGCTAGCAGCTCATTCTATCTGTATATGCCAATGATATGTTGTACTATAGAAATGTTAAGATATTTCGAGAAAAACTGCTGGAATAGTTTGCTTCTCAGAGGTGTTGGATTACAACTCCTATCAGAACTAGGAATAGTCAATGGTTAGGGAACGTGGGGGCAATAGTCACAACACATCTGGAGACTGACAGTGATCGTTGCCTGAGTTTCTCAAGCATCTTGAGGAGGAAGCTCAGAAATGCTTACGTCTATCAGTGTGTATTTTCCAGGAATATCATGTGCAACCAGATTGCAAGTGTTTATGAAATGCAACAGAGGGCAATAACTGAGAAGGCAGGCCTTAGATAATGCTTCTTAACCACAAGTGATGCCTGTGGACAGCATTTGCCTAATTCATTTGCACATCTGTGCCATTTTATAAAGAGCCTAACCAATCAGTCCAAGTCCGTCCCTGAAGGAGATATCAGGTCTTAAGTGTTGTACCACATGCCTTCTGAGCAGAGCGCAGGTGCACCACACACTTTTTAGCCTGGTCAGTGAGGATTTAATTGAGGTGCCAAGCACCGCAAGTAATGGATTCACATCTGGGATTTCGGCTTACGATTTTCTACCTATAAATTAGGATTCACAAAGACGTGGTTCTGTGTCCACATAAAAGAGATTCTTGGTTGTATTTCTGCTGAGGGAACACATTGGCCAAAATTACCCATATGTTATGTTCCTTGCCTGCACACTACAGGCTCCATTGTTGCATCCTTTTTTTGTTTCTATTCCATCAGGCAATGCATGTCTGTAACTTGAGACTCTACAGATGTATCATACTAAGAATTCCATGTTCCCTCACCATTGACTATGCTGGCTAGTGCTGGTGAGAGATGAAGTCCAAAACATCTGGTGAGCCATTGAAATACTGAAGATGTCTTATTGTACAGCACTCTGTAGTAGATTGGTCGCCCTACAGAAAAAGGTATTATGAAATAAAACTAAATAAGGGCAACATAATTATTCATCCACTTATGTAAGCAAAGTACTTGGAGTCCTCAGCAACAAGTATTAGTTTATTTACCACGTTTGCACAGGAACTCTCAGATTTGAAAATGGTAAACTTTTAATCCATCAGTTCAAGAAATAGGAGAACAGACAATTTTGAAAGCGTGGATTAAAGGTAATTTATTTAGATGCCTCAATGGCATGGCTGTGGTCTTTAAAATCAGAGTCATGTTCCCCACCACCATCACAGTTGTTATCCATTATTCTAGACCTCGTTTAACCTCCTACGGTAGCAGGCATTAACCCAGCGTTAATTCACTGAGATTGCCCATTCTTACATCAAATTGTCTGACCACATTGAATATGTCTGCATGTTTGTTTAATAGCATCAGCAAAGAGTATTAAATTAAAACAAAGAATCTAAGCCATTGCGATAATGAACAATTTAATGTCTTCTAGCGATAGGGTAAAATAGTGTTACAGATATTGACAAGAAGCACTGTATCGAAAGCAAACTGAAATGGCGTGAGGGGCTTACAAGCAGAAATAATAGAATGAACGTCAAGAGCATTCCGAAACACAATCATCATATGAGGAAGCTAAGCGGTTGTTCAGTATTAAGTCGTCAAGTGCGGCCTTTTTTGGTTTCCATGTCAGCCCATTAAACATCCCTTTCTTTGCAGACACACAGAAAGAAAATGGCGTCAAAATCTATGGATGAAAATTTAGTGTCGTTCACCCTTTTGTTCATCTCACTCTCCTTAATAACCAAGCCTGAGTCACAGATAACCTTCAACACAAACTCCTTGTCCGTGCACAACAGTGGGAACTTGAATTCCCCAATTAAAAAAAAGGTTGCATTCATAAACAAATGAATTAGCATGTGACCCCCAACTTTCAACATCATTGACACACTTCTGATACTAGTGATGAAGGAGTTCTTGTCCGGGCACATGAAATTTAGGATATAGGGCAGGAGCACGCAATCCGCTTGTGGTAGGTGCCCTGGCGCTTCCATGCCTGAATCAGTAGATTCAGCTTTTACAACTTCTGTAATGAGTTCTTTCGATTTCTCCTCCTTCCAAGCCCACCGCTCCCTAAAATGAAATACAAAAAGCAACCCAACGTGAATTTCAGGTGACTTATTGCTTCATGATGGTGTGGTAAAATCAGTACCTTATCCATCACTCTGCAGTATATTTTGTGAAAACACATACAGACTCGATTGTAATTTAAAAAATGCTATATTGAGTAAATACGTATGGGACATGTTGAAATATGGAAATGTTAAATTCAAAATGTAAAATTCAGTATTTCACAATGTTTTTTGTATTAATCAGTAGGTGCTCACTATAAAACATGCAAACAAAGGGGGGGGTCTGGGAATCTCTCTACCAGCACGAACACAGCCCAATGACCTGTTCTTGGGTGAATAACCCCTGGGAGAGACTCTACCAAGTCTTTAGCTCACTGTCCTTTTCACAGAAAAGACATTTCCCCGCATATCAGCCTTTGTCCTGCCCAGGGGCAGTCCAGCGCCAAAATGCTAGGCAATTCTCCTCTGAACAAGAGTACCATCAGTAACCCCATACACGTGTTTCAGCCTTGTTGGGCATCATCAGTGAGGTGAAACTGTTGCCTCTCTAAAAACTATAAAACATGATCTGTTTAAAACATTGTAAACTTAGGAACCAGTGGGGGAAAAAGAACTCCAGTGGAAACCATTTTGGAAAGCTAAAACTATTTACCTGATTGGTCATTTGTCACAAAATGGCCTCTCTTGGTAGGGTCCATTCAGTGGAACCCTTGACTTTGCAATCAATGAGCTGTCACCCCTCAGTTGACATATGTCTTGGTGCAGTCCAGAGGCAGCTCATGTAATCAAGAGCAGCCAAGACTTGTTAGTAGACCAGAGATGACTTTCAGGTAAGGTGGACTGCTGTACACCAACTGCTCTTCCCACAACCCCAGAGGTCTGCTTCAAGACTGTTTTCGGTGCCTTTGCAGTAAGCCCATTTAGTTCCAGCCCATCCCCCTCCTAGGTTGCCTGAAGCTTCAGCAAAAAATAGGAATATATAGAAACATTAAGCCCTCACATTATTTCCTGGCTGCTGATTCCTCAGCTTGACAACTGAAAGAGAACCAGGGATGCTCTGTGGCTCCTTCCTTGACCCTTACCCTGATTTTGAAGCTCCCTGTGGATTTCTGCTGTACCCCCACATGTGATAAAAACAATCCCATCAGTCCCAAGGCACTCTGTGCCTGCTGCTGTCTAAGTGAAGCAGAGTGGAATTGAGGCGACTGCCATCTCTTGCCTTCCCTACTTCTCAGTTCCGGTGTCCCCAGTGGTCCAGTAGAGGAAAAAGAAGAAAAAGAAACAGAAGTCACCCATGTAAATCACAGACCAATTGGAAGAGTTGTTTGTGTGTGTGTGCATGTGTGCAGTGCATAATTTGTGCTGGTGTTTGCCAGTGTCAAACACCAGCACTGTTTGTTCAGCATCCAGCACTCTCTCTGCAGCTGCCCTTAATCACGGCTTGCTGTGCAGTGGTGCACGGAAATAGAGGCATTCATCAAAGAAAGTAAAAAATTAAGTGTTAACTTTCTGTGATGAATGCACTCATTAGCTGAGGCTCTGCTGTCAGTGCTCCAGCCACCCGCCAGCGTGGCGACAGTCAGTCGGGAGCCCACCTCAAGCCGTGCTCTCTCTCAGAATTTTTTTTTTTTGTGGGGGCAGTGCTACCTAAGCACAATCACGTAGCCCCTCCAACACTCTGCAAAAGACTCCTGTTTGTCAGTCACATTCTAGGGGCATGCGTTGCTTGACTGGATGATAAGCCGCTCCACCGGGGGAAGCTAGCTTGGGGAGTCCCACTTCAGGAGAGGTGAGTGGCTGCCGGACGGATTAAACAGGTTCAGGGGTTATGGTCCGCCTTGGGGTTGTCTGGCTGAACAAAGGCAGCGTTCAGCGCATCCTCATAAAAGAACCTGCAGCGAAGGTTTATCAGGTGTCAGGTTGTTAGGGATACAAGTGACAAATGTGAACTTCCTCCCCCTCCTGTAGTGTCTCACAAATGACCAAACCAGCAGGACATGGCGAGAGAGCGCAGACAGGTCCACAGATTTGCACACCTATATTCTGTCTATCATTTTGAGCCAAATCTGCATTCAATGTGATTCAGTATTTTGGGCACGTTGTTTTTCAAATACTTTTTTCATCTTCTTTATAAAATGTGTGCACAGTGCACTGTTAATGCAACATGTTTCCTTTTGCAATAACGTTTGCTCTCGATCACCCCCTCTACCATGGAGATGTGGTGAGAGGGAGAGATGTGGTGAGAGGGATGTGGTGAGGCCGCACCAGTTAGCTGAAATCATAATTGTGGAACTCATGGTTCTTTTTGACAGTGCCTCACTACTGGTGGTTTCATACTATGATTTTGGCGGCCATCTGAGTGTGCTGCCGTGCATTTTTTTATCTCGTGTTTCCTCTGCATACCATCTCCATGGCCATTTTAGATAATACACAGTATATGTTTCAAGTACATTGATCTGCATTTCAGCTCGCTCTCGGATGAATGAATGCATCTCCTTTCATTATACTATTGTAAATGAGACTTTCTAAACTTGGGGAAGCGGCTGTGTAGTGGGCGTAAAAAACATGCGTATGACACTTTTGCTGAAAGCCTGTTAGCGTGCACATAGATATAGCACTTATTTTTCATGTGTAAAGATTGCTGCCTGGGAAAACAGTTTCACTAATGTTACTTCCGTGTGTAAAATAGGTCAATACTTCTAATTCTCTTATTGTGTGATTTTCTTAACATTCCCTTTGAATATGATTTCAAACATACATTAATTCGATGAGGGGACACTCTCTACTGTTCCTCGAATACCAGCGAGTTGGTAAATGTAGTAGTACTGTCAGCTATGTTTGACATATTCCATAGGTCCCCTGTCAACACAGCAAGCCTGAATCACCTCTGGAATTTGATTGCAATTTGCACAATTGGTGAGCAGTAGATAGTGTGAGTTTTATGAGCCATCCAGGGTTGGTTCCAGGGAAAGAGGTTAGCAGACTGGAGAGCTGGCACTGCTGGAGATGGGTTAGTCAGAGAGATGGCCAGGATGGTGGGGGGATGTTGAGGGGGGAAAGGGGTCTGGTCAGGATCACAAAGATTAGCTCAAATAGTTGGATTTCAAGGACTACACTGTACAGTAATAATGTCTTATAGAGTTTACTTACAAAAAACACAAATTGCATAATAAAGCCACATGACAGCATGTAAATACGTATAGCAACATGTTAAGCCAAAAGAATATGATTGTGGCTTTAATGGTAAACTATAACTCCCAGAATGCAAGATAATTCCAAACTGAAAAATCTAGTTAACCACACAGTACTTTCAGTGACTTAAGACATGAAATAAAAGAAGTTGTGTAATAAACAAAGATAGATATGTGTGCTCCTTCCCACTATCCCGTGCCAGCTGCAGCGCCAAAGATGTGACATGGAGCAACAGCAGTGTGATGGGCTGCTGGTGGGCCGATCTAGCGCTGAGCCGGCCGTGTGTGTGTGTGTGTGTGTGTGTGTGTGTGTGTATAGTGCTGTCGCCCAATACCTCACAGACACATGACAATCCTGAAATTGGGAGGGAAAGACGGGAGAGCAAGGGACTGAAGCCAAGACCGATGCTGAGACATGTGTTTAACCATCCAGCATTGCTGTGTCCCTGCTCGCCAGATCTTCTTCAGAACGGTGGCTGCCTTAGCAAAGCAAAGATTTCTGTGCAAAGAGAAGAGAAACATAAGAGAAACTAATGGACTTCTAGGGCCCTCACTCATGGTGGAGCAGAGGACCGTAGGAATGGGGGAGCAAATAGAGTAAGGAAGGCTGTTATAACAAGGATGGGGCAATAGGTGTGAAGAGAAGAAAGAGCAGAGGTGAAGGAGTACTAAAGGTTGAGCAAGAGTAGAGGAAGACGGAATTGATCATTCAACAGAAGAGTTCGGGAGTGCAAAGTGGATGGAGGGAGGGCAGTGCTTAGTATCAGGCACATCCTGAGTCTGAGGGAGGAGAAGTGAGGAGCTTATAAGGAATAGGCACAAGGCTAGAAGTGGGGTGGTTGAAGTAAAATCCAAAAGAACATTGAGGACCATAGCATAGGCAAGGGGAAATAGATTCCCTTATGCACGAGGTCCCCTAAAATGGTGAAGAGGTTAAGTGGGGCGCTGGTGAACATAGCTAGGCCAAAAAATAAAAAAAAGGGCTCTAGGCATTGACCTGTGCCTCTTGTTGCTGTTTACACCTTTCCCTTGATATGTGGAAGCCCTAAAACCCTTCTGGTTGATCTCCAAAGAACCGGATAAACAGGATGAGACGACATTGACAGTTACCCAGGAAACCAAGAAGCCAGAAAGACATGCAGGGCCACTTGAAACCCCAGAAAATAAGCAAATAGATAGGTAACAGGACAGGGGTGAGAGAATTGATTGTACCCAGAGACTATTTATGTGTTGGGTAGCAGGGAGAAGTCACACTGTGTGTTAAGTTGCCTCATCTTTTGTTGATCTAGAGCACCAGCACAACTGTAACGTTCACCCAGAGACATTTGTTGTATTTGTGTTTTTTACAGATATTATGGGGGAGTCATCCAATATTTGTCTTAGCATTTAACCCATTTGGAGCAAATCTTCAAATCTGCAGGGAATTCTGAATAGTGAGATGTGGGAACCTGAGGCGAAGGTTGGGCAGGTCGTGCATTCTAAAAGAATTGTGGGAACAACAAAGTTCATCATTCTAAATAAATGGCTACATCAGGCTAATTCATAGAATCCAGCGCACAAGTAGCGCACGCGGCTGGCGCACAGCGTGCGCCTGCGATAGTCTGCGCCAGGCACGTGCGCTAAAACAGATTTCCGCGCACAGCGTATTCATGGATTTCAAGCTCCCAAAACAGCCGTGGCGCAGAGAATCGCAGCGAGCCTGCAGCAGCGCCAGTAACGCCCCCAAGAACGCCCTCGCGCACGGAAAAGCCATCAAAAGCGCTAAATCATCGCTAAGGGCTGCGCTAACCCCGGACCACTTCACAGGGCAGGCAAACAAGGAAAGCAAAGCGGGCAATCTCCAAATCAGGAGTACGCGGGAAGTACTACACGCGACTAGGCAGGGAACGTGAATCACAGGGGTACGCGGGAATCATCACACGCGAACAGGCAGGGTGCGTGTATTACAGGGGTAGCGGGAAGTTCAACACGCGATGGGCCAGGGAACGTGTATTACAGGGGGACGCGTGAAGTAGAACACGCGATAGGCCAGGGAACGTGCATCACAGGGGTACGCGGGAATCATCACACGCGAACAGCCAGGGTGCGTGTATTACAGGGGTAGCGGGAAGTTCAACACGCGATGGGCCAGGGAACGTGTATTACAGGGGGACGCGTGAAGTAGAACACGCGACAGGCCAGGGAACGTGCATCACAGGGGTACGCGGGAATTATCACACGCGAACAGCCAGGGTGCGTGTATTACAGGGGTAGCGGGAAGTTCAACACGCGATGGGCCAGGGAACGTGTATTACAGGAGGACGCGTGAAGTAGAACACGCGATAGGCCAGGGAACGTGAATCACAGGGGTACGCGGGAATCATCACACGCGAACAGGCAGGGTGCGTGTATTACAGGGGTAGCGGGAAGTTCAACACGCGATGGGCCAGGGAACGTGTATTACAGGGGGACGCGTGAAGTAGAACACGCGATAGGCCAGGGAACGTACATCACAGGGGTCCGCGGGAATCATCACACGCGAACAGGCAGGGTGCGTGTATTACAGGGGTAGCGGGAAGTTCAACACGCGATTGGCCAGGGTACGTGTATCACAGGGGTGCGTGGGAATCATCACATGCGAATAGGCTGGGTGGGCCCCCACAGGTGTACCCTGTACACCCTCCCCGGCCCCTGCAGGCAGCCCACAAAACAGTGGACTACCCTGCACACCTGATCATGTCCCCCTGCACCCCCATCCACCAGGGGCACCCTCCACCAGGCCCCCACCCATGTCTCCCACCACCCCCACCCCCCAGCAGTGCAGGGGCACCTGCCATCAGGCCCCCATCCATGTCTCCCACCACCCCCAACCCCCATCCACCAGGGGCACCCTCCACCAGGCCCCCACCACCCCCACCCACCAGCACTGTGGGGCACGTGGCCAGCAGGCAGTCAGGCAGCAGCCGATGGCAGGTGGGAGCGTGCTCAGGGTTCTTGGGGACTTAAATTTGGCCTCCTGGCCAGGAGCGTGGTCTTTCGTGTTAGAACGCGTGGACAGCCTGATAGGGAGTGAATGTGCACCTGAAAACCCCCCACTCATCGCGCGAAAACCCGTCACCAGCATATGTGCGTCAATAGTTACCTGCACGTGCAGTGTCAAAGCGTGTGATTGGTGAAAAGTGAGGGACACGCAGGAGTGTCGAAGCGCGTGATTGGTGAAAAAGGATCCACATGCAGGATTGACAAAGCGTGTGATTGGTGAAAACTGAGCTACACGCTGGAGTGTCGAAGCGCGTGATTGGTGAAAAAGGATCCACATGCAGGAGTGACAAAGCGTGTGATTGGTGAAAAGATACCTACACGCAGGAGTGCCAAAGCGTGTGATTGGTGAAAATGGGCCAAGCACGTACACGCCGTAAGTGACGATGTACGTGTGGGCCTGTATAAAAGGTAGTGTTGAACACCATTTCCTTGTACGTGCTTTTCGTGGAGAGCGAGTGGGTGAATTCGGTACTTCTTGTCGTTTCACACGCGATTTACTTCACGGCGTTTCCAGTTCGTACTCCCTGTTACCTCTGACAGCTCTTTTCTCTTTTTCCTCTTGTACTGGTTTTCCTGGGCCTGTTCCCTCAAACAGTGTCCCCTTCTACAGTTGACCTGTCTCCTCAGACAGCGTACACCTCTTCTTTTGGCGGGGGTGTTGCCAACCAAAAGTGCTATTTTTTCACGCTCTTTTACCTGGCAGACGGTGAGTCACGCACGTATCTAACATCTGTGCTTGCCCCGTGTGTAGCCTACCCCTTCAGAGGTCAATCTAGGCCGCGTGTGACACGCATACGTTCATTGTGTTACTGGATGCCACAGCGTAGTGCAGGGTTTTCCATCAGCACACGTGGTCTAGGAGGGGTATTGTGCACTTTCCTTTACTTTTCTGGGGTGCCTGTGCGTTGCGTGACCCGTCATCTTTCCCCAGGGGTGTCATATAGCCTTGCCACTGCACTAGGGTACGAATACCATCTGGTACCCAACCCCTTTGACACCCAATTGCCCAGGACAATTGTGCACACCCACTCCCATACGCACAATACCATCAGTGCCATGGTTGGGAGGCGTGCAAGCCGTAAGGGTGGCAAAGGTGGCCGAGCCACACGTGGTGGCCGTGGAGGATCCAACAGGGGACGTGGTTGTGACTTGCAGGGCGCCCCTGTTCCCCCCAGTCTGGAGGAACAGTCAGGGACACCCATGCCCCCCCCCCCCCCCCCCCCCCGTTGAGAGTCATGTGGCTGATACCAACCCTGATCAGCCCATGTCGGACCAGGCCATTGTGGCACCAGACCTGTCCGAGGGTGATTCCATCGCTGACATCCAGGTCAGCAGGTCCACTGTACGTGCACCGGTGCACATTGGTGTCATCAGGGCACGCGCATCTATGCCAGATAGGTCATCTGCTGGCCCCCGTAGCCAGGGTGTGGCTCAATCCACCCCACCTCTCATACACCCTGCCAAGACTGTGTCGGTCCTAGTTCATGCACCTCAGATCAGGCCTGACCCCATCCCACTACCCCCAATGCCTGCACCTACTCCCATGCTGAGTGGGCAATCACACACACCCAGTACAGAGTCCACCACGGCTCCTGCCCCTAGTGTCCACAGCGGCGTAGGACACTCTGGATCCCCACCCCCTTCCAAGCGCAAGAGGAAGAGTGCACGTCCGGCACAGGCTGATGCCCCAGACACGGCTGCACAGTCCGGCCCATCAAGGAAGCCAAGCTTCACAGACGCCGAACTTAATGCACTTGTTCAGTATGTGTCAGATCATGATAGGGAAATGGTCATCGTTGCAGGGTCCAAGACCACACATGCCAGACGCCAGGCACACTGGCAGACCATTGCTGACAGAATAAGTGCCCTTGGAGTAGTGAGGCGCACAGCTAGTGATTGCCAGAAGCGCTGGAATGACCTTAAGCGCAGGGCAAAGGATAAGCTGGCCTCAAGTCATGCCGCAACCTTGGTGACTGGAGGTGGGTCCCCAGCACAGGATATAGAACTCACACCACACGAGTCTGTAGCTGGATCCTACGTCACCGAGGGACAACTCCAAGGTGTGGGAGACCTCCCTGATTACGAGGCATCATCCGGTGAGTGCACATGCATGTGTGTATCATCCCTGTGCATGTTGTGTGTGTGAAGCATTCATGTTGGGTGCCTGTCAAGGGGGTGTGTGGCAGAGTTGATAGTGGCACCCATGTGCCTCATCCAGTATGTTCAGTGCAACACCATCTGGCCACAGCACTATCCCTACTGGCAACAGTGCACATATGGGCCAACACCATGGAAGTTGCCCTTGATAAGTAATTTTGTCACTACATTGTTGCTCATACTCCCCTGTCTATTCATCTGATGTCTTACATACCATTCCTCTCCTTTCCCCCAGCCATTCAAGTATCATCCTCACATGCCTGACATGCAATGATACCACATGCTAATGCGTCCTCTGTATATAAATGCCTACCAACATGCAGTCATAATGTGGATGTAGCCTTGAGATCCACCTCCTTCCTGGGTCCTTTGGTACCGTCTGGTTTCGAGCCCCATTCCCTCACACTCCATGCTGCTCTTCATGGTCTATCTTCCATGACTTCTACAGTTCAGACCATCGTGCCCTACGCACGACACCTGCTTGCCAAAAGTCAAATGAGGGCAGCCTGCCCTCCAATGCGACCCACCCTATTGCTGACCAGTGCATCTGAGCCTACTCTAAGCTAACTCTCACTGACATCTGCTCATACATGCCTTTGCCTGTCCCATAGACCCTTCACATGGTCCCTGTCCTCTCTCCTTGCTCCTCTTCCACCATCATAGGTGGGACCCGTTGGGGTGTACTCCTGGCCTCCTTCCAATCCTCAGATACCACTAATGATGTGCATGGTAATGGGAGCGTCTCAGTCCAAGGCCCTTAGGCCAACCTCAATCTCCTTGAGAAATGCTACCCACATCTCATCAACTTCCTTACCTCTCCTGCTGTCCCCCCTCCTCTCTCCTCATCAATCCTGCACTGCCTCCCTGCACCCTCCCATGAACCTTCTCCGCCTCCCACTCCAACTCCTACACATGCGGCACCTCTGATCTCCAGCACTCCCCGTAAGTCCTACAAGGCTGTCAACCTCCTCCACAATTACACTCCTTTCACTGCGGCTGCATCAGGCATTCCTCCGATAACTGTCACTTACATGAGGTTATGCACCTTGACATCCTTGGTCTCATGGAAACATGTCAGACGGCCAGCTCTGTCTGCATCCTTGACCCTCTCCTTGGCCCGCCACCACTGTGCAGGGGGTGTGTGCCCTTGGCTTCCCTGAGGGTATTCCTGCCACTGTCACACCTACTTAGACCTACTCCACTCTGGAATGGCTTGTGTGAGGTTACTGTCCACCACACCTTGACATTCCAAACAGTGCGTACTGTGTCTGGGAAAACTGGTCAAATGTACTACTTCCTTTCTGAGTGTCCTCACCTCTCCTCCTCACTCATGTCCCCAGACACAGAATTCCTCATCCTTGGTGCGGTACGCATCCACCTGCATGCCTGTTGACGCCCCCACGTGACCTTTCTGTGACCTCAGCAACTCCCTCTCACCCTCTAGACTCCCGTCTGTCCCTACTCATTCTGCAGGGCACACTCTTGATGCTCTGATCTCATCTGACTTTCCCCTCTCCGTCCATCTCTGCACTCCTCTCTCCTGGAGTGATCACATTCTCCTCTCCTCCCAGCTCACCCTCAACACCCCACAGGCAAAGCCACCCTCACCACTGTCACACACCTTCTTTGTATTCCGACCCATGAAGTGTGTGTCAGTCGAGGCTCATGCTGCCAAAATGTCCCCCCCATCCAGCTCCCCCTTAGGCTCACTCCCATCCTGACAGGGCCCACTCCATGCTCCACTCCATGTCAGGTACACTGGATGTCTTAGCCACGGTCATGACCACCTGTCTGAAGCCCCATGCCAATGCAGAGTCCTGGCATGACTCGGATCTTGGGAACCCAAACCACAGGTGCCGGGTGGCAGAGAGGGAATGTCCTGCATCACGGCCATCCTCTGGCAAACTGGCCTGCCACATGCTCCAAAGGCAATAGCGCCTCACCCTTCTCACCAAGATGAGATCCCCAATCCAAGGGCACATATCTGCGGCATGTGACAACTCTGCAGGACACATAGAAATCTGAAAGGACCTTGCCGAGCCAGAGGCAGTGTGTACCTCCCCTGTCCCCTCCGAGCCCACAGCACAGCATGATTGTCTCTGTACCCCTATAGGCCACCCCCCCAGCACTTGTCTGCGCCTAACACCATCTGCCCTTGACGTCAAGTCCTACTTACCTTGTACAGCACTTCCAGCCGCCACTCCCCCTTGCACTTCATTGTGCCACCCACCCCTGCACTTGCGTGACATGAATGACACCAGCACCAGTAGTATTGTTGACTGGCATCCCCTTCTGCCCCACCACCCCTCAGTGCTCCGCTGCACCTACAAACATTACTTGACCGGTGCTTCACGAATGCAAAATTATTCCGTTACAGGTGTTGGGGAGGTGGAATCACAATGTTTACTGCATTATGTTGATCTAGACAAGGCACTGTGCATCGTTGCCAATTTGGACTAGCAGATCCATGTACAACATGTATACTAATTGATGTGACGATGCAATGTCAGGACCAGAGTGGTTGAAATCCAAAAAAGTAGCCCTCCTCTCCCTCCTCACTTGGTGGCTATGTCACATGCCATGTGTGTGATGGCATGTGCCTTTGACATGGCAATCACCGCCCAATGTGTGATGGCAGTGCTAGGCATCAAGGTGAGCAGGCGTTGCTGTCCAATCAGTACATAGTATGCCCTGAGCCTCCCCTACAGACCCAGTGATGGTGAATGCATAGGAGGACTCCCAGTCATGTAGGACATGTGTCGTAGGACTACTGCCTATGTTGTTCATCAGCCCTTGTTGCATGCCATGGTGCTAATGCCTGTTTCCATTTTTCTCTTTCATGTCTTTGCAGGGGACGAAGCACTTGTTGATGCTGGGGATGTGGTGGTGGAGCCGTCCCAGGAGGGCAACCCGGGCCGACCTACCACAAGTGAGGGACGTGGTGTGTTTGTGGGTGAAAACCCACAAGTGCTGCAGGCCGTGCTGTCGAGGGGTGTCTCTGGGGGTTCCTCCCCCGAGCAGTATTCAGGTGTAGACTCGGAGGATGACACCTATGTGCAGTCGCAGGTGAGTGTTCTTGGGAGAGAATCTCCTCTGTCCGACCCACCTGCAGCCAGGCCATTGGCCTCAATGGGGATGTCAGTGTCGGCAGATCAGCCTCCGGTGGTTACGGATGCAGGGCCACACCACCCAATCTCTGATCCTGTTCCTGGGGCTGCAGATCAGAGAGGGAATGCAGTCCTGCAGCCTGAGGCCTTGCCGGCACAGCAAGGCGCAGTCCGCCTTGCCCCAGGCAGGTGTGGTGCCCGTCAACGTGGTGGCCGTATGCCACCTGGCAATACCGTATGGGAGCAATCCATCTACGGTATGGCCACCCAACAGGCAGCATCATCCGAGATGATTGCACAGGCCATGGATAGGGTGGCCACTTCCATTGTCCCCCCAGAAAGGCTGATGGAGCGACTGGAGCAGGCTACAGAGTCCATCTGCCAGGCACACAGGGAGGATATGTTGGCGTCCAACATGGACAGGCGGGCGGCACTGGCGACTCTGGGGGAATCACTTTCCATGGAGTCCCAGCGCCACAGGGAAGCCCTGAGGGAAGAACTCCGTCACCTCAGGTCGACCCTGTTAGAGCTTGAGGCTTCATCCCATAGAAGGACAGAGGAGCAGCTGGAGCGTCTGACACGGACGCTCTCGGCCGAGATGCAGGCAACTCGTGCGGAGGTCAGGTCATCCCGGGAGTTACTGCATGGGGACCTCCGCATGATTATAACCCAGAACCAGAACTACCAGACCCGCCTGCTTGCAGCCATGGAGGAGCAAACTCGTGCTTTGCGTGGGCTGCCTCCCATTGTCACACCATCATCTGAGGCAGCTCCCCCACCTCCAGAGTCAGCTGCAGGGTCTGGGCAGAGC
Source organism: Ambystoma mexicanum (assembly GCF_040938575.1). NCBI lineage: Eukaryota > Metazoa > Chordata > Amphibia > Caudata > Ambystomatidae > Ambystoma > Ambystoma mexicanum. Next base: position 684,046,953 of record NC_090931.1, on the reverse strand, counting down.
CATAGCGACTCATCTCCCACAACAGAGTAGCCGTGTGGGCCACGAGCCTATGGGGTGTTTTCCTTTCCCATGATCCACACAGGTGGATTGTGGCATGCATCCTGTCCTCGGACCTCATAGGTGGCCCCCCCCCCCCGCCGGCCCTTTCATGGCCATTTTTTCTCTTTTTCATTTTTATTTTGCAAGAGTGTTGCCTTGTGTGGGTACCTGGGCATACACTGTATTGTGGCTGGGCACATGCAGGCTTGTCCTGAGTTTGGTTTCGATGCTTGGGTAGCAGACATCCACACCCCTCCTGCTTCCCTTTCCATGGGCTTGCAAAGGGTGTGCCCAAGTGACAGCAAATTACACGGTGACATTGGACTCCCATGAGCTGTTGGCCAGTCCATAGTCAATACTGTGTAGACATTCATAGTGTTCATTGTTGTTGCACCTAACTATGCATGATGGTATGATATGTGCCTCTACTTACATATGTTGCTCATGTTTTGCAGGTATTTCACACAGATCTTCACAAGGGCATACTCTCTGGAGTCACACTACATGTCGGTAGATGTGCACTGACACTTTTGCATGGCGCCATCACTGTACACCTGGACGGTGAGGACATACCAGCAGATTCAGGTAATGAGACTACCATTGATTACAAGCAATGTGTCTTGTTTGGGTGGGCTTCAGGGTGGGTTGGTGTGTAATTTGATAGAAATTACTCTTACACAGGTGTGTAGTAGTGGGCCCAGGGCGGTTAGCTGCTCAAGTGCGGCTATGTTCCATTTTGGGCACTGCTATTTGTGACACTGGTGTCATGTTGTGATGGCCAGTTTGTTTGCTGTCACATACCATGACATGGTGTCCTCAGTGGCGGGACTGTGAAGGGAGTGGGTGACATGGCAATGTTGTCATGTAGTGAATCGCCTGTGGCAATGCATTTTAGATTGATGGAGTTGTGTCTTTGCATTGTGATGCATAGCTGGTGTATGTGTAGCTAGGGGTGCACACATATTGACACTTCCATGTTAACAATCTCAGGCTGATGTGTATCTGACAGTTCATTGTCAAGTAATTTGCAGACATTGTCAGGTAGAGTCATCATTGATTGTCAGATGGCATGTGCCAGGGCAGTGTGCACTAGCCAGCACTGTGATTCCTAGGTGAAGAAGTTGGCCACCAGTTGCGTACGGGCTGCCTCCCCCCGTGCCCTTTCCCCTCCCATGCGCAGCGGGCGTGCATGTGGTTGTGGATGTGGGGGCACCACCATGTCCACGGGCAGGCCCCGGCGTGTTGCAACGTTGTGCAGGACACATGCTGCCACTATGATCCTGCACACTATTCGGGGAGCATATAACAGCTGCCCGCCAGAACGGTCAAGGGAGCGAAAGCGTGACTTCAGCACTCCGAATGTGCGCTCCACTATGCCCCGTGTAGCAATGTGGGCTGTGTTGTACCTTACCTGGGGTGGCGTGGTGGGGTTCCGGATTGGGGTCATCATGTGGGGGCTGATAGGGTAGGCACTGTCCCCTGCGGAGGTGGTGATGGGTATCATTAGTGGTGTTGTGTCATGACCCAGTATCTGACATGCATGCATGTGGAGTGGCATTCATGCTCACCAAGCAGCCATGTATCTCCATGCTGGCCAGCCTCTAGGTCCCGGCATAGGGTAGACATTCTGTAGATGAAGCTGTCGTGGGTGGACCCTGGATAGTTGGCATATACTGATGTGATGATTCCCTTGCCATTGCATACAACTTGGACGTTGATGGAATGCCAGTGCTTGCGGTTTCTATAGATGTGCTCTGTTGCCCTGGGAGGACGTAGAGCCACATGTGTGCAGTCAATAGCGCCAAGCACTTTGGGGATTTGAGCCACACCATAGAATTCCTGGGTGCACGTCCGCCTTTCTGCATGAGTCCTGGGGAGATATATGTGCCTGCGGACTGAGGGCCGTGCAGTGATGATGTTCAAGACCTGGTGTAGGCAGCGTGACTGCGTGGCCTGTGACACACCACCCACTATGGCACTTGTCCGCTGAAAGGATCCAGTGGCCAAGAAGTGCAGTACATTCAGGACCTTCTGCAGGGGGCTGAGTGCTTGGGAGCACAGGGTGGGTGATGTGAGGTCATCCTCCCACTCACTGACCAGGTCCAGTATGATGTGTGCTGGAAACCTGTACCTCCCATACACCTGGTCATCAGGCATCCCGAATAGGCTGGTTCTGGGTGTGAATATTCTGGCCCTGACTCTCCTCCTCATCCTCCTTTGGTAGCCCACTGCCACTGCTGCTAGGAACGGTATGTTCATCCTGGCATCTGGCTTGTTTATTGAAAAGTGCGCAAATTAATGCCTTGCGCGTGTAGTAGGCAGCGTGTGAGCCTCGCACCCCTGGAATCGAGTTCCCACTCCAATCGCGTGTATATATTCCCACGCTGCAGGCATACAGGTGCGCTGACGTACTTGCCTGTGTAAGGGGCCGCGCGGCCCTGAAATACACGTACATAGGCCAATGGCGTGTACGCGCACTTTTGGCCAATTACACGCGATTACACTCAGACGTGCAGGATTTCCACGTGTGCTCCGTCTTCACGTGCTGAGTGGGGAACGCCCGTGCGGATCACGTCAGACGCGCTCACGCGATGAGGGACTCTGGTCCAATAGAATCGCGTATGCGTGCTGACGCACTTACGCGCTAAGGGCCTTTCCTCGGATTTCACGCTGACGTGCAGGAATTTCACGTGCCAAATCACTCCGTATCAAGCTGGCCACCCGAAAACACACGGAACACCACGCTCCTGCCCCGAAGGCCGAGTTACTGCCCCCCAAGTGCCCTGAGCAGCCTCCCACGTGCTATCTGCTGCTGCCTGCCTGCCTGCCTGCCTGCTGCCACCGTGCCCTGCCATTTGGTGCCTGCACATCAGCCATCTGCAGGGGTCCAGTTGCTGTGTCCACCCCTGCTGGAACTGAAGACTCCCAACTGGGATTACATCGCTCCACAGCCCAGCCCCAGGACCCAGTTGCCCACCCACACCTGCCTCTGGGGTTGCCATGTCGGGCACTTCTACATCTGGCACCAGTGGCAACCCCAGGCCAGAGGGGCAGAGGGGCACCAGCTTCACTGCCACCGAAGTTGGTGTCCTGGTGGAGCATGTCCTGGGGCAGTATGATGCCCTCTTTGGATCGTCCCGCGCCAGCAAGGAAGGACGGGAGAGGATCTGGGCCGACTGTGTGGTTGCCATCAACGCGGAGGGGGTGGCAACCCGCAACGTCTTGAAGATCAAGAAGCGCTGGGAGGACTTGAGGTCCAGGACCCTTGTGAAGGCCCGGCGCCTCGTGGAGGGGGGCCGGGGCCACATGAGTACCATCCAGAAGAGGGTCCTGGAACGCGTACGCCCAGCGCTCCACGCCCAGATCCTTGAGAGGGAGACCCGTCTGGAGTTGAGCGGTAAGTGTCCAAGCATCACTGTGTGAGACAGGGCATGTTGCGGTGAGCTGGTTCTATGATACTTGCCTGTATGTGTGCCATGTGCCATATATGCATGTATGTGTGCTGGGACATCATGGTACTGCCTGTGCGACCAGTGATGTGTGACCCACATGGTTGTTGCATGTGTAGAAATGCGGCATGGGGAGCACTATGCAGATTTGGGACATGAGAGCATGGCAGTCTCTGTACCTGGACATGGATGGGGGTGAGGATGGGTGCTGATGCCAGGTACATATATGGTAGCCATGTCTGTGTGCCTGACCTGCATGTCTGTGACTTGTGCATGCCATGGATGCATGACTCATGTGTGTGACAATGCACAGATTCAGTGACGCACCCACCTTACCCTTGTTTTGCCTGTGTTTGGTGTGATTGTGGCCAGATGGATGTGACTGAGGTGTAGTGTGTGCATGTGATATGCATGAGCCATGATGCATGTGAGTTACATTTCATTGAATGTTTCAATAGTCATTTGGACATGCATGGAAATGTGCATGGCATGCACCATGCCTGTTACTGTGTGTGTTTCGCCTGCACTGACCCATGTGTTGTGGAGGGACATGATGGAAGTGTACTTTGACAGGGGTGCTCATCTGCTATTGCTTCCTGTCTAGGGGACCATTGTACAGTAGCCTGATGCTTGTGTTCTTTGTCTCCCTCTACACAGCGGCTAGTGAAGAAGAGGGCGGAGACGGCGCTGTGGAGCAAGGCGGCGGGGATGGCCCCACGGCTGCAGCGGAAGGGGTGGGTGAGCCCCCACAGGGGCCTGCTACGGCGGGAGACGGTGAGGAGCCATCCAGGTTGGTGGTTTGCACAGAGGAGGAGGAGGCCGACACTGGTGCACACATGGGGCCTGGTGGGAGCATCCCTGCTGGTGCAAGTGGTGCAGTCCAGGGCCTGGGGCAGGAGGCAGCACAGGTCACCGTGGAGGGGCCTGTGCATGTCGCTGTCCCTGACCCTGTGAGTGCACCACCATGCACCAGCAGGGATGCCCCGTCCCAGGCCCGTCCGCAGGTAGAGGGGATGTCCATGTCAACTGACTCCCCTCCACCTGCGGCCGTGGGAACCCCTGGCCGCGTGGAGCAGGTCCTGATTGGGGTCGCGATGCGCACGGCTGTGATTCGTGATGCCGTGCGTGCTTCCCGGGAGGAGCACGCACGTCATCACGAAGTGCACCGTGCCGACGTGGCCCAATTGGGATCGGCCATGTTCGGGGGGTTCCTGCATGTGTTGGCCAATCTGACGGCCCTCTCCTCCTCTGTGCAGGCTATCCACCAGTCGTTCTCCTTGCCGTCTTCCGGCCCAGATGCCACCATGGCCCCCTGTGGACCTGCCCCAACCAATGCAGCCAGCTCGGTGGGGATCCCATCCCTGCCGCAGTTGGGAGTCGGAGGTCCAGCAGGGGTGGACGACACAGCAAGTGGACCCCAGCAGATGGAAGATGTGCCGGCATCATCGGGCAGGGCACGTGCACGACGGCGTCGGTGGTTACCATCAGCCTGGATGCCGTCGTGCTGGCAGAGGCAGTGGCGTCGCAGGCAGCAGCGGGCTCGACGTGGGAGGCATCATGGCTCAGGGCCATCAAGATCGGAGGGGCAGGCATCGGCCGGAGGGCAGGGCAACCCTGGCATGGCGGTGTGTTCCGTGTGGGAGGAGTTTGGCCAGCGGATAGATGCGGAGCGGCAGCGGGCGGAAGAGGAGCGGCTCGCCATGGCCAGGGCGGAGATCTCCATGCATCAGGCATTGAGGCGGGCTGCGTGCCTCGAGGAGGCTCGCAGGGAATTTGGAGAGCACATGGGGTTGTCCCTGCGAGACCTCGGGGCCAGGACTGAGTCCCGCCTCCAGGACATAGACATGGAGTTCGAGGATGCCCTGGCCAACATCACCAAGTGAGCCGCAGGACTAGCCCGCTGCCTCTGTATATAGTTTTTTAGTTAGTTAGTGCTAGGTTTCCTTTATTTTAAATTTTTTTTTGGACCGCTTGGACAATGGCCACTTCTTTGTACATATTTTTTTAGATAGTTAGTATTAGGTTTAATTAGTGCTGTTGGGCTCATGGACCCTTGAACAATCCTGTAAATATAGTTATATTTTTTTGTGAGATAATTTATTTTTACTTTCATATTGGTCACACCATGACGTAATGGTTTATGTTTCATTTCATTCTACTTGTGTTTACTTTGGACAAAATCGATTCTTTTTTCTATCCTTTGTTTTTTGGTTTCTCATTTTTGTTCCCGGACATGGACCTTTTATTTGCTTTCCCAGATAGTTGTCAGAGTTAACTTTATTTTTATTTTTTAATACATTTTTATTTTATCTTACACTTGTGTCATTTTTTCTTTGATTTCTTACATGCCATGATATGGGTTTTGACATTGACTTGCACCCATTGTGTATGTGTGTGTGGCGGACATGTGTTCTTTTGCTTAGTTGCCTTTGGGGTTGTGTCATGTGATTGCATTCACTATGTGGGTGCATGCAATCCTTGCCTGGGTGTTTGTGCTGGGTATGCTGGTCATTACTGCCATTATTGTGTATCGTCAGGACCAGGGGCCAGGGGGACATGGGTGGGGGCCTGGTGGAGGGTGCCCCAGGTGGATGGGGGGTTGGGGTGGTGGGAGACATGGCTTGCCCATGGGTGGGGTCCTGCTGGCAGGTTGCCCACAGTGCTGGGGGTGGGGGTGGTGGGAGACATGGGTTGCCCATGGGTGGGGGCCTGCTGGCAGGTTGCCCACAGTGCTGGGGGTGGGGGTGGTGGGAGACATGGGTTGCCCATGGGTGGGGGCCTGCTGGCAGGTTGCCCACAGTGCTGGGGGTGGGGGTGGTGGGAGACATGGGTTGCCCATGGGTGGGGGCCTGCTGGCAGGTTGGCCACAGTGCTGGGGGTGGGGGTGGTGGGAGACATGGGTTGCCCATGGGTGGGGGCCTGCTGGCAGGTTGGCCACAGTGCTGGGGGTGGGGGTGGTGGGAGACATGGGTTGCCCATGGGTGGGGGCCTGCTGGCAGGTTGCCCACAGTGCTGGGGGTGGGGGTGGTGGGAGACATGGGTTGCCCATGGGTGGGGGCCTGCTGGCAGGTTGCCCACAGTGCTGGGGGTGGGGGTGGTGGGAGACATGGGTTGCCCATGGGTGGGGGCCTGCTGGCAGGTTGCCCACAGTGCTGGGGGTGGGGGTGGTGGGAGACATGGGTTGCCCATGGGTGGGGGCCTGCTGGCAGGTTGGCCACAGTGCTGGGGGTGGGGGTGGTGGGAGACATGGGTTGCCCATGGGTGGGGGCCTGCTGGCAGGTTGCCCACAGTGCTGGGGGTGGGGGTGGTGGGAGACATGGGTTGCCCATGGGTGGGGGCCTGCTGGCAGGTTGCCCACAGTGCTGGGGGTGGGGGTGGTGGGAGACATGAGCAGGTGTGCAGGGTAGTTCCCTGTGGTGTGTGCTGCCTGCAGGGGCCGTGGAGGGTGTACAGGTAATGCCTGGGAGCACACAGCCAAATCGCGTGTGCAACTTCCCGCGCACCCCTCGATTCCACGTTCCCTGCCATATCGCGTGTGGGACTTCCCGCGCGCCCCTGAACTCCACGTACCCGGCCATTTCGCGTGTGCAACTTCCCGCGCACCCCTCGATTCCACGTTCCCTGCCATATCGCGTGTGGGACTTCCCGCGCGCCCCTGAAATCCACGTACCCGGCCATTTCGCGTGTGCAACTTCCCGCGCACCCCTCGAATCCACGTTCCCTGCCATATCGCGTGTGGGACTTCCCGCGCGCCCCTGAAATCCACGTACCCGGCCATTTCGCGTGTGCAACTTCCCGCGCACCCCTCGATTCCACGTTCCCTGCCATATCGCGTGTGGGACTTCCCGCGCGCCCCTGAAATCCACGTACCCGGCCATTTCGCGTGTGCAACTTCCCGCGCACCCCTCGATTCCACGTTCCCTGCCATATCGCGTGTGCAACTTCCCGCGCACCCCTCGATTCCACGTTCCCTGCCATATCGCGTGTGGGACTTCCCGCGCGCCCCTGAACTCCACGTACCCGGCCATTTCGCGTGTGCAACTTCCCGCGCACCCCTCGATTCCACGTTCCCTGCCATATCGCGTGTGGGACTTCCCGCGCGCCCCTGAAATCCACGTACCCGGCCATTTCGCGTGTGCAACTTCCCGCGCACCCCTCGAATCCACGTTCCCTGCCATATCGCGTGTGGGACTTCCCGCGCGCCCCTGAAATCCACGTACCCGGCCATTTCGCGTGTGCAACTTCCCGCGCACCCCTCGATTCCACGTTCCCTGCCATATCGCGTGTGGGACTTCCCGCGCGCCCCTGAAATCCACGTACCCGGCCATTTCGCGTGTGCAACTTCCCGCGCACCCCTCGATTCCACGTTCCCTGCCATATCGCGTGTGGGACTTACCGCGCACCCCGGTATGCACGCACACGTTTATTTTTTCTCTCTGCGCGTGTCTGTGTTTGTGGGTACCCCTTTGTACGTCATTTGTCCAGGAGGGCAACAGTATTGTACATTGGTTATGTCTGTAAATAGGTGCTATTTGTTGGCGCGCCTTTTAGCGCACATTTCTTGCAGGCGCAGACACGCTACCGCCTGCTTTCTTGTGGCGGTCGTGTTTGTGCCTGTTTGTGCCTGTGCGCTGCTTTGAGCGTGCACTTTTTTGCCCTATTCTATTCCATGAATACGTGTTGTATGCGAGCGTGTGGGCGTTCCGCGCACTTGCCTCCTGAACTTTCCCCGTGCCGCCCACATTCTTCCCCATTCCGAGTGTTGTGCCCCATTTTATTCCCCATTCCGAGTGTCCCGCCCTGTGTTCCGCCTACTTTAGAGCTGTGCGCTGCGCTCAGAGTGATGGCGCAGTGGCCGTGGCGCACGACGTTGGTTGACCTGTGCGCCGGCCTGCGCCGCGCGCTTTTTCGGCGCACGTCCTCTGCTTTTCTTGCGCACGGACTTCCATGAATCGACGTGCGCTGGTTTCCCTGCGCTTTGCGCTGATTTTCGGCGCAGCGCACGTATTGGCCCCTCTGCGCCGGGATTTTCGGCGCACATTTATTCCATGAATCGGCCTGTAATTCGTAGAACTGGTGTGTGTGTTGTTTATCCAGAATGCTTTGTGACAGCAGTCTATACATTAATCAGCATTTACCCAAGTTATAAGGAGATGTTAAACAATCAATATTGTCATACACTTGGCTGAAGTTCACTCATGAACCCTGGTTCCTGCACCCAATGAATAGTCTTCATTTGTTTGTATAGAAATACATTTAGTTCTGCAAGCTCCCATGGGAATGCTATGCCATTTCTTTCTGTAGCCTTGCATTGAGCCTTCTAAAGTCTGTAACCTACTACTGATTCATGGTTTGTCTTTATATACAAAAAGGGGGAACAAATATCATTACAACTGTGATTTTATCAAGAAAATACAACCTGGAATACATGCTGACCAATATAAAATATAAATGAGAGAGAAACAAAGGACAGAGATAGAGATGAGAGAGAGAGAGGGGGAGAGAGAGAGAGAGAGAGAGAGAGAGAGAGAGAAGGAGAGAGAGAGAGAGAGAGAGAGTGTGAGAGAGAGAGAGAGAGAGAGGAATACAAAGAGAGGAGAGGTAGAGAGATTTTGAAGGGGATTCCCATAAGCACTTAAGAATTGTGTTCACACTGCATTAATGGACTGAATAACATTAATAATAGATTCACAAACCTTAGAACCCAGCTTGGTCTAGGTAACTGTATTCACCTAAAAGCCAATCCTAAAAATGTCTCAACCAAATACACACTTTGCAAGTATTAACTTGATCAACGATAGTCATCGCTGGTGAATATAGAACTCATTTGTACATCTTTTTTCACTATTTAATCACTTGTATATTCAGTATTCAAAAATGCTTTGCAAAGGGAAATGTGAGGTGTTGTATGAGTCTCGTGTTGCTCTTGTTTCGCAGCCGCAACTAACCACTGGATTTGTTTTAAACAATACCAGAAGTATGTCACCCTACAAAGCTGGTTGGTATTCTTGATTTGTTATTATTGCTGTTTGGAAGAATCAACAACATTGAAACTTGAGGCACAAAAACTAAGCACTCTTCAATAGCAAGTTGATCCTTATAGACAAAACTGTGGAAATTCCAAGCGAACCTCTGCGTTAACACGGCTGCAGGAATTATTACCCAGCCGAACACTGATACTCATTTGCATTAAATATATCAATTGAAACCCTACACAGAGAAATGTTATAACAGGATTGACTAAGCTAGCTGTCATATGTCACGTGCAGCCTCACATTGCCCAATAAATATTATGCTACGACCCAAATACAGCAAAGTTGACAATGTTACTGGTGATAAATTTGATTAAAGTGTGTAACAAAATAGTCGCATTATTTAGCCCAGGGAGGGCAAAAGCTATTCTGTTAAGCCTCAGACATCTGGGACTTGGTTTATGAACATGCCAGCCAAAGAAACCCATTGTAACTAAGACATGCAAAAGGAAAGATTATTAGGTCATTACACATTTGACATATATCCTCACTAGTTCAATCATCTTTCTACTTCTAAGTGTTGCTAAAGGCAATGATGCAACCCCTAACAAATAGAAAGTATGACAGGTGAAAAGGGACAAAGTGTAGGCCAAGCAAATTTGTGGTTTATACCTCTCTTTTTCATTTTCATAATGAAACTCAAGGCTCGGCTTCCAGGAGAAAGTTTCGGGATCCTTCTTCATCCATTTTTCTATATGTTGCAAGTCAGTGTCTAGTAAACAAACAACAATGATTCGCTTAAACCGTTCAACTGCTGGGAAAAGAAGATGTATAGTTATAGATATCCCATAGTACATCAGAAGGTCTCCTTTCAGAGCATCTGCAAAAAAAGTAACAAAATGAATGTTTATTTCAATACATTGTGCTAAGTTAATGTTCACATTTTTGGTGCATTTGGTTTTCACATTGACCTTTATTGAAACCAGAATAACCATACTCAAACTCTTTGCAAAATGACAGAAATGACAAAATGCTTTGCAACCCATGTTTGCCAAGTTAGGTTAATAGTGGACCATTGATCAAACTAGCAGGATTTCTGATTCATCAGCAGATCACTAACATGGGTTTGGCTAATACAAATTCCTAATTCCCTAAGTTACATTATCATTTCTTTTGGAATTATATGGAATGTTTTTTTTAAAAAATATCTTTTTACTTGATATTTATTGTTAGATTTCTCAAACCCATTTTGTTTCTTGCCCCCTATTCTTTTCAATGTTTAGCTGAAATGTCTCCTATACCTTTTTCTATCTTTTATAAGATTTTGTTAAACTTGAAATAGTTCAATATTTTTATTGTATAAATGTATGACAATGCAGAGGCTGGGAGAGAATGACAGGTTCTGGGAAATTCCCCACTTAGCTCCTCCAGGTTCCACTTTGCAATGTGGTAGGGAAACCCTGAGCCTTAGACTGCTTCAAAGCTGCCAAGGGGGGTGGGGAAAACTGTCTAAATTGATGTAATCGTATCTCCCTAAACGTTCTTCATTTGAGATGTTGTGTTGATAGTCACAGACAAATATAGGACATTGCATGATCAATAGCTGAATATCGCAGGCAATGGATATTGGCTGCAGTTATCTGTGGGCCTGCAGATGTGGCCATTTGATTTGATTGGCGTGTGCCAGGGGAGCCTCTTCTGCAGTGCACGGCTGAAGGTGAAGGGCCTAAATTCACTATCTGCCAAAATGTCCTCCCATCATTTGCACGGGACACTTCCAACTGTCTATCCCACGCTCAAGTTCAAATTTTCTGTTTTTGATTGCTAATTTATATTCATGCCTTTTCCTTCCAATAATCGTAGAATCAAAAGGCTTCGATTTTAAAGCCGCAAGTATGTTATTCTTTGTTGCCCTCTCTACAGTTGGAGTCGATCCAGCCTTTTTTGAGCTGGCTCTACTAGATCTTTTAAGGTCTCAAAATATGTTGTCAATGATTGGAAAACTCTTCCAACTACCCAACTCTTGAAGAGAGGGCAAATACAACAGAAAGAGCCTTTCAGGAGGTTGTGGAAGATTCCCAGGATAATGGAGAAACTCTTGTGAGGGACGCAAGTGTAACAAGAAACTGGGAGCTGCAAAATGAGGACTTTGAAACCGCTCGCAATGATCCAACATTCACATTAAAAACCTGTCCCAAGAGATCCTGGTTAAGGACCTTCAGGTCACACTACAGCAGCTGTTAGATCTACTGGGGGATGTTCCGTTGGAAATAATCCAATTCAACAGAATCAAACGTACTGGCTCTAAGAAATTGGGTCCAAGGGCAAAAGATAGGAATGTCTTAGTGCCCCTGGGATTGTGTTCTATCCACCTGAGTGGAAATGAAATTCAGTTGTTTCCAGACATTTCTTTATCTACTCTCTGAAAACAAAGAGAAATGGGGGGCTGGCCATCAAGACTCTAAACCAAAAAGGAATCAGATACAGCTGGACATTCCCCTTCAGCATGCTCTTCTCTTGGGAGGGCAAGGATCATTGTATATCTAAACCAGGCAAAGGGGTAAAATTCTTAACATTGTGGATGTTCAACTATAAAGGGATCTGTCAGAGCAGAGGAGCTCAACCCTATGGAAGAGGCCCTGGGAAAGGTCTAGGGAAAAAGAGCCCTTCCTGAGACCAGGGCATTGGTCCCTCCCCGGTTGGAGCAGATTATGACATGAATAGCCTTAGAGGTAGCAGGGACTGAGAGACGGGGGTTACTGAAACCAGGAAGTGGTGAGGTGTGATGGCGAGGGCAATATTTTCTTTGTTTCGTAAGCTGGGTCGAGCATATTTTGTGAGTAAAGGAGGTCCTTGGGGGAAGTGAAGTGTTCTGCGTGGGTGTTACTTGATCCAAGTTGAGAGTTTTAGGACAACCTCCACAATGTTATCGTGTGAACTAGTCATTCTGTATGACATTAGGTCCAGGGTCCCCATTGGGGAGGCAGCCATATCCCTGCAGTCCTTTTTTTAGGGGTGTACAGGAGGGGATGGCTTCCAGGGACATCACACACTGTTAACAGCTTTACTTACCTAGAGGTTTCATATCGTCAAGAGTGCTTGCCAAGAGGTTGCTTAGCGGGGAGACATAAGAAGAGGGCTGTAATGGGGTAGATCAAAAGGTGAATTTTCAAGATCTTGACACCTATCATAAGGTGTCTTCATTCCTCTGTTAAGAATGTCGACCACTTTTTACACACAGAGAGTGCTGAGATAGTGGCTTTACAGGAAACTCACGCTCGCTCAGCGGATAGGCAAAAGGTGAGGGTTAGGGGTTTTCCCAACCGATTGCAGGTTACAACGTGGGATAAAACATGTGTGGCCCTTTTTGCATTTAGTAGGGTACTTGATATAGTTGTCCATGGGGTGAAGGAGGATAAGGTGGGGCGTTTTCTATTCATCAATGCAAAGTTGGGTAGCAGGGTCCTTTCTATAGCCAATATATATACCCCTAATTCAGGATAAGATAGCCTCATAAGGGAGACCTTGGCCAAATTGGAAGAGATTTCCACGGGTGACATCATTTTGGCCAGAGAATGTATTCAAGCATGGGTGCCCAAGCTAGACATAACCCACTTTAACGCACATGGGAGTAAAGCTCCCTCAAATGCGCTAAAGCGATGCACGTTCCAAATGGGTCTCATTGATTTGTGGAGGGCCATACAAGCACGGGAGAATGGATTCATGCTCCATTCAATGATTGATTACATCTGACATTCCAAATCACTACTGGCGTGGATTGAGGTGGGAACGATATCGCTCTCAGAGCATATGCCAATTGTGGTCTCATTGCAAGTCCTTCATTTTAGGCACAGATTTTGGGGGTGCCATTTCCCAGAGCAATTACTTAAGGAAAGGATCCTCATAGATTCAATAGGGATAGAATTGATGAATATTTTACGAATAACCCTCCCGCCCTTACCTCAGAAAGTCTGAAGTGGGATGCCTTTAAGGCACTTATGAGAGGAGAGCTTGATAGCAGTGCGGACATGAAAATAAGATAGCTAGAAGGGAATTAGAAGAGGTCCGACTATGCATGTGGGAATTGGAGGTAAATACATTGCAAGCCAACCGGAGGGCATATAGGCATGCAAGAAGACATCTTGAGACAGTGCGTACTAAACGAGCAGAGACGGCACTATTGCACGCTAAAAAAAAAATTAACGTGAAGGCCAAAAAAGTGGATAGACTATTAGCTCAATTATTAAGGGTTCAATGGGCTTCCAGGACCATAGAAGTGATCACATTGTCAAGGTTTCACAGGGTAACAGAGGATAAAGCTATCCTAGAGGAGTTTACTAAATTCTATTTGAGGCTATATACTGCAGATGCACACTCAAACCATCACCAAGTAGCCTACTTCAGAGACCTACCTCTACTTAAAGTGTCCCCACTGGAGAGGGAGGCCTTGGATGTGGAGATCCTAAAGGAGGAGGTGGAAGAGTTGTTGAAGGCGTTCCCCACCAAAACGTCCCCGGGACCCGGCAGCTTCTCAATGATTTTCTATAAAACTTTCCTCTCCAGATTGGCACCTCATCTTAAGAGGTTGTTTCGGGAGACAGAAAAGATAGCCGTCTCCATGAACGAGGCAAAGGTGATGTAATACCCAAACCTCTTAAAGATCCGGCCCTACGTGGTCATACTGCCCAATAGTGCTTATTAACATTTACTCCAAAATGTACACAAAGATTTTGCCGAACAGAGTGTATCAACTACTTCCCAAAATTATAAGGCCTGGCCAATCTGGTTTCATTTGGGGGCGTCAAGCATTTGATAACACAAGGAGGGTTGCACACTTGATTGAATCAAATAAAGTGGTGGTTTCTTTGGGAAACAATGACATGCATGGGATTTGAGTCCTCCTTCATGAATATGGGTGATGCCAACTACCAGTCCCCCTTAATTCGATTGCAAACTAACAGGCTGTGTCCAAGGCAATACCGGTGGGTTGTGGGACTAAACAAGGCTGTCCCTTATCTCCATTCTTATTTGCCATATATTTGGAATCCCTCTTAGAAATTATTCTTCGCTCAAAGGTGATTCATGGCATTTCCTTTGGGGGGAGCAATATAAAATATCAGCATTTGCGGACAACATGATGTTATGCCTTACGAGGCGGGAAATGGAAGCCTTTGAGCGCGCACTGGGACTGAAAGGAAACCTAAACACGTATGTGATTCTAAATGTATTGCTCCTTTGGGAATTTGGGAATTGGGCCTGGGCCGCATCTCCCTTTACCTGGCTTCCTGACAGCATCAGAAATATGAAAATAACCCTGACAAAGAAGCTCAAGATGATTTACTCGGTCAACTATGGGCCTTTGCTGGTTAGGTTGAAGGGGGAGTCGGCATGATGAGGCCGCCTCTCAAATATCCTGGCTGGGTACTAGGAAAGTTACGATTAAGATGTTTGTATTTCTCAGGATGTTTCAGGCCTTTCCCATTCCAGTTCGCAAAGCATTCTAACGGCACTTGAATAGAAGCATGTCCCAGTTTGTATGGAATAAGAAGAAGCCTGCTTCCCTATACGAGGCACTCGTATACAGGTACAAGGATAGGGTAAGATTTGGGTTAAATGGATTGTTCGGTAGCTGGACACCCACCCCCTTGAGGGTACGATGTCCCTTCATCGACATTTTTTTTGCAGGCTTTTTTGTCGCTGATTTTTTACTGCAAAAACCCATTGAAAAATATGGGGAGGTGGTGGGTTGAGGGATATAAGGTGTAGGGGGTGTGGTGACTAGATTGTAAATAGGTGGAAAGTGGGGTTGGGAGATAACCCCCCCCAAAAAATTAGAAGAGTTATTGCTGGCAAAATATCGCCGGCAAAAAATGCTGCAAAATAAAAACAGGCGAGGGAATGACATGGAACCCCCCTTTAGGATATGCTCTAACTTCCCAGGAACCACAGGCCAGGCAATATGCACCGTAGCCAAATCTAGAGGCTAGTGGAAGACACGTGGGACACACTACTGGAGAAATATGGAATCACGTCCGTCCCATCCCCATTCACAACCATTCTCCTCAACCAGCAATTTACACTAGGGCTAGACCAGGCAGCATTGCAGCTGTGGGGAAGAGTGGGTTGTAGGAAACGGAGGGACCTATTTCAGGGGGAGGAGGTGAGATCCTTCAATGACTGCAGGGAGTGCTTTGGGTTATCTGCGAGGGAAAGATTTAGGTACTAACAGCTGCATCACTTGGCAATGGCCCGGGCAACAGGAATGTGGCCACGAGACCACTCACGCCATTCTTGAATTTTCTGGTGTCTTATTCAGATGGCCAATACATGATTTCCTCATTCTATAAGATCTTCACAGAGGTGGGCCTGAGTGCTGAGTGGGCATATTTGGCACACGTTTAATAAAACCATACCGGCAGACAACTGTGTCTTTTTGTGGAGGAATATTACGAGACTCACAAGAGCTGTCCAGCTTGGAAAACTATGGAATAAGATTCTGTTAGAATGGCATTACACCCCAGTTAAGTTACATAAGATTTTCCGCTAGAGGCTACCGCAGTGTTGGCAGGTTTGCAGGGAGAGGGGGTTTTGGGACCACAACTGGTGGTTGTGTTCGCCCATGAAGAAGATTTGGGAAATTGTGATAGAGCGTTTGCGTGAGATACTGGGGTATGGGTGGGAATTGGGGGCGCCTGAATCCATACTAGGCTTTTGGGAGCTGGAGACGCCACCCCGCCTCCAGGGTAAACCTCTCCTCAAGGCATAAGCAGTGCTCTTGTTGGCTGCAGTATTACTCATAGCACATGAGTGGAACAGCAAGGAAGTCGCATCGGAACTGGATTGTACTATGGGACTTTGGCAATAGAATGGGTTACATACTCAATCGAATCCGAACACTCTAGATTCCATGAGTGGGATCCGGAAGTGGACTTTTTACATAAGGACTACATTCGCCCTCTCTGCCCGCAGATGATAGCTCTTATCAATCTGGTGCTAAGTTGTCTATTCAGGATAACCGTGTGCTGAGGATTTGCAGGATTTTTTGGAAACGGGATGGGGAGGATTAAGAGGGCAAACGTGGGATTAGTTGTATTGTCTGGATCCATGTATGAAAATAGCAATAAAAACAAGTTTAACAAATCACAAAGGCACATTGTGTTTAGGAGAAGATTAGAAGCTACCAGGAATGTGTCCCATATTCAAGGGTACTGAGATTAGAAGAGGGACATGGATTTCAAGAAGTCTTGGTATGAGAGAGAGAGCAAAGTGGCTGTGGTGTGCACTATATCAGTGCTCACTAGTTCACAGAAGAAGCAATACTATAGCCAGAGAAACCACGAGTGAGACGTTTTTGAAGATGACGACATGAGAAAAAAATCCTTCTAAAGGGTGACCATTTTCAAAAGTTTACGGACTGGTAATTTCGACAGGCAATACGAGATTAAATATTGCATATTGAATGAATAATTACACATTAGTTAAGAGGTGAAGCTGGGATTAGTGCCCCCTCTGTAATGTCTGCACTTTATCAATTTCTTTTTCATTCATTATCATGAACTGAAATAATTTAATTTTATAGAACTGATTTGCAAAGTACACTAATCACATAAAACAGCATGACAATTTCAAAAAATAAAATGTTCTACAAGCCTATTATGCAAAAGGGGGACGATTCTAGCTTTCTTGTCTCCATCATCAAGAGACGTATATAAGTTTAGTTTAGTTTAGTTTAGTTTAGTTTATTATTTATAGGGCGCGCCATACCCTGGGGCATCAGTACTAGCAATCTAATTGATGTGATCCTAATAGATTTCATTCAGGTTTCTTTTTTGTATTTTAAAACTTTAAATATGCCCAAAACATAGGCTAATAAAACTGTTATTTCTAGACGTGCAGAATAAACTTGAATTGTAAAAAAGGGAAAACCGTTTTTTGTGTCAATTGAGCAAACCTTACAATATGCTTGCCAGGGATCTGTGATATCCCGTCCACTATCTTCTCCTTAGAACCCCTTCCACTCAACTGGCCCAAATAAAAAGAAAGATCAGGTGATGGGCTAAACAATGCCACCAACAAGTGTGAAGGTAAACCTTTCCCTAGAATACAGCACTGTACTGTATGTAATGTAAGATGATTTGTCCAGGATCACTGTATCATCTACCTGCAAAGCCTTAACCAGGATACCGACATGGACGCTTTGTCTTGAAATTGGATACACAATCACCTCTCTGGACTATCGCTTTATGCTCATCAATGGGGGTGGGCTGCATAGGTTTTAGAAACTTCCTGTCTGAAGAAACTGATTTCTAGACCTTCACCAAACTGATGCTATGTTTGTTGTTATAGCAAACACTTTATGTTGCAGGTGCATTGTTGATAATAGCACCTGTTGTGCTTACAAAACCAAGTACACATGTATGCAGGTATGTCAACTTTAGTCATAGGAAATTCTGAGTTTGTCTTGATGGAATTTGGTATTTCAATCTTACATATGAACACAGCTCTGGAAGGAGTGCTTAACACATTGAGCCATCTTCTGATCCACTGCAGCACTTGACTTTATAAATATGCATTTAAAATGTGGCTATTACACATTATAAATATAATACCCACATAAATGTTAGAATGCTATGGGAGTTGTGCTGTAGTTAATGCGCAAACTATGTATGCCACAGTCTACACAGATAGCAGAACAGATCTTCCATGTCAACAACAGACACAATATAGGTTTAGAGACTCGGCTGCATGCCTAAATGTGTGCTGCATGCCTAAATGTGCTATTTAAGTTTGGTGACCAATGTAAGTGACTTCTTTAAATAGGACAGCCTTGTGGGGCACCCCCTCCAAGTTGGGGGCCCAGGGCAAGTGCCCCTTTTGTCCTCCCATAAATATGTCTCTGCATAGCCCAATTCCCACGGAGTCAAAGTGTGGATTAAAACTCTCTCAGCTTCTTCCCCCTTCTGAGGTAGTAATTTCTTGTACCTGCTTGTACTTGTAACTCGTCTTGTACCCAGAACTCGACTTGTACCTTTGGCAAGTTAATCTGATCATGATTTATGAACACTGTTCTGCTTCCCCCCACCTTATTTTGTGTTACCACCCTCATGCGACAGGACCTGATGTATGTGATCCCTAAATGAATGTTCTAAACCTTGTACCGCTCAAAGACTCCAGACCCCTTTGAAAGATTACAGTCAGAAGACGATTTGCACTCTTTTCAAGATAGAGAAATGTTTTTCTGGCCACTTTACTCACATTTTCTAAAGAGGTTTTTATAGAGAGACTGGAACTCTTTTGCCAGGTCAGTACTTTCTTTCTCAATGCATCTCGTGCAGGGAAATTCATGATCACTAGAATAATAATTATCAGTTTTGGTAGCCACGTTCACTTGGAACGTTTTGGTTACCCCAAGTGCGGGTTGCCACAGACCACCATATGAAGTCAAAGGTCTATATGAAGACCCTACACTAGGGCCAGATAAGCTGTTGTTCAGATCCACTCTCTGGTTGGGTCCCTGTTCAGATCTCTTGTTTCCTTTCCTCACTGAGGTTTGAAGGGTTTTGCTTTGTCTTTGGCTGAAAACATCATTTGAATTAGATCACAACCTTATTTTTAGCCTTTACTTGGAATATCCAAAATTTAAGCAGGGTGAATTTCCATATCAAATGCCCTAATATATGCCTTAATTCGGGGGGAACCACCCAGGAGGGGATCAGCAGGAGGTTGGGTGGTGTTTGCTTTTCTTCATATGTGTATGGATATGATGCTTTTGTCTGTGGTTTCATGAACTTACTGAAATGCACACAATTGGACTGAATATCATTAAATGTAAAGTTCACCTTGATCTCATCACTGGTTCTTTACCCCAAATCATAGATTAGTTCATCCAGTGCAGCGACAGGCAACACACAAACCCCGAAGTCAGGAATTATGTATGCAGATCTTCCTGGAATACAGAGCAATGGAGACAGACGCAGCGATGCGCTTTACCTACCGGAAGCAAAGACTCTCTCAACTTGATCCAAAGGCTGCGATATCGAATCAAATGAAAATTCAGACTTTTCTGTGAAATAGTGAAATAAGGTTTTCTCTGTATCGAAATATTGTTTGTAGAGAGATGTCCAGGATGAAGAAGGTGCCATTGTGTCTCTGTCACTGTCGGTGGCCTTACTCTCCATTTCTCTCTCTCTCTCTCTCTCTCTCTCTCTCTGTCTCTCTCTCTCTCTCTCTCTCTCTTTCTCTCTCTCTCTCTCCCTCGATTTGCAGTCTGAATTGAATCAGGACCTGTGATGTCTTTTTATTCCTTCAACAAGCTTATTAGCGGGATTGTGTTTATGTGTGTATGTGTGTTTGTATACTTACACACACATGCCGGTGCTGGCCCTGTTCCCTTTGAAGTAACTTACTTTGTGAAGATTGTTTGCAGTCCCAGTGATTGGCAGCACGAAAGCACTGAGAAACCTGCTGGGCATCATTTGGTATGCTTAAAACAGAGTATTGTCAATAGTTGAATATTATAGTACATAAAAAGCAAACTTCATTTAAAAACGTCATTGACTTCTTCGTGAGGCTTTTCTTCATCTGCCCCTAGGAATGAATGCCAAGAAAATAAAGAAAGGGTTATTATTACACATTCAGGAATTTAGGTTAATCAGACTGCTTCTTTGTCTTGGCCCTCCAAGTTGAGAAAAAGTATGGTCAGAGGTGTCGGGGAAGGGAGCTCTTAACAGGGGTACCAAAACGAGTTGTTTCCCATTTAAACATCAATACAGGACCTTTAGAATCACAAAAGCGGAATTAAAAGTCAAGACAGTGTCATTTGAAGGTTTGAGACATCTCCCTTCAGTGGACTTCTACAATTAAGTATATACTAAGGATGTGTGGGCTACAGGTATAGCGATTGTCCTCTGATCTTAAAGTTACAATCTGAAACTCATAATTTCATTTTATGTTTTGATATGTCAAAGGATATCTATGCTGCGCACAGTCACCACCGGAGTGGTCCCCTGACGCTGTGGAAGCTCTGAAAAGCAAGAGCGTAGGGTAAATTAGTAGGACTGAGCGGGAGAAAAGAGCAAGAGAGCTGTGATGTACTGTTGACAGCTTCAGTCTGGTTTACACCGTTTGCTGAGCTTAGGTGTTTTTTCATGTGCCTCAGGTGTGGTTTCAAGTGCCTGGTAGCTAGCCTTCATGTGCTGTTGTGCGTGGCTATGTTTGTTTTGTTTTGTTGTTGCAGTGTAGTGAAGTGCATGCAGTTTGTTGTGCTTCAGAGGTTTGGTTGTGTTTAGTTCAGAGTTCGAGAGGTGTATGCCGAGGTGTGAGTTTCATTTTTATTAGTAGGGTTGGTTAGTGGCATCACTATCTAAATGGGGTGCATGCTGATATTCACAATTCCATCTAGATGGGATGCATGCTAATCTTCACTATTCTATCTAGAAGTGGGACATGCTAACCTTCACAATTCTCTCTAGTTGTGACTCAAGACTACTCTTGACAATACTGTCTGGCTGTGACACAAGCTTATATTCTCAAATGCTGCCTAGATGTGACACAGGCTAATCTTCACAATTCTGTCTGGATGTGACGCTAACTAACATTCCCATTTCTGTCTGGATATGATACAAGCTAATAGTCCCAATTCTGTTTGGATGTCGTGCATGAACACATTCACAATTCTGTCTAGATGTGACACAAGCTAATCATCACAATTCTGTCTGAATGTGACGCAAGACAATATTCTTAATTCTGCTTAGATGTGACACCGACTAATCTTCACAGTTCTGTTCAGATGTGGCGCAAGCTAAATTTAAAAATGTTGTATATATGTGACGTAAGCTAATATTCACAATTTGTGATGCAAGCTAATATTCAAAATTCTGTCTGGATGTGACGCAAGCTAATCTGCACAGTTCTGTCTACATGTGAAGATTAGCTAATATTCACAATTCTGTCTGGACGTGACACAAGCTAATATTCACAATTCTGTCTGGATGTGATGCAAGAAAATATTCACAATTTTGTCTAGATGTGACACAGGCTAATCTTCGCAGTTCTGTCTAGATGTGACGCAAGCAAATATTCAGAATTCTGTCTAGATGTGATGCAAGTAATATTCACAATTCTGTCTAGATGTGACACAAGGCTGATCCTCACAATTCTACCCCATCCATAACTGCCCAAAATGTAAACTGTTGCTGACTAACCCAATTGCCTTGATGCAAATTATGGTAATCTTGCACATTGAGGCTAGAATCAGAAGGTTACCTGATACGAGTGTGGTAAATGCCGAGAATTGCAAGGGGTAAGGTGGGGAGAGTAAAAAAGCCAGGAAAAAAACTAAGGACTACAGCACAGCAGCTGCATACCCTAGATGCAGACCAGCTTAGAAAATGCGGTGTCAACAAAAAACACAAAATAAACCCCACAGAAAACCACAAGTTAAGCGGAAAGCGATTGCAAAAAAACACAAATGCCTCCATAAAGCCAAGTCCAAAATGGGTGGAAATCAATGTGAAACTACTCACTTAGCATCAGTCAGCCCCTAAAATTGCTTTTCAAGTAGTCTCCCATCAGGATGCATCTGGATTACAGCCAGGAATTCAAGGGCAAATGGCTACCGAACTGAGGCAAAGAGACACCTGATTAATTGCAAGGGGTAGGGTATGGAGAGTAAAAGGACTACACCACAGAGGCTGCACACCCTAGATGCAGTTCAGCTCAGGAAATGGTTTGGGAATCAACAGAGAACACAAATTAAATCACAGAGAAAACCACAATCTAGGCAGAAAACTTTGGAAAAAAACACTAATCCCTCCATAATGGCACCTTCACGGGCTGAGGCAATGTGAAGCTACTCACTGAGCCTCAACCAGTTCCTAAGACTGCTTTTTATGTGTTCTCCCTGCAGGATGAATCTGGATTACAGACAGGATGGCAAGGAAATTAAGATTTCCTCATAAAACAGCATTTTGGTTTCATTGAAAATCGGGCAGATCAGTGGGTCCTGCCGGGAAGACAAAAATATATGTTTGGGAGATGGATGAATTGACTCCAGACATATGTCATGTAGCCCCAGTATTGCATATTCACATCTATGTTGTCATGTGCTGCTTGTTAGTGTTTTGCATCACTTTTTAAAGCCAAAATAAAATTGTAACACCTGAGTCTGCAGTCAAACACATACTTGCAGAGCATATTGCAGTGAATACTCTAGATAAGGATTCATTCAATCCACCTGCTACAAATAGAGTACTGACTAGGCAACAGGGAGAAGGATTTCTTACCCGCTATTGGACGATAATCTAGGGGATATACTGCTGTTAACGGAGCTCACTAGAGAAGTGGATTTGAGACTTATTGAGAATTTCATATAATCCACTCCTGGACAGTATGAAAATATTGGAGTGGAAATAATGGTCTGTTGGTACAGCATCATCAGTTAATCACACTGTCAGGCTAGCAGCGCCTCGTCACGCATTCCTAAGCAGTGGTGGCAGTAGCAGATGGTAGTCCTGATGGGTGCCAGTATAATTTTAATACCTTTATCGTCACTTATATAGTTCTTTTATTTTATTTATTTTTTTGTCTGTTTTGCTGTATGATTTCCGTTCACATGCGATCAATTAGTTTCAACTTTTGGAGGAATTCTCTTGGGCGAGCACTGGGATAATTGTGTTTTAGTGATTTGGCAAGATGCAAGTGCAACGTCCTAACCGAGGGAAGAGATTTAGGCTGCACAAATTGCATTAGCCAAAAAAGCTCGTCATTTAGTGTCAGTATTTTGTTATTAATTTTAGCAGTTCTGGACATGTGTTATTTGTAGCTAGTTTTGAGCATCACAGAGCCTTATATGATGAAAGAAGGAGCACCAATGTAAAAACATTGCTTATTATAGTTAGGGGTTAGAGCCAGGGCATTGTTTAAAAGATGACAAGAACAAAGTTATGGCAGAAAAAGTCACGAGTCCACAGCGCTTATACATTGATTAAGAAAATAAACATCAAGGCTGCGGGTATCTGGGCGGTGTGGGTGTACTGCCAATACACATCCACAGGAATAGTTGAAGAAAAACAAAGATGTTCCCAGTCTCACTCCACATTTAGAGTAGGACAATGCCAGATACAGTTCTCAAAATGCCTTGTAGTTGCGGAAAGCTCAATGACCGCTTGTTTCAGTCTACTCGTGTTACCATTGCACGGTACAATGGTAACACGAGTAGAACTGTATCTGGCATTGTCCTACTCTAAATGTGGAGTTCTTATTGCTGAAACCTAAGCCTCTGATGAAAAGCTGTACACAGCTTGAAACACGTGTCAGGCTTCTCTTCGCACAAACAATAAAGGCTTTTCTTTGCACAAACAACTAATTATAATTTCTTGGCGCAGTGAGACTGGGAACATTGAAGCCCAAAGCCAAATGTAACTCCTGGTATGACTCGGATCTCGTCACCCTAAAACGCAAGTGCAGGGTTGCTGAGAGGAAATGGCGTGCTTCATGTTCATCCTCTGACAAACTGGCCTGCCGCCTGCTTCAAAGGCAGTACCGGCTCTCCGTTCTCACCAAGAAGAGAGCCCTTATCCAAGCCCGCATCTCTGCGGCATCAAACAACTCCGCCGAACTCTTTAAAATCTGCAAGGAGCTGGCCAACCCTGTTGCAGTCTCTACCTCTCCTGTCCCCTCCCAGGCCCTCTGCACTGCACTGGCCTCTCACTTCATCTCTAAAACTCAGGACATCCTGTCCTCGCTCTCCTCCTCTCACCTCCCTCCCCCCCTACCCGGCTCTTCCTCTGGCCCTTCTGCGGTCAACCCTCCTCCCTCTTTCTCTGCCTTTCCACCCTTCTCTGCTGACGAGGTTTCCAGACAAGTCCGATCAATGAAAGTCTCGTCTAAACAGGTTCACCCCTGTTCCTCCAAAACTATCAAGGACCACATCGACTCCCTGGCTCCTGCCCTGGCTGACTTTTGCAACCACTCCTTCGCCTCTGGAGTCTTCCCTTCCCCCCTCAAGCACTCCCTTGTGCACCCTCTTCTCAAGAAACCCTCTTCCGACCCCTCCTGCCCGGCTAACTATCGCCCTATCTCCATCACTCCCTTCCTGGGCAAGCTCCTGGAGAAACTGGCCATCTCCCAGCTTAACCTCCATGCTGAATCTGTTGGTAGTCTTCATGACCATCAATCTGGCTTCAGAGCTGCCAGAAGCACGGAAACTGCTCTTCTGAACATCCATGAAGACCTGCTCCTGAACCTCGATTCCAACACTCCGTGTGTTCTCACTCTGCTCGATCTCTCCTCTGCCTTTGACACTGTCAACCATGCCATCCTGCTCAACCGTCTCCGGGAAAACCTGGGTATCACTGGTCAGGCTCTGGCGTGGCTGACCTCTTTCCTTTCAAATCGACCCTCCCAGGTCCAACTGGGGTCCTTCCTCTCCGACATCTTTTTCTCCACCTGTGGTGTCCTCCAGGGATCTAATCTCTCTCCCTGGCTGTTCAACCAGTATCTGGCTCTCCTTGCCCACCGCATCGCCGCTCTCTGCCCTAATTTCCAGTGCTATGCGGACGATACCCAGCTCATTTTCAGGCTACCCTCAGCCTCCCCCTCTCCTTCCCTCATCTCTGACTGTCTGTCTGCTATCCAAGAATGGTGTGCCGCCAATGACCTCTGCCTTAATGCCAGTAAGACTGAGATTCTACTCATCGGTACTCCCACTCCCTCCTTCCCTGCAGCTCTCTGGCCTGCCTCCCTTGGCCCCCTCCCTGCTCCTACCTGCAAGGCAAAAAACCTTGGGGTCATCTTCGACTCCACACTCTCCTTCTCTCCTCATATTTCTGACGTCGCCAAGAGGTCACACTACCAGCTGCACCTCCTCAGAGGTATTCTTCCCTTCCTCTCCTTCCCCCAGAAGCTCACTGTCTCCCGAGCCCTGGTTCTCTCGAAGCTGGATTACTGTAACAGCCTCTATCTTAATCTGCCTGCCTCCACTCTCCGCCCTCTGCAACTCATCCAGAACAGAACTGCGAGACTTGTCCTTGGCCTCAAGCCCAGGGACCGTATCTCTCCAGGACTGAAATCTCTACACTGGCTCTCAGTGGCTGCGAGGATAAAGTTCAAAACCCTCTGCATTGTCCACAAGGCCTTCTGGGGCCTGGGTCCTAAATACCTTCAACTCTCTCTTCCCAAATATCTTCCTCCCCGAGCCCTTCGCTCATCCGCCTCCAACTCCCTCATGGTCAGCCGCTTCTCGAAGCAACGAGCTGGGGGTAGATCTCTCTCCGCGGCAGGGGCCTCCCTCTGGAACAGCCTTCCTGCCTCCCTGAAACTTGAGGAGAACCACCTCCGGTTCCGGAAGCACCTCAAAACCTTCCTCTTTGCTTCTGCTTTCTCTCTCCCTCTCCCCTGCTGAAAAGCTAATTAATTCTTCACTAAACTGCACTGATCCTGCAACTTGACCACTCTAAACTGCCTTCGGTCCTGGTCCCAGTCACTGATCCCCTGGAACCCCTCTGCACTACGGGACTGTCTCTGTATCCCTACAGCCCCCCCCCCTTCCCCAGCACTTGCTCTGCACTTACCTTGCACTTGCCACTAGCTGGCCCTTTTTTATTTATTACTTACGCCACTTACCTTTACTGCACTCCCCCCCCCTCCCCTTCCCCTTGCACTTTTCCCCCCTCCCCCACCCCTGCACTTGCGCGATCTGAATGACACCTGGCCTAGTAGGATCGTTTGTTTTGTCTCCCCTTGTTCCTCCCCTCCCTGCCTCGTCGCGCCTTGAAACACCTGTGTATAGGCGCGTTACAAATACCATATCATAACATCTTTGTTTTTGTTTAAAAGATGTGTAGGATATCAATAGTGAGTTATGTTGTGTGTTGCTTGCATTAGGGAGACCATAGAATATGTTGTTCTAGTTCATATTCAGGAAAGCTTTCTGGTAGCTGGTGAAGAGGTAGCTGAAGCGTCAACAGTGAGATAGTGTAAGTGTCGTGCTTTATTAACATGGGGGCTGTGGTCCACATTTGCAAGGGTTCTGCCATGTTGGATTAGACCTTGTTAGAAGTTGTAGCTTTGGGTAGGTAGAGAAGTAGGCCTCAGTTTGGATCTTTCGCTGTGTTAATTTAATTAGCGTGTATTTATCCTGCCCCATTAAATCCTCTTCAGTTTGGAACGATGGAGATTCTGGATAAGAGAAGGCTCCAAACACCCATACCATGTCGATCTCTGGAGTTCTCACTGAATGAAAGATAGGATCCAAGTATCCTGAAACGAAGAAGCCGAGTCGAGTAACCGCTGGTGACCCTCTGGAAGGTTTGTCACCCTGATCCTGCTGTTGTCACGCTGGACCCCTCTGCATCTGATCGAATTAGAAGGTATGCGAAGACGCTTCAACCCATTAGAATAGTGGGACAAACTACTCTCTGCACTTTCATCAAACCCTGCAAGTAAGCCTTCTCAGAAGTGTCCCTGGGCCTACCAGTGGGCTGACCAGCTTACGCAGGATCTTTGCTCTGTCACCACTGCTGTTTTGAGGAGGCCCTCAAACTTGGTACCTTGTAAGCTCTTTGTACACGGCACTCTCACACCGAATTTTATACACTTGGCATTTCCAGGTCTGGAGTAAAGAGAGAGAGCCCGAACTGGAGTACACACAGTTACCGTGTGGCCAAGCCATGGTGAAAAACTTGGCAGGTGCACTGCTGCTATGCCCCTCTTGTTCCTGAAGTCTGCTACAGTGAAACTGGCCTGATCCATCCACCAGGAGCAGAAAAATCGCCACTGTCCCGTTTGGGAATCAACGCTCTAACTTCATTGCTGATTGCCGCAGAACTGCTGCAGTTGAACCTGCAACTGAAATGGACTTGTCTGCCGAGGTTTGGTGGGCTTTGCGCTGGGGGTCAGTGAGTAATTGCAACCATGACCAGTGGCCCAGAGCATATCCATCCATTTTTACGCACGAGTGGGCCATGAGGGCCCCTCTCGTTTCCACAGCTAGACTGAGTTAGCAAACCATTACCAATTCTTTGCTCTGCCCTGTTGGGAGACCCTCCACAAATAGTGGGAACTTATTCTGCATCACCTCACCCACCTTCCTGAGCTGCTACAGACCCTACAAAAGACTCCGTTTTGCCCATCTGCGCTACCGGGTGTGCCAGCATTTCAAGTACATTTGAGCAATAGGCTCCTCTCATTTTAGGGACTGGACTGTCTTTCAGTTCGGATTGTGATTACTGCAGAATTGCCTAAATACTCTTTGCACTACCTACTTCCTTCCCTTTTTAGGTTGTGGACCCATTCGTGCATTTAACCTTTTAGGCCACTTGGTCTTGTATATATGTATTTTGATAGGATTATATTGGTTTAAATGTATTATTGTGATTATTACTGTATGTTGAATTTCAAAGCCCTTGAATACATGTATTTGTATTTTGAATATATATACACCTGGCTGGTAGTGATTTGTAAGTGTCCTTTACTCTGTGTGCTCACTGAGGTCTTTTAGTCACCCTCACCCCTCCTGTGACCTAGTCTTGACTGCCGCTAATGCGACCTTGATTGGTCTTGCTTGTCCAGAGGTTACCCTGTTCCAAGAGGTTATAGGTTAAAGGATCGAATGAAAAGGATCGAATGACAAAAGGTTTGAGTCAAAAGGACCGAAAAAAAGGGTTGAATGTTTTCTCAACCCGTTAAGGGACCAGGGAGCTAATAACGGGCTCGCTATTAGCTGGCCCGTTATTAGCTCCATCCCCATTCCCATTGAGCCCTATGAGTGCTCGAATGGGAATGGGGAATGGGTCTCGGAATGGGGTCTTACCGAGTGCTCCAAGGATGGAATGACCGGGTAAGTCCCTATTTCGCCATCCCGGACCCAGAATGCGGTAAGGGTGTAGCCATGGTGCTAAAAGCATGGGGCTAAAAGCACCATGGCTACCGCCTACCTTGTAATGAGGCCTTTTGTCATTCGATCCTTTTCATTCCATCCTTTGACTGGACACTGTTCCAAGATACTAGGCTGGCCTCCTGAACCTCTGCCCACCAGGTCAGAGTTCAGAAATCCATCTTAACAAATTGGTGTACAGAGGTGGGATAGGACTGGATGTATCCAGTGTTGCACACAAGTAAAGGCATTTCAGATTACCCCTACCCAGGACACAGTGACCTAGTAGGGATAACTGTAAAGGCCATAGACCTATCTAATATAATGGAAACAATTACCAATGTAACCTTAAATGGTTATAAATCAGAAACACTTAGAATGATGTGTGCTGAGAGAGGTTTACCTGCTCAAGGCACAAAATTGGAAATGATACGAAGAATTATGGAATGGCAAGAGGTGAAACTCAATGCCATAACCTCAGATGAAAGTGCAGAAGGAGGTGGAGCTGCTTTCACTGGCAGAACTTTAGGTACACTAAAGGGGCAGCCCAAAATGGCGGAACCTAAGGCTGAGGTAAGCAATGTGTCACAGGAAGGGCCAGCCGCCTAGCAAAGTTGAAACATACTATAACTTCTGTAGGACCAACTGAGGATTGGTCACTCATAGATCGAAAAATCAGTGTACAACTATATAGGACTCACAATCGACATTGCAAGGAAAACTGCTCCTTACCTATATGCAAATGTACACTATTTACTAACACTCAACACTCTGTCCTCAACACTCTGTCCTGCTTTACTCTTGCTGGAGAATTCCCTGAATGGGAAAATAATTTGTTCAAATTTCTTTTGCAATTAAAGCAAATGTATCTCTGCTGTTTTTGGTAAAGAATTCTACCACTCAAGTGTTGATGTATGCAGAGTTTTGGTCAAAGGTTTATTACCATAATTTAGTTATTTTGCTTTCTGGTTACTTTATTCTTTTGCATACAGAACAGGTCTGAGACTTATGCTCTATTACTGCCTGTACTTTTTGCTTTTTATCAGGACACTGTATTTTGGTTTTTGCTGTTTTGATAAAGAAAGTGGAGTGCAATAATAATAAAAACTGTACCTCAAAAAAGTGGTTTCTCGTAAATAACATAGAGCATACCCATACAATACAATTTATATTGCCTTACCCACCCCTCATGGGGCTTTGATTACATCACTAGGATGAATCATTTGTGATTTTTTTTTATATACACCACCGTTTTCAATATAATCAACTACATACAGAAGTTATAGTATGTTCCAACTTTGCTAGGCGGCTACCCCTTCCTGTGACGCATTCACTGGCAGAACTGACAGTTCTGTTGCTGCCCTCATCCATGGTGCCCATGATGACAGGGATGATGTGATGTCCAATATTTCCTCTGCAAGCTCTGATGCTGAGGCCATGCTGGAATCCAAGAAGCAAGAGCTGCTGTTTAAGCAGAAGGAGCTTGAATTCCACACGGCTAAACTGAAGGTAGATCTGGCAGAAAAACAGAAGGAACTGACCAAGCTTCAAGTTTCCAATGGTCCAAGAGATCTGGACATGGGCCTGGGACCTCCTGTCATCGAAGATTTCCTGAAGATTCGCTCGGTGTGCATAATGAGCCGAATTACATTGTGGACTGCTGAATGCATTTGAGTATGCGTCTAAAGTTCAATAGGTTTTAAATGCTGATAAGATTGTATGGTTGCTCTGCAGACTACCCCATTCTGCCTGCAGTGCTATTATGGAGATGTCAAAAGCTGAAAGAGTAGATTTTGCAATGTTGAAGCAAACTCTCATTTTGAAGTATGGGAAGACTCCTGCCCAATATTTAAAAAGGTTCATAGACTACAAAATGAAAGAAGGTAGTACTTGGGTGTCATATTTGACTGAATCTTTAAAGAACTTGACTGGCTGGGTTGAAGCTTGAACATATTTTTGCATCTTGTTCCCCTGAACTTAAGCAGCATTTGGCAGATTCAAAGAAGTTATATCCTAAGAAACTGGCCATAGCAGCAGATCTGTGGGTGTCACATAGAGTGTCCCATAAGGACAAGATTCATCCTGGTAAGCAGGAGGAGAGGATGAAGTCCAAAGATAAGGAGGGAGGAGGATATTATAATAACTCTTCCAAAATGAGCCACACCACCTGTAGTGGAGGTTATCCTCCAAAACAGAACTCTGGTTACAGTAAGCCTCCATATGTCCCAAGAACCAATGGATCTTGTGTGGCTTGTGGAGCAAGTGACCATGTGAATGGGGACCCCAGATGTAAGGTCAGGATTCCAGTGAGCATTCAGAGAGATGTCCCAATAAAGGTCTTGCTAAGGAATGGTCTCAGAGATTTAGGGCTTGTGGGAGACACAGCAGAGAGACCCTGCACAAGGTCACAACCAGGTCTGCATTGGCCATGCCTAATGCCCAGCCCAAGCCAAAGGTGAAACCCAAGGCTAAAGGAGTCAAGAAAAACAAAAGAGGGAAAGAGACTATTCCCCCCAACTCACCTTCCACTGAAGTGTAAGTAGTTGGTCAAACACCTGAACCTGATGAGGAAGAGGTGTTACCTGAAACATTTGATCCCAGTGACCATCTGGAACTACAAGGTTTGTTAGTAGAAGGTGGCCCTGACAGGATTGAATTCAGTAGAGCCAATGTGAGTGCCCATCTCTGGAAGACCTAAGGAGACAGGCCTGCTCCCAGCTTGCGGGTGAACCTCCTGGGAAGCACATTATGTATTTAAAAGGTGGACCCTCTAAGGTGAGCCCACAGACTCGACAGAAGGAGACCATAGGAGGTTAATGGTTCCCCTTGCTGTAAGACCCTTCTTCTTGCAGTTGGTGCATTAAGTGATCTTTGCTGGTCATCTTGGCATCAAGAGAACCAAGCCATGGTTATCCATGCATTTCTACTGCCCAAGATGGGGGTGCAAGTAGAAAGTCACTGCAGGAGTTGTTCCACATGCCAGATATCTGTAAAGAGTAGCACAACAATCCAAGCTCCATTGGTACCACTCCCAGTGGTGGGGATACCCTTTGAGATGGTAGGGATCGACACTGTTGGGCTCCTTCACCCCCAAACATCCTCGTGCAATAGGTTTATCCTGGTGCTGTTTGATCATGCCACCAGGTATCCGGAGGCCATCCCATTGAAGACTGTGACTGCCAAGTAAATTGCAAAAGCTTTACTTGGCATATTTGCTAGGGTTGGCTTCCCTAAAGAAATTGTGTCTGATAGGGACTGCAGCTTTATGTCAAAGTATATGTAGGCCATGTGTAAGGAATGTGGTGTCACCTATACATTTTCATCTGTATACCACGCACAAACTAATGGTCTTGTTGAAAGGTTTAACAGAACCTTAAAGAGCATGACTGGGGCTCTGGAAGAGCCCCAAAGAAGAACATGGGATCTTCTGTTGCCATGCTTACTGTCTGCCCACAGAGAGGTACCTCAGGATGGTGTTGGATTCAGCCCCTTTGAACTTCTGTTTGATCAACCTGTGAGGGGACCCTTAGCAATGGTCAAGGAGGGTTGGGAGATGCCCACTCCATCTGTCACTACCAATGTAGTAGATTCTGTGCTAGGAATCAGAAAAATGATGGTACTCTGGATGGCTCTGGCTAGTGAGAAACTGATGGCAGGGCAAGCACTGGTGAAATACTGGTATGCCCAGAAAGCTGCCCTCATCAATTTTACACCAGGTCAACAAGTCCTGATCATGAATCCCATAAGGCCTCGCGCTTTACAGGACAAATGGTCAGGCCCTTATACACTGGTGGAGTAACTGGGTGAGGCCAACTATTTAGTGGACCTTGGAAGGTATGGTCATGCTCCAAAGGTGTTCCCTGCGAATAGACTGAAGGCTTTCATCCGAAGAATTGAAATAGCTGCACTGCTGCTGGCGTCAGATGTTGATGAGGAAGAGTCAGAACCTCTGCCTGGCCTGTTCCAGGGCAGTCCTTCAGACAGCTCCATTCAGGATGACAAAGTGGCCCCTCACCTGACTTCTGTTTAACAAGAAGAGGTGAAAAGTTTGCTGAGGCAGTTTTCCCCCTTGTTCTCATAATCTCCTGGTTTGACACCTTAGTGCAAACATGACATTGACACAGGAGATAGTATACCTACTAAAAGTAGGGGATACAGAATGTCAGACAAAGAACGGTTTTACAATAAGACAGAGGTCAACAAAATGGGCAAAGATCTTTGAAATCAAATTTGATAACATCTACCAATCAGGACTGATCCCCCAACCTGGTGCTCAGCTAATATAATCCCAATCTACAAAGAAGGCACCCTAGGTGACCCCACGCATTTCAGACCTATAGCTCTGATGGATGCATCCTCCAAAATTATCACTTTACTATTACTAGAGGAGATCCAGAGCCACATTGATCATAATGATATCTTGTCACAGTATCAGGTGGGGTTCCGTAGATCAATGGGGTGCTCCCTTAATGCAACGATCATGGCACATTTACAACATCAGACCAAGCACTCAAATACAGGGCCTGTTTATATGGCAGCCCTGGATTTCACTGCCACATTTGTTACAGTAGTAAGAGAGTTGCTCTGGGAAAAAATTATGCATCTTGGCTTTCCAATTCATTTGGTTGCTATGGTTGCACTATTGCATACGCACACAAACTATAGAATAAGGCTTAACAAAGAAGGAGCTCTTACTGGCAGAATTTCTACCGAGATTGGATTGAAACACGGTTGTAACTTGGCAGCTGTACTGCTGTACATTTTAATCAGTACCTATCAGATCTGGATGCGGCTCGGAACTAATCCATTATTTACCCGGTTAAATTAGGTAAACTTGTATTAAATTGGATTGGTTTTGCTGATGACTTGTTGCTTTTTGACAGGACCCCCTTTGGCCTGCAGACTAAACTAAATTTGTTTGCGAACTTTGCCCGCAGCCATAATCTGCATGCAAATCCTAACAAATCCTTTATCCTAACATTTACTCACTGAAGAAGGAGTACATCAAGATTTACATGGTCTCTTGATGAAGAACTATTAACCACAATATGTCTATACGTTATCTGGGATATACCCTTACTGTTAGGTATTCAGCAGCTATATAGAAGGAGACACTGAATAACAAAATTAAACCAATGACATCACAAATGAAGATTTCATTTTTAAATTCTGTAAATTCGCTTTGCTTCCTATAATCAAATTCTATCTGTTAAAAGTTGAACTGATTATTCTATTTGGTTTAGATATATGTATAGCAGAGATGGACTCATTTCTTGATTGCCTCCAGGGAAAATTGTGGAAAACGGTATTGGATTTAGCGCTCTCAATTCCAAATGATTTGATACGCCATGAATTGGGATTGTTACCCCTGTCTGCAAAATGGCACTGGCGCATGTTAGACAACTATGCAAAAATGTTGGTTCCGCTGAGACAATCAATAAACAAGGAACTTCACCTAATGGTTGTGGAGGGCCGATCCCCCTCGATGTTAGAGTTCAGGAATAAAATTAATCTAATGTTAGAATCAATTATGGTAACAAAGGAGGAATTAGCGGCCATACTTCTTTGTTCCAAATGCAAATTCCAAACATATCAATGGTGTTTACTGTCTGATTGATATGCTAGATCCAAGGCCTTTTATAAATATGCTTAATATAGGAGGAAATAGGAAGAGAAAGCAATGTATATCCTGCAATTTCCTTGTGAGCCAGCAAGAAAAATGTATATGCATTTCAAAAAGAACCTACTCCTGACGAACAAAAGAATACACTATTGGAATAACAAAATTGTGAATGTTACAACTGGAAAATGTTGTTTTTGCGATTCCTCTAATGAATTGGAAACATTGAAGCAATTGTGCCCAATTTGAAAATATCAGAACTTGCATATTTGAAGAACAGCTCTTCTCTAAGTCAGATCACTCCAGGGAATCCTTATGGAGCAGATGCATTTGGGGGAACAGCTTAAACCTTCTACTTAAGCTTATTAGAATGTTGGATCACATTGATGAAAAATTACTGGAAAAAGGAAATTAATTGGTATGTCCTAGCAGTTAGTGGCGGGATGAGACATTGGAAATATATTCAAACAAGATGGTCCTAAATACGTGCCTCTACAGCGCATGCCACCATAAACAATGAGTGACCTCGTAGGTGATGTATGCTTTGGAATGTAAACTTATAATGTGTTATCGATTAGCAATAAAATGGGGGTTGGTTTAGGATGAACCTGAATTTTCATGTCAGACCTGTAGTTCTATAGAGCAGTACCATCTTCTTATACTCTTATGTTTGATTATGCTTTGAGGATGGGGGAGGGACGTCATGGTAATGTTTTTTGATGTGGGATGTTGGTATAATTATGTATGCTATTTTTTGAAGATTAAGCTATGATGCTTAAAAAGGAATTATTTCTGTTGTAGAATGTTTTAAATTTTAAATCATATTGATTGTATGTTTTTAACATTTTGTAAAGGTTTGATGTAAACCATATACAATGAAAAATAAATGCTGGATCTTGAGGTCATTGAACCCTCTAGTAGTCTTTGGTCCAGGCCAGTGGTTTTGGTACCAAAGGCAGGTACCTCTGAGTTGGGGTTCTATGTGGATTACAGAGCTCTGCATGCTGTCACCAAAACAGATGCGCACCCCTTGCCTAGAAGAGATGAGGTAGTGGATACTGTGTGTGCCTCCAAACACCTCAGCACATTTGCCCTCACTGAAGGCTATTGGCAAATAGCTCTTGCAGAAAATTCCAAGGAGGAGACAGCTTTGTCAACACCAGAGGATCTTTACCAGTTCAAGGTAATGCCTTTTGGATTGAGGAATGCACCTGCCACTTTCCAGAGGCTTGTGAATCATGTCCTTAATGGGTTGGATGAATTCTGTCTCGCATATCTGGATGATATAGCAGTTTTCAGTGCCACCTCAGAGGTTCATGTGAAACACCTTAGGATTGTGTTACAGGCTCTTCAAAAGGCCCACTTGACCAGTAAGGCGAATAAGTGCCAGATTGGACCCGGTTCAGTGGTCTACCTTGGGCATGAAGTAGGTGGAGGGAGGATACATCCTCTACACAGTAAGGTACAAGCAGAACAAGGCTTGCCTACCCCATTACTCAATTCCAAGTGAGAGTCTTGTTAGGACTCACTGCGTACTACAGAACTTTCATGGCAGATTATGTCACCATAGCTGCCTCTCTGACGGCTCTCACAACTCCTAAGAAACCCAAGAAGGTAACTAGGTCTGAGGAGTGTGGGAAGGCCTTCAATGGCTTAAAAGACTCCTTGTGCCAGGCACCTGTTCTCATGGCCCCTGATTACCAAAGACCTTGTATTGTGCAGACAGATGCCTCCGACACTGGGATAGGAGCTGTTCGATCACAAGTAGATGAGAAGGGTAAGGAACACCCTATTGGCTTAATTAGTCGCCAGCCTAAAGACAGAGAGCTCAGGTGGTCCACAGTAGAGAAACAATGATTCTCTGTTGTGTGGGCCCTAAGGAAGCTGAGGCCCTACCTCTATGGGACCCACTTCACAGTGCAAACTGATCCTAAGGCCTGAAAGTGGCTAATGAACATGAAGGGAGATAATCCAAAATTGCTCAGGTGGTTCATAAGCCTTCAAGGCTTTAACTTCACTATTGAGCATAGGTCATGTGTCCAACATAGCAATGCTGATGGGTTCTGCAGAATGTTTAACCAACCTGAACATGAGACTCATCCAGGGGTGGATTAATTCCCCCTGTCCTTGGTCTGGGAGGGGCCAGTGTTGGAAAAGATTTCCATTTCATGTGTAATTTTCGCTCCAGTTGTGTACCCCCCAACATTTTGCTCTGTTTAAACACCATAGTCTGACTTTACCAGTGGAGCACAGCCTTCTGCTGCTCTCCATTGCGTGGAAAAAGCAGCGACATAGAAATAGGACTAAAGTTTCGTTGGGGTATTATGTGTATTTTAGTCCTTCTTTTGTGTTTGTCTGCTGAAACTGTACTCCTACTTCTATTTATTTGTTTGTTTGTTTTATTATTTGTGTTGCGCCCCCAGACCCGAAGGTATCAGGGCGCATAGTATAAGATAATTTGCAGCTTGGTAACACATCACAATAATACAATACAATATATGGGTAATAGATACATATGAAATACACAGAGCAAAGATTGTGTAACCACAAAGAGACATCAAATGGAATCATTGACATGACATAGTCCTAAAAAAGGACAGATACAGAGGATATAGAGGACAGTCAATAATAAACTAATAGCTATGAAAATAATTTTACTAAAAAGGCAGACCGGGTTAGTCATGGATGTGCGGGCCGGCCAAGTTGTCAGAATCTTTAGTGGCCCGTCCTGATTTCCTATTTTAAAAGTCTGGTCACCCTACAATAAATGCCTTTCATCTGATTATCTGTTTTCAGGTAATTAAAATGCGTAAACGAATACATTTAATTTTATGCATGATATTTTATTTGTGCTGAGAGCAGTAATTCAAAGGCAAACAGAACATTGCCTGTGTCGGCTCAGTGATTATAAAAACTGAAATTCCACTACTTCAGCCAGATGTCATCTCCAAAGTATACATTATAAAGAACAGTTTCATGTGAGCACTTAAAATATTTACCTTCAGTGTGTGATGGTTGAATTTGAAAACTCCAGTGGATCTGGACTTGAGAAGTGAAATAGGTTTGTCACGCAGATTTGTTAGGTGTCCTCGAGTTGTTTTCACCAAAATGTAATTTCTCTGGATTTCACCACGTTTCTTTCTGAAAACTGCAGGGAGAGACTCCCCGCACCTCTCCTATACACCATAACCCAGTTTACCACATATAGATTTGCAGTAAAAAAAAGTGGGAAAAAGTTCAGCAAGAAAATGTCTGAAAAATACCATTTGTTTGAAAGTTAGATATAGAGGTCAGGCTACTGATGGTTGGGGTATAAAAAGCCAATGTATTACATTTGAAAATGAATATACTGTGTTGCTGATAATTCACATTACTTTTTCTGTGCTGTCATCATTAGCCTAATTAAACATTTTGAAACTTGAAGAATCCTACAGAGGCCATATGCCTGAGTGGTACTTCCTCCCCCTATTCCAAAAGATCCCATGGCATTCAGGTTTATATAGTTTTAACAAGAGAATTCTTCAAACGTTAGAACCAGAAGAATGGGAGAAGGGTTAAATGGGCCAAATTCGCAAATCCTATTTTGGTGCAAGTGCGAGAATCTCCTCACTTGTGCTAAAAAAAAAATGGCAACCCAATTCACAACAGGCATCTAAATGAGTGCATCTTGGTTGCACGCATTCTGATCACCCTTTCCCCCCTTTGCCCATTTGCGGAAATAAAAAGAGGATTTCCCGGGCAATTCTCAAATTGGATGGACTTTAAAATGCCCGGAAACGAGGGTTCGCCCTGCGGCTGTTCAGAATAGTGGTCGCTGGGAGTCTGTTATACGTTAGTGTCCGAGGGCGTGCCGACACTTGTTTATGCAAAATGGCGGGACAGCACATCTTTACAACGCTGTCCAGCCCCTCATGAAATTCGCAGGTAACCTTTAAGAATAAGGTGACCTGCTTATTTGCAGAAATAGCAGAAATGAAACCAGCGAATTCTCTGCATTCCGTTCATTTTTTGTGAATCTGCCCCGCACCCCCGAATTTAGGAATGTTTTTAATTCCTAAATTAGTATCCTTTCTAACCTTAACAATAATGACATGATTTTATGCAATTCATCATGGCGGATTTCTCCTGCTTCCACGTGTAATTGTAATTGGTTATTTATAATGTGCAGAGGTTTCTAAGCGCAGCGGACCTGGGGATCGAACCTACGTTGCCCTGAATCGTCTTGTTATTAAAGGTAGATAGTAACCAGGCCTTCTTTTATACGAAACTAAAGCAATGAGCAGCCCACTCTGGAGTTT
Organism: Ambystoma mexicanum; assembly: GCF_040938575.1. NCBI lineage: Eukaryota > Metazoa > Chordata > Amphibia > Caudata > Ambystomatidae > Ambystoma > Ambystoma mexicanum. The sequence continues at coordinate 684,008,701 of NC_090931.1, read as the reverse complement.
AGTTACCCTTTCCTTTGCCCTGATCCCTGTATTTTGGTTCCGCATATTGTTATCCTCATTGATGCTAACCTTTTAAATTGTTTTATGGATGTGTTCTTGTTGTTTATTATTGTGACTGGACGGCATAATTTTGGTTGAAATCTATTGGCCAGATTTTCCGCAAAGAATTCTGGTAAACAGAAATATGAGCAATCGCCAATCCTCTTCATTTGTGACAGAAACACCTGCCCTCATTCACAACTGACCTCAAAATATGCCCAGTATGGACTCCTAGACTCTGACCCCTTTTACACCCGTGTGCTCAACTGCGCAAAGTCGGCGTATGAAGAGGGCATTTCTGTACATTCATCATTCAAAAGCATGATGCAATGTGAATCCTGCAGGAATCAAGCACATTCTCCTATTCCTGTTTGGAAAAGGTGCAAGGGGTGCATAGCCGCGTCCGCCCACAAGACGAATCAGGGCATTTTTTTTAAGTGAACAACAGCAGCATAACCCCCTGCTGCCCCAGTTGCACCTATATCCTCCAGTCTGTATAGACATGTTTTATTCTTTTTGTTGCTGCCATTTCACAATGACAGACCCTTTAAGGGCCTTTTACTGTGAACCACTCTCCCTGATATGATATGACAGGTTATTTATAACACACTTAATATGCAGAGGTTTCTAAATGCGGTCCCGGGGAATCGAACCTGTGGTGCGCCTTGTTGTCTTGCTTCTAATGCGAGCACGTTGCCCCTGAGCTATGCCCTAGAGCTGGGAGTTTGTCTACAGGCATAGTCCCCTGACTCTAATGTAAGCAATCGGCCTGGGCAGAGCATACTTTGTGCTGCCACCCAGACCCCAGGAAAAGCACAGGTAACCTTTGTGAAGAAGGACAACTGCACATTTTTAGAAGTAACACTATTTTTTTAAAGCGCCTCCTCTGCACTTTTTTGTAGTTGTGCTCCGTTTTGAGAATGATGCCCTTATTTTCTATAGGGCAGTGATGCTGTTTTAATCATCCACCACACTTTATGGAACGGACAAGCTAAACCAGACTCTTTCAAGGCATGCACTAGGCGCTGAGAGGTGTTAATTTCTCCCCTGAAACACAGCTGCACCACTTCCTACACATGGCTGATTCTAGGGCATGATATGCTGTTGACACCGATTTTTTTTGTGGCAGGTGACGTAAGACATGGGCAACCTTCATTTCTTTCCTGCGATGTGGTTAAGTGCAAACCACAAGGAAGCAAAGTGATGAATTGACAGGAAAATGTGCGGCTCAGACCCCAGTCACAAATAACACCTATTTCATGAAACACTTCATCTGAAGGCCACATTGTTTAATCCTTTATTCTGTTGATAATTGCATTTTTCATTGGACTATGAGTACCTGGTTTAACCATCATGCACATGCACAATAAACTGCTGGCATGGGGCCTGATTGGTTGAGTGACCATGGATAGGTGATAAGGATACAGTATTGCAGACTTGCTGTCAAACCCATTATGCCCTCCCCATATGGTCTCAATTGCCTGTTGGTTGCCCTTTAACTGTGCACTCCCTGTTGCCATCTGCCGCTGATGTGTGGGCTCAATCAATTCCCCCCATCATGTTTCTGATGTATGTTTAGTGTTGGTAACACAAACATCCAGAAGAGGGGCTGCTTCAAAGAGCAGGTGGGCAGATCATGATTAGAATGGTTGAACAAAAGGGGGCAGGAATAATAGTGTGGGATTAGTGCGTATGGTGATACAAGTAAGTCTTTAGAAGAAAGCAACGTCTGGTGTCATGAAGTATTAACACATGGTAGATCACAATTGCAATTCAACACATTTATTGTTGCAAGTTACAGGAAAGGCCAAGTCCAGGTTGATAACAAAGTCATTAGGTTTGAGCCTCAAACTCCTGCCCAGTGCAGAATATCATTTTATATTCACTCACAGTCCTGAGGTTTTCAAGAGTTTCAAGTGGACCCCTTGCTTCTTTTTGTGTATGTTTTTGGCTTGTTTCCTTTACGTCATCTATTGCTGTCTGATTCTGGTTGTCACACATTAAGCATGGGCAGAACTCAGCTACTAAACTGTGGAAACCCTCAAAGCTTCCATCTTTCATTTTCTCCACACATCTCTGATTTCTCTAAGAAATCAAACTGCCAACTGCACCTCCTTCCCCCAGAAGCTCACTGTCTCTAGAGCTCTGCTTCTCTCCAGGCTGGACTACTGCAACAGCCTCTTCCTAAATCTGCCTGCTTCTACTCTCCGCCCTCTGCAACTTATCCAGAACTAGACTGTGAGACTTGTCCTTGGACTCAAGTCCAGGGATTGTATCTCTCCAGCCCTGACATCTATTCACTGGCACCCAGTGGCTGCAAGGATCAAGTTCAAGACTCTTTGCATTGTCCACAAGGCCTTGTGGTGCCTGTGTGCGCAATACCTTCAACTCTTCCTCTGTTAATACCTTCCTACTCGAGTTCTTTGCTCTTTGCTCCTTCACCTCCAACACCCTCAGGGCCAGTAGCTTCTCCAAACTTCTGGGTAGATCTCTTTCTTTTTTATTTTTATTTTTTTAATTTATTACAAACTTTAAAAAAAAATGCTTTTCATCACATTCCAAAAGGGCGAAAATATTATACACATTTAGTACTAGAAAACATGCGTTGAACAAAATTGTCGAGCACAGCTGTTCATTGAAATTCATCCCATTCTCAAAATTCCTAGGGAAGATCTCCCATAAAACTTTTTTTAGCAGCCATGGTCTTTATCTAATAATAACTTTAAACAAAACATTGCTATTACACTGAGAGTATGTCATTCTTATTCTGTAGTCTTTCTTGTAAACTGTCCAAGACAAATTAAATTGCAAATATCAATTTGTTATTTTTGCCCTCATGCATTTTTGACCACAGTTTTTCTAAAGATCGTGTTGAGCATTTAGCAATTCTTGGCCCATGCAACGTGTTCTTTCCTCTCTCATCATGGGGCAAATCAACACCAGGTGTTTCAGAGATTCTTCAGGAGCTTTACACAATCTACATGACCGATCGTGTCCTTCTTTATCTTTTATATTGTAACTGTTTTCTTGTGTTTCCCAAACGTTTAATCTAAATTTAAGAAAGGTTGTTCTTCTTTTGCTACAAGGGAATTTGAATATATATTTTGGTAGATCATTAAGCCTTTTAGCTTCAACTGGCATGTTCTTCATTCTTTTGTGTTGCATTCTTTTATCATAAATTTCAATCCAGTCTTGATCGAATAACTTGGGATTATTTCTCAAAGTTATCTCATCAGTATTCAATTGATTTAGGATGGCTTTGCAGAAGGATCTCCACTTGCCTAACTATCCAGCTGTGTCTTGTACTTCAGGTTTGTTAAGGATCCTAAATTGTGGTATATTGTCTGCTCCAACCACCTTCCTATATAGGGTTAGTGTGTTCGATAGCACAATTGCTTTGGTAGAGGTCAAACTCATCTCATACCTCATACATGCTGTAGGATATCCTTTAGGGAGTCGGAGAATCCTCTTCCATATTACATGTTCACAGTGAGTCCATATTTCGTTCTCACAGCCAAATAAAGTCTCTGCACCATAAGTAAGAGCAGGAATAATTTTGTTCCTATAGAAGCGTACTACTGGCACTAGGAAAAATTTCCCAAATATTTTATGTACCCTGACCACTTGTGCAGCCAGTTGTTTGCATTTGGCCATAATATTTCTTACCATGGGCTGGTCATTGATACTTGAATTCATGGTAACTCCTAAGTATTTTGCTTCAGTGATGACTTTCAAGACTTTTTTGCCTAGCCTCCATCGGAAATTTTGGCCTCTTTTTTTCCTTTTACATCCTTTTATATCCTTAAGTATTAGAATCTCTGTTTTCTCAACATTAATCTCGAGGCCATTCTCTTCTATATACTTTTTCAGTGCTGTAATCTTCCACTGCAGACCTATAGGCGTCATGTCTAAAATTGCGATGTCGTCAGCATACAGGATCATATTAATATGATTTTGATTAATCTTGTATTTTTGTTTTTATTAAGTTTATATAGCGCTTTACGCCAAAGTGCTTCACAGTATAACAACAAGAATACATAGAATAATAAAATAGAAGCATAATTACAAACATGAGACAAACCAGTGAAACAGTATGTAGAACAATTTACCTAGGTCAATAAACAGTTGAAGGGATGGGGGAGGAGTAAGGGAAGAGAAGAGGCAGACAAGACGGGGAGTAAAGATGAAGTTTTAAGGGGGAACGGAGGAGGCATAAGAGGGAATGGAGAGGGAAGGGGAGGGAGGTAGGAGAGAACAATGAAGGAAGTGAGAGAGAAGGGAAGGGAGGTAATGAAGGAAGTCAGGGCAGGGAATGTAGAAGAAGAGATTTCAAGGAGGTGTGAAAGGAGGAGTAGGTGGGGATGGAGCGGATAGAAAGAGGTAGAGGGGGGGCCAGGAGCTGAAACGAATGGAAACGCAAAGAGGCACATGGGGACGAGGGAACAGTGAGTAGGAAGAGACCAGCAGATCAGAGGGAGTGGGCGGGAGTGTAGAATGAAAGGAGAGAAGAAGATAGGGGGGAGCGAGGTGATGAAGAGATTTAAAAACGAGACAGAGAAAGTGATATTTAAGTTTGGAGTGATAGGGAAGCCAGCCAAGGTATGAAAGCGAGGGGGAAATTGAGTCGTGAGGAGCAAGAAGACAAATGGTGCTGATGGTGGAATGGTAGAGGGATCTCAGGCGAGCAAGATGAGAGTCAGGGAGTCCGAAGAAGAGAGTAGAGCAATAGAAAAGACGAGAGAAAATGAGGGAAGAGATTAAGAGTTTAGTGGCATGGAAGGTGAGGGAGGAACAGATCTTACGAATATTGAAGAGATGGTAGCGGTAAGAGAGACGTGGTGGGAAAAGGAGACAGAGGAGTCGAAGTGGAGGCCTAGATTGTGAGTGTGAGCAGAGATGGGGTGATTAGAAGGGAGGAAGAGAATAAAAGGAGGCAGAGGGGGAGGTGGAAGCTTGTTAGAAGGAAAGAATAAGACTTCAATCTTATCAGTGTTGAGGGAGAGAAAGTGGGAAGACATCTAGTTTTTGATAACAGTAAGGCAGGAAGATAGATTGAGATGGAGGTCAGGAGTGAAAAAAGAGAAGGAAAGAAAAAGCTGGGTGTCATTGGCGTAGAAATGGTGAGAAATGCCAAAGGACGAGATAATAGGGGAAAGAAGGGAGGTGTAGACTGAGAAAAGGAAAGGGCCAAGTACAGAGCCTTGGGGAACACTGTAGTTCAAGGGGATAGTGGAGGAGGTACGACCGCCCCAGGAGACAGCAAAAGAATGGTTAGAGAGGTAGGAGGAGAGCCAATTGAGGACAGAGCCTTTGAAGCCAAAGGAAGAAAGAGTATTGAGAAGTAAGGGCTGATCAATGGTATCAAAGGCAGCAGAAAGGTCAAGAAGGATGAGGACAGAGGATTGCTTAGAGTAGTAAGTGGTAAGGAGGGAGTTAAGAACATATTGAGAGCAGTCACATTGGAGTGTTTAGGGTGGAATCCTGATTGAGAGGGGGGAAGGAGAGAATGATTGGATACAAAAGCTGAGAGTAGACTAGGCGTTCAAGAAGCTTAGAGAGGAATGGAAGAAGCAAGATTGGACGGAAGTTGTATGCGAAAGGGGTTTAGCAGACGGTTGTTTCAGGATAGGGATGATAGTTGCGTGTTTGAAGGCGGTAGGGAAGGTAGCAGAGGAGAGACAGATGGTGAAGAACGAGGTTAGGTAGGGAATGAGAAGAGGGTAGATTTTAGGAATAAGGAGGGTGGGGAGGGGATCAGAGGGGACAGCAGTAGGATGAGTTTTGGACAGGAGAAGGGAAACATTGGATGGAGTAACAGCAGAGAAGACAGACATGAAAGTGGAAGGGGAGGAGAGAGAAGGGGAATAGGAAGGGGAGAGGAGAATGTTTTGACGTAAGGAGAGAATTTTGGACGAGAAGAAGTCAGAAAAGTCGGAAGGAGAGAGAGAAGAAGTAGCTGAGGGGCCAGGAGTAGGCGGGGAGAGAAGACGAGAAAGGGTTTGAAAAATCCGACGACAGTGAGAGGCTTGGGAATGGAGAAGGTTAGATTAGTAGTAACATTTAGCCGATCTGAGACAAGAGTCATAAAGAGTGGTATGAGAAATAGGAGGTTTGATTAGCCAGAGAGCGGAATTTGAGCCAGTGTCGTTCAAGGCTACGGAGGAATCTTAGGGGGAAATGACTGGACTTCTTCCTGCCTACCCAGCTGCACAACCGCACCGCCTCCTGGCAACCCTTGCTCTTGGATTTTGTATCTGCAACCCTACAGTCCCTTTCCTGCTCTTATCAGATACCCGTTGTCAGTGCCTTATTCTTGCACTCACCACCTTCTGGCCGCATTGCCTGTTCTTGTTGATCACATGTTCAGCACTTTCCATTCCTCCCCTTCCCCTTGCACGTTCCCCCCTCCCTCTGCCCTGCACTTGCGCGTTCTTTGTGTTACTGGGCCTAGTAAGATCGTTGTTGTTTTCCTCCCCTGTACCCCATCATTGCATAGTCGTACCCTGAAACACTTGTGTATGGGCGAGATATAAATAAAATATCATATCATATCATATCAATGGGCTGGTATATTTCTGTACACTCATAACTGTTCTGTGTCATGGTCATGGTCCGGACACTCCTTTCACATGATCCGCCGGCATGTTCCTCCTCAATGGCTCGCCACATTCTCATATCTGCAGGGCTCTATCTCACACCTTCTAATGCTTCCATTACTCCTCCATGCCCAGCATCATGGAGTAGGTCACAGCACCAGGGCCATGTGTGCACCCCACCCTCCACACATAGGCACAGATCTTATGACACCCCTCACAAAGGTGTTTTGATTCGTGGTGACTTAGAAAATCTACATTGGCTTGTATGCAGGCTCTTTCAGTGAGATATCACTAAGGTATAGGGTTGTAGCATAAGACCCCAACTCAGTACACTGCCATTGGTATCTTCATTTGGTCTGGTCATATGAGTGGGGTGTGGTCAGTAACTAATTTCAATTATGGCCCATCAGTTAATAATTAAGGGCATCTATGGTCCATTTAATATCTACTTATTGTAACTCAACTACTGTGTAATTCCTCTCTCTCACGAATGTTTCCTGATGATATACAGGATGGGTTATTCATCTGTCTGCAAGATAAATTAATGAAATATTGCATTATGAAGAGAGTAGGGTGACAAAGTGATTGTTTTAATTTGCTGAAAGACTCCTACAATATGCTACTTCATGTTATGTTACTTGGCTTTGATGCTTTGACCTGATCTGTCAGAGGTTCATCAACTGTTGAAAAGTGCAGAATAATCACTGGCAATAATGAGCCAGCGTAAAAAAGAGTGTTGCTTCTTGTTGTTTGGCTTTGTGTTAACAAGTACAAGTAGCACATAGTTTGAGCACAAGTTACTATAAATGAAAAGGTCGTAAAGGTTTCCTCTTGCATATTCCTGGTGAGGTCGAAGAACCTGGTTCTTTTGAAATATTGCGGGTGCACCATGAAGGCCAAAAGGTAGAATGGTAAACTGGTAGAGACTAGTAGATATTAAAAAGGTGTACATAAAGCAACAATTGAGTATAGGGCTACCCCGCCCTCTTGTGTCCAGACCTTACATCACGTATAACATAGGCACAGATGTGGAATAAATGCTGCACTGAACCTTACGTATCCTATAACATTAAAACATGTTTTTCAAATTTATTTTCCTTTCGATATTTCATAATACACAATAAACACAGTTCATAACAACAGTAAGTTTATAACATGCAACATAACATTTTGTTCATGCAGCGGGGTCACAATATTCCCATACTCCCAGCTCTTTGAAGTGCACAAGAGCAATGTGGGGCTAGTAAAAAAGCATGCTTTGTATGCAAGCAACATATTTTATAAGATTTATCATAGTTGTTCTACATGGGTATGTGAGTACAAACACTTTCAGTACATCCTACAAATATTAGTTTAAGATTATTCACATATCTGGATGGAGTATTTTTGCTTTGCGGTGGTTGTTTGTATTCAGAGCATTGCCCATTGGCTAAAGTTGCATTCTCCACTTATTTGTCACAGCAGGATGTTTCTAAGGAGTAATTTGTCACCACAGGTTTGTGGGGTGTAATCAAAGGTCTCAAACGAACAGAACTGAAAGGCACACTGGGGAAATGACCTGCCAGCATTCAGATACCTGCACGCTGAAAAGGGGCCTATTTTGGCAGACCATGTGGGTATTTTTCTGAAGTTGAAATCCAGAGAAAGCTAAAACAAAAATGTGATCCAAGTGCAAATTGAAAAAGCACATCACATTACTGGCTGAGAAATGAATGCAGCCTTTTCACTGTAACTGCCACCCATCAAAGGGTGATGCACTTTGACAATTCACACCCACTTTTCCGCAGAAACACAAACAGCAGGTAATTAAACGTTTATTTCACTAATGACTGAATGAAAAAAGCCCTGTACTTTTAGCGCAAACGCAAAGTGAACCCATATCAGTAAAACACACTCTATGTCAAAATATCATGGCTGATATTAGCAAATGCAATATGTGAGTTCCTTTCAGCCAAGGACAAATAGTGGGTCTCGGGGCAGGATTTGCAAATGGCTTCCCCCAGTGCAAGCCTGGTTTGTGCAACCCCAGTATTTACAACAGCAATAAGTTGTGGCCTGCCTAAAGGGTGTTGAAAACCAAGTTTCCCTAGACCTGCTGTTTCTGAAGGCAGTTCTATGCAGGCCAAATTTTGTAACTAGTGCATGACTGGAATGTCGGGGCGAGGTGTATAAACAGGCGCGGCAATAAAGGCTGAACTCTGAATTCAAAGAACAAGTAGGCTAATAAAACAAAACTCTGTTCACAGGCTGGCTAAGCGTGGCAAATGGCCTGGAGGAAGTAAAGCTCATATTTGCACATATGAAGATTCCCTTTATTTAAACGGAAGATCACAATTGTTGCATTTTCTCAGAAACTTCAAGTCACACTGATTACATGTTTCATTTTTTTAGATAATTTCCAGGTGATTTTGTTGAGATGAAATTCATCCACCTGCAAATTAGGGAATTGCAATGACCAGGCAGAAGGTATTTCTGGACCTCGACTGTTGGAGGGTAAAACTAGTAATGTGGGAACTAAGTTGCAAATGCATAACTAATATGATTTTTGTACAAATTGTGGAATTTTGACACATGCCTGTCCAACATGGTTTAGAGCCAAATGTCATTTTATTTAATTCCCCATGATAAGCTGAGTCGGAGAATATATACATTATGGCAGTTACTAGTAAATAACAAAGTTGTTGACACATAAATAGATTCTTTGGCAAAAATTGAGATGAAAAAACGGGGATTGCCAATGGAAATTGCCATATGTCTGTTCCGGGCTTCTAAACCAATCCTTAGTGAGAGGGTGGACTTTGGGGTAGATAGAAGGGTAACTGTGTAGTCCTGGTTGTGAGGATTTTTGCAGGGCAACGCCCAGTATTGAAATCTTGATGGTGTCATCACTGGTATAGAAAGCGGATGAACTATGAGGAAAGTGGAGAACTGCTGAATATTACCATCTGACAGCCACAAGAAAAGACCACAAGAAATTGCTGAGATTGTATCTGGGTGGAGCTGTCTATTGCTGTGGATGTCTGAATGCTGATTGGGCCCTATGGTAAAGAGATGGGGACCATCCTTGAGAGTTGAGTGACAAGACCCCTGCCCTCTCTTCAAAGAGGGTCCTTAAACACAGCTGGCTTTCCTGAACTTTAAACAGAAGCTTTTAATGTAAGTAGAATTGAGCCAGTTGAAACCCAAGGTGGTGGAATCTGCTTGCCTTAAATCCATCCTCTTTTAGTGGGTTCAGACGGGGAACTGTGTAGAGCCTTTGACTATTTAAATAAAAATATGAATTTAATGAATTCCCCTTTGGCAGAACACCACAGGGAGATTTGTGTTAACATTTGAAAATAACAAGGCTCATTCCCAGTGTGTGCTGAAAACTACAGACAGTAATTTAATTGGGTAATCCTATTGGTCCAGCTTCCCCAACACAAGCCTTTAAGTGAGGGTGCCTGAAAACGAACCCCTAAATCACTCAGTGTTTATTTTAAACCAAAAGTGTGAGTGAAATCATAATTGCCATAGGCATTTGTACCAATCTATAAACCAAACTGTTAGCCTTTTAAATGCACAGGAAATATGCCATTGTACAGCACTACATATGTATATTTCTTCTGTTCACTGACCAGTTTGATTATTTCTTAAAGTGAAATCTTTTAAAGTACAGTATTGTGATTTGTATTTCTCCCAACCAACTTGTATGATTTATTTGTCTAACAAGAAGTTTAATTGTGAGTCACAAAGAAGGTGGTGTGTGTTGTTTTAGTGTAATCTCTATTACCTATCTTCCAAATAAATACAAATATATTTCCTATGCCCCAGCCCAGTTCTTGGCTCACTGTGGGCACAGGGGTGGGGATGGGAGGAGATGTGTGTGACTGTATATGAGTCTTCAGTAAGGGCAGTGCTAAAATCTGGCTAATAATTGTGGGCTCCTTGATTGCATATGGGACGAAACTCCCGAGGTTAAAGGTGGTCTCACTATAACGCAACACAGTGTTCCTGCCCTTGTTATGATGAATCGCACATCCTGACAATCATCTTTGTTGATGTTCTACTGGGCTTTCATCAGGACATACATTAACTTAATTGCGGAAAAAAATCGTTCATCTAACACTTTTGTTAAATCTGCAATACAATCAAATAAAACAGGTGTAAGAGGGGGCTCTTGTTACATACGTGTGAGTTGTATCTAATACTCAAATGGGTTATAGGGGCTATTCACCAGAATCTTATTCAGAAAGTTGGGGACATAGAGCAATTTCTTATGATGCATTTTCTTTCCATTCAGAAGGGGATTTCTTCTAGTGTGGTTTCTTCCTAACTTCGTGGCGTGAAACCTGTAGCAATGACATATGTTCATTGTTATAGCACCTTGAGTGTGCTGGGGCGGTGTTGTCTGTTACTGCTATTATAAAATAGCTGCTGACCTTTCAATACTGGTACTCTGATACTTTGTAGGTATCCTGTGTGCTGGTTGCTTATCTTCTCTGTTGGCAGGATTTATCCATGACCACTGCAAGGAGTATGTCTCAGTGCACAAAGATCATGCAGTGATTATGATCCTAATGACTTATGATGTAGTGGATCCCACGGGTCACTGCTTTAGATATTAATGCAAAATCTCAGCCTCTAAAATATTTTGCATAGTGCCATCACTCTGTACAGAGGGCTGCTCATGACCCGGGTTGGATTGCTTTGTGGCTAGCATGCGCTGCCGACATATGGACCATCTCTAAAATGTTAGCATTCAGTGCCGCACTGAACGTGTATTAATGGTATGAACGCTCGTTGAGCCTTGATGTCACTTATGTGCAAGAGGGCTTGGCTGTCACTGTGTTTATAAGCACACTATAACCCCATACGGTCATAACATTGTCAGGCGGGTTACATACAAGCGTGTTTGTGCGCATCGCCACACTCCCGCATTATCACTGAATACACTGCTCAAAGCAGTAAGAAGCATACACGCGTGGACACAAACCAGAACAGTGCATCTCGCTAAACAGTGTAATTGTGCACTTCTTTGAAAACATGCATTTACATAGAAGCACTTGTTCAAGTCGGACTACGTTATATTTTATTATACTTGTTGCGGGGTACCTCGTCATGGACATCGGGCCAGCTCCTCCAGGTAACACTATGGGACTCCAGTGTCACAAAGGCCAAGGGCCTCGGAGGACAATGGGGTGGGGGCTGGCCATGGACATCGAACCAGCCCCATCCAGAGGTGCTATGGGTCACCAGCACCGAAAGAGGTTTCACACCTCCAGGGGTGGCAGGTCTGGCCTTGCCAGCTCATGCGGACCCTGGCTGTCTTCTGGGCAGAGGGCCCCATGGCAACGTGGCCTGCAGGCCCTGCGTACTCAGGGTGGGGCTGCAGGCCACAATAAGACACACACACGCTCGGCTCATTTCGTTCTGGAGTCTGCAGCCATTCTCCCGCACGTGCCTGCAAGGCTCCCTTTCATTAGCTTGGGCCATGATGTCATGGCCCATCTTAAAAGGGCAATACACGGGGGAGGGTTCACTACACAACATCCCTACTTTTTCATAAGGAACAAAACAACCAGTAATACAACATAACTGATTTTTCCCCCTCCCGTTACAGAACGATCTTACCTCAGAGTCAGGGAACCAACTTCAAACCGGATGTGCTATTAACACACCTATAGTCTCACATTTCTATATACATATCACCTACCAACCCATCACCCTCAGGTGACGGTCACAGGGAGATGCCCCCGGTGGTTGGTTGGCCATTGGACCGCAAGCTACCCACCCTTTATTAACCTGAGGTATGGAATTGCCACCATTGCATGACGCTCACAGATAGGTACTGGTACCATATAGAACACCCCTACCAACTGCAGGAGCACAGCTTCACATCACTGTCCTTTACTGAGACCACTTTAAGCATGTAAATACTATGCAGGTTCACAGCATCAAAACACATGTTTACTGAGTCCTCTTAGCAATGGCAGGAATGCAGGAGACCAGTTCATCCTCCATGAGCGTCTGTTTAGGAGTCAGTTCCCCGGGACCAGGTCCATTGATGGCATGGTTCAAAACCGGCAAGGCCCACCTGGCGGGTGATGCCAGGGGCCACATTGGCATAGACCCTTGATGAGGTGGGCCGTCCGTGCAGGAGTTACTTCCCCCAGGTCCAGGTCCCTTGATGGTACAGTTTGTAGCCGGCAAGGCCGCACCTGGTCAGTGCCAGGGGCCACATCGGCATAATCTCTTGATGTTGAGGGCAGTGCAGCACAACGCAGCTCGCTGGGGATTCAGGCTGCTCCATGGAATGCTTACTCGGTACGGGGTGACGGAACTGCACTCACCCCCAACTTCTGCGATGTTCCTCCCATCCATAAAGCCCCGCTCTCTAGTGGCGCATGAGGGCGAACAAGCACTCCTGAAGAGCTGCAACCCTTGCCTTGCCCGGTGTACCACTTCCTCGTGGTGGGTGTCAGGGCCACCCGTGGTCGCTGGTCAGACCTCAGCTGTTGATTGAACTCAGGGGGCCGGTAGGTATCTCCCCCCAGCCCACACTGGCCTGCTCCTTCGACGGGATAGCCTGCCAGGTGACGTTGGTAGCAGGCAGCCCGGGAATCAGTGGTAGGCAAACAGGGCCACTAGCTCCCTCGTCCTCCGACGGTACAGTCAGGGCATTAGTGGCATCGTGCCGAGGGCACTCGTAGGGCAAGCAGGGTAGCTTTTGCGGCAGGGGGATTTTCCTTGCAGGATGTCCTGTTTTCCTGATGTGACCGTGCCGGGAGATGAATGCTTCCAGTCTTGTTGGCCTTGCCTTTCGCCTGTTGGTGCAGTGCCTAGGTTCTTGTCTGGCTGGCGGTGCGAGACTGGACTGGTGTCCCAGGTATATGGTTGGCATCGTCCTCTCGGATTACCTGACTGCTCATAGCGCTTCTTCCCTGGTGCTGGAGGGCCCCCCACTTTGTCACGCCCCATACAGACAGCATCCCCGGCTCATTGATACTGGTGGGATGGCTGGGCCCCTTGAGGAGCATGAGGGTGGAAGTCCAACCCTATAGGCATGGAGGCCACTGTTGGTGCTGGTGACGGGCGGTTGTTCATGTCTCTACACTGATCTCTGAACGGATGTACTGAAAGTGGTGCTACTATACACTAGTCAGTACTGTCCTTTGCCTTGGTGAGGCTGAGACGTCCTGCCACTCTCAACTATCTTGTATGTTCATCATTTTACTCGTGTTCTCACCAGGCGTTCGAGTGGGACATAAGGACTGTTAGAGTCAGCACACACACTGTTGGACCCCACTGGCTAGTCGACCGCTGACCATCACGTGATGGTTCTTGACCACCTCCAACTTTATTATACTGAGCCCCCACTTCGACCGCCAGTGTGTACTGGCACGGGACTGCTGTTCCTCCATTGCTGAAGCTTCTTACCACGTATCACAGTGGCCAACCCATTGTGCAGGATGGTCTTGAGACCCTGCATTTGGGCCCCTTGCAACTGTGTCAGAGCCTTGCTGAGCGCACAGGTTCCCAGACAACGCACCAGTGTGATTGGGCAGCGAGCACCCTCTTCGTTCCCGACCGCATGACTTGGCAACCAAGTGCATACCCATCTATACTGTGTTCTGGTGTCACCTTTGCATCCTGGATTTCCAGAGGGCCACTTGCCTTGGGCATGCACTGAGGATCATCATCACTTCCACGGGGTAGTGTCGCCACATCAATTCTGTTGCTCCCGAGTACCCTTCCTTGTTTCTGGCCAGTCCAACTGAATCCTGAGGTGTTACTGTCTACCCGTGAAATTTCGCTGCACCCCCACCTTTGCAACCAAAGAAACGAGATCTTGGGCCTCATTACGAGTTTGGAGGTAGCCATGCCCTTAATAAGCTACTGGCGCCGTTAAACCCACACCGCCAAGGTCTTAATGAGGCCCCTTGTCTCTAATTTACCTGATGGGGATCAGCACGGTGTGTGTAATGTCAATACACTTAAAGATGTTATTTCTGCTGGTGAGCCGCTCGCATGTCTCTTGCTCCCTTTAATCTTCCGGTAGTGCAGATATGGAGTGCATCATCTTTTGTTTTCTTTCTCTTGCTCTGACATGGAGCACAGTGACTGTACTGTCCACAGGGCCTGGGCATCCAGCCCGAGACAAAGCAGCCATGTGACGCTTCTGCCTACTAGGCCGACGGGGCACCCGCCTTCTCCAGCTCGCCTGCAGGCGCGCAGCATCTTCTCACCCCAGATGGGAGAATTGTTTGTGGAATTGCAGCAGCGCCGCCAGCACTGCCGTACCTCGGAGGAGAGGGTCTTCTTTCTGCTCCTCCGGATGGGATGGGCTGCAGGTGAGCCCCGCAATGTTTTCCTTTTCCACCCGGCGGGTGCCGCAGGGGTTGGGCTGTCTCTCTCCTCCCCCTCACAGCAAAGGCCGGGGAAACAGGCTGGCATTTTCTTGTCCTGCTGGCGGGTGTCGCATGGGTTGGGCTTGCCACAGGGGGTAGGATGGCTCCCTCCCTGGCCACAGGAGCACCCTCCTCCCAGAGGGCCATGGCCAGGGAGGACCCATCTGCAGGTCTGACTCCGTAGGGCTCCTCCAGCAGCGTCTCTTTGGCGGGCTGGAGAGCAGCGCCACACCCCCACCGGAAGGGAGACTTCACCTCTCCTGCGGCAACGGCTGCTTCGTACCTTCTTCCCTCCATTGCAGCAGACTGCCGTGGGCGCACCTCATCGCAGGGTGGCCCGGGCCCACACCGCAACGCAATCTGTGAGTGGCAGGCCAACCTAGGCTTGCTGTGTGGCGTTGCGCTCGTTTCCTCGCTCTCTCTCCTTTTCCTCCTCAACACGCGATATGGGCGGGGGCTCGTCTTCTTCTCCCTTTTCCTTTGAAGTTGAGAGGCCGACTTCCTTATCGGCAATGTTACAGGAGGAGCTGGTCATGGACATCGGGCCAGGTCCTCAAGGTGATACTATGGAACACCAGTATCACAGAGGCCCAGGGCCTCGCAGGACAATGGGGGGGGAGGCTGGCCATGGACATTGAACCAGACCCACCCAGAGGTGCTATGGGTTCCAGAGTTCACTCAGATCTTTACTTTGTCATTCGTTTCTTCAGAATCCATACATTATCTTCAGTCAATATCTCGAGACATAGCGCACACTTTCTTATGATGTCATCAGTCATTTGCCTAGCTCTTTCTCATATTCCTTCAGGGAGTTCCTCCTGCAGGTTGTCGTCACTTTGAGGGTAAATTCGATAGGGATGTCTCAATGGGTATTTCCTTCCAAAAACTCACTGCAGTATTGGTACGATAGCTGGTGTAAGGTAAGAGACTTGAAGGTGTCTCACTCACTACCCCCCAGGGACCTGTCATGCAGGTGGCTAGGACACGGACATCACTATTGGATCCAGTTCCTGGAGGTGGACCAGTGCGGGAAGATCACCTGGATGAGGGGTCTCCGTGGAGTGGAAGTAGGACACAGAAGGGTGAGACACAGTATCCCCTTCCTAATGACACCTTTTCCCCCATCCTACCCAGTAGGATATTTAGAAACTCCACCCCCCGCTTTTCCAACATGAACACTTTCTCACACCATGAGCGACAATGGACTAATACCAGAGCCGTTTACTTGTCATGTCCCAAAACAAGGGTCAGGCAGAGTTAGGTAATTGCTGACAACTGCACACACCTGACTGCCCTTTTCCTTCTACATAGGGATAAAAGGCAGAGCATGAGAGCACACTCTGGGCAAAGCTGAACACACATGGAAGCAGCTATTCCAGGACGGCAGATCAAATGGAGGAGAAAGGTGGAGAGACCTGAAAAGACATCAAGCAGGGAGTTGCCCTTGCCCTTTTCAACCAAGACCCACAAAGCCTCTGACAAAAGAAACATAAGACTGGGAATCACAGCTGCCGAGTGGTGTAACAGATGACAACAGTACATGGAACCATCCCACACTGATAGCCAGGGCAGGGAGACACGTTTGCCATCGTGGTACCGTCCTTGACTCCAGAGGCAAAGTAAATGCCGACGAGTTCAGCACATTCGGTGAGTCGGCAGAAACTGATAGTGGGCCGGACTGAGTTAGGCTCAAGGTTGCAGTGGCAACATTAAGAAGATTAAGATATAGAAGTCTTTTATGAATGAACTTGGAACCAGAGATAGAGTGGTCCAGTGGCATGTGGGTTGTCGTTCGGAGGTCTCTGGCTGGTACCCCACTCCTGAACAAAGACACTGGACCTCATTACACGGATGGCGGTAAGGGAATAACGATACCGGTACGGGATTACCGGTATCGCTAAATTCCCCTGCCAATCACGACCCAGATAACCACTATTAGCGGCACCGCTAAGAACGGTGCCACTAATAGCGGCTAGTCCGCGGGCGTACGACTCCTCATGTCGGCAATAGCGGCATGGCGTTAATAGCAGACCATCACAAGCCATCCGGACATGCTAATAGTGGCATGGATTTGCCCAAAAAAGCCCATATCGGCATGGAGGAAATACCGGCATCGCGAATCACCCGTTAAGAGACATGAGCAGTGTTCCCACCTGCCAGAGGTGGCCACAATTAGCACAGGTGAAGGCAATGGAGACTGGGGCAGCAGAAAAGGAGCACACCACACCCTTTCCCACACCAAGATGGTTCCAATACTAGCAGTATTACATGGGCTGGAGGACATGATTGCATTGCAACAACAACAGACAGCACAGAGGAGACGCAGGAGGAGGAGAAGGGCGAGACAGACCCAGCAAGCCCCACCAGTGCACCTATTCATACCACAGAGGCAGCCACCAATCCCCAGGATTCAAGCCAGTCCATTCAACCTAAACCCTGAGCAGATACTCACCCTGTACCGTCTGGACCAGGATACCATCCCCACCATTTTGGACATGATACACAACGACATTGTGAGCCTCATAGACATCCGTACTGCCATCCTCCCTCTACTGAAGGTGGTAACTGTGCTCCACTTCCTGGCCACAGGCACCTACCAGCATACGGTAGGGCAGATACATGGCATATCACAACCAGTATTCTCACGCACGCTGACCTAGGTGCTCGATGCCCTCCTGAAGCACACAAGTGAACACATATCCCTGCCATGGACTGCCCAGGAGATCTCCAACATCAAAGTTGGCTTCTATTCACTGGCAGGCATCCCAAGTTGCATTGGGGCCATCGACTGTACCCATGTGGAATTGGTGGTCCCACATGACAATGAAACAGTCTACCGAAACAGAAAGCAATACCACTCCATCAATGTCCAAATGGTATGTGACTCAAACAAGATAATCACACATTGTTGTGTCCGATATCCCGGATCAACCCATGATTCAATGGTCCTGCGGAACTCAACGATACCACGCTACATGGAGCGATATGCTGGACAACATGCGTGGCTACTTGGTGAGTAGCAAGGCAAGCACATGGCAGTGTGATGTGGATAGTGATTGGTGGGGAGAGATGCATACCCCAACTGGGTGTGATGGAGGAGAGATGCATACTCCAACTGGGTGTGATTGGGGGGGAGATGCATACTCCAACTGGGTGTGGGGAGAGAGATGCATACTCCAACTGGGTGTGATTGGGGGGGGAGATGCATACTCTAACTGGGTGTGATTGGGGGGGAGATGTATACTCCAACTGGGTGTGGACTGTCGTCTGTAGAATAAATGGACATACCGATGTACACCAATGTCCACCAAGGCAGCCCACAATGGACCGGACACACCACCACATGCAAGTTGGAAGCTGCACACCAAAGAAATTAATCCAATACGCCAAACATGACATATGTATCCACATGCACATTGCACATCATACCATACCCTGTATGATACAAAGCAGACACATGCAGCCAATATGCAAAATGGAAATTTGCGCTGAACAACATCACAACAGAAATGCGTCCTTGAGTGCATACAAAGGGATCACCTGTAGCCATTGTACTGAACCACACCCGTACACCACTACTGAAGTGCCCCTTCCCAGCATGGGGACATCGATTTCAGAAAGGCAGTACACTAGCAGTGTGGCACAAACGTTGCCCGGGCCCAGAAACACTAATGACCTGTCCTCACCCAGAACATGGCAATAACTGCCAGAGGCATGCATGGTGCATGTCCACTTGCAAGGACCAGCTCACCTTCTCACATTGCAGTTACACTGATCGTCTCCATGCATGCTGGGATTCATGGATGCCAATCACGATACAAAGTTGATTTGTGTGATATGTACAGGTTCCACTTGATGTAAACAGTAACACATCCCCATTCTTGCACCCATGCAGGTGATGCTGGCTATCCCCTGAAGAGGTGGCTCCTTACCCCTGTATGGAATCCACAGAACAGGCACGAAGAGGAATACAATGGGGCACATACCCATACCCGCGTGTAATTGAGCAGACATTTGGCCTTTTGAAGACACGGTTCTGATGCCACAGCAGTTCGGGTGGGGCACTCCTGTACGGCCATGAGAAGGTGGCCAAGGTCATCATGGCTTGTGTCATGCTGCAAAATATGTGTATCAGAAGGAATGTGCCAATGCACCCTGACATTGAAATGCAACCACCTGATGAGGATGATGATGGGGATGAGGAAGGAGGAGATGGGGCTGCAGGTCATGCAGGAGGCGATGCCCAGGAGGGACGCGCTGTGCGTCAGCATCTGAACTACCAAATATTCTGATTCACATGGTTCTACTCTGTTGAATGGATGTGGGTATTTTTCCACTGGGTTTTGTGGTGAAGCACACACTGGGCCCTGACCCCCAATAAAGCTCACATACACAATGATAAGGTCCAAGCCTGTGTTTTAACTTGTCACCAGTGTGTTTAATATATTATGAGGTAAAGAAGTGCATGGACCCAACTACGCAAACACCCTTTCCCCCCTCCCTCCACAACACTCCCAAAACACCCTTTCCACGCTCCCCCACAACACTCCCAAAACACCCTTTCCCCACTCCCCCCACAACACTCCCAAAACAACCTTTCCCCCCTCCCTCACAACACTCCCAAAACACCCTTTCCCCTCTCCCCCACAACACTCCCAAAACACCATTTCCCCCCTCCCCCCACAACACTCCCAAAACACCCTTTCCCCCCTCCCCCCACAACAATCCCATGTATGGCTGGTACAACGTTGCTGTCTTGCTGTACATGGGTCAGCTACATCGGGCTGGCCCTAGTTCCCATCCCCACTACCACCATTAGGGGGTTGGAAGGGTGTGCACCGCATAGAGTACAAGGACCAGCGCCGGGGTCTCATCTGCCTTGAGCTGGCAGAGGAGGAGGTGCACCGTTGTTCTGGTGGCGGTGGGGGGTTCTGTCTGTCCATAGCGTCAGCTATGCATGTAAGGACCTGCTTCACTAGTGCCATTTCCTCACAGAGCCTGTTGGTGCAGGCTTCCATGCCCTGTCTGATCTCCCTCGCATGCTCCCTGCACTCCTCCCTCAAATGTGCTGCCCCATCAACATGCTGGCCAACCAGCGCTGTTATGTCTCTCTCTCTGATGATGGTCATGTCATGGCCACTGTGTCTTGCTCGTGGGGTTGGTGTTGCACCTTGTTCTATGGGTCCAGCATCAGGTGAGGACACCGGGGGACTCCAGCAGCCTGCCACGATTTCATCGCCAGACTGGGCATAGCTGCTGGATTGTGATGTGGGGCATGGGTTCGTTCTTTTGATTGCTGGGGGCTAGGGGTGTGCTCTTACATGGCCAAGTCACAAGTGTCCTCCACATCGGACAGCGGTGCTATGGCTGCTGCCTCTCCAATGGAACTGTTGGCAGCAGACATTGGCCCTTCTGTGGGTGGTTCGTGCATTGGGGGATCACTGGAGTGGGTGCTTCAATTGTTTCTGCCGTAGGTTCACGTCTTCGTGAGGTGGGTGGCTTGCTGTGTTTGGCCCTCTGCGGGAGTGCACGCTTCCCTGTGCCCCTCGATGTGCCGGCGATGTTGCCTGACTCCTTTCCCCTGGGTTGTTTCTTGGCAGGGGGAGCCTGTGTTTGCAGTGTCCTGCTCATCGCTGTCAGTCTGTGTGCCTGTGGGGGACAAAGAAGGGGATGGCATTGGTGATAGGTCAACATGCTTCGTGTAGATGTTGTTCATCATGCTGTTCTATGCATTTGGACTTCATTTGTGGGCATACAGGTCGTAGGACTGTTGGGTGGGTCGTTCATGTATGGGTCTGGGTGGCACGTGTCTGTGGTGATGCGTGCATGTGTGTGTGTTGGGATGTGACCCTCACATGGGCACGGTCGTGTGCATGTATGTTTGTGGCCACATCCATGAGCTTATTTAGGGCTCACATTTGGGGGGGTACCTCATCTTTCACAGTGCAGTGTTTTATGTGGACACTCACCTCCATCTGATGATGTGGGCGCACCATGCTGCTTTTCGCCGACTCCCTCTATGGATTCCACACCTATGGTGCTCGCGCAGGTCTCCTCCCACTCCATCAGTTTGATAGGGGATCCTCCACCGCCTCCTGTGGCCATGGCCAGGTTCCGGTTGGCAGCCAGGATTCTGCGTACACGGAGGCAGAGATCGTCCCACTGCTTCCTGCAACCTTTCACAGTGCGGGGGATGGTGCCCACTGCACTAACTTTCTGGCCACCTCTGCCGAGATTGCATTTTTTTTATTAGGGTGACACGCCACATGTCATTTGCGAACACCACATCCGTGTTGGCGGCAAGCGTGTCAGTGAGTATGATGAGCTCTTCATTGGTGAATCGCTCCTTCTGCTGCCGCTCTGCCCCTTTTTTGATTGCCTTGGGCATTGTCAGGGGGTCTTGGATGATTTTGTATGGCACTGGTGTGGATGCAGGTCCTGAGGGCAGAGGTTGGCAATGGATTGTGTTTTTAAAGATGGCCGCCGTGCTATTTCCCGTTCCTGTGCGATGACACCATTTCCGGTTCTGCTTATTTACGGTAATGCCGTGTTGCAGGAGGTCGGAAGGGCTATCAGCGCTTTCATCGGTGCCGCTAAGGGTCTTTACGGGGTCTTTACCCGCATGGCTGTAAGGTCATTACCGGCATGGTGCTAAGCTTGTCCCCGCGTAATCGTACTAGCACGCAATTAGCGGCCTCTTGCCTACGCGGACACGTTGTTAGCGCCATGCCGGTAAAGGCGGTATCTTACCGCCTACCATGAAATGAGGCCCAATGGGCCTCATTACACGGATGGCGGTAAGGGAATAACGATACCGGTAAGGGATTACCGGTATCGCTAAATTCCCTTGCCAATCACGACCTGGATAACCGCTATTAGCGGCACCGCTAAGAACAGTGCCACTAATAGCGGCTAGTCCGCGGGCGCGCGACTCCTCATGTCGGCAATAGCGGAATGGCGCTAATAGAGGACCATCACAAGCCATCCGGACATGCTAATAGCGGCATGGAGTTGGCCAAAAAAGCCCCTACCGGCATGGAGGAAATACTGGCATCGCGAACTACCCATTAAGAGACATGAGCAGTGTTCCCACCTGCCAGAGGTGGCCACAATCAGCACAGGTGGAGGCAATGGAGACTGGGGCAGCAGAAAAGGAGCACACCACACCCTTCCCCACCCCTTCCCACACCAAGATGGTTCCAATACTAGCAGCATTACATGGGCTGGAGGACATGATTGCATTGCACCACCAACAACAACAGGCAGCACAGAGGAGACGCAGGAGGATGAGGAGGAGGAGGGCGAGACAGGCCCAGCAAGCCCCACCAGTGCACCTATTCATACCACAGAGGCAACCACCAATCCCCAGGATTCGAGCCAGTCCATTCAACCTAACCCCTGAGCAGATACACACCCTGTACCGTCTGGACCGGGATACCAACACCACCATTGTGGCCATGATACAGTACGAGATTGTGAGCCTCATAGACATCCGTACTGCCACCCCACCCTCTACTGAAGGTGGTAACTGTGCTCCACTTCCTGGCCACAGGCACCTACCAGCATACGGTAGGGCAGATGTATGGCATATCACAACCAGTATTCTCACGCACGCTGACCCAGGTGCTCGATGCACTCCTGAAGCACACAAGTGAACACATATCCCTGCCATGGACTGCCCAGGAGATCTCCAACATCAAAGTTGGCTTTGATTCACTGGCAGGCATCCCAAGTTGCATCGGGGCCATCGACTGTACCCATGTGGAATTGCTGGTCCCACATGACAATGAAGCAGTCTACCCAAACAGAAAGCAATACCACTCCATCAATGTACAAATGGTTGTGACTCAAACAAGATAATCACACATTGTTGTGTCCGATATCCCGGATCAACCCATGATTCAATGGTCCTGCGGAACTCAACGATACCACGCTACATGGAGCGACATGCTGGACAACATGCGTGGCTACTTGGTGAGTAGCAAGGCAAGCACATGGCAGTGTGATGTGGATAGTGATTGGGGGGAGAGATGCATACTCCAACTGGGTGTGATTGGTGGGGGGGAGAGATGCATACTCCAACTGGGTGTGATTGGGGGGGGAGAGAGATGCATACTCCAACTGGGTGTGATTGGGGGGGAGATGCATACTCCAACTGGGTGTGGTTGGGGGGGGAGAGATGCATATTCCAACTGGGTGTGATTGAGGGGGAGAGATGCATACTCCAACTGGGTGTGATCGGGGGGGGGGATGCATACTCCAACTGGGTGTGATTGGGGGGGAGAGATGCATACTCCAACTGGGTGTGATTGGGGGAGGGGAGATGCATGCTCCAACTGGGTGTGGACTATCGTCTGTAGAATAAATGGACATACCGATGTACACCAATGTCCACCGAGGCAGCCCACAATGGACCAGACACAACACCACATGCAAGTTGGAAGCTGCACAACAAAGAAATTAATCCAATACGCCAAACATGACATATGTATCCACATGCACATTGCACATCATACCATACCCTATATGACACAAAGCAGCAACATGCAGCCAATATGCAAAATGGAAATTTGCGCTGAACAACATCACAACAGAAATGCGCCCTTGAGTGCATACAAAGGGATCACCTGTAGCCATTGTACTGAACCACACCCGCACACCACTACTGATGTGCCGCTTCACAGCATGGGGACATCGATTTCAGAAAGGCAGTACACTAGCAGTGTGGTACAAACGTTGCCCGGGCCCAGAAACACTAATGACCTGTCCTCACCCAGAACATGGCAATAACTGCCAGAGGCATGCATGGTGCATGTCCACTTGCAAGGACCAGCTCACCTTCTCACATTGCAGTTACACTGATCGTCTCCATGCATGCTGGGATTTGTGGATGCCAATCACAATACAAAGTTGATTTGTGTGATATGTACAGGTTCCACTTGATGTAAACAGTAACACATCCCCATTCTTGCACCCATGCAGGTGATGCTGGCTATCCCCTGAAGAGGTGGCTCCTTACCCCTGTACGGAATCCACAGAACAGGCACGAAGAGGAATACAATGGGGCACATACCCGTACCCGCGTCGTAATTGAGCAGACATTTGGCCTTTTGGAGACACGGGTCTGGTGCCTCAGCAGTTCGGGTGGGGCACTCCTGTACGGCCATGAAAAGGTGGCCAAGGTCATCATGGCTTGTGTCATGCTGCACAATATGTGTATCAGAAGGAATGTGCCAATGCACCCTGACATTGAAATGCAACCACCTGATGAGGATGATGATGGGGATAAGGAGGGAGGAGACGGGGCTGCAGGTCATGCAGGAGGCGATGCCCAGGAGGGACGCGCTGTGCATCAGCATCTGATCTACCAAATATTCTGATTCACATGGTTCTTCTCTGTTGAATGGATGTGGGTATTTGTCCACTGGGTGTTGTGGTGAAGCACACACTGGGCCCTGTCCCCCAATAAAGCTCACATACACAATGATAAGGTGCAAGCCTGTGTTTTAACTTGTCACCAGTGTGTTTAATATATTATGAGGTAAAGAAGTGCATGGACCCAACTAATCAAACACTCTTTCCCCCCTCCCTCCACCACACTCCCAAAACACCCTTTCCCCCCTCCCCACAACACTCCCACAACACCCTTTCCCCCTCCCCCCACAACACTCCCAAAACAACCTTTCCCCCCTCCCTCACAACTCTCCCAAAACACCCTTTCCCACCTCCCCCCACAACACTCCCAAAAAACCTTTCCCCCCTCCCCCCACTACACTCCCAAAACACCCTCTCCCCTTACCCCCACAACAATCACATGTATGGCTGGTACAATGTTGCCGTCTTGCTGTACATGTGTCAGCTACATCGGGCTGGCCCTAGTTCCCATCCCCACTCCCACCATTAGGGGGTTGGAAGGGTGTGCGCCACATAGATCTCAAGGACCAGTGCCGGGGGCTCATCTGCCTTGAGCTGACAGAGGAGGAGGTGCACGCTTGTTCTGGTGGCGGTGGGGGGTTCTGTCTGTCCATAGCATCAGCTATGCATGTGAGGACCTGCTTCACTAATGCCATTTCCTCACAGAGCCTGTTGGTGCAGGCTTCCATGCCCTGTTTGATCTCCCTTGCATGCTCCCTGCACTCCTCCCTCAAACGTGCTGCCTCATCAACATGCTGGCCAACCAGCGCTGTTATGTCCTCCTGCCGCTGTCTGATGATGGCCATGTCATGGCCACTGTGTCTTGCTCGTGGGGTAGGTGCCGCACCTTGTTCTATGGCTCCAGCATCAGGTGAGGACACTGGTGGACTCCAGCACCCTGCCACGATTCCATCGCCAGACTGGGCATGGCTGCTGGATTGTGATGTGGGGTGTGGGCTTGGTTCTTTTGATTGCTGGGGGTTTGCTCTTACATGGCCAAGTCACAAGTGTCCTCCACACTGGACAGCGGTGCTATGGCTGCTGCCTCGCCAATGGAACTGTTGGCAGCAGACAGTGGCCCTTCCGTGGGTGGTTCGTGCGTTGGGGGGATCACTGGAGTGGGTGCTGCAATTGTTTCTGCTGTAGGTTCATGTCTTGGTGGCTTGCTGTGTTTGGCCCTCTGCGGGAGTGCACGCTTCCCTGTGCCCGTGGATGTGCCGGCAATGTTGCCTGACTCCTTTCCCCTGGGTTGTTTTTTGGCAGGGGGAGCCTGTGTTTGCAGTGTCCTGCTCATCGCTGTCAGTCTGTGAGCCTGTGGGGGACAAAGAAGGAGATGGCATTGGTGATAGGTCAACGTGCTTCGTGTAGATGTTGTTCATCATGCTGTTCTATGCATTTGGATTTCATTTGTGGGCATACAGGTCGTAGGACTGTTGGGTGGGTCATTCATGCATGGGTCTGGGTGGCACGTGTCTGTGGTGATGCGTGCATGTGTGTGTGTTGGGATGTGACCCTCACATGGGCAGGGTTGTGTGCATGTATGTTTATGGCCACATCTATGAGCTAATTTAGGGCTCACATTTGGGGGGGGGTACCTCATCTTTCACAGTGCAGTGTTTTATGTGGACACTCACCTCCATCTGACGATGTGGGCGCACCACGCTCCATTTCGCCGACTCCCTCTATGGATTCCACACCTATGGTGCTCGCGCAGGTCTCCTCCCAATCCATCAGTTTGATAGGGGGTCCTCCACCGCCTCCTGTGGCCATGGCCACGTTCCGGTTGGCAGCCAGGATGCTGCGTACACGGAGGCAGAGATTGTCCCACTGCTTCCTGCAATCTTTCACAGTGTGGGGGATGGTGCCCACTGCACTAACTTTCTGGCCACCTCTGCCCAGATTGCCTTTTTTTTTATTAGGGTGACACACTGCATGTCATTTGCGAACACCACTTCCGCGTTGGCGGCAAGCGTGTCAGTGAGCATGATGAGCTCTTCATTGGTGAATCGCTCCTTCTGCTGCCGCTCCGCTCCTTTTTTGATTGCCTTGGGCATTATCAGGGGGACTTGGATGATTTTGTGTGGCACTGGTGCGGATGCAGGTCCTGGTGTAGAGGATGGCAATGGATTGTGTTTTTAAAGATGGCCGCCGTGCTATTTCCGGTTCCTGTGCGATGACACCAATTCAGGTTCCGCTTATTTACGTTGACCGCTAATAGCGGTCATGGCTAATGCCGTGTTGCAGGAGTTCGGAAGTGCTATCAGCGCTTTCATCTGTGCCGCTAAGGGTCTTTACGGGGTCTTTACCGGCATGGCGGTAGGGTCATTACCGGCATGGCGCTAAGGTCTTGCCTGTGTACTCGTACTGGCACGCAATTAGCGGCCTCTTGCCTACGCGGACACGTTGTTAGCGCCATGCCAGTAAAGGCAGTATCTTACCGCCTACCGTGTAATGAGGCCCACTGGGCCTCATTACACGGGTGGCGGTAAGGGAATAACGATACCGGTAAGGGATTACCGGTATCGCTAAATTCCCTTGCCAATCACGACCCAGATAACCGCTATTAGCGGCACCGCTAAGAAGGGTGCCACTAATAGCGGCTAGTCCACGGGCGCGCGACTCCTCATGTCGGCAATAGCGGCATGTCGCTAATAGCAGACCATCACAAGCCATCCGGACATGCTAATAGCGGCATGGATTTGGCCAATAAAGCCCATACCGGCATGGAGGAAATACCGGCATCGCGAACCACCCGTTAAGAGACATGAGCAGTGTTCCCACTTGCCAGAGGTGGCCACAATCAGCACAGGTGGAGGCAATGGAGACTGGGGCAGCAGAAAAGGAGCACACCACACCCCTTCCCACACCAAGATGGTTCCAATACTAGCAGCATTACATGGGCTGGAGGACATGATTGCATTGCAGCACCAAGAACAACAGGCAGCACAGAGGAGATGCAGGAGGAGGAGGAGGGCGAGACAGGCCCAGCAAGCCCCACCAGTGCACCTATTCATACCACAGAGGCAGCCACCAATCCCCAGGAATCGAGCCAGTCCATTCAACCTAACCCCTGAGCAGATACACACCCTGTGCCGTCTGGACCAGGATACCATCACCACCATTGTGGACATGATACACGACGACATCGTGAGCCTCATAGACATCTGTACTGCCATCCCCCCTCTACTGAAGGTGTTAACTGTGCTCCACTTCCTGGCCACAGGCACCTACCAGCATACGGTAGGGCAGATGAATGGCATATCTCAACCAGTATTCTCACGCACGCTGACCCAGTTGCCCGATGCCCTCCTGAAGCACACAAGTGAACACATATCCCTGCCATGGATTGCCCAGGAGATCTCCAACATCAAAGTCGGCTTCTATTCACTGGCAGGCATCCCAAGTTGCATCGGGGCCATCGACTGTACCCATGTGGAATTGGTGGTCCCACATGACAATGAAGCAGTCTACCCAAACAGAAAGCAATACCACTCCATCAATGTCCAAATGGTATGTGACTCAAACAAGATAATCACACATTGTTGTGTCCGATATCCCGGATCAACCCATGATTCAATGGTCCTGCGGAACTCAACAATACCATGCTACATGGAGCGACATGCTGGACAACATGCGTGGCTAGTTGGTGAGTAGCAAGGCAAGCACATGGCAGTGTGATGTGGATAGTGATTGGGGGGAGAGATGCATACTCCAACTGGGTGTGATTGGGGGGGGGAGAGATGCATACTCCAACTGGGTGTGATTGGGGGGGGATGCATACTCCAACTGGGTGTGATTGGGGGGGAGATGCATATTCCAACTGGGTGTGATTGGTGGGGAGAGATGCATACTCCAACTGGGTGTGATTGGGGGGGCGAGATGCACACTCCAACTCGGTGTGATTGGGGGGGGAGAGATGCATACTCCAACTGGGTGTGGACTATCATCTGTAGAATAAATGGACATACAGATGTACACCAATGTCCACCAAGCCAGCCCACAATGTACCGGACACAAAACCACAGGCAAGTTGGAAGCTGCACAACAAAGAAATTAATCCAATACGCCAAACATGACATATCTATCCACATGTACATTGCACATCACACCATACCCTATATGACACAAAACAACAACATGCAGCCAATATGCAAAATGGAAATGTGCACTGAAAACATCACAACAGATATGCGCCCTGGAGTGCATACAAAGGGATCACCTGTAGCCATTGTACTGAACCACACCCGTACACCACTACTGAAGTGCTGCTTCACAGCATGGGGACATGGATTTCAGAATGGCAGTACACTAGCAGGGTGGTACAAACATTGCCCGGGCCCAGAAACACTAATGACCTGTCCTCACCCAGAACATGGCAATAACTGCCGGAGGCATGGTTCATGCCCACTTGCAAGGACCAGCTCACCTTCTCACATTGCAGTTACACTGATCGTCTCCATGCATGCTGGGATTCGTGGATGCCAATCACAATGCAAAGTTCATTTGTGTGATATGTACAGGTTCCACTTGACGTAAACAGTAACACATCCCCATTCTTGCACCCATGCAGGTGATGATGGCTATCCCCTGAAGAGGTGGCTCCTTACCCCTGTACGGAACCCACAGAACAGGCACGAAGAGGAATACAATCGTGCATATACCCGTACCCGCGTCGTAATTGAGCAGACATTTGGCCTTTTGAAGACACAGTTCCGGTGCCTCAGCAGGTCGCGTGGGGCACTCCTGTATGGCCATGAGAAGGTGGCCAAGATCACCACGGCATGTGTCATGCTGCACAATATGTGTATCAGACGGAATGTGCCAATGCCTCCTGACATTGAAATGCAACCACCTGATGAGGATGATGATGGGGATGAGGAGGGAGGAGACAGGGCTGCAGGTCATGCAGGAGGTGATGCCCAGGAGGGATACGCTGTGCGTCAGCATCTGATCAACCAAATATTCTGATTCACATGGTTCTACTCTGTTGAATGGACGTGGGTATTTGTCCACTGGGTTTTGTGGTGAAGCGCACACTGGGCCCTGTCTCCCAATAAAGCTCACATACACAATGATAAGGTCCAAGCCTGTGTTTTAACTTGTCACCAGTGTGTTTAATATATTATGAGGTAAAGAAGTGCATGGACCCAACTACGCAAACACCCTTTCCCCCCTCCCTCCACAACACTCCCAAAAAAATGTTTCTCCCCTCCCCCAAACACTAGCAAAACACCCTTTCCCACCTCCCCCCACAACACTCCCAAAACACCCTTTCCCTCCCTCCCCCCACAACACTCCCAAAACACCCTTTCCCCTCTCCCCCTACAACAACCCCATGTATTGCTGGTACAACGTTGCTGTCTTGCTGTACATGTGTCAGCTACATCGGGCTGGCCCTAGTTCCCATCCCCCAACATGCTGGCCAACCAGTGCTGTTATGTCCTCCTGCCGATGTCTGATGATGGCCATGTCATGGCCACTGTGTCCTGCTCGTGGGGTGGGTGTTGCACCTTGTTCTATGGGTCCAGCATCAGGTGAGGACACCGGTGGACTCCAGCAGCCTGCCACGATTTCATCGCCAGACTGGGCATGGCTGCTGGATTGTGATGTGGGGCATGGGGTTGGTTCATTTGATTGCTGGGGACTGGGGGTGTGCTCTTGCATGGCCAAGTCACAAGTGTCCTCCACATCGGACAGCGGTGCAGTGGCTGCTGCCTTGCCAATGGAACTGTTGGCAGCAGACAGTGGCCCTTCCGTGGGTGGTTTGTGCGTTGGGGGGATCACTGGAGTGGGTGCTGCAATTGTTTCTGC
Source organism: Ambystoma mexicanum (assembly GCF_040938575.1). NCBI lineage: Eukaryota > Metazoa > Chordata > Amphibia > Caudata > Ambystomatidae > Ambystoma > Ambystoma mexicanum. Next base: position 683,978,451 of record NC_090931.1, on the reverse strand, counting down.
CGTAGGTTCACGTCTTGGTGATGTGGGTGGCTGTGTTTGGCCCTCTGCGGGAGTGCACTCTTCCCTGTGCCCCTGGATGTGCCGGCGATGTTGCTTGACTCCTTTCCCCTATGTTGGTTCTTGGCAGGAGGAGCCTGTGTCGCAGGGTCCTGCTCATCGCTGTCAGTCTGTGAGCCTGTGGGGGACAAATAGGGGGATGCCATTGGTGATAGGTCAACGTGCTTCATGCATATGTTGTCTTTCATCATGCTGTTCTATGCATTTGGACTTCATTTGTGGGCATACAGGTCGTAGGACTGTTGGGTGGGTCATTCATGCATGGCTCTGGGTGGCACGTGTCTGTGGTGATGCGTGCATGTGTGCGTGTTGGGATGTGACCCTCACATGGGCAGGGTTGTGTGCATGTATGTTTGTGACCACATCCATGAGCTGATTTAGGGCTCACATTTGGGGGGGTACCTCTTCTTTCACAGTGCAGTGTTTTATGTGGACACTCACCTCCATCTGACGATGTGGGCGCACCACGCTCCATTTCGCCGACTCCCTCTATGGATTCCACACCTATGGTGCTCGCGCAGGTCTCCTCCCACTCCATCAGTTTGATAGGGGATCCTCCACCACCTCCTGTGGCCATGGCCAGGTTCCGGTTGGCAGCCAGGATGCTGCGTACACGGAGGTGGAGATCGTTCCACCGCTTCCTGCAATCTTTCACAGTGCAGGCGGTGGTGCCCACCGCACTAACTTTCTGGGCCACCTCTGCCCAGATTGCCTTTTTTTTTATTAGGGTGACACGCCGCATGTCATTTGCGAACACCACATCCGCGTTGGCGGCAAGCGTGTCAGTGAGCATGATGAGCTCTTCATTGGTGAAACGCTCCTTCCGCTGCCGCTCTGCTCCTTTTTTGATAGCCTTGGGCATTGTCAGGGGGTCTTGGATGATTTTGTATGGCACTGGTGTGGATGCAGGTCCTGGGGGCAGAGGATGGCAATGGATTGTGTTTTTAAAGATGGCTCCGTGCTAATTCCTGTTCCTGTGCGATGACGCTATTTCCGGTTCCGCTTATTTACGGTGACTGCTAATAGCGGTCACCGGTAATGCCGTGTTGCAGGAGGTCGGAAGTGCTATCAGTGCTTTCATCGGTGCCTCTAAGGGTCTTTACGTGGTCTTTACTGGCATGGCGGTAGGGTCATTACCGGCATGGCGCTAAGCTCGTGCCCACGTACTCGTACTGGCACGCAATAAGCGGCCTCTTGCCTACACAGACAAGTTGTTAGTGCCATGCCGGTAAAGGCGTCATCTCACCGCCTACCGTGTAATGAGGCCCACTGTGTTGAAATGGAAAGTTTTGAAACTCCAAGTACTATGAGGCCATAGTGAACGCTGGTGTGAGGAGTGAAGGTGGTCATAAACGGGTCAAGTCAAATCCTTTATACAATCAAAAGTCTTTGACACGTTGCAGAAGTTTTGATGATTGTTAAATTGTGAACCCGACTGAGGGAATTGTGAAACCGGAGTTTGTGCATGGCATAGGGGAACACTGTCTGATCTGTGATTTTGTGAATAAACATGCACTTGCCATAGGTTAATACAGTGACCCAGCGAGATGTGGTTGCCGTTCGGAAGTCTTTGTTTAAAGTTTGCAAGTGCTGTGGAGGGTCTGAGCCTAGAAGAGGGGGACCCAATTAAACCTGTGTGTTTGTTTGAATAAATACATTGAGCCTTTTGAATATTAGTAATAAGCAGCTTTTGATTGAAAGGAGGTAGTGAACCCAACTGAGGGAAGTCAAGGGAAATGTTGTGAAGAAGCTCATTGCACAGCATTTTGACGACAACCATGAACCCTACTGAGGGATGTCCACAGTGAGTGGTTGTCTGAGCCTGATTGAGGTAGGCTAACGAGTGAGAGAAGGATCGGAATCTGGGTGAGGGGGATCCAAGGATGAAGGGTAATCACCCGACATGAAGGTTAACAGAAGGAACTTTGCTTTATTGTGCATATCAGGCCCACTGAAGCAAGAAACTTTGCATGAAAGAGACTTGGACACATAAAGGTCCTGATATAAAGAAAATAAACTGTAATATCATGCCGGAGAAGCCCAGGAGAGTGCTGTGCTCAAGAGTCCCACCTTGTCCCATGCTAAAAATGTGGGGAAGGGAGACCCCGGCCATAACATCCTGATTTATCTCTTTGTGAACACTTCTTTCTTTTCTTGTCAACATTATCCCACACTCTTTTGTAGTATAGTGGTAAGGACTGGCAATAGTTTTGTTTAGTATAGGCCCTTTTTATTTGACCAGACTCCACTTGGACAGCATTGTTATTATTTGATGGTCGTAGATTGCTCCCATCTTAAATTTAGGTTTAGATTAGCTGTTTATCTCGCCATTTTACAATTGAATAAAAACCCTTGAAATGTGATCACTTGTGTCTCTCTTGCTTTGATACCTGACCTTTCTTACGTATTGTGTCAGCAGGGGGATTTGATTCAACTGATAAAAATTGAAATCCATGCTGATAATTATTGTACCACCAGAAGGGTAAAATAGAATCGTTGAACTCCTTGAATCTGACACCATATCCACACTAAAAGAGGTGTTGTTCTCCCAACTTCAGGTCCCGACTGGTCAACAGGATCTGTTCTTTAAGACTCAAAAATTATTGGACACCCTTCCTTTCTCAAATTATAATGTACAACAGTGGGATCGAATAATACCGAAAGTTTGACCCATGTTTACTTTTATTAAACTGAGTGCTCTGAACCCCTACGCCCATTCTAACCTTTTCTTTGGTACCCAATTGTCATCCATCATGGGGCCATCAGGGATAGAGATTAACTTACCAAACCCATTTCTTTCGGCAGACTCAGACTCAGAGAAATCAGAGGACTTTGAAACCTTATCCGAGAGAGTTAGCGGCCCATCAGATGCAGGCCGAAGTTGGACTCCAAGAACATTTTGCTAAATTGATTGAATTGCAACCAAGACCCCTACTACCACATGGAGTACTTCAGCCATATCTTGAAGTTGAAGATTTAGGAAATCTTTTCTAGACCTTCTAACGCCCATCTGACCAACTAGGATCGGAAGAGATCCTCAAAAGATGCTATTTGGGCCCTTTGTTGAAAGGTGAACTGCAAACCTCCTATTAACTACTTAATCTTGCACAGGGCGCCACCTTTCTATTCATCAAATAGGGGCTGTTAAAAAGAGTGGGGCAAACCTGCAATTTTTATCAGCAGAAGTTGAGAGCCATTAGATTAAAGCCAGGAGAAACCCCCTTAGAAATGGGTCAACGTGTCAAAAACACTGTGGCCCTGTGGATTAATAACACATTCTTAGAAGAACTGATGATAATATTAACCCTAGAACAATTCACTTATTCCTTACCACCTTTTTTGCAGAAAGCCGTTCTACAGTTAAATCGACCTACCTTAGCTATGGCCATTGAGACTGCACAAAACCACTCAGATGCAGCTAAACTATTCCACTCAACCCATTGTTGGGAGGCTCAGAAGGATAATAAGCCTATCGGTCAACCTCAACCTCAGAGGGGTCGTATAGAATTAAAGAAGGGATGCCACGAGAGAAAATAGAAATCAGAACAACTGATCCTAAAACCAAAGATGAAAGAGATAGGAATGAAATAAAAGGAAGCATACCATGCACCCCCGTCTGTTTTTCTTGTAGAGAAACAGTACATGAAGCTAGACACTGTCCTAAGAGCATAAGGGACGAACCTATGGAAATAAGCTGTTTAAAAGGGTGAAGAATGGGAAGAACCTGAAGAGGAACTAGAGACCTTTAGTATCTGTTTATGTCAATGTTCTACTGACTTTACATACAAAAAGGCCTGGGTAAATGGGAGGCAAGTAAGGGCCTTAATTGACTCAGGTAGTAAGCAAACTGCTACACAGGCTGATTTAGTTACAACAAAGGACCTAGAAAATGCGGCCCGAGTTAGTGTTACATGTGTACACAGGGACAATGAAGTGTACCCCAAAATACCAGTACACATTAATATCCGGGGTGAATCCTGTGAAATATTGTCAGCCATAATTCTTGGACTCCCAGAAGAATTGATTCTGGAGCAGGATTTCCCTTTCTTCTCTACTCTCTTACAGGAAACTCCACCTCCATTTGGAGATTTTCTACCCCATAGTTGTTGGCAAGCAGACTAATACTGCCAAACCTCCCCAATATGAGATGGGAAATCTCTGAGCCAAGGAGACCTGAAACAGCCCTCAAAAACCAATTCATAGTCTACTGTAGAGAGACCAGGAACATCACTACACCTCTACCAAGATGGACCACAACAAACCAATGGAATTTGTGAGAGTTCTTGGACATCTCTGGTCCCTGCTCTCTTTCCTTTCAGATCATAACAAAGTAGAACCTGGACAAAGAACAGGCATATCCACCTTGCATACGGGAAGGGTATGTGAGTAACCTGAAGGTGGCTCACTCACTAGTCCCTGGGATCTGTCATGCAGGTGGCCAGGACACAGCCATCGCTATTGGATCCAGTTCCTGGGGGTGGATCAGTGCAGGAGGATCACCTGGATGAGGGGTCTTCAGAGAGTTGAAGTGGGACACAAAAGGTGAGATATGGTATCCCTTCGTTTATGAAACCTTTTCCCCATCCTAACCAGTAGGATATTTAGAACTGTACTCCCCCGTTTTCAACATGAACACTTTCTCACACCGTGAGCAACAATAGACTAGTACCAGAGCTGTTTACCTGACATTTCCCAACACAAGGGTTGTGAATGGCATATCAGGCCCTCTGAAGCAAGAGACTTTGCATGAAAGAGACCTGGACACAGAAGGTCCTGATATAAAGAAAAGGAACTATGACCTCATGCCGTTGAAGCCCAGGAGTGTGCTCTGCTCAAGAGGCCCGCTTTGTACCGTGCTAAAAACATAGGGAAGGGAGACCCTGGCCATAACATCCTGACTTATCATTTTGTGAACACTTCTTTCTTTTCTTGTGAACATTATCCCACATTCTTTTGTTGCACAGTGATAAGTATTGGCACCATTTGGACAGTATTATTATTATTATTATTATTATTATTATTATTATTATTATTATTATTTGGTGGTCGTAGCTTGCTCCGATTTTAGATTTAGGTTTAGATTGGGCATTTTTCTCACCCATTATACAGATTAATAAACACCCATAAACTGTGATCATGTGTGTCTGTCTTTACTGATGCGATATGCGTTACTTACAGTGGTCATACAAGGGTGAAGCCAAATCCCTTGTACAATTGAAAGTCCTTGACACATTGCAGAAATTTTCACGCTTGCAAAATTGTGAACCCGACTGAGGGAGTTTGCGCCCAACGATGGGGAACGCTGTGTGAACTGTGATTTTGTGAATAAGCACCCTTGCACTGTGATCACTTGTGTCTGTCTTGCTTTGATACCATGCCTTTCTTAAACAGGCAAGGCACAGTTTCATGACTCCAATGCAGGGGAAGTAAGGGGGCGGGATCTCCTGCAGATGTAGACAACTGCTCCTCTACCTTCGTCTCTCTGGTCGAGTCCTTGATCTTCTCCTCAAGTTTTTCTGTTCTTTTGTATTTTCACTGGAAGAAATTTGTCTTGGGTGTCAATATCTTCATTACCCCCCTAAAGGTGCCTGCAGTTTTAATTTGTTCATTAACACTCCAGCTCATGTAGCTGCGTTGTCCATTCGGGGTACAGTAGACCCAACGTCCCAAATAGTTCTTATGATCCTTTGGATACCAGAATTTCTTTCATTTGAGATGTCACAATACAAGACTTAATGTAGCCTCTGATGCTAACATCTGTCATCACCTTGTCTTCTAGTTCATCCTTTGCATCAATCATAATCTTCATTCCCACTGTTTTTCTGCCATTTTCTTACATTGTACAATTATTATTCTGATCAGACAGTATCCAAATACGATTATCACCAATATTGCTCAAAGGAACTTGAATAAGTTTGCCATCCAATAAAGGATCCATGTGAATAGGAGTGCGAACCAACTGTCATCTGTGATAGCCTCTGTCTCATCCACCATTTGCACGTGTAGATCTGTCAACATGGATATGGCCTCCGTCAAGATCCTGTTTTCACTGTCATGAGATGGTATGAATGTGCAACATGATGGCCAGATATTGGCGCAAACACCTCCTTCCATTGCTGTAATCATGTAGAGAACATATCTGTTCTGGAGGGTCCCTGAAGAGTCTTGGTACATGAAAGCTCTAGGAGGAGGGGAACAGCAATACAAATGCAGCAGAAGCGATCCAAACCTGTGAACATTTTGGCAACAATTGGGATCTAACCCAGTGAATTGGACACTTTTTGGATTTAACACAGTTATTTTTTTTTCTTTCTTCAGGTAGAATATTGGCCAGGAATTCAAGTGCGTGCCTCAACCCCCTTTTATTTTTACATGTAATCTGTAGAGATCCGGCATCTAGAGGGTGCAGCACCAGGGATATTTTGCCCTACAGTGGAGAACCATAGTTATTGTTTTCCCCCTGCCCATAGGGTAAGATGTGTGCTCCTGGAGGGGAGTCTTTCCTTGGTCACCTGTACTGAACAAATGTTTTCCCTACAGCTCCCGTAATGTCATGATCCATGATTCGCCAAGCCCGCCCTTTTTGAACTTCATGGTCCATGATGCACCGCGGTGTTAACTCTGTGGTTCTACCAACATGGCCGGCGCTTCCGAGGCGCTGCACGCCAGCCTTCTCTTACTACGTTCATCTTCCTAGAAAAAGGCCACGCCTCCGCGGCGCCGTGCATCTCAACGCTATTGCTTGGTGTAGCTAGACGTGCGTTACGAAGTTCCCTTCACGCTCTCCTTGTTACCCTATTTTCTTCCGTCCTTCCAGGTATTCATTTTACCCTTTCCCCTTAGCTGTTTTCGTGGACTACTCCTGGAAATTCCTCGTGCTCGGACTCGGAGCCCAACTACTTCAAGCCGACTCGTCGGCACCCTGGTTCCTCGCCCGGATACTGAACACTTCCGTTTGGAAGCCTGCAACCTCACTCTGGACTCCGAAGACCCGCGTCCAGTTTTATACAAGTCCCGGACAGTAAGGAAAAAGGAAGTTATGTCCAAGAGCATCACAAGAAAGGAAAAATAGGTGAGAAGGGGAGAAACTTGTGACACGTAATCCTTAGAGACTGCATTAGCAATTTAATTGGATTCACCTGAAAATAAAGCCAACACAGCCTCCCTGAAGAGTGTTGGGACACGAAAGCGCTAGGAGGAGGACAACATCAGTACAAATGCAGCAGAAGGGATCCAGCCCTGTGAACATTTTGGCAACAATTGGGATCTAACCCAGTGTATTGGACACTTTAGGTATTTAACCCAGTTATTTTTTTCTTTCTTTCTTCAGGTAGTATATTGGCCAGGCATTGGAGTGCGCACCTCACCCCCCTTTTATTCTGGAGGCTCATTAACCTTATAGCCCTCAACTCTTAATTTATGGCATTACACCCTTTTTATAGTGGCATTGATTGTTTGTAGCAGCTCCAATTGTGTGATCTGTAGCCATTTAGCATTCACTGCTGTTTGGTTCTAGGCAGGAACGTAGATGTGAACATCATTGCAGTTCTGCTGAACAATATGTGCTCATCAGGAATGTTTTTATAATCCGTTGGGGATTTTTGTGAGAAATAATTCGATCTCTTCATCCGTCAGAATTCTATTGAACTTTTTCTTCTAATGTGATAGTCCACCTTTGGAAATTCTTATATCTTCAGTTCACTTTGTGGAATAACCAATGCTGGAACATGGAAATATATCAAGGAACACACTCCACCCCAATTCTTTGGCACTTTCAAATATGCTCTAGATTCACAGGCCCAATACCGATCCATTAAGACAGCCATCCCTCTTCTCATTCCTACAACGTCAGTTGTGTTTTTGCACCCCTAATTATATCTAACGTGATTTTTTCATTGACTCTGAAAGCACATTGTTGCATTAATTAATGTGACTACAACACTGGTCCTGCTTCATCTTCCACCCATGTCAGCAGTTTGGACTACTTGGCCCAAGACTTCAAACACTCATCATTCACCTTCTGTACTTCTTGCACTGCTTCCTTCTTCAGCAGATGAGCAGCACAGGACATCTTTCCATCTACCCATCCTTTGTGTGCACTCACTCGTTCATAGATCATCAGCTTTGAATATTCCTAGAATAAAGGCATTCCAGTCATTTATGTCGTGTCACAACTGTTCATTCTTTTAATTTCTTCAACTATCACCTTGTCTTGTCCTGCAGTGGGGTACACAAGCATCCTGTCTGTCCATCCAGGCTCTTTCTCCATTTGTGTTGTCTTGATGTAATCATTCTGATATGGAAAAGACTGTCTTCATCCCCATCCCAAAATTGCCCAGTTCCCTTGGAACTGTCCTCTAGTAGTACATGCTGCTCGATGAGAGGCCTTTTGCATCATGTGCTGGCATCTCCTTTGAAATTATGGTTTTTACTGTATTCATGGCATAGGGGATGAGATAGCAGACATAGCAATTCTCATCGGATTCTTCTGCATCACTCTTATTTTGTCTGACATGTGCATAAAGGTTAAAGAAATTATCATAATTTGTACACATACTAGGGAAAATCATAGGCATAGTTATTCAATAGGAACATTTGGATAATAAAGACTTTGAAATGTAAGGAACAGAAAGAAAAAGAGAATACACTTGCATATGTATATCAAGCATCGAAGTCTGGAAAAACATTTGGTGTGCCATCCCAATGTTGGTTGATCTTGTGCTCTCTCTTTAAATATTCAGTTTCACATTTGCAGTTGCACAATCTGGTCAATTATCGCTAACAAGAGTCTCCTTATTATTTTTGGGGACATGTAGAAAGGTATGAATATTGACATCTCTCCTAACAAGAGCAGGGTAGGACTGAAGTGTAAACACAAAAATAACAACTGCTATTCAATGTGTCGACAGGTATCATACATTTATCACTGAAACAGGTATTCTCCAAAAAAGAATCTGGGTATTGATCTCTTTTCCAATTTCTAATCAAGAACTTACGTTTCGGCATAGTACTGATGCAATTTTTGTTCTCTCAAATAATTTCTAAAAAGTATGTTTTCAGCCTCTGGATTTCCTGGCAGTCCATGCACATCCTTCTAAACATTTTAAGGAATGTCCATTGAATTCCAGTCCAAATGAAATGTGTGCCATCCTCTCGCTGTTTTATCGTCCTTCTTCTGGTCATCGATCAAGTCTGCCCACGTGGAAATTCTTCTTCTTGTCTTACTTCTTGGTCCGTAAATGCTGGAGGGAGGGTCTCGCCTTTGTAGATATTTGCATCTCATAAATGCAGCCAAGCTCGTCTTCCTGATACCTTAACTGCAGAACGGGAGACTTCCTCAACACTAAAGGGACCATTAAACCTAGGCTTGTGTCATTTTCTGGTGAAGATTTTAATGAGGATTAGTGACAGGGCGTCACATGAGAACACTCTAACGCATCCATCTGGAGTCAGGAGTGATGCTCAGAGTGTAGAGAAGGCTCTAGGTGATGAAATGCACAATTATTTGACATGCATGACTACCACTGGTTCTTTCATTGCAGATCAAGTCAAGCATCATTGGAGGGGTCAAAGAAAATGGAACAGGACAGTCCAATGATTAACCCAAGTGAACTATTGCCACCGCCAAAGTTATTTGTTGGTGACTTAATCCTCACTGTACAACCTCACTTCCTGCGCTTCATGTTTCTTGAGTGCAACATTAAGCGCTATCAATTCTGCCACTTGTACTGAAAAATGAGACGATAGTCTTGCACTTGCTACTACCTCAAATTTGCCATTTAGTCTGTGTCTAACAAGTGCGGAACTTGAATGCCTCTCCCCACTATTCTGGTGAATTTTAGAAGAACCATCAATAAAGAGAATTTCCCCTTCCCGCTAAAGCATTTTCTTTCACACAGGGTATATCATCACAAAATTCAACATAATTTGAACAGTCATGATCATGTCAGTCATGATCACCTTCGTCTATAGGTTCAGCTAGAAACATGGTTGGGTTCACTATTTTGCACCTCACTGTATTAATCGCTGAAGTAGAAATCATTTATTTATTTAGCATTTGTAGCATGCGCCAAACCCGTAGGTATCAGGGTGCTGGAAAGCAGGTAATACACATTACAGGGTTACCACAGGCAACCATAGAAGACAATGGTTTGGCATAAATCATATTACGCATATTTACAAACATAAAATAATTTACATATACATTTTTCCCGTCAGTACATAATCAGTAATATTTACATGTGCAACCTTATTAACATAGGTAATATGCAAATGGGATGAAGGCATAGAGGCTACACATTGGAAGTGAGGAACCAGGCTTCACGTTTTCTGCGGAATGAGGTGTGGGACGGGTCAGATCTAATGTCTAGAGGTAGGGTGTTACAGCCTTTGGTTTCCACAACTGGGAAGCTACGTCCAGCAATCTTTGTTCTTTTAAATTTTGGAACAGAGAGAAGGAAGGCTGAAGCCGAGCGTGTGGTCTGGATGTTTTGGGTTGGAGTTAACAGGTTGGTAAGATATTTAGGAGCTATGTTAATGAGGCATTTGTGGGTGGTTGCCATTATTTTGAATGTGATACAGTCCTGAACCAGTAGCCAGCACACTTTGTGTCTGATTTTAGAGATATGTTCTCTTCTTGGTATTTTTAGTGCTGCTCGTAGGGCGTTGATTTGAGTGACCTGTAGTTTTTTAATGCTGGTCGTCGCAGTGCCAGCCAGGAGGATATTACAATTGTCGAGTTTCGAAAGAATTATGGCTCTTGCTAAAGTTAGGCAGCTTTCTGCAGATAAGTAGTGTCTGCAGGCATTAATGAGTTTGGCAGTGTTGCTGCTGATGAGATCATGGAGTTAACTTGTCTTGAGAAGGCTAAGGAGGAATCTAAGTACACACCCAACATTTTAACTTCTTTCGAGACAGCAATGGTATTTCCATCTATTATGAAGTGTTTGTATTTGGGGTCAAGTTCTTTTAGGTGTGCTTGGGTGCCTATCAGGAGTAGCTCCATGTTGTCATTATTTAGACAAAGTTCATGTTGGGCCATCCAGGGTTGGATCATCTAGTAGATGTTGTTGAGGATGGTGGAGTCAGTCTTGTAGTCTCTAGTTAGATGGATTAGAATTTGCGTATCCTCTGTGTAGTTTGTATAGGATACTCCACGTTCATCAAGGCGGACGAATAGCAGCTTGGTGAATAAGTTGTAAAGCGTTGGTGAAATGCAAGATCCTTGAGGAACCCCGCAGGGAATGGGGGCAACGGTAGTGTTAGCTAGGTTTGAGAAAACTCTCAAGGTATGCTCCGAGAGGAATGATTTTTTTCCAAGCAATGGCATTGGGTGAGAAGTGTGCAGCACTGTCCAGGTGGTGGCATAGTATTGTATGATTTACTAAGTCAAATGCCGCAGAGAGCTCTAGGAGAAGCAGTTTGGTGAAATTTCCGTTGTCAATTATGGTGTCCCTTTGGTTTTTTATGTCAGGAGTGCCGTTTCTGTCCCGTGTCTTAGTCGGAGACCTGATTGGCGTAGGCCCAGGAGATTGTTATTTTCCAGGTGTACTTGAATCTGGAGGTAGGCGGCATGGTCAAGGATTTTCAAGAGGAAGGGGAGCGTTGTGATGTGACAGTATTTAGTGGGGATGCTGGGGTCACGGATGGGTTTTTTTAGAAGCGGGAGGACCTAAGCTTCTTTCAGATTCTTACAGACTGTACCTTGTGAGAAAGAATTATTAATGAGAAAGGTGATGAATAGGGTGAGTTCTGTAACACAGTCTTTTATGATTATGGGCAGGGCATATGTCGCCTTGATACCTTGACGATTTTGGCTGGAGATGATTTAGATGATCTCACTGGTGAAGCCTGGCCTAAATTCGAAGGGAGGGGGTGAAAGCTCTCTTGTGATTGGTGGGTCAGTGTTAATGGCTGGCAGTTTTAACTTGTCTTTTTTGTTTGCGATTTTGTTTTGGAGCATAGCTATTTTGTCAAGAAGTGCAAACTGTATGTTGGCACACCAGGTTTCATCTTTCTGACAGGTATCGGGTGGGCTAGTGGGAGACTCAAGTTCCCTCAGGATGGTGAATAATTCCTTACTGATTTGGCATTTGCTATTCTCTCATTGTATGTCGCGTTTTTAGCTAGTAGTATTGCTTGTTTGTATTTTTTAGCAGAGGAGATGAATAGATCCCTTTTGTTTTTCGTTGGTGAGACTTTCCAGGTTGATTCAGTTCTGCTTTTATTCGACCTAACATTCTTGAGGTGAGGTGTGAACCAGGAGTTCAGGTGAGCTGTCTGTTTTGGTATGCAGAGTCTAAGTGGGGCAATTTTGTCAATGGCTTGTAGGATGGTGGTGTTGTAGAGATCTACCATGGCTGACGGGTTGGAATGGGAGTATGTACCTTCAGTGATGGGGCCTAATAGAGGGAGAAGGTTAAACAAAGCCATAATGGCCACAAATTGTTCAGCAGAACTGCAGTGTTGTTCACATCTACGTTCCTGCCTAGAACCAAACAGCAGGGAATGCTAAATGGCTACAGATCACACGAAGGGAGCTGCTACAAACAATTCAAAACGTTGTGTTGGGTTTGTCTGGGGATAGTGAATGTGATAATGTTATGGTCTGACTGACCAGGCGCAAGGGGTATTAGCCATAATGCTGGCTGATACATTTAGATCGGCAAGCCAGTCTAGGGTGCTGCCTTTGTCATGGGTACCTTGTTCAATATGTTGATTAAGTCCAAGAGCAGCCATTGTGCTTTGAATGGTCGTAGTAGTAGAGTTATATCCTCGTCAAATGTGTGTAGAGCTCCGGGGGGTCGGTACATGATGTGGATGGTGGTAGTTGCGTATTGGGGTAGGATAGTCTGATTGAGAGAAGTTCCCCACATGTGAAAGCTTGGTCATGTGATTCTCTGATGGAAAGGTCAGATTTAGCAATCAGGGCAACTCCACCTCCTTTGGTGGCGGTTCTATCTTTTCTATAATTTGTGAATCCTTCTGGTATGGCTAATGAGAGTGCAGGGCCTGCTGCAGGGTGCAGCCAGGTTTCTGTGACCGCTAGGAGGTCAGGATGGTTGGTAATTATGAGGTCAGATATGTCAAGGGCATGTGCTAGGAGTGATCTAGCATTTATGAGACCTCCTTTGATGGTAGTTTCGCTGACAGTGGTAGTCCAAGTGTCTTTTGGGGTGTTGTGTGATGGAGATTGGGTGGTGTGGCTCAATGCATCATTGGGCACAGTGGGATTGATAAGCATTGGAATGATATTAGTAAGGCCGTAATCAGTTTAGGCTCAGTGGCCGTAGTAGGTTGTTGGTCGAATCTGCTGGGTTTGGGTTGCACAATCTATTTTGGGCTAGGCAGGATCAATTTGTGGCTAGGCATGATCAATTCAGGACTGGGCCCAATCAATTTAGAGCTAGGCTTGATCAATTCAGGGCTAGGCATAAAGATTTAGGGCTAAGCACAATCAAGTCTTGGCTAGGCAAGGTCAATTCAGGGCTGGGCACAATCAATTTAGAGCTAGGCATGATCAATATGGGGCTGGGAACAATCAATTCAGGGCTGGGCATGGACAATTTGGGGCTGGGCACAATCGATTCAGGGCTAGGGATGGACAATTCAGGGCTAGGCTCAATCAACTTGGTGCTAGGCATAATGAGTTTGGGGCTAAGCACAAATAGTTTAGGGATAGGCAAGGTCAGATAAGACTAGGCCTGATCAATTTGGGGCTAGGCACAATCAAATTGGGTCTAGGCACAATCACATCGGGAGTAGGCACAACCGCTTCAGGGCTAGACATAATCAATTTAGGGCTAGGCACAATCAATTTAGGGCTGGACATAAATAATTCAGGGCTAGGCACCGACAATTTAAGGCTAGGCACAATCAATGTAGGATTAGGCGCAATCAATGTAGGGCTGGGTACAATCAATACGGGGCTAGGCACAACCAGTTTGGGGCCAGGCACAATCAATTTAGGGCTAAGAACAATCAATTTAGTACTAGGCACAATCAATTGAGGGCCGGTCACAATCAATTTAGGGCTTGGCACATTCAATGTAAGGCCAGCCACATTCAATTTAGGGCTAGGGTTGATGAGTTGAGCGCTAAGCACAGTGAGTATAGGGCTAGATGCATTGCAGTCAGGGGTAGGCCTAAAAAGTTTGTGGCGGGAATTCTCAGTGTATGGGGAATGGTGTAAACCAGTCTGTGGGTTTTGTTGCAATAACGATGTTTTGGTCGAATAGTAGCTTAGAATTAGGCATACTGGCCTTGTTGCAATCATGGAAGCTGGGGCAGGTAGATGTCTCTGGAGGTGTAACGAACATTCCATTGAATGATGGATACTTCGGACAGAAGCATACCTTTGTCACAGTGAGCAATGGGTTTAGGAGTTTTTCCGGGCAGCGACGCGTTGACTTGAGAGGAAGTGTCACTCTGAATTGTGGGTGGAGGCCAACGAGTTTGGACGTTAGCTGGTGCGTCCCTGAGCTGTATGGAGAAGTCTGCGATCGGGGTGGCTTGCTGGGAGGTTGTGGGGGCAAGAAAGTATCTGCGGCAGCACTGTATCCGTGTGGAACATGAGGATCGCTCCCCGGCTTCAGAGCAGCTGGAGCGCTAGCAAGTAAATGAACATTGCTTGTAGTTCACGAGAGCGGCTTCACGTGAGTGGGATCATTATTTCAAATGGAATGAGCAGCGATGTAGCCTTGAAGGTGAGCCGTGGGCTAGTAGGTGGCATCGATAGTGTCAGACGTAAATTCTAGTATAGCTTTTGGAGGCAACTTTGTTTTTGGGCATATTGTTACATTGGCTGAAGGCAACATAAGGCACTAATCACCCTTTGCAAATGGGAGTTGATATCTTCGGTATTGCCTGTGATTGGTTGAGTTGGATCGTGTGCAAGGAGGGAGGTAGGATCCTCTGTAGCTGGTGTGCTTCGGCACAGCATGTGCATATTCACATTATGCGGATGGTGAGTCGGACGCTGGTGAATATTATTGAAGCGTTGATGGTGTTGATAGGCCACATCTGTCAGTTGGGATGAGTTCAGCATTTTGCAGCATCCTGTGGAGCCTCCATCTCGACTGTAGGGGTATGATTTCAGTGGTGAAGGCCTGACAGTTCTCAAACACAAACGCGCAGTGCACTGGGCATGTGTGGTAGTAGGGGTAGGTAGTATAGCATTACATTTTTAAGAGCGTACCTCATTTGTGTTTGCACAAGATGCATTTTGATTGTTCAGCTCTGCTGATAATAGGTTGGGTACAGCGTCCATACCTTCCTTTGCCTGACAGGGCCAGACAGGAAGCATCCTTGTGAGTGGGCCTTTGGAGGGGGCCCGCTTCTCCTGCCTGCTTGTCTCCATTGGTCCACTTTTAGGTTGCAAGGGCCAATCACACAGGATGATGAAGACAGGTAGTATAGAAGGCAAAGGTGTGAGTGCCAGGGTGGGAGCCATCTTTACACTACTTTCCCTCCCCCCTTCCTTACTGTTTGAATCTCGCATTTCGTCTGGATTTCACATTTTGTCATGGATACTTGCTTTGCAGATGGTGTTTGCAGGATGTAGGTAGCTGGGTGCAGTGGAGGTTACTGCAGTTGCAGTTCTGTGCAGTTTTGCTGCATTTCCATCAAGTAGACTTGCTCCACAGAGGGCCCCTGGTACTGCTGTTGTGGGTGCTGGATCATGGAATGGCCGACAGGGCCAGACAGGAAGCAGCCTTGTGAGTGGGCCTTTGGAGCGGGCCGGCTTCGCCTGCCGACTTGCCTCCATTGGTTCACTTGTAGGATGCAAGAACCAATCACACAGGATGATGAAGGCAGGTAGTTTAGAAGGCAAAGGTGTGAGTGGTATGGTGGCAGCCATCTTTTAACCACTTTCCTTCCCCCTTCCTTACTGTTTGAATCTCGCATTTCATCTGATTTTTGCATTTTGTCATGGATACTTGCTTTGCAGATGGTGATTGCAGTCTGTAGGTAGCTGGGTGCGGTGGAGGTCATGTCAGTTGAAGTTCTGTTCAGTTGTGCTGCATTTTTATAAGGCGGATATGCTCCACACAGGGCCCCTGGTACTGCCGTTGTGGATGCTGGATTGTGGAATGGCCGACAGGGCCAAACAGGAAACAGCCTTGTGAGTGGGCCTTTGGAGGAGGCCGGCTTCGCCTGCCGGCTTGCCCCAATTGGTTTACTTGTAGGATGCAAGGGCAATCACACAGGATGATGAAGACAGGTAGTTTAGAAGGCAAAGGTGTGAGTGCCAGGGTGGCAGTCATCTTTACACCATTTTCCTTCCCCCTTCTTTACTGTTTGAATCTTGCATTTCGTCAGATTTTCGCATTTTGTCATGGATACTTGCATTGCAGTTCGTGCTTACAGGCTGTAGGTAGCTGGGTGCAGAGGAGGACATGGCAGTTGCAGTTCTGTTCAGTTGTACTGCATTTCCTTCAGGCATACATGCTCTGCACAGGGCCCCTCGTACTGCTGTTGTGGGTGCTGGATTGTGGAATGGCCGACAGGGCTAGACAGGAAGCAGCCTTGTGAGTGGGCCTTTGGAGGGGGCCAGCTTCGCCTGCCGGATTGCCTCTGTTGGTTCACTTGTAGCATGCAAGGGTCAATCACACCGGATGATGAAGGCAGGTAGTTTAGAAGGCAAATTTGTGAGTGCCAGGGTGGCAGCCATCTTTACACTACTTCCCCTCCCCCTTCCTTACTGTTTGAATCTCACATTTGGTCTGGATTTCGCATTTTGTCATGGATACTTGCTTTGCAGATGGTGCTAGCAGTCTGTAGGTAGCTGGGTGCAGTGGAGGTCATGGTAGTTGCAGTTCTGTTCAGTTTTGCTGCATTCTATCATGCAGACTTGCTCCACACAGGGCACCTCGTACTGCTGTTGTGGGTGCTGGATTGTGGAATAGCCGACAGGGCCAGACAGGAAGCAGTCTTGTGAGTGGGCCTTTGGAGGGGGCCGGCTTCGCCTGCCGGATTGCCTCTGTTGGTTCACTTGTAGCATGCAAGGGTCAATCACACCGGATGATGAAGGCAGGTAGTTTAGAAGGCAAATTTGTGAGCGCCAGGGTGGCAGCCATCTTTACACTACTTCACCTCCCCCTTCCTTACTTTTTGAATCTCACATTTGGTCTGGATTTCGCATTTTGTCATGGATACTTGCTTTGCAGATGGTGCTAGCAGTCTGTAGGTAGCTGGGTGCAGTGGAGGTCATGGTAGTTGCAGTTCTGTTCAGTTTTGCTGCATTCTATCATGCAGACTTGCTCCACACAGGGCACCTCGTACTGCTGTTGTGGGTGCTGGATTGTGGAATAGCCGACAGGGCCAGACAGGAAGCAGTCTTGTGAGTGGGCCTTTGGAGGGGGCCGGCTTCGCCTGCCGGATTGCCTCTGTTGGTTCACTTGTAGCATGCAAGGGTCAATCACACCGGATGATGAAGGCAGGTAGTTTAGAAGGCAAATTTGTGAGCGCCAGGGTGGCAGCCATCTTTGCACTACTTCACCTCCCCCTTCCTTACTTTTTGAATCTCACATTTGGTCTGGATTTCGCATTTTGTCATGGATACTTGCTTTGCAGATGGTGCTAGCAGTCTGTAGGTAGCTGGGTGCAGTGGAGGTCATGGCAGTTGCAGTTCTGTTCAGTTTTGCTGCATTCTATCATGCAGACTTGCTCCACACAGAGCCCCTGGTACTGCTGTTGTTGGTGCTGGATTGTGGAATGGCCAACAGGGCCAGAAAGGAAGCAGCCTTGTGAGTGGGCCTTTGGAGGGGGCCGGCTTCGCCTGCCGGCTTGCCTCCATTGGTCCACTTGTAGGATGCAAGAGCCAATCACACAGGATGAATAAGGCAGGTAGTTTACAACGAACAGGTGTGAGTGTCGGGGTGGCAGCCATCATTAAACCACTTCTCCCCCCCCCTTCCTTACTGTTTGAATCTTGCATTTCATCTGGATTTCGCATTTTGTCATGGATACTTGCTTTGCAGATGGTGCTTCTAGGCTGTAGGTAGCTGGATGCAGTGGAGGTCATGGCAGTTGCAGTTTTGTGCAGTTTTGCTGCATTTCCATCAGGTGGACTTGCTCCACACAGGGACCCTGGTACTGCCGTTGTGGGTGCTGGATTGTGGAATGGCTGACAGGGCCAGACAGGAAGGAGCCTTGTGAGTGGGCCTTTGGATGGGGCCAACTTTGCCTGCCGGCTTGCCCCCATTGGGTCACTTGTGGGATGCAAGGGACAATCACACAGGATGATGAAGACAGCTAGTTTAGAAGGCAAAGGTGTGAGTGCCAGGGTAGCAGTCATCTTTACACCATTTCCCTCTCCCTTCCTTACTGTTTGAATCTTGCATTTCATCTGATTTTTGCATTTTGTCATGGATATTTGCATTTCAGGTGGTGCTTGCAGGCTGTAGGTAGCTGGGTGCAGAGGAGGACATGGCAGTTGCAGTTCTGTTCAGTTGTGCTGCATTTCCATCAGGCGTACATGCTCCACACAGGGCCCCTCGTACTGCTGTTGTGGGTGCTTGATTGTGGAATGCCTGACACGGCCAGACAGGAAGCAGCCTTGTGAGTGGGACTTTGGAGGTGGCCGGCTCCACCTGCCGGATTGCATCCATTGGTCCACTTGTAGGATGCAAGGGCCAATCACAGAAGATGATGAAGGCAGGTAGTTTAGAAGAAAAATGTGTGAGTGCCAGGGTGGCAGCCATCTTTACACCACTTTCCCTCCTCCACTTCCTTACTGTTTGAATCTCACATTTTGTCTGGATTTCACATTTTGTCCTGGATACTTGCTTTGCAAATGGTGCTTGCAGGCTGTTGTTAGCTGGGTGCAGTGGAGGTCATGGCCGTATGCAGTTCTATTAAATTTTGCTGCATTTCCATCAGGCGAACATGCTCCACAGAGGGCCCCTGTTACTGCTGTTGTGGGTGCTGGATTGTGGAATGGTCGACAGGGCCAGAAAGGAAGGAGCCTTGTGAGTGGGCATTTGGAGGGGGCCGGCTTCGCCTGCCGGCTTTCCTCCATTGGTTCACTTGTAGGATGCAGGGGCCAATCACACAGGACGATGAAGGAAGGTAGTTTAGGAAGCAAAGGTTTGAGTGCCAGGGTGGCAGCCATCATTACACTGCTTTCCCTCCCCCCTTCCTTACTGTTTGAATCTCGCATTTCGACTGGATTTCGCATTTTTTCATGGATACTTGCTTTACAGATGGTGCTTGTAGGCTGCAGGTAGCTGGGTTCAGTGGAGGTCATGGCAGTTGCAGTTCTGTTCAGTTTTGCTGTATTTCCATCAGGCGTATCTGCTAAACACAGGGCCGCTGGTTCTGCTGTTGTGGGTGCTGGATTGCTGAAGCTCTTTGGAACGTCAATGTACTCTTGGGTTTCTCCAAAATGGCAAATTAGCCGTTTTCAACGTAGTGAGTCATGGAACAGCCCATGGTAATACTTGTGGACTGCTCAATTGAAAATGTGACAGCAGTCAAAGATTTTTTGCATGGAAAATGTCTTCTCATAATTGGATCTAAAATCCCATTGTAGTATGCCAAAGGCTTATACCTAACGTTGTTGTCAGTACTGCTGTCGTTACAGACCCATTGGTGTGTGAAAACAAAAAAAATTAATCGCTGTAATTTGGAATCCCTGAAACTGGAGCTTTACAGATTGCTCTTTTTAATTCCTTAAATCCTTCCTCCATTTCTTCAGTCCATTCTATCTTTCCCTTACCAACTTGTGCTTTCTTTAGTGCTTGCAAAAGTCGCTTGGTATTTGTGCTGTAGTTGAACACCCAGGCCATGCAATAACTGTACAAACACAGAAACCGCTGAATTTGCCACCCTGTGTTTGCCTTTGGTGTCTTCATCATTGCCTCAGCTCTTTCAGGTTTCACTTTCTTTCCTTCATGTACAATTAACTGGCCGATGTACAACACCTCTTCCTGACAATACTGTAATTTTTCCTTGTCTATGTTGTATCCTTTGTCTGCCAATATAGTAATTAACTTAAAATCTGCAAGGAGCTGGCCAATCCTGCTAACGTATCTACCTCTCCTGTCCCCTCAGATTCCCTCGGCACAGCCCTCGCTTCTCATTTTATCTCTAACACTCAGAACATCCTGTCCTCCCTCTCAATTCCTCTCCTCCTCCTCCTCGCTCTCCTCACCTCTCTTCCTCTGGCCCTTCCATGGCCACCACTCTCCTCCTGCCTTGTCTGCCTTTCCCCTGTTCTCCCCTTATGAGGTTTCTAGACAAGTCTGGTCTATGAAAGTCTTGTCAAAACAGTTCTCCCCTGTTCCTCTAAAACCATCAAGGACCACATTGACACCCTGGCTCCTGCTTTGGCTAACTTCCGAAACCACTCCTTCACCACTGAAGCCTTCCCTTTCCCCGTAGCACTCCCATGTGCACCCTCTTCTTAAGAAACCCTCAGCCAACCCCTCCTGTCCTGCTAACTACAGTCCAATGTCCATCACTCCTTTCCTGGAAAAGCTGGCCATCTCCCAGCTTAATCTTCACACTGAATTGGTTGGTTGTCTCCATGACCATCAGTCTGGCTTCAGGGCTGCCAGAGCACAGAAAGTGCTCCCCTGGACATCCGTGAAGAGCTGCTCTCCAACCTTGACTCCAATACCCCCTGTGTCCTCATCTTACTTCATCTCTCTTCTGCCTTTGCCACGGTCAGCCATGCCATCCCTCTCAACCGTCTCCCTGATAACCTGAGTATCTCCGATCCGGCCCTGGCTTGGCTAACCTCTTTCCTATCCGATTGACCCTCCTGGGTCCAACTTGGGTCCTTCCTCTCCTCTATCTCTTTCCCTACCTGTGGTGTTCTCCAGGTGTCTAACCTCTTGCCCTGTCTGTTGAAGCAATACCTGGCACTTCTTGCCCATCGCATTGCTGCTTGCTGCCCCACTTTCAGGGCTATGCGGATGCCACTTCACTCATTTTCAGGCTCCCTTCCGCCACCTCTTCTGCATCTCTCATCTCTGACTGTCTGTCCACTATCCAGGAGTGGTGTGCCGCCAACTATCACTGCTTTAATGACAGTAAGACTGAGATTCTCCTCATTGGCAAACCAGCTCCCTCCTTTCCTGTCGCTCTCTGTCCAGCCTCTCTTGGCCCTCTTCCTTCTCCCACTAGTGAAGCTAAAAACAACGGGGTCATCTTCGACTCCACTCTCTCCTTCTCTCCTCACATCTCTGACATCTCTAAGAAGTCACACTACCAGCTCCACCCCCTCTGAGGTTTTCTTCCTTTCCTCTCCTTCCCCCAGAAGCTCACTGTCTCTAGAACTCTGTTTCTCTCTAGGCTGGACTAGGGCAACAGCCTCTTTCTAAATCTGCCTCCTCTCCGCTCTCTATAGCTCACCCAGAACAGGACTGTGAGACTTGTCCTTGGCCTCAAGCCCAGGGATCGTATCTCACCAGGACTGAAATTGCTGCACTAGCTCCCAGTGGCTGCGAGAATTAAGTTCAAACCCCTCTGCATTGTCCACAAGGCCTTCTGGGGCCTGGGGCCTCAATACCTCAAGCTCCCTCTTCCTAAGTATCTTACTTCTCAAGCTCTTCACTCATCCGCCTACAACTCCCTCACGGTCAGTCCCTTCTCCAAGCAATGAGTTGATGGTAGATCTCTTTCTTCAACTGGAGCCCCCCCTCTGCAACAGCCTCCCTGCCTCCTTGAAACTTGAGGAGAACCATCTCTGTTTCCGGAAGCACCTCAAGACCTTCCTCTTTGCTTCTGCTTTCTCTCCTCCTCTCCCCTGCTGAACTCCTGACAGAACTACACTGGTCACCTGGCTACCCTCTGATCTTGGGCCCAGGTCCCTCCCCTGCCAGCTGCACACCGGCACTGCCACACGGGCAGCCTTTGCACTTGAGGGCTGTTTCTGTATCCCCACAGTCCCCACCAGCTGTTGACACTTGATGTCTGCACTTACTCCTGCACTTGCCACTTGCTTGCCACACTTTTACCTATTGTTTTATTTATTTTATGTATTCTTACTGTTGATACTATGTACTGCACTGCCCTCTCTCCCTTATTCCCCTGCACTTACTCTTTCCCCCTCCCCTGCACTTGCACAATCTCAATGTCACAAGCTCTAGTAAGATCGGTGTCTCTGTCTTACCCCTGCTCCCCCTCCCTTGCTTCTTCGCGCCTTGAAACACTTGTTAATAGGTGCATTAGAAATGCCATATCATATCATATTGTTTCCCAAAAGCCAGCATTCCAAGGAGTAAAGCTACCAAGTTTGAACTATTAAAGCTGTATCCAAAGTTGAGATCTAAAGAAGGAGAGAATTTCTTAACTATTGGTCCAGTCCATGATTGCAACGGAAGTCCAGGACTGCATAGTGAAGGAGGAGAATTCCTTAACTAGATTATTTTTCCCTTGTGACGGTTAGTATCCAAACTTTGGGTAGATTCCCCTGTGAATCTACAATCGTCAATGGGTTGCATTTATGCACTGGACACTTTAGACTCAGACATTCTGCATTCAGCTTTAGTTTTTCCAAAACGTAGCTGTTCTCCATGCTCCTTGATTGTGTTAATATCTATTAACTATTAATTAGAGATAAAGATTTTGGAAACCTACATTCTTGGTGTCTGTGTTTCTGTACAAGCAAAACTGTGCGTATATGACACAACTGGTGTCAGAAGTGGGATGTGCAGAACTGGACACACAGTTTCTCCCATCTGCCTCTGGAATGTTCTTTTTTAAAGATTTAGGTGGGCTCCACATGCTCAATCATATGAAGTCTGGGAGATCAGCAAGTTATGGTGGAGACACACGCTAGTAGATCTTACCTTCTGTCCCCTAGCTGATCGGAGCAACTTACAACATGATGAAGCCTCTGGAGCAATAGGTGTGTCCTTCACAGTGCCAACTGTTGGATGCTGGGTTATGAATATTATTTATATATACAGACATACATAACGAGTTACAAGCCAACTGCTATGGGTACGCTGTTACCCCTGCCAGTCCTTCTTGGGGAAATGGGAGTTTGTGCAGAGATATAAAATATGCCTCCTAATTATTTAATTGATTGTTCATGATCACAATAGGCAATCCTTTCATAGACTCACCTATGATTTTATTTTGTGGTGAGCTAGCAGCTCATTCTATCTGTATATGCCCAATGATATGTTGTACTATAGAAATGTTCCAATATTTTGAGAAAAAACTGCTGGAATAGTTTGCTTATCAGAGGTGTTGGATTACAACTCCTATCAGAACTAGGAATAGTCAATGGTTAGGGAACGTGGGGGCAATAGTCACAACACATCTGGGGACTGACAGTGATCGTTGCCTGAGTTTCTCAAGCATCTTGAGGATGAAGCTCAGAAATGCTTAGGTCTATCAGTGTGTATTTTCCAGGAATATCATGTGCAACCAGATTGCAAGTGTTTATGAAATGGAACAGAGGGCAATAACCGAGAAGGCAGGCCTTAGATAATGCTTCTTAACAACAAGTGATGCCTGTGGACAGCATTTCCCTAATTCATTTGCACATCTGTGCCATTTTATAAAGAGCCTAACCAATCAGGCCAAGTCTGTTCCTGAAGGAGATATCAGGTCTTAAGTGCTATACCACATGCCTTCTGAGCAGAGCGCAGGTGCACCACACACTTTTTAGCCTGGTCAGTGAGGATTTAATTGAGGCGCCAAGCACTGCAAGTAATGGATTCACATCTGGGATTTGGGCTTACGATTTTCTACCTATAAATGAAGATTCACAAAGACGTGGGTCTGTGTCCACATAAAAGAGATAAAGAGATTCTTGGTTGTATTTTTGCTGAGGGAACAGATTTGCTAAAATTACCCATATTTTATGTTCCTTACCTGTACACCAGAGGCTCCATTGTTGCATCCTTTTTTTGTTTCTATTCCATCAGGCAATGCATGTCTGCAACTTACGACTCTACAGATGTATCATACTAAGAATTCCATGTTCCCTCACCATTGACTATGCTGGCTAGTGCTGGTGAGAGATGAAGTCCAAAACATCTGGTGAGCCATTGAATTACTGAAGATGTCTTATTGTACAGCACTATGTTGTAGATTCGTCGCACTACAGAAAAAGGTATTATGAAATAAAATTAAATAAGGGCAAAATAATTATTCATCCACTTATGCAAGCAAAGTACTTGGAGTCCCCAGCAACAAGTATTAGTTTATTTACCACGTCTGCACAGGAACTCTCAGGAATTTAATGTGTTCACCCTTTTGTTCATTTCACTCTCCTTAATAACCAAGCCTGAGTCACAGATAACCTTCACCACAAACTCCTCATCGGTGTACAAAAGTGGAAACTTGAAGTCCCCAATTAAAATAAAGGTTGCATTCATAAACAAATGAATTAGCATGTGACCCCCAACTTTCAACAGCATTGACACACTTCTGATACTAGTGATGAAGGAGCTCTTGTCCGGGCACATGAAATTTAGGATATAGGGCAGGAGCACGCAATCCGCTTGTGGTAGGTGCCCTGGCGCTTCCATGCCCGAATCAGTAGATTCAGCTTTTACAACTTCTGTAATGAGTTCTTTCGATTTCTCCTTCTTCCCAGCCCACTGCTCCCTAAAATGAAATACAAAAAGCGTTTCTTAGAGTTCACACATATGCAACCCAACGTGAATTTCGGGTGACTTATTGTTACAGGATAGTGTGGTAAAATCAGTACCTTACCCGGCAGTTTATTTTGTGAAAACACATACAGACTCTATTGTAATTTACAACATGCTATATTGAGTAAATACGCATGGGACATGTTGAAATATGGAAATGTTAAATGCAAAACGTACAATTTAGTATTTCTCAATGGTTTTTGTATAAAGCTAAAACTATTTACTTAATTGGCCATTTGTCACAAAATGGCCTCTCTTGTTAGGGTCCATTCAGTGGAACCCTTGACTTTGCAATCAACGAGCTGTCACCCCTCAGTTGACATATGTCTTGCTGCAGTCCAGAGGCAGCTCATGTAATCAAGAGCAGCCAAGACTTGTTAGTAGAGCAGAGATGACTTTTAGGTAGGTTGGACTGCTGTACACCAACTGCTCATCCCACAACCCCAGAGCTCTGATTCAAGACTGTTTTCGGTGCCTTTGCAGTAAGCCCTCCTGAGTTGCCTGCAGCTTCAACAAAAAATAAGAATATATAGAAACAGTAAGCCCTCACCTTATTTCCTGGCTGCTGATTCCTCAGCTTGACAACTGAAAGAGAACCAGGGATGCTCTGTGGCTCCTTCCTTGACCCTTACCCTGATTTTGAAGCTTCCTGTGGATTTCTACTGTACCCTCTCATGTGATAAAAACAATCCCACCAGTCCCAAGGCACTCTGTGCCTGCTGCTATCCAAGTGAAGCAGAGTGTAACTGAGGCTACTGCCATCTCTTGACTGCCCTACTTCTCAGTTCCGGTGTCCCCAGTGGTCCAGTAGAGGAAGAAGAAGAGAAAGAAACAGAAGTCACCCATGTAAATCGCAGACCAATTGGAAGAGTTGTTTGTGTGTGTGTGTGTGTGTGTGTGTGCGTGTGTGCAGTGCATAATTTGTGCCGGTGTTTGCCGGTGGCGAACACCAGCACTGTTTGTTTGGCATCCGGCACTCTCTCAGCAGCTGCCCTTAATCCCGGTTTGCTGCGCAGTGGTGCACGGAAATAGAGGCATTCATCAAAGAAAGTAAACAATAAAGTGTTAACTTTCTGTGATGAATGCACTCATTAGCTGAGGCTCTGCTGTCAGTGCTCCAGCCACTAGCCGGTGTGGCACCAGTCAGTAGGCAGCCCAGCTCAAGCCGTGCTCTCTCTCAGAATTTTTTTTTTTTGTGGGGGCAGTGCTACCTAAGCACAATCACGTAGCCCCTCCAACACTCTGCAAAAGACTCCTGTTTGTCAGTCACATTCTAGGGGCATGCGTTGCTTGACTGGATGATAAGCCGCTCCACCGGGGGAAGCTAGCTTGGGGAGTCCCACTTCAGGAGAGGTGAGTGGCTGCCGGACAGATTAAACAGGTTCAGGGGTCATGGTCTGATTCACCGCCTTGGGGTTGTCTGGCTGAACAAAGGCAGCGTTCAGCGCATCCTCATAAAAGAACCTACAGCGAAAGTTCATCAGGTGTCAGGTTGTTAGGGATACAAGTGACAAATGCGAACATCCTCCCCCTCCTGTAGTGTCTCACAAATCACCAAACCAGCAGGACATGGCGAGAGAGCGCAGACAGGTCCACAAATGTGCACACCTCTACTCTGTCTATCATTTTGAGCCAAATCTGCATTCATTGTGATTCAGTATTTTGGGCACGTTGTTTTTCAAATACTTTTTTCATCTTCTTTATAAAATGTGTGCACAGTGCACTGTTAATGCAACATGTTTCCTTTTGCAATAACGTTTGCTCTCGATCACCCCCTCTACCATGGAGATGTGGTGAGAGGGAGAGATGTGGTGAGAGGGATGTGGTGAGGCCGCATCAGTTAGCTGAAATCATAATTGTGGAACTCATGGTTCTTTTTGACAGTGAATCACTACTGGTGGTTTCATACTATGATTTTGGCGGCCATCTGAGTGTGCTGCCGTGCATTTTTTTATCTCGTGTTTCCTCTGCATACCATCTCCATGGCCAGTTTAGATAATACACAGTATATGTTTCAAGTACATTGATCTGCATTTCAGCTCGCTCTCGGATGAATGAATGCATCTCCTTTCATTATACTATTGTAAATGAGACTTTCTAAACTTGGGGAAGCGGCTGTGTAGTGGGCGTAAAAAACATGCGTATGACACTTTTGCTGAAAGCCTGTTAGCGTGCACATAGATATAGCACTTATTTTTCATGTGTAAAGATTGCTGCCTGGGAAAACAGTTTCACTAATGTTACTTCCGTGTGTAAAATAGGTCAATACTTCTAATTCTCTTATAGTGTGATTTTCTTAACATTCCCTTTGAATATGATTTCAAATATACATTAATTCGATGAGGGGACACTCTGTACTGTTCCTCGGATACCAGTGAGTTGGTAAATGTAGTAGTACTGTCAGCTATGTTTTACATATTCCATAGGTCCCCTGTCAACACAATAAGCCTGAATCACCTCTGGAATTTGATTGCAATTAGCACAATTGCTGAGCAGCAGATAGTGTGAGTTTTATGAGCCATCCAGGGTTGGTTCCAGGGAAAGAGGTGAGCAGACTGGAGAGCTGGCACTGCTGGAGATGGGCTAGTCAGAGTGATGGCCAGGATGGTGGGGGGACGTTGAGGGGGGAGAGGGGTCTGGTCAGGATCACAAAGATTAGCTCAAATAGTTGGATTTCAAGGACTACACTGTACAGTAATAATGTCTTATAGAGTTTACTTACAAAAAACACAAATTGCATAATAAAGCCACATGACAGCATGTAAATACGTATAGCAACATGTTAAGCAAAAAAGAATATGATTGTGGCTTTAATGGTAAACTATAACTCCCAGAATGCAAGATAATTCCAAACTGAAAAATCTAGTAAACCCCACAGCACTTTCAGTGATTTAAGAAATGAAATAAAAGAAGTTGTGTAATAAACCAAGATAGATATGTGTGCTCCTTCCCACTATCCCGTGCCAGCTGCAGCGCCAAAGATGTGACATGGAGCAACAGCAGTGTGATGGGCTGCTGGTGGGCCGATCTAGCGCTGAGCCTGCGGGGGGGGCTGGGTGGGAGGGTGTGTGTGTGTGTTTGTGTGTGTGTGTGTGTGGTGCTGTTGCCCAAGAACTCACAGACACATGACACTCCTGAACGGAAAGACGGGAGAGCAAGTGACTGAAGCCAAGACCGGTGCTGAGACATGTGTTTAACCATCCAGCATTGCTGTGTCCCTGCTCGCCAGATCTTCTTCAGAACTGCGGCTGCCTTAGCAAAGCAAAGATTTCTGTGCGAACGGAAACATAAGAGAAACTGATGGACTTCTAGGGCCCTCACTCATGGTGGGGCAGAGGACCTTAGGGATGGGGGAGTAAATAGAGTAAGGAAGGGTGTTATAACAAGGATGGGGGCAATAGGTGTGAAGAGAAGAAAGAGCAGAGGTGAAGGAGTACTAAAGGTTGAGCAAGAGTAGAGGAAGACGGAATTGATCACTCAACAGAAGAGTTTGCGAGTGCAAAGTGGATGGGGGGTGGGCTGTGCTTAGTGTCAGGCACATCCTGAGTCTGAGGGAGGAGAAGTGAGGAGCTTATAAGTTATAAGAACAAGGCTAGAAGTGGGGTGGTTGGAGTAAAATCCAAAAGAACAGTGAGGATCATAGCATAGGCAAGGAGAAAGAGATTCCCTTATGCACAAGGTCCCCCTGAATTTGTGAAGAGGTAAAGTGGGGCGGCGGTGAACATAGCTAGGCCAAATAATAAAAAAAGGACTCTAGGCATTGACCTGTGCCTCCTGTTGCTGTTTACACCTTTCCCTTGATATGTGAAAGCCTGAAAACCCTACTGGTTGATCTCCAAAGAACCGGATAAACAGGATGAGAAGACATTGACAGTTACCCAGGAAACCAAGAAGCCAGAAAGACATGCAGGGCCACTTGAAACCCCAGAAAATGAGCAAATAGGTCAGTAACAGGACAGGGGTTAGAGACTTTATTGTACCCAGAGACTCTTTATGTGTTAGGTAGCAGGGAGAAGTCACACTGTGTGTTAAGTTGCCTCATCTTTTGTTGATCCAGAGCACCAGCACAACTGTAACGTTCACCCAGAGACATTTGTTGTGTGTGTTTTTTTACAGAGATTATGGGGGAGTCATCCAATATTTGTCTTAGCAGTTAACCCATATGGAGCAAATCTTAAAGGCTGCATGGAATTACCAATAGTGAGAAGTGGGAACCTGAGGCAGAGGTTGGGCAGGTCGTGCATTCTAAAAGCAGTGTGGGAACAACACAGTCCAGCATCCAAAATAAATGGCTACCTACAATTCGTACAACTTGTGTGTGTGTGTTGTTTATCCAGAATGCTTTGTGACAGCAGTCTAAACAGTAATCAGCATTTAACCAAGCTATAAGGAGATGTTAAACAATCAATATTGGCATACACTTGGCTGAAGTTCACTCATGAACCCTGTTGCCTGCACCCAATGAATAGTCTTCATTTGTTTGTATAGAAATGCATTTAGTTCTGCAAGCTCCCATGGGAATGCTATGCCATTTCTTTCTGTAGCCTTGCATTGAGTCTGTAATCTACTACTGATTCATGGTTTGTCTTAATATACGAACAGGGGGAACAAATATCATTAGAAATGTGATTGTATCAAGAAAATACAACCTGGAATACATGCTGACCAAGAGAAAGATATAAATGAGAGAGAAAAAAAGGACATAGAGAGAAGTAGAGTTGAGATAGAGAGAGAGAGAGAGAGAGAGAGAGAGAGAGAGAGAGAGAGAGAGAGAGAGAGAGAGAGAGAGATTTTGTTGAAAGGGCATACCCATAAACAATTAAGAATTGTGTTCACACTACATTAATGGACTGAATAAAATTAATAATAGATTCACAAACCTTAGAATCCAGCTCGGTATAGGTAACTGTATTCACCAAAAAGCAAATCCTAAAAATGTCTCAACCAGATACACACTTTGAAAGTATTAACTTGATCAACGATATTCATCGCTGGTGAATATAGAACTCATTTGCACAACTTTTTTCACTATTTAATCACTTGTATATTCAGTATTTAAACATGCTTTGCAAAGGGAAATGTGATGTGTTGTCTGAGTCTCGTGTTGCTCTTGTTGCTGTTGTATCGCAGCCGCAACTAACTAGTGGATTTGTTTTACAATAACAGAAGTCTGTCACCCTACAAAGCTGGTTGGTATTCTTGATTTGTTATTATTGCTGTTTGGAAGAATCAACAACATTGAAAGTGAGACACAAAAACTAAACACTCTACAATAAAAAGTTGATCCTTGTAGACAAAACCATGGAAAGTCCAAGCTAACTTCTGCTTTAACACGGCTGCAGGTATTATTACCCAGCCAAACACTGATACTTATTTGCATAAAATATATCAATTGAAACCATACACAGAAAAATGTTATACAGGATTGACTAAGTTGGCTGTCATATGTCACGTGCAGCCTCACATTCCCCAATAAATGTTATGTGAAGACCAAAATACAGCAATTAAGTTCACAATATTACATGTGATAAATTGTATTAAAGTGCGTTACAAAATAGTCATATTCTTTAGCCCATGGAGGGCAAAAGAAAAACTATTCAGTCAAGCCTCAGACATCTGGGACTTGGTTTATGAAAGTACCTGCCAAGGAAACCCATGGTACCTAAAACATACAAAAGAAAAAATTATTAGTTCATTACTCAGGTGGATGTGTATAGATACACATTTGAGATATATCCTCACTAGTCCAATCATTTTTCTACTTCTAAGTGGTGCTAAAGGGACACAATGATACAACCGCCAAAAAATAGAAAGTATGACAGGTGAAAAGGGAAAAAGTGTAGGCCAAGCAAATTTGTGGTTTATACCTCTTTTTTTCATTTTCATAATGAAACTCAAGGCTCGGCTTCCAGGAGAATGTTTTGGGATCCTTCTTCATCCATTTTTCTATATGTTGCAGGTCACGGTCTAGTAAACAAACAACAATGATTCCCTTAAATCGTTCGACTGCTGGGAAAATAAGATGTATATTTGCAGATATCCCATAGTACATCAGGAGATCTCCTTTCAGAGCATCTGCAAAAAAAAAGTCATAAAATGAATGTTTATTTCAATACATTGTGCTAAGTTAATGTTAACTTTTTTGGTGCATTTGCTTTTCATATTAACCTTTATTGAAACCAGTAGGTAACCATACTCAAACTCTTTGCAAAATGACAGAAATGAGAAAATGCTTTGCAACCCATGTTTTCCAATCTGAGTTAAAAGAGGACCATTGATCAAACTACCAGGGTTTCTGATTCGTCAGCAGATCACTAACATGGGTTTGGATAATACAAATTCCCAATTCCCTAAATTACATTATCATTTCTTTTGGAATTATGTGGAATGTTTTTCTTTTAAATATATTTTTACTTGATATTTATTGTTAGATTTCTCAATTTCTCAAACCCGTTTTGTTTCTTGCCCCCTATTCTTTTCAATGTTTAGCTGAAATGTCTCATATACTTTTTTCTATCTTTTAAAGGATTTTGTTAAACTTGAAATAGTTCAATATTTTTATTGTATAAATGTAGGACGATGCAGAGCCTGGAAGAGAATGACAGGTTCTGGGAAATTCTCCACTTAGCTCCTCCAGGTTCCACTTTGCAATGTCGTAGGGAATCCCGGGGCCCTAGAGTTCTTCAAAGCTGGCAAGGGGTGTGGGGGACGGGGGGGACTGACTAAATTGATGTAATCGTTTCTCCCTAAACGTTCTTCATTTGAGATGTTGTGCTGATCGTCAAGGACAAATATAGGACATTGAATGATCAATAGCTGAATATCTCAGGCAATGGATATTGGCTGCAGATGTGACCATTTGATTTGATTGGTGTGTTCCAGGGGAGACTCTTCTGACAGGCACGGCTGAAGGTGAAGGGCCTAAATTCACTATCTGCCAGAATGTCCTCCCATCATTTGCACAGGACACTTCCAACTGTCTATCCCATGCTCAAGTTCAAATTTAATGTTTTTGATTGCTAATTTATATTTATGCCTTCTCTTTCCGAATAATCCCAGAATAAAAAGGCCTGGATTTTAAAGCCGCAAGTATGTTATTCTTGGTCGCCCTCTCTACAGTTGGAGTCGGTCCAGCCGTTTTTGAAGTGGCTCTACTAGATCTTTTAAGGTCTCAAAATATCTTGTCAATGATTGAAAAATTCTTCCAACTACCTATTAAAAACATCAAGTTTCTCTTAACTTGGGACTTTTTCCAATTTCAATAAAAAACAATTGGTGATGAATTAAGACTCATTTAAAAATATGAGAGGCTTTCTCAGAATCTCATTGTATAGTAAACCTATTGGTGCTAACATTCACAACTATCTTTTCAGGAGTTTCAATTAAGTTCCTGGCCACAGAAATGGCCACCGTTTTAAGGGTAAGTGTCAATGGTAAATCGTCGTCCTCAGGTCTATGGTAAAGTATATAGTATTAGTTCAGCTACAAAAAGGAATACACATATAGTCAATTAGACTATTTAGTGCATGGCCTTCTAAGGTCTATTTACCCGGCTGATCTGATGGTATATGGCAATTAACTGCCCTGAGGCCATGGTAAATTAGCCAAAGTCCTTGGTGTTGGCCAGATCCATAGATATGATTTTCTACTAAAATAGGGTTACTGTTTTCAAAGGTCCGATGAACCTCAGACTCATGCAGATCACAATCAGTGCCTTCTACTGTACCTTTATTGAAATCTCTGCCAATTACCCAGATAGTTCTTTCTTGCATTGTATTTATCCAACCTTGCATTATAAAATATTAAGTTAAACATATTTAGTAGATTTAGAGAGGACCTCGAAAAACTGTTGCATAGCCGGGCCTACAACCCCACAGAAACACCATAGAAGGCACAGGGACCACTTGGTGCCCAGGCCAGATGGAAGCTCAGAGAGAGTGTTGTCAGACTAAGATCCTGCAGCTGCAGAGGCACTGCATAAGTACCAGCTTAGAGCAGGCAGATCAGCATAGCCGCCGGTGCCAGCCAAGCTGATAAGGAAGATAGGGCTTGTAGGTGTTGGTGCAGCAAAGAAGTGAGACTGTGTCCTGGATGACCCGAGGTGAGGAGGCCAACCGAATACTGGTGGGACTGAGAGAAGGGAGCCCAACCCTCCCAGCTGTGGTGGAGGTCATGGAGAGTCTCAGGGTGGTGGCTCCCTGAAGGGGGAGACTTACACATGTTAGTGATGGCCGGTCAGGGGCACTTGGTGTCTGAGCTTCTGGACTGGATGGAGCAGAGAGACACTGCTCTAATGAAACCCAGCCCATGCGGGTAATTACAGCAAGTCACCTGGAGGACCTCCCCTGAAGCTGGGGCAGACAACACTTGTTGTGAGTCTTATCAGATTTCAAAGGCAGCTTTCTCCCCAGTGCCATTTACTGGGATATGAAGAGGGTGACACATAGATGGATGGGCTGCCGCTACAAGAAGCACAGTCCAGAAGTAACTACTTCATGTCAAAAGGGAAACACATGGAGGCTCTTGCCTGTCCCAAGCCTCAACATCCCACAGTGAGGGGAAGCCTTCAAGGATGCTTGAGTTTGGGTCCAGATATATCCGAGTCCACTGCATCAGCGGCCATGGATTCCCCAGCACAACCAAAGGACATTGGTGGCCGGGCCTTGGTCACAGAGGAGAATCTCATGCAGTGTCTGAATGTTTATCAGGAGAAGCTGCTAGCATCTTTCCAGGATCAAATTGCTGCTCTCAAGGAAGACACTGGTGGCTATTAGATGGGATCGGGCAACTCTTGAAGAGAGGGCAAATACAACAGAAAGAGCCTTTCAGGAGGTTGTGGAAGATTCCCAGGATAATGGAGAAACTCTTGAGAGGGACGCAAGTGTAACAAGAAACTGGGAGCTGCAAAATGAGGACTTTGAAACCGCTCGCAATGATCCAACATTTGCATTAAAAACCTGTCCCAAGAGATCCTGGATAAGGACCTTCATGTCACAGTACAGCAGCTGTTAGATCTCCTGGGGGATGTTCTGTTGGAAATAATCCAATTCAACAGAATCCAATGTACTGGCTCTAAGAAATTGGGTCCATGGGCAAGAGAGAGGGATGTTTTAGTGGCACTGGCCTGCTTTTACAAGAAATAGTCAATTTTGGGAGTGTTCCAGGGATTGTCTCCTACCCGCCTGAGCGGAAAAGAAATTTGGTTGTTTCCAGACATTCCTTTATCTACTCTCTGAAAACAAAGAGAAATGTGGGCTAGCCATCAAGACTCTAAATCAAAAGGGAATCAGATACAGCTGGACATTCCCCTTCGGCATGCTCTTCTCTTGGGAGGGCAAGGATCATTGTATATCTAAACCAGGCAAAGGGGTAAAATTCTTAACATTGTGGATGTCCAACTATAAAGGGATCTGTCAGAGCAGAGGAGCTCAACCCTATGGAAGAGGCCCTGGGAAAGGTCTAGGGAAAAAGAGCCCTTCCTGAGACCAGGGCATTGGTCCCTCCCCGGTTGGAGCGGATTGTGACATGAATAGCCTCAGAGGTAGCAGGAGCAAATAATAATAATAATAATAATGATAATAATAATAATAATAATAATAATAATAATAATAAGAGACAGGGATTACTGAAACCAGGGAGTGGTGAGGTGTGAAAGAGAGGGCAATATTTTCTTTGTTTCGTAAATTGAGTTGAGCATATTTTGTTAGTAAAGGAGGTCCTTGGGGGAAATTAAGTGTTCTGCGTGGGTGTTACTTGATCAAAGTTGAGAGTTTTAGGACACCCTCCACAATGTTATTGTGTGAACTAGTCATTCTGTCTGACATTAGGTCCAGGGTCCCCATTGGGGAGGCGGCCATATCCCTGCAGTCCTGTTTTTTTTAGGGGTGTACAGAAGGGGATGGCTTCCAGGGACATCACACACCGTTAACAGCTTTACTTACCTGGAGGTTTCATATCGACAAGAGTGCTTGCCAAGAGGTTGCTTAGCGGGGAGACAGAAGAAGAGGGCTGTAATGGGGTAAATGAAAAGGCGGATGGTTCAAGATCTTGACACGTATCATAAGGTGTCTTCATTCCTCTGTTAAGAATGTCGACCACTTTTTACACACAGAGGGTGCTGAGATAGTGGCTTTACAGGAAACTCACGCTCGCTCAGCGGATAGACAAAAGGTGAGGGTTAGGGATTTTCCCAACCCTTTTCAGGTTAGAACGTGGGGAAAAATGTGTGCAGCCCTTTTTGCATTTAGTAGGGTACTTGATATAGCTGTCCATGGGGTGAAGGAGGATAAGGTGGGGCGTTTTTTATTCATCAATGCAAAGTTGGGTAATAGGGTCCTTTCTATAGCCAATATATATATATATATATATATATATATATATATATATACCCCTAATTCAGGATAAGATAGCTTCAGAAGAGAGACCTTGGCCAAATTGGAAGAGTTTTCCACGGGTGATATCATTTTGGCCAGAGAATGTATTCAAGCATGAGCGTCCAAGCTAGACATAAACCACTTTAACCCACATGGGGGTAAAGCTCCCTCAAATGCGCTAAAGCAATGCACATTCCAAATGGGTCTCATTGATTTGTGGAGGGCCGTGCAAGCACGGCAGAATGGATTCATGCTCCATTCAATGATTGATTACCTCTGACATACAAAATCACTACTGGTGTGGGGTAGAATGGATTGAGGTGGGAACCATATGGCTCTCAGAGCATATGCCAATTGTGGTCTTATTACAAATCCTTCATTTTAGGCACAAAGTTCAGGGGTGCCATTTCCCAGAGAAATTACTTAGGGAATGGATCCTCATAGATTCAATAGCGATAGAATTGATTCATATTTTACGAAAAACCCGCCTGCCCTTACTTCAGAAAGTCTGAAGTGGGATGCCTTTAATGCACTTATGAGAGGAGAGCTTGATAGCAGTGCGGGGCATGCAAATAAGATAGCTAGAAGGGAATTAGAAGAGGTCTGACTATGCATGTGGGAATTGGAGGTAAATCCATTGCGAGCCAACCGGAGGGCATATAAGCATGCAAGAGGACATCTTGAGACGAGCAGAGACAGCACCATTGCATGCTAAACATAAATTTGACGTGAAGGCCAAAAAAGTGGATAGACTACTAGCTCAATTATTAAGGGATCAAGGGGCTTCCAGGACCATAGAAGTGATCACATTGTCATGGGCTCACAGGGTAACAGAGGATAAGGCTATCCTAGAAGAGTTTACTAAATTCTATTTGAGGCTATATACTGCAGATGCACACTCAAACCATCACCAAGTAGCCTACTTCAGAGACCTACCTCTGCTTAAAGTGGCCCCACTGGAGAGGGAGGCCTTGGATGTGGAGATCCTAAAGGAGGAGGTGGAAGAGTTGTTGAAGGCGTTCCCCACCAAAACGTCCCCGGGACAAGGCAGCTTCCTAACAATTTTCGATAAAACTTTCCTCTCCAGATTGGCACCTCATTTTAAGACGTTGTTTTGGGAGGCAGAAAAGATAGCTGCCTCCATGAACGAGGCATACGTGATGTAATACCCAAACCTCTTAAAGATCCGGCCCTATGTGGTCTTACCGCCCAATAGTGCTTATAAACATTTACTCCAAAATGTACACAAGGATTTTGCCCAACAAAGTGTATCAACTACTTCGCACAATTATAAGGCCTGGCCAATCTGGTTTCATTTGGGTGCGTCAAACATTTGATAACACAAGGAGGGTTGCACACTTGATTGAAAAAGTATCATTGTCAGACACCCCAGCAGTCCTCCTCTCGCTGGATGCCAAAATGCTTTTTCATCAAATAAAATGGTTGTTTCTTCGGGAAACAATGACATGCATGGGATTTGAGACCTCCTTCATGAATATGGGTGATGCCAACTACCAGTCCCCCTTAATTCGATTGCAAACTAACAGGCAGTTTCCAAGGCAATACCGGTGGGTTGTGGGACTAAACAAGGCTGTCCCTTATCTCCACTCTTATTTGCCATATATATGGAACCTCTCTTAGAAATTATTCATCGCTCAAATGTGATTCATGGCATTTTGTTTGGGGGGGTAGCAATATAAAATATCAGCATTTGCGGACAACATGATGTTATGCCTTACGAGGGGGGAAATGGAAGCCTTTGAGCGGGCACTGGAACTGAAAGGAAATCTAAGCAAGTAAGTGATTGTCAATGTATTGCTCCTTTGGGAATTTGTGAATTGGGCCTGGGCCGCATCTCCCTTTACCTGGCTTCCTGACAGCATCAGAAATATGGAGATAACCCTGACAAAGAAGCTCAAGATGATTTACTCGGTCAACTATGGCCCTTTGCTGGGTAGAGTGAAGGGGGAGTCGGCATGAGGAGGCTGCCTCTCAAATATCCTGGCTAGGTAGGATAGTTACGATTAAGATTGTACTTCCCAGGGTGTTTCAGGCCTTTCCCATTCCAGTTCTCAACGCATTCTATAGGCACTTGAATAGAACCATGTCCCAGTTTGTATAGAATAAGAAAAGCCTGCTTCCCTATACGAGGCCACTCAGATACAGGTACAAGGATAGGGTTAAGATGTGGGTTAAATGGATTGTGCCATAGCTGGACACCCACCCTCTTGAGGGTACGATGTCCATACATGATTTCCTTATACTATAAGATCTTCACAGAGGTGGGCCTGAGTGCTGAATGGGTATATTTGGCACACGTTGAATAAAACCATACCGGCAGACAACTGTGTCTTTTTGTAGAAGAATATTACGAGACTCACAAGAGCTGTCCAGCTTGCAGAACTATGGTATAAGATCCAGTTGGAATGGCATTACACCTCAGTTAAGTTACCTAAGATTCTTCGCCAAAGGCTACCGCGGTGTTGGCAGGGTTACAGGGAGAGGGGGTTTTGGGACCACATTTGGCGGTTGTGTTTGCCCATGAAGAAGTTGTGGGAAACTGTGATAGAGCTTTTGGCATGAGATACTGGGATATACGAGGGAATCGGGGGCACCTGAATCCATACTAGGGTTTTGGAAGCTGGAGACGCCACCCCAGCCCCAGGGTAAACCTCTCCTCACGGCATAAGCAGTGCTCTTGTTGGCTGCAGTATTACTCATAGCACATGAGTGGAACAGCAAAGAAGTCGCATCGGAACTGGATTGTACTATGGGACTTTGTGACAATGGAATGGGTTACATACTCAATCGAATCCGAACACTCTAGAGTCCACAATGAGTGGGATCTGGAAGTGGACTTTTTACATAAGGACTACATTCGCCCTCTCTGCCCGCAGATGATAGCTCTTATCAATCTGGTGCCAAGTTGTCTATTCAGGATAACCGTGTGCTGAGGGCGATGCAGGATTTTTTGGAAACGGGATGGGAAGGATTAAGAGGGGAAACGTGGGATTAGTTGTATTGTCTGGATCCATGTATGAAAATAGCAATAAAAACACGTTTACCAAATCACAAAGGCATATTGTGTTTAGGAGAAGATTAGAAACTACCAGGATTGTGTCCCATATTCAAGGGTACTGAGATTAGAAGAAGGACATGGATTTCAAGAAGTCTTGCCATGAGAGAGAGAGCAAAGTGGCTGTGGTGTTCACTATATCAGTGCTCACTATATTACAGAAGAAGCAGAACTATAGCCAGAGAAACCACGAGTGAGACGTTTTTGAAGATGACAACATGAGAACTAAATCCCTCTGAAGGGTGACCATGTTCAAAGGTGTAGAGACTGATAATTTCGACAGGCAATACGAGATTAAATAAAATGCCCAGAATTACACATTAGTGAAGAGGTGAAGCTGGGATTAGTGCCCCCTCTGTAATGTCTACACTTTATCAATTTCTTTTTCATTCGTTACCATGAACTGGAATAATCACATTTTATAGAACTGATTTGCAAAGTACACAAATCACATAAAACAACATGCCAATTTCTAAAAATAAAATGTTCTAGAAGCCTATTATGCAAAAGGGGAACGATTCTAGCTTCCTTGTCTCCATCATCAAGAGAAGTATATAAGTACCAGCAATCTAATTGATGTGATCCCAATAGATTTTATTCAGGTTTCTCTTTTGTACTTTGAAACTTTAAATATGCCCAAAACATAGGCTTATAAAACTTTTATTTCTAGACGTGCAGAAAAACCTTGAATTGTACAAAAGGGAAAACCGTTTTTTGTGTCAATTGAGCAAACCTTACAATATGCTTGCCAGGGATCTGTGATATCCCGTCCACTATCTTCTCCTTAGAACCCCTTCCACTCAACTGGCCCAAATAAAAAGAAAGATCAGGTGATGGGCTAAACAATGCCACCAACAAGTGTGAAGGTAAAGCTTTCCGTATAATACAGCACTGTACTGTATGTAATGTAAGATGATTTGTCCAGGATCACTGTATCATCTACCTGCAAAGCCTTAACCAGGATACCAGCATTGACGCTTTGTCTTGAAATTGGATACACAATCACCTCTCTGGACTATCGCTTTATGCTCATCAATGGGGGTGGGCTGCATAGGTTTTAGAAACTTCCTGTCTGAAGAAACTGATTTCTAGACCTTCACCAAACTGATGCTATGTTTGTTGTTATAGCAAACACTTTATGTTGCAGGTGCATTGTTGATAATAGCACCTGTTGTGCTTACAAAACAAAGTACAAATGCATTCAAATATGTCAACTTTAGACAAAGGAAATGCTGAGTCTGTCTTGATGGAACTTGGTATTGCAATCTTACATATGAACACAAAGCTCTGCAAGCAGTGCTTAACACACCGAGCAATCTTCTAATCCATTGCAGCATTTGACTTTATAAATATGCATTTAAAATGTGACTATTACACGTTATAAATATAATACCCACATAAATGTTAGAATGCTATGGGCGTTGTGCTGTAGCTAATGTGCAAACTATGTATGCCACAGTGTACACAGATAGCAGAGCAGAACGTCCATGTCAACAACAGACACAAAATAGGTTTAGAGACTCGGTCGCATTCCTAAATGTGCTATTTAAGTTTTGTGACCAATGTAAGTGACTTCTTTAAATAAGACAGCCTTGTGGGGCACCACCTCCAAGTTGGGGGCCCGGGGCAAGTGCCCCTTTTGTCCTCCCATAAATATGTCTCTTCCTAGCCGAATTCCCACAGAGTCAATGTGTGGATTAAAACTCTGTCAGCTTCTTCCCCCTTCTGAGGTAGTAATTTCTTGTACCTGCTTGTACTTGTAACTCGTCTTGTACCCAGAACTCGACTTGTACCTTTAGCAAGTTAATCTGATCATGATTTATGACACTGTTCAGCTTCCCCCCACCTTATTGGTTGTTACCACCCTCATGCAACAGGACCTGATGTATATGATCTCTGAATTAATGTTCTAAACCCTGTACCGCTCAAAGACTCCAGACTCCTTTGAAAGATTACAGCCAGAAGACGATGTACACTCTTTTCAAGATAGAGAAATGTTTTTGTGGCCACTTTACTCATATTTTCTAAAGAAGTTTTTATAGAGACACTGGAACTCTTTTGCCAGGTCACTACTTTCTTTCTCAATGCATCTCGTGCAGGGAAATTCATGATCACTAGAATAATAATTATCAGTTTTGGTAGCCACGTTCACTTGGAAAGTTTTGGTTACCCCAAGTGCGGGTCGCCACAGACCACCATATGAAGTCAAAGGTCTATATGAAGACCCTACACTAGGGCCAGATAAGCTGTTGTTCAGATCCACTCTCTGGTTGGGTCCCTGTTCAGATCTCTTGTTTCCTTTCCTCACTGAGGCTTGAAGGGTTTTGCTTTGTCTTTGGCTGAAAACAACATTTGAATTAGATCACAACCTTATTTTTAGCCTTTACTTGGAATATCCAAAATTTAAGCAGGGTGAATTTGCATATCAAATGCCCTAATATATGCCTTAATTCGGGGGGAACCACCCAGGAGGGGATCAGCAGGAGGTTGGGTAGTGTTTGCATTTCTTCATATGTATATGATGCTTTTGTCTGTGGTTTCATGAACTTACTGAAATGCACACAATTGGACTGAATATCATTAAATGTAAAGTTCACCTTGATCTCATCTCTGGTGCTTTACCCCAAATCATAGATTAGTTCATCCAGTGCAGCGACAGGCAACACACAAACCCCGAAGTCAGGAATTATGTATGCAGATCTTCCTGGAATACAGAGCAATGGAGACAGACGCAGCGATGCGCTTTACCTACCGGAAGCGAAGACTCTCTCAACTTGATCCAAAGGCTGCGATATCGAATCAAATGAAAATTCAGACTTTTCTGTGAAATAGTGAAATAAGGTTTTCTCTGTATCGAAATATTGTTTGTAGAGAGATGTCCAGGATGAAGAAGGTGCCATTGTGTCTCTGTAACAGTTGGTGGCCTTACTCTCCATTTCTCTCTCTCTTTCTCTCTCTCTCTGTCTCTCTCTCTCTCTCTCTCTTTCTCTCTCTCTCTCTCTCCCTCGATTTACAGTCTGAATTGAATCAGGACCTGGGTTGTCTTTTTATTCCTTCAACAAGCTTATTAGCGGGATTGTGTTTATTTGTGTATGTGTGTTTGTATACTTACACACACAAGCCGGTGCTGGCCCTGTTCCCTTTGAAGTAACTTACTTTGTGAAGATTGTTTGCAGTCCCAGTGATTGACAGCACGAAGCACTGAGCAACCTGTCAAGACAGTGTCATTTGAAGATTGTCAATGGACTTCTACAATTAAGTATATACTAAGGATGTGTGGGCTACAGGTATAGCGATTGTCCTCTCATCTTAAAGTTACAATCTGAAATTCATAATTTTATTTTATGTTTTGTTATGTCAAAGGATATTTATGCTACGCACAGTCACCACCGGAGTGGTCCCCGGACGCTGTGGCAGCTCTGAAAAGCAAGAGCGTAGGGTAAATTAGTAGGACTGAGCGGGAGAAAAGAGCAAGAGAGCTGTGATGTACTGTTGACAGCTTCAGTCCGGGTTACACCGTTTGCTGAGCTTAGGTGTGTTTTCATGTGCCTCAGGTGTGGTTTCAAGTGCCTGGTAGCTAGCCTTTATGTGCTGTTGTGCGTGGCTATTTTTGTTTTGTTGTTGCAGTGTAGTGAAGAGCATGCAGTTTGTTGTTCTTTAGAGGTATGGTTGTGTTTAGGTCAGAGTTTGAGAGGTGTATGCAGAGGGGTGAGTTGTATTTTTATTAATAGGGTTGATTAGTGGCATCACTATCTAAATGGGGTGCATGCTGATATTCACAATTCCATCTAGATGGGGTGCATGCTAATCTTCACAATTCTATCTAGAAGTGGCGCATGCTAACCTTCACAATTTTCTCTAGTTGTGACTCAAGCCTACTCTTGACAATACTGTCTGGATGTGACACAAGCTAATCTTCACAGTTCTGTCTTGATGTTTAGATTAGCTAATATTCACAATTCTGTCTGGATGTGATGCAAGAAAATATTCACAATTCTGTCTACATGTGACACAGGCTAATCTTCACAGTTCTGTCTAGATGTGACGCAAGCAAATATTCAGAATTCTGTCTGGATGTGATGCAAATAATATCCACAATTCTGTCTGGATGTGACAAAAGCTAATCTTCACAGTTCTGTCTAGATGTGATGCAAGTAATATTCACAATTCTGTCTGGATGTGACTCATGCTAATATTCACAATTTTGTCTAGATGTGACGCAGGCTAATCTTCAGAGTTCTATCGAGTTTTTACGCAAGCAAATATACAAAATACTGTCCGGATGTGATGCATGGTAATATTCACAATTATGTCTGGATGTGATGCAAACTAATATGCACAATTCTGTCTAGATGTGACACAAGGCTAATCCTCACAATTCCATCCCATCCATAACTGCCCAAAATGTAAACTGTTGCTGACTAACCCAATTGCCTTGATGCAAATTATGGTAATCTTGCACATTGAGGCTAGAATCAGAATTCTACCTGATACGAGTGTGGTAAATGCTGAGAATTGCAAGGGGTAAGGTGGGGAGAGTAAAAAAGCCAGGAAAAAAATGAAGGACTACAGCACAGCAGCTGCATACCCTAGATGTAGACCATCTTAGAAAATGGGGTGGGAGTCAACAAAAAACACAAAATAAAACCCACATAAAACTACAAGTTTTTCTTTTTTTTTGGAATTCTTTATTTACATTTTAACAAAACGGGAAAACATCAATCTGAAAACAATTACAACATATTTACGTACGATGAACATCAGTATAAACAGCATTTGAAGAAGGAAAGAGGAAGAAAAAAAATTATTAAATTCATTTCTAAATTCAACCTCTTACGCTAATACATATTTAAGAACACATCCCAGACTTTAGCATGTAGGTGTAGTTTCCCCATCCTCCTGTACATTCCTTTTTCAATAGCTGCCAAAGAAGTCATCTCATCAATCCAATCATTCGATGTAGGTGGGATCCGGGATTTCCACCCCCTCAAAAACATTTTCTTGGACATTGAAGCTCCCCTGAGCAGAAATATTTTCTCACCATAGAAAGATCCTCAAGCAAGACACCACTGCCCAAACCCATCGTCTTAAAATCCAAATCAATGCTGCAATTCAGGATCTTTAAACATACAATGAAAACCTCCTGCCAGAAGCCCCAGACCCTGACACAATCCCATAATAAATGTTCAAGAGTGCCAACTTCCAAACCACAACACCAACACACATCCTAATCCAACATGCCCCTGCTCTTGTGCCTCTCCGGAGACCAAAACACTCTGTTTAGAATTTTAATTTGCCTAGAGCGTTCACATAAATTAAATGAACAAAGCCTCACATTCGCTCACAATTCAATCCACATATCAGCAGTAATCTCACAACCCAATCGTCTACTCCACTCATTCATCAACCCAGTATTATCCTTGTAACTCGCAACAATTTGGCGATACACTATGGGGCAACAGACTCACAACCCACCACCATATGTTCCAAAACCACCAATTCACTTCCATCAATCTCACCAATGCATCTCTTCAACTTTTTGTAGTCTGCAATAGAAACATTTTCAATATTGAAATCAGAACATAAGACATCAAAATCAATCCATTTACCACCTCTGTATATATCCTTAATCCAGTGAACTCCACCAACAAACCATTCCGGCCAAAAAATAGGCTTGCCCGCCTCTGTGATGGCTCTATTAAACCAGATCGAATCCGAAGGCGAATTTAGAGCAGTTGAACCACACATTTTGTGAAAGCCCCTCCACACATCCCGCAAAAATGCGGTCAATGGAAGTTTCCTACCATGTCTGCCATATGTCGTAAGCATCGCTTGTGGGGCAAGAGGACCC
The DNA here is from genome assembly GCF_040938575.1 of Ambystoma mexicanum. Classification (NCBI taxonomy): domain Eukaryota; kingdom Metazoa; phylum Chordata; class Amphibia; order Caudata; family Ambystomatidae; genus Ambystoma; species Ambystoma mexicanum. The sequence continues at coordinate 683,934,474 of NC_090931.1, read as the reverse complement.
AAAGCACTTGCTTCCGCCACAGCCCAAGCACCCGGAGAGTCAATTAGAAAAGGAAGCAAAAACTGGCAAGAAAAGGCTAGATGATATGCCCTAAAATTGGGGACCCAAAGCCCCGCTCTTTCAACAGGCAGCTGCAGCTTCCACAGTTTAAGCACAGGAGGTTTCCCGTCCCAGAGGAAGGTTTGTAAAGTTGCATCAATTAATCTCCAGTAACAAGCACTGATCTTCAAAGGGAGCATACTCAAAACATAGTTGATTTTTGGTGCCACAACCATCTTCAAGGCGTTCACCTTACCCCATAACGACAAACACAAAACCGACCACCTCTGTGTAGATGATTTCAATTCACTGCAAGTCTCCCCTAAATTCGCCTCCACCATATAATTCACAATCGGGGTCAGCCAAATCCCCAAGTATTTAATTTTGCGTGCGCACCACTGAAATCCAAATCCAGTCACCAATGATCTAGCACAACTATTAGTGATAGGCAAAGCCTCCGACTTCGACCAGTTTATTTTATATCCTGCCACCACATGGAATCGATTCAAAATATTCATCAAAGATGGCAAAGAGTCCTCCAAGTTCTTCAAAACCAACAAAGGGTCATCAGCATAAAACCAGGTTTTCTGCTCAATCCCATTGAAGGACACACCTTTTAAGTACAAATCATTCCGCAAAGCAATTGCAAGAGGTTCGATAGCAAGCACAAACAAAAAGGGCGAAAGCGGGCACCCTTGTCTGGTGCCCCTCCAAAGATTAAAAGTTCCAGACAAGAATCCATTTGTCTTAACATTTGCCGTAGGGCGAGCATACAATAGGGAGACCCAAGAAATATACTCATCACCCAGATTCATCGCCCTCAGTACTGTAAACATATACTGCCAATTTATACAGTGAAAAGCTTTTTCGGCGTCTAAAGAAAACACAGCTACATCATCATCCAGATTCTGGGCCTGCGACATGGTTAACATAAGATTCTGTATGTTGCTAGAAGTCCTACAATGTTCAATAAAACCAGATTGATCCTTGTGAATAAGTCTTTGAATCACATTCTCAATGCGTAAAGCGAGTACTTTAGCCAGAATCTTGTTATCAGTGTTTATTAAACTTATCGGCCGGTAGCTGGAAAGTAGGATACTATCCTTACCTTTCTTAAGGAATACCGAGATGTTAGCATGATTGGTAGACTCTGGACTCAACATACATGTCCCTCAAGAGCCCCAACGCTGCCTCAGGGAGAATCTTGTAAAACTCAGCCGGTAGACCATCAGTCCCATGTGATTTTCCAGAGTTGAAACCAGCAATAGCAATCCTAATTTCATCAACATCAACTGACCGGTTCAAACCAGCCAAATCAGTATCTGAAACTTTTGGGATATCCAAATTATCCAAGAAGCAGTCACCACGACCAGTGATACCAGCCTCATTCTCATAAAGTTCATGTAAAAATCCTTGAAAACAGCATTAATCTTGCATGGATCTAATGTGATCACCCCATCCAAGCCTTTCATAGAATTAATGGCTCCCTCCGAAATCTGTTTCCTCAAACTGTAGGCAAGCCACCTGTCCCATTTTTCGCCTTTCTCAAAAAGGCACATCTGATTCTATACAGATCCTTTTCGGCTCTAGCATTCAACATATCATTCAATTTTCTTTTCAATCTCTTCAATTCCATTCTCAAATCAATGTCATTTAGATTTGGATCATGAATCAAACTACTCAGCACTTCAGTAATACGAGCATCAGTTTCCAACTGCTCTTAAGCCAATCTCTTCCTCCTGCCACAGGATAAGCCTAAAGTAATGCCCCTCATCGTACACTTGAACGCCTCCCATGTAACCTTCTTACTAAGAACATCTGAAGAATTCTCACTCACAAAGTATTCAGCCTCTTTTCTGATTTTCTCCAAAATAGACTCATCCTGAAGTATAGATGTATTCATCCTCCATTGAAAAGTTCTACAGCGTTCAAAATTCAAAGACAAGCCCAAGAAATTAGGCACGTGGCCAGTAAAAAACATATCAATTCTAGAATAAGTGTTATGAGATCCAGAATAGAATGTATACTCCCTGGAATCTGGATGTTGTAACCTCCAACAATCTTTTAGACCAAAATTCCCAATCAGCTCTCAAAAAGAGCAAAAATGCGCATCCCTCCTCTGCAAAGCTGAACGTCCAGTGCTATCTACGGAAGGATTAACAACCAGATTGAAATCCCCACCCAAAACGATATTAGCTGAGTTCAAGTCAAGTATCATCTGCGAGATTACCCATAAAACGAGCCATTGTCCACCGAGGGAGCATAGACATTGCATAGCACATGTTGGATACCCTGTACTTCCACCAGGATAGCCACGGTCCGCCCCTCTCGGTCACAACTAGTCTTCAAAACTTTAACAGGAGAATCCCTTTGTAAAAGAATCGCCACCCCTCTGCTCTTAGAGGAATAACTGGAAGCAACATCACGGAGCCACTTCCAACAAATCACCCCAATGTCCTCCAATAAAAGATGAGTCTCTTGTAAAAAATAAACATTACATTGTATATTCAATAAGTTGTTCATAATCTTCTGCCATTTGACAGGATTATTCAGGATTATTCAGCCCATTGACATTCCAGGAAGATATCAGAAGTTGAGATCTCCCGTCGGCAGACATGACAAAAAAGTCAAGAGGGCTGAAAAAACACAAAACTAAAAACACAAAAAACAACAAAAAGGAAAGAATCCAAACCCCCCTGCAACAGAAAAAGGACGCCAACATTAAAGAAGCAAAGAAGACCAACCCAATACACCCAGCACCCCTCCCAAATCCAAAGGAAACCTCCATGTATTGAATCCCACCATGAGTCCACAAGTCAAGTCATGAACACACTACATGGCTGTTTACCCATCCCGCCCAGTAGAACCAAAAGATCAGTTTGTCTCACCATCACACATCACCCAAAATCCCAACATCAAAGGCGAACACTGAAGGTGCACACCATATAAGGCAGCAATTCAAACGGTCCAAGTAGCATAAACATTAGTTGGATGAACAAGTAATAACTGCCAAAAGTAGTGTCCAGGCATATTTTAGCATGCAAACAGATGTCAAAATACAACCATCAAATGGCGTAAAATGAGCATGGGACTGTACTTCCTGAAAAAGGTCTAAAATCCCGGCTGTACACGAAAAACAAATACAAACATACACCCCTGTCCATAGGGCAATAAAAAATACTTCCCATGTAAATAACAAGCTCCCCCACCCACTGTGAGTCCGAGGAGACCAATTGCCAGTCAACTCGCATCCTTGCCACCCAGCCATCAAAAAAAGTCGATTGACAGAAGACAGAAGACAATCAGCAGAAAGTCGTAGTGTGCGCTTATGTCTTCACGTTTCCGTGTGTTCCGGTGTGAAATAGTGTGTTAACATGGCTGAGGTCGGCAATGGGATCCTTGGAAGATTCAAATGAATCGGGCCTGCATTTGCGCATCTACAGGCCTGCCTACCCGCCTTCAACTTTGCCCCAACACGTAAGTTGCAGTAATCCAAACACACTGTGACCCATCCAACAGATGTGCCTCCAAGATCCCGGTCAGTAGCCGTAAAGCTTCCGGATCCTGAACAAAGTGTCTGTTGGAGCAGCCAGGCAACAAATGTACAAAGACTGGATGGAAAGAGGCGGCACTCCACATCGAGGGCGGGTGAGACAAGGAGACCATTCCCTCAATTCTACTGCACAATCAAATATACCTAGCCCAAAGCACAACTCACCAGTCACGTAATGTCCGTTAATACCCTGCTGGTTGCACATGCAGGAAAGGATGCACACAGCCGAACAGCCGTGACCTGCTGGCGATGACAATGATGTTGCCAATACTCCCCCATATAGAGCAGCGAGTGCAGAGCAGCTGCTGGTAGCCGCGCAGGGTAAAGGGAGACACAAATCACGTGGTTCAGTGGGAGCACGCAACGCAAGCTCTTTAGTTCCGGATCCTGATGCGGCCAATCAAAGCCGCGTCACAGCACGTCAGCTGACTAGATCCACACCAAGGTGCTTTACTCTGCTTTACTCCGCGGAAAACACCGCAAGCATGATAAGGAAAAAAAACAATGTGAAGGTTCCAAACGAAACAGAGAAACGGTAACTGAAATCCTGTCTGGGTGCTATTTTAACTAATGCAAAGCATATGTAGAAAACCAAATTTAAATACAAAAGATACAAAAATACCACATTCAATTAGCAACAATGTTGTTGTCAGAAGCACAAACCTTTTCTAACCAAGAAAGGGCTTCCTGAGGGTCTGAAGTGGATTTGTTGCCATCAGGCAAAGCCAAAGTCAAAACATTAAACCTGTTTAAGAATTCCTTGATCTGCAGAGGCTTAGCTTGCTCCTTCACCCCTTTAAACATCCTCCTTGCCTCCATCACTTCTTTAGGGTAACCAGGAAACACATAGATGGACTGGCCCCTAAAAGTGACCACGTCCTTACTCCTGGTAGCAACCAATAAAGATTCTTTCATCCTTGCCAGGGTAAACGACACCAGGATGTGCCTAGGTTTCAGACCCGGAAGTTTACCAATCCGATATACATGGTCAATGTCACTTTCCAAAGAAACCACACCATAACATTCCTTAAAAATCTGTAAAATCAATGGCAGCAGCTTTTCCTTTTTAGGGTCTGAATACTCTGCAACTCCAACCAGCCTAAGGTTTCTCTCCCGCAATCTCAAGTCCATATCCAGGCGATGATCTTTCTTCTTCTGGACATCAGCCCTCAAAATCTTGTAGGCTCTATGGCTTCTAGCCATTTCAGATCCCATATCAGAGGATTTATTTTCCAAATCTGTCACTCTTGTATCCAGATGGGTGACTTTTCCATTCAGTTCAGTCATAGTAGTCTTAACTTCAACCATGTCCATGGCCACCTGAAGCATCAGCTTGTACAAATCTTGAATACTTGGATTCTCATTTTCCATTTCTGCAGTCTGTCTCTGTTTTTTAGAAGTGGGATTCTCAGGTTCCAGGATCTTTTTCTTGGAGTTCATATCAGCAATAAATAGCTTCAGGGAGGAGGCCAGGAGCTGAAGGCTTAGGCTGCTTCCACCTTGACCACCATTCCGGAATCCAGAAAACCACAAGTTAAGCAGAAAGCGATTGCAAAAAAAACACAAATGCCATAAAGCCACCTAAAAAAGGCCAAAACGGGTGGAAATCATTGTGAAAATACTCACTCAGCATCAGCCAGCCCCTAAGATTGCTTTTCAAATAGTCTGCCAGCAGTATGCATTTGGATTACAGCCAGGAATTCAAGGGCAAATGGCTGCCGAAAAGAGGCAAAGAGACACCTGATTGTTTCAGATAATTGCAGGGGGTAAGGTGTGGAGAGTAAAAGGACTGCACCAAAGAGGCTGCATACCCTAGATTTAGTCCAGCTCAGAAAATGGGTTGGGAATCTACAGAGAACACAAATTAAACCACACAGAAAACCACAATCTAGGCAGAAAACCATTGCAAAAAAACAGTAACCCCTCCATAATGGCACCTAATACAGGCCAAAAACGGACTGAAAGCAATGTGAAGCTGCTCACCGAGCCTCAACCAGCCCCTAAGACTTCTTTTTATGTGTTCTCCCTGCAGGATGAATCTGGATTACAGACAGGATGGCAATGAAATGAAGATTTCCTCATTAAACAGCATTTTGGTTTCATTGAAAATCGACTAGATCAGTGAGTCCTGCCGGGAAGCCGGGAAGAAAAAAAAATGGTGTGTTTGGGAGATGGGTGAATTGGCTCGTGACATATGTTATCTAGCCCCATTATTGCATAGTCACATCTATATAGTCAAGTGCTGCTTGTTAGTGTTTTGCATCATTTTTTAAAGCCACAAAGAACATTTGTAAGACCTGAGGATTGTTGGGTATTTTGTGTAGATTTGGGGCCTGGCGGTATTTTCTTACCGTCAAAAATAGTTTAGCAACAATCACTCCTTGTATTCAGATTGGGTTATGTATAATAATAATACAGTGGATATGCATTATTTCAGTACACAGACATGCATGGTTGGTATGCGTGGTTGGTATGCGTGGTTGGTGGTATTTTGGTGAGCATAATTCCCTTGTTTTATTTGTGGCCTCAATATCCAGAACCCCTTATTTTTGTTTAGATTTTTCATGTAATCACTATAGAGACCTCAGGCTTGCATTTCAGGAACACCACATTTTCACTTTTAGTGTGCCACCATGGGCAATTTCTCGCTGTCTTATCTACGGCAGCGAGCTATCATGTGGTATTTTTCACTAACTTGTATACGGTAGTGAACTATGTCCCGGGTCTCTATTTTTGCTGACTCATGTACCTTCAGCAAAAAGGCTATAACACACAGTTGTTTATAATTGCTCATACTGAATGACATGCACACAGCTGCAGCTAAATCTTATTTTTAGCTACCTTGAAAATGACAATTGCACTGGCTAAACATTTCCCCACATCATCAGCACTGTATTGGTAAATATAAAACACACCACCCATCTGCTTTCAGATATTTTTGTGTATTATAAAAGTTGCATTTAAACACGATCTCACTCTTTACAGAAATAAATGAAATAGCACAGTAACAGCATTATTTGTGATACACGGAAAAGAGAGTGGCAGAGACAAGAATTCAATTTGCAACATTAAACACGTGGGTAAAGCACAGGAATCTCCTTTCCTACACTGACTGAATATTTTCGTACACACTCAGCCCCCACACCTCAGCGAGATAATTACCAGGCTTATTCAGTATGTAACTTCTTTGGCTGGTCGCCTTCTGGAGGGATTCACCCAGCAAGGACAAGCATCTGCTGTCACTCAAACTGGGACTTGTTGACTGGAAAACCCAGTCTCTGCAACCAAGTTGAATCTGCTTTAGGAATCAGGCATCCCCAGCTATCAACCCAGTCCTTCTTCGAGCTGTGTCAAGATGTCTCTCTCTAGCTCCTTCCTCGAGATTAAACAAAAAAACTCTGGTTCCCTCCTACCAAAGGATCCTAACCAATACAATTCTATCATGCCCTAACCACCCTCTGCACACAATGGCTTGGCTTATACAGTTGCAACTGTAACCAAAATGATTTCCTGCTTATTCGAGGTCTTTGCTTCCTGCAGTTACTGTGGACAGAAAAGCAGAGCAAAGGGAAGAAAAGAAAAAAAAACTGAATGTGCATTTAAATAATGACTTTCAGAGCCTGTCATTTTCCATCCATGTTGCACTGAAGAACACATTATTATTAGTGGGTTATGATCAGGTTAGTTGTTAATGATGTTAGTTTATTAATATTCAAATGTGTCTCTTGCAACATAGGCATTTCAGGTGAAAAATAGTGCGCATTTTGAATGTACACATGTGTGCTTTTAACTGTGAAAAAAAAATGATTTGCATTTTATATGTAAAAATCGTTTTTGACTGAATAACCTGCCCTCACTTATATGTCCATGTTACACTGGCAACAAATAGCTTGAAACAATTGCATCATAGCAATGCACCAAATCCATGCAGTAGTACTGCATAATTTTTTTTTAAAAAAACACGCTCCACATTGATCCTGTGCAGTAGTGCTGTACTCTGTGTTGTAACACGCTACATAACCTTACATACCCTCCTTTTTTTTAGAACTTGGCTACGATCCAAGCCAATTTTTAAAAAAACAAGTTTGCTCCCCATTCTTCTTTTAAAATGCATGTGTATTGGGATATCTTTCTCTTCCTGACGTAGCTACCAAAATCAGCAACATTTTCATTTTTACTGATAGCACAATCAACCAACCACCCATGATTAGCACCAGGAAACCCACTATTGAGCGTTCCCCCCAGGTTCCCCAATTACATCTTTCCACTTCTATTATCCCCAGATTACTAACTGTAATATTGTTTTTTCTCAGATACATTTTTATAACATGTTTTTCTTTGTGATTCAATAAAAACTCCACATCCGGATCTATTGGAAAAGTGTCCCTTTGAAAAAAATCGATATTTTCCACTTGGCTTTCCCAAATATCGTTCGTTACATGAAACAATGTTAACCCTCCAATTGACACAATTGTATCCTTTGGAACCTGTAAATAAAAAACATTATATTTCACCTGTTTAACCACGTATGTTCCATGGTTGAAATGTACTACTGTCATGTTCTTTAAGCAGGTGCTGACCAACCATATACCTCTGACCATCTTAGCCTGTGCCAGTTCTTCACTCCCCATATTGCTAATAATCACCTCACATCCTTCTGATATACTTGGGTCAGATTTCAAACCACAAATAGCATCTGTGGCATCAGGAACAAACGGTTTACCTGGACACATATCATTTTGTTCTTTAAATTTGACACATGTTTCCAAATTTGGTATTAAATAAACTTCAGGTTCCCATGACTGAAATGCCACCACTTCTGGAGTCTTAATCTTAATAAATTTGTCCTCTTGCCAAAATCCTACGTTGTGTACCCACTTCGTTTGATAAATAAGTTCAGGAGCTACATATGGTATTCATAGTAGAAATCCAATTTCCCACCTTTCCAGGTCCACATATAATGGCATCGCATTCCCCATTTCAAATGCAATTTTTACCTGTACAACATCAATTTCCCTCCTGGTCAGTCGTTCTATCATTTGATGAACAGTATCCTGCGAAACAAAATACAAGGGGATATGTCCTTGAATCAATTGTGAAACTGCAGTTTGAACTTCTCTCATATAATTCGTTAATAGTCTATCAACAGGACTCATTAAATTTCAATATTTCATTTAAAGTTTTGTCATGCTTAATAATTAGCTTTGTTGCCCGTTGCATCACATCCGCTTGTTCATTTAGAATGATTGCAGTTTCATTTATGAATCTTACTTGTTCATCCAGTCCCCCTCTAATCCCATCTAATGTTTTTTGTATTATTTCTAGGTCAATACTCAGTTGTTGCGCTTTAGTACTGAGTGTTCCTACCGAAATAGCATTGGCTGTTGATATTGTGGTACCTATTATGGCTCCAACTATAGACATTACCAATGATATCGCGAGCATCATCGCACCTCTCTTTCCTCTCCTCTTTTTAATGTCTGCTGAATTCACAAATGTTTTCTCCAATTGCATCAATATATCTCTTATCGACTGCTTAGCGTCCTCTTTTCTTATTTCCAGCCACTCTTTAGTCTGGGCTCCAGAACTCCATCGTCTCCCGTGACCTCCGGTATAAATAGTTAATGTTCTAAACCAAAATAGAAAAGAAACAGATTAAGTATATAGCACAATACTAACTTCACCCTTTTGCCAAAAATAAAACATTTTTTTTTTCTGAAATTAAACACAAGTTAAAAAGAAAATAAGCATACATGAAACAACATTTTAAATTCAATGCATTTTCATTCTGCACACCGACCATGAGCTTCCATTATATTTTTTTTTTTACTTTTTATATTATTTATTTATTTACATACATTACAGTGTTCATGCGCCATTATAATAATCAACTTTCTAACTTCTCTGTCAGTGCCTCCTGACTGTACCCATTTATTTTATCTTTTTGTGTTCAAGGGACTTTCTGTTGTATTGTGTGCATCAGTGGGCAGTAGCCCCAGTGCTTTCTGTTTCTACATGCTCAAGCCGCCTGATCTCGTGTCTGGGATGGCATGGCTTGATCTGATTTACATGGACAAACTGCTCTATCGCTGTTTCACCTTCATTCTTCAAAATTTTATACACTACAGGAGAGATCTTATCTATAATTCGAAATGGCTCCTGCCAGGCTGCTAGAAATTTAGAATTTTTCTGTTTACTTTTTCCAAAATGAAACTTGTACACCTGATCCCCTACACTGTATTCTCTCACTGATGTTCTTTTATCACAGTATGTCTTAGCACTGTCAGCAGCCCTTTCCAGATTTCTCTGAACAAAAGCAAATGCATGTTGCAAATTCTTCCTCAGTTCATCAATGTACTCATGAACTGTGGATGCACTCACAAGTGTCTGCTCCTGTGTTCTGTATAGTAGGTGTTGTGGTAACACCATTTTCCTACCTGTCAAGACCTCATGGGGGCTAACACCTGTTGCTTTGGCAGGAGTTGATCTGATTGCCATCAAAACCAACGGTAAACGTAAATCCCAGCTGGAACCTGCTTCTGCCACAAATGTCTTTAAAATATCCACAACAGACCTATTGCTACGTTCAACTCCACCTGAAGAGGCTGCCCGATATGCGATATGTAGTTTCCTTTTCACACCCAGTATTTGCCATACCTTACTCATTAGAGTACTTGTGAAATGACTTCCTCTGTCTGACTCAATTCTTTGTGGCAACCCAAACCTTGAGAACACATGGTTCACCAGCAATGTGGCTGCTGTTTGCGCACTACAATCTGGTGCAGGAATACATTCAATCCAATTCGACATCAAACATATCACACTTAAAATGTAACGGTGTCCTCTGCTCGACCTTTTTAAAGGGCCTACATAGTCTATTTGCAAATCTGACCATGGGAGAGTTAGGCCTCTTTTGATCAATGGGGCTCTATGCATTGGTGAAGCAGATTTAAATTGGGCGCATACTAGACACCCTCTAGTATATAATTCCACATCTTGGGACATAGGTGGCCAGTAAGCATAATCTTTCAGTATTTCCAATGTTTTTTGTGAACCTCTGTGGCCTGCAGTTATTGCATCATGTGCATGTTGTAGCATTAGCCCTCTGAATGAAAGGGGTACCACCCACTGTATCTGTCCGGTTATGGACTCTCTAATCATGAGTCCATCTTGTAATCTAATTCGTTTTTTATTCTTTAATAGTACCCTCAACTCTTCTTTTCCCATACAATAATTTTCTGTTAAAGGGTTTTGTTCAGGATCTATCAAATGATTATAATAGATTCCCAAAATTTGATCATTCTTTTGTGCCTCAATCAAATCTTGGTCTGGCGTGTCATGGCCCCATTGCACCACTGGTTGATCTACCTCCTTTGGTGCTTTAGAAGGTGTTACTGCATCAATTTGTATTTCACCCAGTAAATCATCAATAGGTAGCAATTCTCCCATCACAGCCCCAATTTTAGCCAGGTGGTCTGCCTTATCATTTCCCTCCTTATCCTCTCCTGGTGTTTTTAAATGTCCACAAATTTTTCTCCAGTATATTGTCAAATCATTTTCTGACACCAATTTGTCTATGGCTTGTATCATTTTTCCATGTTTAAGTGGCTTTTTGTTGTATGTAACCATGCCTCTCGCTTTCCAGCCAGGTAAATACTCCACAAAGCTATTTCGTGCATAGTCAGAATCAGTCACCAGGACAATTTCAATGAATTTATTATCAACTACAGTAGCAATTGCTTTATAAATGGCTGCCAATTCCTCCACTTGACTGCTTCTAGCTCCAATCCTCATCCCTACACTGGGGACGCCTTCACATTTCAACCAGACATTCCCTATTCCTGACACTAATTGTTTATTACTGTCATTTTCAATGTGAAAAGCACAACCATCCACATATACAGTTGGCAGATCCATGCATGTTTTTTCATCAAAAGCTTTGTGTGGTGATTGTTCAAATTCCTGCAAACTAGGTTCCACTTCCATTGCGTTTGATACTTGTTGAGCTGCACAGTCATGTAAGTCAGCTAACTCTTGAGCAATTGGGCTCTTTTTATTTTGTCCATATCTCACTTCAACAGGAAAACCTTGTAATGCCAGCGTCCATCAAGTGATTCTGGACTGCGCTAGATTACCTGACCTAATTCTTTTACTCTCTAAAAACTGCAAAGGTTGATGATCTGTTTCAATAATCACCTTTTCTCCCTGAACAATAGGGCGGAAATGTTGTAGCGCCCAGCCCACACAGTGGTTAATAGGGCCTTTTCACATTCATTGAATTTCATTTCAACTTGGGAAAATGCTTTACTTGCATATGCAATAGTTTTGTGATTCACATCATGTTTTTGTGATAACACTGCTGACATACAATGTTCAGAGAACCCTATTTCTACAAAGAAATCCATACCCTTTATGGGATATGCTAAACATGGTGCCTTTACAAGACATTCCTTCAATTTAGCTACTGCCTCAGATTGCTCCTTTTCCCATATCCAGGGTGTATTCAGTTTAAGCAGTTTAGTCAATGGTTGAGTAATTTCAGCATAATTTTCAATGAACTTTCTGTTATAGCCTGTCATCCCTAATAAACTTTTTACCTCTTTCACATTTTTAGGGTCCTTTAGTTTTTGTATGGCCTCTATTTTTTTCTTTTGTGGATTTAGCCTATGTTCAGTCACTTCATGGCCTAGAAAGTTCACTTTTTTCTTGCACCATTGTGCTTTTTGTAAAGACACTTTGGCGCCTGCTTTCTGCAATTGGCCAAGCACATGTCTTATTTCATCAAAATGGCTTTTCAGGCTTTCATTTTTTATCAGGACATCATCCACATAAACTATGGTTCCTCTTTCCGCTGCATCTGGCATTGCCTTTCTCAAAAATATGCCAAATTCACTCCCACTATTGATGTACCCGAACGGAGCTCTAACCCATGCGTATTGAGTCCTGTCAAATGTAAAGGAAAATAAGTTCTGTATCTCCTCTGCCAATGGCACGCACCAATATCCAGAGGTGAGATCTATTGTGGTAAACACTTTTGAACCATGTACCTGAGCTAAGCCCTGATCAATGAATGGTAGTGGCCATCTGGATACTGGCATTCTTTTATTCAACTCCCTCAAGTCTGGACATAGCCGCCATTGACCATTTGGCTTTAACACACCTAAAATAGGTGTATTGGATGTGCTATGAATGGGCCTGATGATTCCCTGAGCTTCCAAATTCTTTATAATCTCTGCTAATGATTCTAAACATGCCAGCGGTAGTCTATACTGGCGTACAAATACTGGACTTCTGCTACACCCTTCTGGTAGTGTGGCCACATGTAAATCAGTTAAACCACAATCATAAGCATCTTTTGCAAAAACATCCTTAAAGTCCATAAGTATCTCCCTCAGATTGTTTCTATCCTCATCGCTGTCACACGCATCCGCTAAGGAGATCTGCTCTTCTACCATTTTGGAAAATTCTGGAAAATCTTCTGGTAAGGGAATCTCTGCGCTTTCCTCTAACTGTGTGGCTGTGTCTTTTTGTAAAGCTGCCACTTTTAAATATTTTGGCATATCAGCTTCCACTTCAATGGGCTGATGTTCTGTTTCATTTTCATTTAAATTAAATATTATGCAATCCTCTTGATGGCAGCACACTGTCTCATTTGAATCATAAGGATACACAGAATGAATTTTAAATATTCTTTTGGGCTGAGAGTCCAGGTGTTCTGGCAACTCACCCTTGGCATCTACATACTTTTCAGGGATATTTCCAATCACCATGTTATTTAAATCTGCCGTATAATGTGATTTTTGTATGGCCATTCCTAATGGGGAGTTTTCCTCTAAATGAATATTCTGACAACCTTTATTATTTACCATAATTTTTACAGATCCTTCACCAATATCTACCAATGGAATGTATTCATAATCCAGGCCTTGCTGTTTTATGGATTCATTCAGGCATACAAATGCATCAGAGTCTTTCATCTGCTGTCCATTTTTGCATTTCAGTGTTATTGCAAACTGTTTTGTAAATGCAGGAATAATAGTATCTTTCCTCATTTGTAATTCGATTGCATAAGGAACCAGTTGTGCACAATGATAAGCCCTTCTTTTGTCTTCAAATTCAGGTGCCGGGCCACCTAGGCGTGACCATATTTTTTGATTAAGGAAATCTAACACCATACACATTCTGTGCATGATGTCATTGCCCATGTAAAAGTAATTTTGTGCTCCACTCACTATCCATACATTATGGTAAATTGTTTTCTGCCCAATGCTAATTTTAAGCATGCATCTGCCTGCAATTCGGTTTTCAAAGTCTGGACTGTCCAACCCAGAAACATATTGGTTTTTAATCCTAAATTTCGGGATTTCCTCCCTCTCCATTATTTTTTGCAACAATTACTCATTAATGAAGCTCCTCTCCTGTTCAAGTGCTAAAGTGGCTTTTATTGTTTTAAAATAGTCATTTATACCAACATGAACCCATGGTTGCTCATCTTCCATGTGTATTTCAGCAAGAGTGGTAATGTGTTTTTCTGAATCTGTTTTAGGAGCAATATTCTGTTTGATTGTTTTCTCTTTTAAATAAAAACGTAATGTGTGCTCATCTATGGCAGTCTGCCAATTTTTCCTTGGGTCCAAGTATATTTGTACAGGTAGTCCTTCATTGTCGCTCTGCATTTTGTCTTGACACATTAATATAACAGTGACACTAGGTATGCAACTATTCTGGAGATATACCTCCACAGCATCATTTGTTTTGGCAACGGTGTGACATTCATTTATGTCGCTGATTTGTGATTTTAGTTTCTTAGGTCTCAATGGTTTTTTGGTTAAGGACCACAGCACTCAATTCACCCCATCTATGAGAGGAGACAATCTTTTCAGGCAATCTGTCCCCATCAGAAATGGAATTTCACAAATAGATGTGATCAATACCTCTTGTTTCATTCTGTGCTTTCCTATTTTTATGTCAACCTCAGTTACACCTATGATGGGCACCTCCTCCCCATTAAAGTTATGCACTGGACCTTGATTTTCCTTCACTGTGATCTGACTCTGTGGGGTCTCCCGTCATTGATACTCTTTACCAGCTCCTTGGACATAATTGTGGCCTGTGCACCAGTGTCAATCATAGCAAATGTGTGGCATTTTTCTTCTACAGTGATGGGTGCATAATATCTGTCCTCAACTTCCTCTAATACACATAAGAAGTGTGAATTCTTACTGATTTCAGGGCTCACCCTTCTCAGGCCTTTTTCACTTTGGCTAAGCACATTGGCAAATGGAAAGACATTTTTCCCTCCTTTTTACCCATTTCTGCGCGAGAGACTTTATTCATTTCTCCATGATCAGAGGTTTTTTGGAGTGTGGCCACTGTTCGCCCATCCATCTTGGTAACATCAGGGACCACATTACAACCTTCCAACTGAACATGTGTAACAACATCATTCAGCAATTTGTCATTGTTTAATTCTGTGCATTTGTGATCATTTAGTGTGATATCAGCCCTTTCAGCCTCTTCAAAAATATGTGGCTCAAAGAATTCTTCAGGTGATTGACCCGTACCCTCCTTTTGAGTATTTCCTTTTTCTACCTGTGTTTGGTCATTGTTTTGCTTGCCCACGGAAGGAGCTATAGCATCCCCACTTACTCCCTGTTCACTGGTATTCCTCATGCATGAGTCATTTTTCTTAAATCTGTCTCTTTGTTCTTTTGGAATTCCCGGTGTTTCTTTTTTATTTGCACAAATCTTCAATGTTTGATTTAATTCTAGGTTAAACCGTACCTCTTTTTTAGAAGTATTTGCATTTTCTGTTACATGTTCATTTATTGTTGCTTTCACTTTTAAATCATTAGGCATCTCAGAGTCATTATGCAAAATTACATCAGGGCAATCTGTCTTTTTGGCACTGCAGGTGTCATAAGTACTTAGTCACTTCTCAGAAGCCCCCCGGTCATTGCTAGGGCCATCAGCCCCCTCTTTAGATGGTTGTTTTTGTGCTGTATAGAGCTTTCCTATTTGCTCAGCTAACATTTTCACTTGGGCCTCAAGGCACTGGAACCTTTCCATCTCTCTAGAATCCTCTTTCTGTGGCCTAGGTGGTTATTGGTTGTTTTCCCCCTGATTGGATCTATTCTGATACCTCTCAGGTGATTGATGTCTGTTGGGATGGTTTCTGAACTCTTGATTCATTTGTGGAGGGGAGCGGGGTGCACCCATCCTTTGATTATAGTCCCCTGGTGGGGAATCATTGTACTGACGTGGATTGTAGTTCATGTTTTACCTCATGTCCTGTCTCTCAGATTGTGGGTACTGGCCCCTATGTTGATTTCCATTATCAGTAAATCGATCCACATATCGGGGTCTATCCTGATTGCTATATATCATGGTTTTGGGATCAAATCTGCTCTGTGCCCCCAATGTCTGGTAGGGACCATCATTTCTTTGATCTTGATTTTGTCTCTGGTTATTGTTCATACCTGACATATCAGGCCGATATCCTACCCGGGGCCTGTCCCCTAAATAGCTAGGGCTGATGTAGCTCTCCCTATTACTAGGATCATGTGACTGGAACATTGGTACAGGAAAGGGCGATCTTTGTTGTTTATCCCTTTGTTCAGGTGTCACATTATTTTTACCTGGGCTTTGAGCAGACTCAAGGGACATTTTGGCTGACCTGATTTCCATTACTGTGGCTGAGGGTTCTTTAGATTTAGGTCTAGTATCTTTCATTTTATTACTTTCTCTACCCTGAGAATAGAGTACCTCATATAGTTTTGTGCTTTGATGTACAATCCATTCAAGGGACTTGTCACGGTCAAATTCACGGACCAATTGGGATATGATATCTTTCTGTAGCCCATAGAAGTATGCAGTTTTAAACTCATTGGAATTTGGGTCAAAAGATACATCAAAGCGAGAAAATGCTCTTTTTAAGTCTTGTAAAAATTGGCGAGGGGATGTATTAGGCCCAGCAGTGATTGTGTAAGCGACTTTCTTTGCCTCCTGCAATGACTGAAAAGGAGAAAAATTACGCCTAATTTCTTTTTCAAACTCCACCCATGTCATATTCTGCTGTTCATTTAATCCCCTTATGATGCTGGCCGTCGGGGCATCTAAAGTTAAATGAAAATATTGTCTGTACTGTTCCTTAGGTATCTGGAGTGATTTAAAAATGTCATGAACCGCTTCTAAGTGATCCTCAATGCAGCATTCACCTCCCTTTTTAAATGGTTTGATCAGGGCTTTAATGGATTTCATTATTTTTATGGGGCTACTTGTTGCAATGCATGTAATTGCACTACTTTGTGATTCAATCCTGTTTTCAGGTGTATGAGATTGGTGGCTGCCCCCAATGGGAGTACCAAATCCCCCAAGGGCGCTGCAACCAAGTTCAGTCACCGGCCCAGTCACTGGAGCACTAGCTCTTTGGGCGGAACTAGAATTCACCTCCATTCCATTGAATGTGGTACCCTGCCGCCTCTCCTGGGACCTGGAAATGCACATTTGTTGTTCTAAGTCTTTGCACTTTTTAAGGAGCCTGCGTGCTTCATTTTGCAGATAGTTGTTTTCATCACTCATTTTATCTATTACCTTCTGCATGTCGCACATTTGCATTTGGCATTCATTGAATTCTTTGTTTCTCTTGTCTTTTTCTTGAATCATTTTAACCATTTCTTGCTCTGCACTTTGGAGATCACTTTCTTTTTCAAAATTTTCTTTTTGTAAAATCTGCATTTCTGAAACAATCTCATCTTTATCCAGTCTAATGTGGTCCACTAAGGATTTTAAGTGTACCAATTCTTGCTCACTATCCTCAAATTGTTTCTTGCTTTTGGATAACTGAGCATCAAAGTCTCTGCATTTTAATTGCATGTCTTTTTGGCATACATCCAATTCTGCTCTTAACATTTCCTGATTTTTACTTGCCCCATCTAATTCAGTCTTTAACCTGTTAATTATCTGGGCATCATTTTCCTGCATTCGCAGGGACCTATTCAAAATAAACCATATTTTGCCGCATAGCCGTATTAAACAGTCTTTCTCTGCACTTTTATTGGCTGCATTCAATAATCTTGTAAGGCAGAACTGAATTATGCTGCCTTCTGCAAAAATGTTGTCTAGTTTTTCTTTCTGCACCTCACCCTGAATGCGGTCGTGCCATTCTAAGGTACTGTTCGATGACCACGTCCCATGTGCAAACAACTTTGCCTCTAAATATTGCACTAGGTCTGAAAATGTGGTTTCCCTTTGTGACATTCTGAAATTCGTTTTTAGTAACACACTGCTATTATGAAATGGGTTCCCTTTAATGTACAGATGGCAGTGTGAGACACACTTGCCACGCCCAGTAGGTGCTCTGTGATTACTTTCCCGGCCTGCAACGCACCATAAATATGTTGGGTATTTTGTGTAGATTTGGGGCCTGGCGGTATTTTCTTACCGCCAAAAATAATTTAGCAACAATCACTCCTTGTATTCAGATTGGGTTATGTATAATAATAATACAGTGGATATGCATTATTTCAGTACACAGACATGCGTTGTTGGTATGCGTGGTTGGTGGTATTTTGGTGAGCATAATTCCCTTGTTTTATTTGTGGCCCCAATATCCAGAACCCCTTATTTTTGTTTAGATTTTTCGTGTAATCACTATAGAGACCTCAGGCTTGCATTTCAGGAACACCACATTTTCACTTTTAGTGTGCCACCATGGGCAATTTCTCACTGTCTTATCTACGGCAGCGAGCTATCATGTGGTATTTTTCACTAACTTGTATACGGTAGTGAACTATGTCCCGGGTCTCTATTTTTGCTGACTCATGTACCTTCAGCAAAAAGGCTATAACACACACAGTTGTTTATAATTGCTCATACTGAATGACATGCACACAGCTGCAGCTAAATCTTATTTTTAGCTACCTTGAAAATGACAATTGCACTGTCTAAATATTTCTCCACATCATCAGCACTGTATTGGTAAATATAAAACACACTACCCGTCTGCTTTCAGATATTTTTGTGTATTATAAAAGTTGCATTTAAACACGATCTCACAGAAATAAATGAAATAGCACAGTAACAGCATTATTTGTGATACACTGAAAAGAGAGTGGCGGAGACAAGAATTCAATTTGCAACATTAAACACGTGGGTGAAGCACAGGAATCTCCTTTCCTACACTGACTGAATATTTTCGTACACACTCAGCCCCCACACCTCAGCGAGATAATTACCAGGCTTATTCAGTATGTAACTTCTTTGGCTGGTCGCCTTCTGGAGGGATTCACCCAGCAAGGACAAGCATCTGCTGTCACTCAAACTGGGACTTGTTGACTGGAAACCCCAGTCTCTGCAACCAAGTTGAATCTGCTTTAGGAATCAGGCATCCCCAGCTATCAACCCAGTCCTTCTTCGAGCTGTGTCAAGATGTCTCTCTCTAGCTCCTTCCTCGAGATTAAACAAAAAACTCTGGTTCCCTCCTACCAAAGGATCCTAACCAATACAATTCTATCATGCCCTAACCACCCTCTGCACACAATGGCTTGGCTTATACAGTTGCAACTGTGACCAAACTGATTTCCTGCTTATTCGAGGTCTTTGCTTCCTGCAGTTACTGTGGACAGAAAAGCAGAGCAAAAGGAAGAAAAGAAAAAAAAACTAAATATGCATTTAAATAATGACTTTCAGAGCCTGTCATTTTCCATCCATGTTGCACTGAAGAACACATTATTATTAGTGGGTTATAATCAGGTTAGTTGTTAATGATGTTAGTTTATTAATATTCAAATGTGTCTCTTGCAACATAGGCATTTCAGGTGAAAAATAGTGCGCATTTTGAATGTACACATGTGTGCTTTTAACTGTGAAAAAAAATTATTTGCATTTTATATGTAAAAATCATTTTTGAATGAATAACCTGCCCTCACTTATATGTCCATGTTACACTGGCAACACATAGCTTGAAACAATTGCATCATAGCAATGCACCAAACCCATGCAGTGGTACTGCATAAAAACAAAAACAAAAAAAAAACACGCTACACATTGATCCTGTGCAGTAGTGCTGCACTCTGTGTTGTAACACGCTAAATAACCTTGCATAATGCAGTCAAACACATACTTGCAGAGCATATTGCAGTGAATACTCTAGATAAGGATTCATTAAATCCACCTGGTACAAATAGAGTACTGACTAGGCAACAGGGAGAAGAATCTCTTACCCGCTATTGGACGAGAATCTGGGGGATATACTGCTGTTAACAGAGCTCACTAGAGAAGTGGATTTGAGACCCATTGAGAATTTCATGTAATCCACTCCTGAACAGTATGAAAATATTGGAGTGGAAATAATGGTATGTTGGCACAGCATCATCAATTAATCACACTGTTGAATGTGGTGCTGAGTAGACTAGCAGCGCCTCATCAGCTCTCATGCATTCCTAAGCAGTGGTGGCAGTAGCTGATGGTAGTGCCGATGGGTGCCAGTATAATTACCGGACCATTCCAACCTTGGAGAACCCGGTAATTCCTCATTCAAGGAACCCAGACCCGGTACATCCCCATTCCCATTCGAGCCCCCATAGGGCTCAATGGGAATGGGGAGGGAGTTAACAACGGGCCCGTTAATAACGGGTCCGTTGTTAGCTCCCTGGTCTGCTAGCGGGACCACCTAAGGGCGCCTGGTTTTACCAGGCGCCCTTTGCGGGTCCTGCAAGCAGACTCGTAATGGGGCGGTAAGGGGTTGACGGCTCCGACACCATTACTGGTGCTGTTAACGCCTTACCGCCACGGTCGTAATGACTCCCTTTATCTTCACTTATAAACTTATTTTATTCTATTTCTTTTTTGTCTGTTTTGATGTATGATTTCCATTCAAATAGGATCAATTAGTTTTAACGTTTGGAGGCATTCTTTTGGACGACGACTGGGATAATTGTGTTTTAGTGATTTGGTGGGATGCAAGTGCAAGGTTCTAACTGAGGGAAGAGGTTTAGGCTGCACAAATTATATTAGCCAAAAAAGCTTGTCATTTAGTGTCAGTGTTTTGTAATTTATTTTAGCAGTTCTGCACATGTGTTATTTGTAGCTAGTTTTGCGCATCACAGAGCCTTATATTATGAAAGAAGGAGCACCAATGTAAAAACATTGCTTATTATACAGGGGTTAGAGCCAGGGCATTGTTTAAAAGATGTGTAGGATATCAATAGTGAGTTATGTTGTGTGTTGCTTGCATTAGGGAGACCATAGAATATGTTGTTCTAGTTTATATTTAGGAAAGCTTTCTGGTAGCTGGTGAAGAGGTAGCTGAAGCATCAGCAGTTTGATAGGGTAAGTGTCGTGCTTTATTAACATGGGGGCTGTGGTCCACGTTAGGAAGAGTTCTGCCATGTTGGATTAGGCCTAGTTAGAAGTTGTAGCTTTGGGTAGGTAGAGAAGTAGGCCACAGTTTGGAGCTTTCGCAGTGTTCATTTAATTAGTGTTTATTTATCCTTCCCCATTGGGTCCTCTTCGTTTTGGCACGAAGGAGTTTCTGGATAAGAGAAGGCTCCAAACACCCATACCATGTCGATCTCTGGAGTTCTCACTGAACGAAAGATAGGATCCAAGTATCCTGAAACTAAGAAGCCGAGTCAAGTAACCGGTGGTAACCCTCTGCATGTTTTGTCACCCTGAGCCCGCTGTTGTCCCTTTAGACCCCTCTGCATTTGATCTAACTATAAGGTCTGCAAAGACGCTTGAGCCCATTGATGAACTACTCCCGGCACTTTCATCAAACCATGCAAGTAAGCCTTCTCAGAAGTGTCCCTGGGCCACCAGTGGGCTGACCAGCTTACGCAAGATCTTTGCTCTGTCACCACTGCTGTTTTGAGGAGGCCCTCAAAACTTGGTACCTTGTAAGCTCTTTGTTCACAACTCTCACACTTGGCATTCCCAGGTCTGGAGTAACGAGAGAGAGCCCGAACCGGAGTACACAGAGTTACTGTCTCGCCCAGCCGTAGTGATGAACTTGGCAGGCGCACTACCGCTATGCCCCTCATGCTCCTGATGCTACAGTGAAACTGGCCCGATCTATCCACTAGGAGCAGAGAAATCACCACTGTCCCATTAGGAAATCAACACTGTAACTTTGTTGCTGATTGCCGCAGAGCCACAGAACTGCTGCAGTTGAACTTGCAACCGAAATGTACTTGACTGACGAAGATTGGTCTGGATTGCGCTGGGGGTCAGTGAGTAATTGCAACCCTTACCGGTGGCCCCTAGAGCATCCATCCATGTTTATGCATGAGTGGCCCCTAAGGACCCCTCTCCTTTCCACAGCTAGCCTGAGTTAGCGAGCTATTCCCAATTCTTGGAACCTGCTCTGCCCTTTTGGGGAAACCCTCCTCGAATAGTGGGAATTTATTCGGCATTACGTCACCCACCTTCCTGAGCTGCTACAGACCGTACAAAAAAACCCATTTTGCCCATCTGCACTACTGCGTGTGCAATAGGCTCCTCTCATTTTAGGAACTGGACTGCCTTTCAGTTAGGATTCTGATTACTGCAGAATTGCCTAAATACTCTTTGCACTACCTGCTTCCTTCCCTTTTTAGGTTGTGGTCCCATAATGCATGGTGCATTGAAACACTTGTGTATAGGCGCGTTATAAATGCCATATCATATCATATCATATCATATCATATCATGTAACCTTTTAGGCCACTTGGTCTTGTATATATGTATATTGATAGGATTGTATTGGTTTAAAAGTATTACTGTGATTATTACTGTGTGTTGAACTTCAAAGGCCTTCAATAAATGTATTTGTATTTTTAATATCTATATATACCTGACTGGGAGTGATTTTTAAGTGTCCTTTACTCTGTGTGCTCATTGAGGTCTTTCAGTCACCCTCACCCCTCCTGAGACATAGGCCCTCATTACGACCCTGGCGGAAAGTGACTGACCTGACCGCCATAGCGTAAATAGCGTTTCCGCCATTGCACGACGGAGCAAAGTGCGGCTAATTCCGACCCATCGGGCATGAGCACTACGCCATGGCGGAAGTGAAAAGTCCGCGATGGCGGAAATGTCCCCAAAACGCCCCTCACCGCCGTCGTACGGCGCCCTAGGTGCAATTCCGCCACCCATCTTAGCGGTCACCGTAATGAGCGGCAATCGGAAAGTACGGTGACCGTAAATATACGGAAACGGAAGTAAAAACATGGTCCCGGAACGGGAAACAGCACGCCGTACACCTATAAAATCAGAATTCCCACACAACCATAAAAAATACTACCCTGAGACACATCCCAACCCGTCATCCACCCTAGTGAAAGCAATAAAAATGGGAAAAGTAGCGAAAAAAGCGTGCGACCGCAAGCGGCAGGTCCACTTCTCCCGTGAGGAACTCACCGTGCTCACAGAGACCCTCCAGGAGAATGCTGCCGTCGTCTTCTCGACGCAAATGACCAGGACGGCACTTGCGAACAAGAAGGCCATATGGGCCCTGGTGGCACAGCGGGTAAGTGCGGTGGGGACCGCACCCCGCAACCCACAGCAATGCAGAAAGCGATGGGACGACCTGCGGATACGCGTACGGAGCATACTATCCGCCAACCGTAACATTGCCACAGCTACCGGGGGAGGATCGGAATCACCCATCAAGTTGACCCCCTGGGAAGAAATCTGTGCCTCCACCATTGGAATGGAGAGTATAGAGGGAGTCGGAGGGATGGAGAAAGGAGTGCAGACATCCGAAGAATCAGGTAGGTGGCCCAAATAAAACAATGCTAAATCCACAATGTCCAACCATGTGAAGAACCATGTGTCCACATAGTGCAACAGTAACACATGTCCAGGAGAACGTCCACATACATTGGCCTGATAGCGCACTTTAAAACTCACATTAAATACATAAATAATTAAAAATCCTAAAAACACCCTCTACACGTGCAGCAGGCACACTCTAACTGCAGGCTGCAAAACAACTGCATCCTCAATCCACACAAAAATGAAACCACCTCCAAGGCCCCGACCCAAATCACCCTCAGGTACCACCCCATTGCATGTGATACATTGCCATTCCAATTTCCACAGACCCTTTAATAACGCTCGCCCTCCTTTACTCCACCACAGGGTCCGATTCAAACGACGAGCTCCAGGACACCCCTACCAGCACACCTGCAAAGAGGGCCAAGACCAACGGCCAAAGACCCTCCACCTCAGCTGCACGCATCAAGACACGGCAGCAGCACAAATCAAGTGGCAGCACACAGGAGGGAACTTCAACAGGCACCCCAGCAGCCAGCATGCCCACAACAGCACCACCACAGGTCCCCCCAATGGATGCCACAGAAGGCACTGCTTCTGGTGGCAGCAGCACCATAGGTGACACTGCATTAATGGCAGCATGCTCCGACACAGAAAACGGGGATGTCGAAGTAAGATCCATCCATGACCTGTCTCAATCCCCCTGTTTGTTTCATCCCGTACACCATGAGGATACCACGCAGGGGCACCCACAAGACAACGACTGGCCATCCCCCACAAGCCCTGTGGCAAGGCAACATGAGGTGACCAGCCCCTCTGTGACACCACCGCAAATGGCCATGGCACAGCAGAGGCAACAGTCCCTCGACCAGGTGATCGTGCAACAGCAGCAACTGGCCACGCTCCTCAAGGACCATGCTGATGAATGTGGGGGTACTAAGGCAGCCATAGAAACATCAACTGAGACACTTAGGGCAGAAATGGAGAGAAGCACCGAGAGCCTGAGAGTACAAATGGAGAGAAGCACCGAGAGCCTGAGAGTACAAATGGAGAGAAGCACCGAGAGCCTGAGGGGGGAACTGCATGCGATGTCCAAAGACGTATGTGCTGAACTTGCCGCTGTGCGCCGTGTGCTCACTGAGCTCTCACAAACCCTTAGGGACATGCATGGACGTGAGCAGGCAGAGACATCATCCGTTGCAAGTTCCGTCCAGGGCAGCCCCCAACGTAGATCTGGGAGGAACCTGCGCTCCACAGGCAGGGGTGCCCCTGATACCCGGAGAGGGGGCTTGCAATAGCGTCTGCCCACTGACAATGAGCATCTTTGGACACTGGTGTTCGGGGGGGAGGTAGGAGGGTGGAGGGGGTGTGTTGTGCTCACTTGGGTGGCGGGTCGATGGGGTGTGTAACAAAATTTCACATATGCTATAAACATTGCACAATCATCCAATGAGATGTGTGGACATTGATCTTTGTGTACAAGGCCTTTATAGGCGTACAGTCCATATTGTGCATGTTCCAGACACACACAGTGCCACAAGTCCCGTGTCCATGTATCAGCCACCAGGCGTGAGTGCTAGAAGCATGAATCTATGAGAATCTGACGAATGTCACGGCCCTCCTGTGCCTCGCAGACTCCTTGAGGTGCTGCCACATCCCCACCCTCATCATGACCATCTTCAGGTGCTTGCAGTTCTGCGTCAGGGGGCATGGGCACATTTCTACGTACGCACATGTTGTGTAGCATGACACATGCCATGACCATCTTAGCAACCTTCTCATGGCGGTACAGGAGTGCCCCGCCAGACCTGCTGAGGCAGCGGAAACGAGTCTTCAGTAGGCCGAATGCCTGTTCTATGACTACACGGGTACGTGAGTGGGCATGGTTGTAGTCCTCCTCATGCTGGTTCTGTGGGTTCCTGAGTGGTGTAAGGAGCCATCTCTTCAGTGGATACCCGGCATCACCTGTATGTGGACAATAAAGGATGTTTGTGGAATGACATTGCTACGTACGCACCCCCCCCCTTCCTGCCAGGTCATTGCCGCATCACATACCCCACATTATCATGCATGAAATGAGACTCACCGAGTAGCCAGGATCTGTTCCCTGCGTGTCGCTCCATGTAGCGTGGTATTGTAGAGTTCCTCAAGACCATAGAATCATGGGTTGATCCAGGAAATCGGGCACAACAATGTGTAATGATCCTGTTGGAGTCACACACCATTTGTACATTGAGGGAATGAAATTGTTTTCGGTTGCGGTACTGGGCCTCCATGGAATGTGGGACGACCAATTCCACATGGGAGCAGTTGATGGCACCAATGCAACCCGGTATGCCGCCAAGTGCATGGAATCCCACTTTTGTGTTCGTAATTTCCTGCTCCGAGCGTGGTAGAGAGATGTAGTCGTCTGCGTGCTTCAGGAGGGCATCGAGCACTTGCAATAGTGTCCGTGAGAACACTGGCTGTGAAATGCCATGCAACAGTCCGACTGTGTGCTGGTAGGTGCCTGTGGCCAGGAAGTGGAGTACAGACACCACCTTCAGTAGGGGTGGGATGGCGGTTGGGCTATCTATCATGCTGACAAGGTCAGCCTGTGTCATGTCCACAATGGCGGTTATGGTGTCCCGGTCCAAACGGTAGAGGGTGTGGATCTGCTCATCAGTGAGGTTGAACGGATGAGCTCTGAGGCGTGGGATTGCGGGCTGCCTGCGTGGTGGTAGTGGCTGTGCTGGCGGGCCTTGCTGGCCCTGCCTTGCCCTCCTCCTCCTCCTGCGTCTCCTCTGTGCGGCCGGTTGTTGTAGTAGTTGGTGTTCGTCTTCTTCTTGAAGTTGGAGTACTTGCAGTGCTATCAGGTCCCCCAGGGCCAACATCGCTAGTCCTGCCGGTAGCATTTTGGAGTGGGTGTGGTTGTGGGAGGGGGTTGGGTGTGCAATTTATGTGTTTTCAAGCTGTATTGCCTCCACCTGTGGTGATTCATTCCACCTGTGCAAGCTGCAATCCCCTTTGGGCGAGCACATCCCGCACACAACGCTGCAATTTGACGCATGCCATCTTGCTATTACAATCATGTATTTGATCCCGATGGCAGTGAAATATTGGTTCATATGTTCATTCTGCTATGGTCCCATTGTTTCACATACTATCTTTGCAGTCGCGAACAAACTTGTGAAGGGTCAGTGGAATGTTGTACTCGATTAACGGTGGACCCTCATGCAGCACTGTACCTCGGTTCACCGACGGGCGGGGCGTCCCATTTGTGAGTGAAGCCAGTTTGCATTTTCACACATTGCCGCACTACATGGATGAATTTGTGATTTCTCAGCGGTCACAGATGCCTTTTCGACGTGATGTTGCAAATGAGGAATTCGAAGGACGGCGCTTTCGGTCTTCAGCTAGCGGCGAGGAGACGCCCACAGGTCTGACTGCAAATATTACGTTCTATTGTTTAATGTCCTTGGGACAGGGGCCATGGCGAGAATGCAATGATTGATATGAATAGTATGGGATGCGCAATAGCGTAGTGGACGATAAGGCAGGACGTTCCCAAATACATGTTACTTCACAACACTGGAATTCCGGGCTGGAGCACAGTGGATTTTGCAGACTGCATTACGCACAGACTCAATGGAAATTTCACATGTTATGTGAGTAAATAATCCGGCGTTTTCATACCGGGATGAGGGAATGATGTATGGATGCATGGACAGATGATTTGATGGAGAGTTTGCCATGTACAGGGCTTTTTGGAATCTATCCACCTCCCCTGCGCTATGTGATGCAGAGCTGCCATAGTGGGACCATCGTCTATCTGCCCTTGTTGAACCCTCCCTGTCTCGACGCGCCTTCAAACACTTGTGTCTATGCACGTTACTAATCCCATCGAATGGATTCTGTTTTGACAGACGCATGCACACAAACACTCGTTTGTAATAGTGTTTTCACCTCGATTTTTATAGTTATGATTCGCAAGTGATTTTTGGGTGGGAATAATCCTTTGGAGTGGGCTAGCATGCATATGGCTGTAGATTTAGTGTGATCATTGAAGTGAGTAATACAAATCAAGTTCTGATGGCCATACTATTTTTTTTCATTTCATTTGGGTGACAGGTATCTCCTCCCCTTTTGCCGCTGCCATCTGTATGCCACTCCTGCAGATGGCTTTTACTCCCGACACCTGCTGCTTCGAGTTAATCAGTGGAGCACCATTACAATCTTATGGGACGATCGCCAATGGGCCACATGCCCTTACGCAGTACTAGTGGCTAGGAGCAACATTTCGACCTTTCAGCTGGACTAGTGCCTACCTAATGGGACGGCCCTGCGGTTCTAGGCGCTTCCATGTTGGCTTTTTGAACGTGAATGTAGCCCCTGTGTACCATGAAGGAACAGGGCGTCACACAAGAAGAAGCTGGTCATTTATTGCGGATGCAGCCCACAATAATGAAATATATTTTGGAGTTCATGACCTAATGGCTGTATGGGCTTGGTGATTTTGTGGTGCATTAAATTTCTATTCTGATATTAACCGTGTAGCGTTCTTCTTTGCAGGTAATGTAGCATATCCCTATTTGTGGAGCGATGTATTGTGAGAAGATCTGCATTGGGTTCCGGCTTCTGAGTATAGTTGCGTGGTACTGTACTGGGCGCGTTTGCCTACGAAGCCCAGTGTGGTCAGGGATAGGGGCTACCATTATGACTGTTTTAATGATGTCATGCTCAGGGGCGGGGGATTAGCTTTTGTGTAACAGATGCCGGTCAGCCAGGTGGATTGGTGGAATGATGTGATTATCAGAATATGGCTGGTCACAGGTGCCTGTGTTTGCGTGCGTTTCTTGGAGGGAGACTGAGGTCATGTCCATTGGAATAGCTTCTGTATTCGTGCCATCTGTGCCCTGCAGCTCCCATTGGCCCCTCTTGAGATGAGCCTGGCTGCTCAGTCACTCTGCCAACTTGTGTGGTACATGCTTATGCTGATGGTTGGTTTGTTTACTGGCAGGAGTACAGGGCTGGTGCAGTCTCCCTCAGGATACTGCTTTGAATGTTGCCTTACACTGGTGTCAGTCGATGGGGGGGGCCTGTTTTTGTTTGTCTCATATTTCAGTTCATGTTGCTGGACTTGAACCTTCACATGCCTGTGCTGCATCAGTGCGGCAATGGTGCCATGGCAAATATGGATGGCCACTCACAAGGCACTTGGAGCCCCTAGATTCATTTGTTCGTTGGCATGCATGGGTGACTTGTACATTTCACTGGTTGCATTGTGTGACTTCATTGCACCTACGAGGAGTTGTGCAATGTGGCCAGGGAGTGGTGTACAGGCACTCAGTAGGGCCGTTTACGGTTGATTCGCGATGCCGTACTTCTCACCATGGCGGAATGGTACTTTCCGCCATGCTTGATGGCGTTAGGTACATGTCCGCTAGGGTCAGAATTCGCGTACCGTTGCGCCATGGTGGTAATTACGGTTTGGCATGGCGCGCGTGCGCGTACTTGGTGCAGTTAGCGTTGGCGTTCACTACGGTGTCGCTAATGGCATCGTACTTTACGGTGACGGGTCATAATCGCACCGAGCGCTATTCGATGGCGGTATTGCATTTCCGCCATCGTTTTTCGATTTCCGCCAGGGTCGTAATGAGGGCCATAGTCTTCACCGCCGCCAATGCTACCTTGATTGGCCTGGCTTGTCCAGAAGGTTACCCTGTTCCAAGAAACCAGCTGGCCTCCTGAACCTCTGCCCACCAGGTCACAGTTCCGAAATCCATCTTAACAGTGCACTGTGCTGTTAGGCTAGTTGGAAAGACAGTCTGGAATTACCTTCAAGACATCAAGCCCTACAAAGCAGTGGCCTCACCTGGCAACATAGTCTCAGTGACCGACAGGGCCAAAATTCAGGACCTCGATGAACTACAAGTGCGTGTGGATCTCACCGGGTTAGGGAGACCCAGTAACCTCATGGTTAGGCGATCCCAAACAGCAGAAGTAGCAACTGGAGTACTTGTGCAGATAGACTAAGGATACACTGTCTGTTTGTTATTTTTCTTTTCACACACACAGGTTGACACAAATGTGTGGGGAATGTATAGCTTGTTTTCCTGATGTTACCTTCCACCCATCACCCTGAAACATTCTCTTACCATTTGTGCACTATATAAGGAGTCCCAGATGATCTCCTGCAGTATATTATCTTATGTTTGTAGAGTATTTGGACCATGTATACCTACAACCTGTGCACAGTGAATTCCCAATGTTGGTTACATTGAGAGACCCTTCAGTAAGGAAAGCCTGGGAGGAGGTATTTGCCTTTGCAATTAGTGATTATTTGGTCCGCGGGGCTTGAGGGTACTGACAAATACTAGCACAGTAATGGCTTCTCTTGTGAATTTCAGGCAGGCAATGTTATTACCTTGCTGCAGGGATCAAGCAGCGTAAGTGGATATGAAAGAAACAATAAAGAACATTATTATTATGTCGTGTCTATTAATTTCCAGTATTTTGGCAATTATATGTTGTTGTTACCACTACGGCTGAACCCTATACTAACATTCCCCCGAACCAAGCAGGAGGGACAACCATGTCAGATGGGCGGAAAGACACTGCTAATAAGATAAGGAAAAGTAAGCGCAGTGTTGACCCAGACATGAAGGGAGTAGAAATGTATCTCGCTGACACTGCTCGAGTTTGCAATCCAAACCACCAGGGAGAGCAGTTATTTCTGCTCTCTAATCCCCTACATCATGAGTGCCTCTAAAACGTTCATAGCAACTGAAATACCAGCAGCAAGAACGCAGTGCCTGATGTATCTCGCAATGGAGCAAACGCGAGGAAGATTCCAAGGGAAGACAGCAGCATTGAGATGGATGTCCAAAGGGACATTGCCATATGAAGATAATTACATAAAGAGATTGGACATGATGAACAAATACTGGCAGCTAGATGAGGCTATACAGTACATAACTGACAGATCTGACAAGGGAGAGACTATCACACTGAAGGAATTGCCAAATCCTTGGACGAGAGAGTGAAGGAAATAGCAGGAGAGCCTGGATGCTGCGAAAGGCCACAGATATTAGTGTATGGACCAGGGTACAATAACGCTGGATGGCAAGGTGGAGTGGTGGGGAGCAAGGCACTGAAACTAGCCCAGTCATCAGTGAACAAAGTGCAGGAAGATAATGACAAGTGCATGAATGAATGGGTTGCGAGCGCAAAGTTGCTGACATGGGTAGAAAATGAAGCTGGACGGATACTAATGATTCCCCTGAAGACGCCAACCCAGTGCTATCAAAACAATGGCGATGTTGAAGTTGGCGAGAATGTAGGCTGCAAGAAAATTGAACAACTCACAGCAATGAGAGCAGGAACAGCAGTGCTGATGGATAACTACTGGGTGTGTGGATTAAAGGTGTATGAGAAGTTGTCACCTGAGTGGGGAGGAGTATGCTTGTTGGTACACATCAACATGACTTTGTTGGTTGTTCCCAAGAAGGATGTGAAGCTTGATGACTTCCCAAAGATGAACAACAGCAAAAGAAGTAAGTGATTGGTAAAGTTAGCACTAACAGCCCAGATAGAGAAAGCGGAGAAGCAGGGTGGATTGAGCAGGGTAAAACGAGGGGGGAATTATTTCTCAGAGGCATCAGAAGCAGCACTGGACAGGATCCCAGCAGAACACAGACTGTTTAGCAGAACACACATGTTTTTTGCATCAAAAATACCAGGAATACAGACATACACAAATGCAAAGTGGTTACAGATCACTCATTGGGAGCTGATGGTAATGATTAACTAGAGGGTGAATGGGTTCAATGCTATAAAAGAAGAGCTCAGAGCAAAAAGGTTGTCAGCACTCCAGAATAGATATGTTTTGGATCTCCTCAAACTATGGAAGGAGGAGTTTGCGGAAAGATAGGGAGTTCCTGTTGCACATTTACACCAGCTAACAACAAAGATAATGAAACTCTTGCAGATGCAGTAGCGCAGTTGGCACAGATGCATGCAAAAACAGAAGATGAAGCATGAGGAACAGGGAAGGACAAGAGCTGTCTAGCATACATATGGTCATGGATGCCATCATGACTGTCAGACAGACTGAAGGTGATAGCAGGAGCCCCTGTGCTGGTAGCAGCATCAGTGTGCAGGTTCATGATCTGCATGGCACGGTGCAAGAAAACAACAGAAGAGGCTATTTGAATGCAGATCTTGATGTATGTGAAAATAGGAGGAACAAAAGATGAGATTGTTGCAGAACGAGATAAGCTGATATTGAACATTGTGCAGTGTGATCTATTTCCAGCAGGGACCATAAAGCTGGACAATCCACATGATCCAAAATATTATGAAGGGAAGTGGGTTTGGTGCAACCCAGAAGGAGTATGCTGTTAAATGCACTGGTCATTCGACGACCACACAAACTATTATGGACACCTCAGAAGAATAACGGAGATATGAAAGCCCAGAGCAAAAGGACTGTCATTTAAGGATGTGGTCAGCAAGTCTACCAGAGGGGGGACTGAAGAGGCCTGGGGAAATTCGCCTCTCCTCCCCCTCTTATAAGATATATGACACAGAAGAAGGCCAGGAGATACCGTGAAAGCCCATACTATTTCGGACCTATTGCTAGTGCTCCAATGATAGACAAGTATGTCAAGAGATACTCCCTCAGCCAGCTTTACAGGCCAGTTGCGGTACATGTCTACCTCAGAGTGGATGAGATGCCCCAGACTGCAACTAAAGAGACCTCAATTGACAGTTTTGATTAAAGCACCAAGAAGCCATGTTACTGATGTCCTTAGAGACACCACGATTTAGCAGCATTAGACCTGAAGCACACGTGCCATCTGCACATTGGGATACAAACACTCACTCGAATACATGAAGAACATGAGCGTATCGTTTTATAGATAGAGGACGGATGCATATGCATACTGTCATTGCTTTTATTATTTTGTCATTAGGTAAATGTAGCAACGCAGAAACCACAAGAAGCAAGAGATCCTGAGTAAAGCTTGCAGATGCTTATATGAAAATAACCTTATGGAACTGCAGGAACACCCATGGGACATGACAAAGTCAAGTGTGACTAACATATGGAGAGTATATAATAGTATGGACACTGTAGGAACCGCATAATGGTTTAGGAACATTACAGCAAGGCACAAGCCTCTTAGCCAGAGCTGAGCTGATTTGAATTCAGGCTGGACAAGAACAAATGTGTGAGATGGGACCTGCTGCCAGCCCTTCAGTTACTGATGACATTCCATTCCCTGAATGACAGTTTCACCAGCTGCAATAAATGTGAATACTTCTTCATAATTCAGAGCTGCAGAGCTCCAAATCATGGCATTTCAACACGTGATCCGGCCGACTCAGGCAATGGACAGCAGCAGTGCTGGGAAAGGGAGCTGATGGCACGCTGCCAGACAGAAGCTTGCAACAAAGATGTTACAATGTGAGACAAGTCTTGCACAAGATGAACAAGTACTCTCATAGATTAAGGTGGTATACACAAGTTACAATACAGACACATAGTCATTCTCACTACCCTGAAAAGGTACACCAAGAGCTGAGAACCTTTGCGGATTCCAAGCCTGGGGACATCAACTCAAGCCAACCATAGTTCAGTATCCTAGGGGTGGGTAGCAACGGGCAAGAACCAATGGCAAGACCCTCACACTGCAACATTGTTAGAGATAGCAATTTGGTGATGGACCAGGCCAGCCACCTGACATGCGAGAGCCAGTAGATTAATATGTATAGTGTCCACTATCGGTGGACTATTACTCAGTACCCAATCCAGCAGTTCGATACGTTTTCTGGAGAGGGGCCCAGGTTGTGATGTCACTCTGACATGATTTTAGGACAAAACTGGCCTGCGAGCCAGGAGACGTTGAGTGCTCCACGGATTTCTTCTATCCTTGTACTGATCCCTGTCGGTTTTGCTGTAATAAACCGCAGTTTGAACTTGCCATCTGACTGGGCCTATGTTCCTTTTGGGGAAAATGTTGGGCATTCCAAGAGTCTGCAAACTCCTCGTGGCCCTCTGGTCTACTTGGGAGTTTGTCCCAAAAAACCCACTGTCAGCCCTCTGAGAGTCAGCCTTTCATAATGAATAGTATGCCTACTAAATCATTGAAGAGGACATCTTAGATCTTACAGTAATGTATGGCCCCAGAACAAGTATTGATAAGGAGTCACTGGTTCCGACATTTTCATCAAGACTTTTTTATTTTGAGAGAAATTGTCCAGGTTGTTTTTTCTTAGAAGGGTTGACTTCTGGAGATTTCTGATTGTTACAAAAACAATACAGACCCATTCAACATAGCATAGTGTAGGTGTGATTCAAGAATTTGAACAATAATTCATTCAAATTTGAGTTTCAAAACCAACAGGGTGCTATTGTTTATAAGCACCTAGGAGCACATATTACCATAATTGTCATACCAGAACCCCAGAATGCAGAGAAGTTACTGCTAGAATATTTATTTTATTCATATATTTTATGTTTTTTTTAATATACACCTTTTAATAAATACCACGGAAAAGTAATTTTGTATGCATTTTCAAGGATGACCCCTTCAAAGTAAACACCCTGAGGCCATGTGTTTAGTAGATTTCAGATTGTTGCCATCATTTTCAAAGAAATAGTCTGTGTAGATTCTTCTTAGAGTCTGGTTGATCCTCTTGCATCCAGTGAATATTAGTGGTTGGGCGGTATTTAGTGATAAAAGATGTAATCTGTGTTGAATCCTAGAGTGAAATGTTTCTGGTTGTTTGTTTGTTTAGTAGTGGGGGCTCAGTGGTGGAGGATAAGAGTAACAGATGGTCATTGTTGCTCCGTTTGCTATGGAGAAGTCATATGTGCATTGAGTTGATGATGTGCAGTGAGTCCAGACACGTGTTAAAAGTCTAGGAATGGTGACACAGTATATTGACATAGAAGACATTGTGGGGTACATTTATAAGCCCAGCAGAACTCCTCTACATCACAAAATTGCATTTTCAGCAGTACCAGCAGAATGGCTGCGCTGGCTCTGTTGAGCACCATTGCATTGCACCAAAACTGCATTTTGCAGTCACCGAAATAATGGCTGCACTGTCTTTGCCAAGCACATATGGGGCAAGATGGAACATGGAACACCCCGAGAAAGGCTGCCAGTGTTTTCCTTATGTGCACCAAAGAAAAGAATTGAAAACCAGCGCTGCTATGCTGTTGGCTCAAAATTTCCCATTGAAAAAGGAAATATTTAGCATTTAAAATGACTGCGCCCTGATGCTCTTTTCCACTGTTTCAAAGGTACACAGTTCTGTTCCAGTGAGACCCAGCTATGTACATCCATATTCAAGTTGTGCTCCAGAACAAAGAGGGCATTTCTCATTTAATGACAGGCTGTGTCAGGCAAGATCTGTGAAATAGAAAAGAACTTGACTTCAGCCACATGGAAAACAAATGCTTTACTTTGCAACATTATTTCACAGCTAAACTCTTCACAAAAAGCCCTCTTTCCTTGCTCATGTCAGTTGCAAAATGACCTTTATTTGAACAGATGCCTGTGCATTAGAAACATGACTGGGAATTTGGAAAGGTTCAGAAAATGAATGTGAGGAAGGCTGCATCGTAAAGTGACAGACAAGGAAAATTAACCATGTGTAAAATGCTGTTCTTTCTTACAAATGTCTTTTTAAAAGTAAATTGTTGAATTAAGGTCCTGTCCTTGCAAAGAAATGTGAGGGGTGTTTGTTTTAAAACAAAAGTAAGATATTTAATTCCAACAGTTTTGCTTTCTGGTTCAGGAAAGAAAAATAAGAAAAAGAAATGTGCTGATGCGATAGAACAGTTTTTTATTTCCTGGCCTGTCTTCAAAGGACTTTGGTTCCTGGGAACAGGATCTGCCTCCCATCCGGTGGACATATGAATAGGTAATGGTGGTGGATCTCGCACCCTCATCAGACTCTGTGGCAGTGCTCCGACACAATGGATTTCTGGAACATATAGATGTGACTTTTTAGCAGCACCTCCCCTCAACTCAAACTGGGGAGCTTCAAAGGCAACTCCAGAGCAACATTGGATTCAGACTGGCTAAAACCTGACATTTGACGGGGGTTGGGAAATATGCCCTTATTGGGAAGACAATGATGGCCCATTTGGGGCAAAAGACTGTTCTGAATAAATAAACTTTAAGACTTTTATTTCTGCAACCGGAAAACGCAGTAATACGACAGTTTAACAGTTTAAATGTAATTTTGGTGGCATTAAAACAACACACAGGAGCTTTCCCTAGCATGTAGGGGACGCAAACGGCAGAAAAATGTAAATCATGGGAAAAGTATACATGGTGCCACTTTGAAATGTAATGCAAACATGCTTTGTGATAATAGGTACATATATCTAAAATTGTAGAATTTTACATGAAGCGGTTCCCACTAGAAATGGCAAAAGATTATTAGAACGGCGAAATGATATCATACAAATGTGGGAATTGGAATGACATGTTCAGTGTAAACTCTATAATCTGCCTATATGATTTCAAAAGTGCCATAACTGTAAAAAGGTGCAATTTATGTCAGAACTGATTTTGACTAAAAGAACTGTGGGAGGGCCGTGGGCATTGTAAACACACATCATAAACCTGATGTCATGTCTCTGAATTCCAACCGGCTGACAGGAAGGCGATAACAGTAAACTCGGACCAATCCAGTTGTTAGAGGCATGTCAAGCCAAAGGTCTGCCCCATAGTAAATCCTGTGATGTCACCCGCCTTATAAAAGCTGGAAGCTCACAGAGACAGAGAACACTCTCTTCTGAATTTTCCAGCTCCTGCGTATCCAGATATTCCATATTCATCCTGCAAGACTCCATATTCCACTGCCAGGCCAGAGCATAGCTGACCCTATCCAGCCTAGCATGTTTGAACAGGTAGGCCACTGCTCATCAGAGATTCATGGACGGGCATCCCTGTATAGATACAAAAATATTATGGCTGATGTCTCTGACCAGGAAGCCTCCTATGAGGAGAAAGTCAGCGAATTAGGCCTGCAGAAACATTATCTCCAAAGTGACAATTTGGTTCGATTTGCAGAAAAATAGCATGAAATGAGGTCCCAAAAGAGCATTCTGAAGACCTCCATCCAATTAGGGTAGTGGGGGGGTGATCCTCCGCCAACCCTGGAAGCAGGGAGGAGTCAGAATACTACTCTCCTGTGCGCCACAGGGGAGAAGAAACTAGGCCCCACCATTCTACGAGCCCCTTACAAGCTCACAGAATCAGGGAGCGCCTAGAAGATCATTAGGGGACCTCAAACAGTAGCGGCGTTGAGTCTGAAGGTGAGTGGACTCAGGAGACGTGGCAAAAGAATGCAAATAAACAGAGGAGAGTTCTCGTGAAAGACCCCATTAGGCAGATCAAGGCTATTAGGAATTTCGTAACACTGTACCATAAAAACTAAAAATATTCTGTCTGGGAGCATCTGGAACTCTATGAACAAATGATGACACTTTTCACATCAAAGATAGCCAGAACTGCATAGATTATGCCAAATGGACGTTCTCTTTGGAGTACTACAGCTTCTTAGCTGACTGGAAGATCAAAACCATTCAAGATGGCCCACCTATAAGGATGCCATCTTGAAACACTTTTCTGCCCACAGAAACCCCCAGGAGGCTTGCAAAGAGGCCTACAATTTGCAATGCGGAGAAGATCAGGCCCCAACAGAATTTGTGCAGGAGCTAAAACGCGCCTTTGCACAAACTACCAGGCAGGTGCGCACCAATTCCAGAGAATTCATAACCACCTATTGTCATGCGCTCCCAAAATACATAATGACCCAACTGGTGAGGGATTTTCATGACAAAAGATCCCTGGACTGGGTAATAGAGCCGGCTACCCGGATCTATGAGGTCCAAAAACCTGCAGAAAATAAAAACCAGATAAAAAACCCCAAACCACCCAAAACCCCCGCTGCTGCAAAGGCGGCGGAGGTGAAGGTTGCCCCCATTTTAGACCTAGAAATGGGGGGGCCTAAAAGCAAACCGTCCCAAAATCAGCCAAATCAGAGGCAAAGAAGGCCATCTGATCAATCAGCAACAGGTGGCAGTCAGGGAGGTAACCCCACCAATTGGACCCCTAACTCTCCTGATTACATAGGTCCCAGGTACTATGACAACTGACCTATCCTGCGGTATGTATGGACTCCCCCACCCAAGAGGGGATCCAACCAAGTGAGTACTGCCCCAGGGAACTTCCCTCCTAACTTCCCTGAGAAGGGCATTAATCCCCCAAATCCAGGGTTAAGTTTCTTTCCCCGGTATCTAACAAACCCCAACCTGCAGGACAACCCTCCTTTCTTTCCCTGGTTTCGGAAGTCCAGACCACCCAATCCGGGAGAGGGAAGGCCAAGGGTGGAGGGTTACCAAGGGAATCCCCAATACCCAAGTTATTCGGGGAGAAGGGATAGTTTTCCCTTCCCGAGAACCACCTAGACATGAACAAAAACCCCCGTACCAGCCGTAACGGGTGTCCCAACTGGAGCGCCAGGTCCAGAACCTAACTCAGGATCTGACTCGCAGAACACTGAGATGAACATGGTGGTTCAGAACCCCTCAAACCAAGGATCTGGCACCCCCAGAACACTTACGGGGAGCGAACCCCGACAACTCACTGGTTCTAGAGGAGGAGGCATCGGGGAAGGGGAGTGTAAAGCCCTAGAGGCAGCTTCCTTCCTCACCCGCGAAAAGCCACTAGACACCCCGGAACCAGAACTAAAATCTCCTGCCCCCGAAAATCTCCAACCCAGGGAACAGAGGGTATGTAGGAGAAATAAAGACATCAAAAGGGCCCATTTTTGGAGGAAGTTAGTGTCCTCCAGTTTGAAGGGCAAGAATCCTTAGAGGATTCTGGGAATAGAATCTTCTCCTTCAGGGATTGGGGAATTCCTCCAAAAGAAAAATGGGCCCCAAGGGATCTGAGTGAAGACTGGTTGGGTGTAGGGACTGATTCATAGTCACCCATCCCTGAATCCCAGAATTGTCATCCTGAGAAAAAAATATGAATGGAGGGATCCTCCCCACAAACCGGTTCTAGTGACTGCTACCAGGTAAGAGGGGGCAGCACAGAGCTAATGGAAAACGGGGATTCCAAAATCCCATCTATTTCAGGATGCAAAATTTTTATTACTGATTCCCAGACTCCAGCACCGAAAATTTACCAAAACTTCACTGTGTCGGAGTCCAAAATAAAGAAATTGACCAGCCAACTTGCCCAAAATGGCCATTACCTTTGCCCATTTGAGGAGAAGGAGGGGAGATTCTATGCCCCCATTCCAGTGCAAGGGCAATGTGCATTTTCAACACTGCTGTATACTGGATCCCAAGCCACTCTTCTGTCAAAAAGGCCTTTTGAGCAGCTAAATTCAGGAAGGGGAGAGAGACACCAGATCCCTCTCACCCCTCTTCCTGGACAACTCCAGAACTTTGACAGGAGTGAAATTCCTGTCGAGGGGTCTGCGGATCTGGAAATAAAAATTGGGCGACATAAGGTGAAACACCCGGTCATAGTCGTGACTCCAGAGGGAACCCCCTGTCTATTAGGGAATTACATCCTTCGCAGGTTGTCTCCCCTAATAGACTGTGTGAACAAGGTCCTCTCAGACTA
The DNA here is from genome assembly GCF_040938575.1 of Ambystoma mexicanum. NCBI lineage: Eukaryota > Metazoa > Chordata > Amphibia > Caudata > Ambystomatidae > Ambystoma > Ambystoma mexicanum. The sequence continues at coordinate 683,895,477 of NC_090931.1, read as the reverse complement.
ACAGGCCAATAAAATTTAAACAGAGTGTCAACCTTGTTAGTTTAAATGGCACATGCCACATGGTTAAACAGAAATCTGATAATATTGAGTTTCATTTCCGAAATAATCAAACACCTGACGTTACAGTGATTGCTGTAGGACAACAAACTGATGATGGGAGCTCCTCTCCATTCCTAAAAATCAACCTTCCTTCAAATTTCAAGAGGCATTCCACACTGGAAGGAAATACTTTGAAATTGTATACCAATTCAGAATCTGAAAATACCAATTCTATAGTCAAAAGTTTGTTTGTTTATGTTTGTTTATTTATTTATATTGCGCACCAGACCCGAGGGTATAAGGGCGCAGGAGCAGCAAGGTTATTCTCAGCTTGGTTACATTGCTGTACAATAGTTACAGTGTGTACATAGATACATATTTACAGTGTGTACATGGTTAAGGCAGTTATGACAGATGCAGTGATAAACATTTTACGGTTGAGCATATTTACATAGTATACATAGGGTAGGCAGATAGGTTATCGGTCGTTGTCCTTTATCCACTGAACGTAGTTGCGTCTAAAGGGGGGGTAGGTTTGAGGTGTCCTTAAGGAAGGTAGCGGTGGGCTGCATTTTTAAGCATTTATGAGTTAATGAGGCTATTTTGAGTAGGATTTTGTCAGTGGTGGTGAGCCAATTATGGGCTCTTCTAATGTTGGAAATGTGTTCTCTCTTAGGGATGCTGAGCACTACCCTAAGAGCATTGTTTTGCAGAGTCTGGATTTTATTTGTAACATATTTATTGGCTCCTACGTATAGGGCGTTACAATAGCACAAGGGCTCTGGCTAGGGTAATGCAGCTCTGGGTGGATAGGAAAGGTTTGGCTGCTCTTATTAGCTTACATGTGTATGCTGTAGAGGATGCCATGGAGCTAACCTGTTCGTGGAAGGAGAGGGAAGAGTCTAGATAGATTCCTAGGGTTTTCACTTCCTTGGCTACCTTGATAGAGTTGCCATCTATGATGAAGCTGGTGTAGTTGTTGTCCAGTTTATTTAGGTTGGGGGCGGAGCCGAGGATAATGAGTTCAGTCTTGTCATCATTCAGGCATGGACTGTGGGAGGCCATCCATGCCTGGATGATGAGGTACACCCTGTTCACCAAGGCCAAATCCTTGTTGTAATCTCCCTTCAGCGGGATGAGGATCTGGGTATCATTGGCATAATTAGTGTAGGTGATACCCAGACCGTCAAGATCATCAAACAGGGGCTTTGTGAACACATTGTACAATGTGGGGGAGACGCATGACCCCTGAGGGACCCCGCAAGTGATAGGGGTGGGGTCAGCGGATGCTGAGGCAGAAAATAAACGCATAGACCTGTTGTTCAGGAAGGACTCAATCCAACCGATGGCTTCTTGGGAGAAGTGGGCTGCTGAGTCTAGGTGGTTGCAGAGAATTTTGTGCTCTACTAAATCAAATGCTACAGAGAGGTCAAGTAGAAGTAGTAGAGCAGTTTCCTATTATCTCTTAGGGTATCAATTTGAGCCTTAAGATCAATGAGGGCAGTCTCTGTCCCGTGTTGGGGTCTAAAGCCTGATTGCCGGATTCCTAGGAGATGGTTTAGTTTGAGGTTTTGTTGTATTTGTAGGTACGCTGTCTTGTCGAGTATTTTGAGCAAGAAAGGGACTGTAGTGATGGGTCTGTAGTTAGTAGGTGTGGACGGGTCTAGGGAGGGTTTTTTGAGTAGAGGGAGAACCCAAGACTCTTTGAGATTGTTGGGGATGATGCCTGAGGAGAAGGAAGCGTTAATAAGTTTGGTAATGAATGGAGAGAGGTCTCTTGCCGCATCTTTAATAATTTGTAATGGGCACGGGTCGCCTTGGCAATTGGAAGGTTTGAGACTGAGGATAATTTTTTCCACTTCTAACATGGAGACTTTGTGGAAGCTGAAGCAGGGAGGTGGGTTGGGTGTAGGGATATGGGGTGTAGGGCGGGTGGGGGTGTTGGTGGAGTTGGTCGCATTAGTTAGGGATTCTTTCTTGTTGTTAATTTTGATTTGCAGGCCTGCGACTTTGTTGGAGAGGGCGTTTTGGACATTGGTGCACCATTGTTTATCTTTCACACATGTGTCCGGGATAGGGACAGGTGTTTCCAGTTCTTTGATGATGTTAAACAATTCTTTGGTACTGGAGTTAGCTTGTGCTATTCTCTGGTTAGCGATTGTGATTTCTTTTTTGTACGTGGAGGCTATTTTATTGAGGATCAACTTGTTGTCTAGGTGATTGTCTCCAAGCTTGTTCCTTTTTGCGTTTCTCTAATCTAAGAGCTTTTAAGTGGGTGGATAACCAAGTGTTTAAGTGTTTTATCGGTTTGCTTTTTCTCAATTTTAGTCTAAGGCTGCTTGCATGATTTTGTTGTAACCTTCTATGAGGATTGGATGGATTGGAGGTAGCTTCAGAGGAGGATGAGGGGGGATGAGTTTTTCCACTGTGATGTTTTTCTTGTTTCTCGTGGGGATAGCTGTGGCTAGTAGGTTATTGGAAGTGGGGCGAAAGGCTTCAAGGGTGAAGGTGAGGAGGTGGTGCTCGGACCACGGTTGAGGGGAGTCGGCAGTGATGGAAACCACACATTTATGGTCTGCTACCCAGTCAAGGGTTCTCCCTTTATTGCGGGTAGGAGTGTAAACTCTTTGGGTAAAGCCTAATTCTGACAAGGTATTGTCAATGAGGGTAGCCTGGAGGTCTTTGAGGTCTTTTAGGCCTAGGTTAAAATCACCTAAGATGAGACTTTGTGAAGTGTTTTTTAGACTATTGGTGAGGATAGTGGTGAAGTCTTCCTCGAAGGAGCCTAAGGGTCCAGGAGGTCTGTAGAATAAATGTATGGTGATAGTTTGAGAATTGGCAGTAGGCAGCTTAGCTGAGAGCGATTCGCAAGATGTGAGGTTGTTTGTGGTGTCAAGTCTAAAGTTGAGGTGTGTTTTGGCAATTATGGCGTGGCCTCCGCCTCTGGATTCTATTCTGTCCACTCGGAGGATAGTATAGTCATCAGGGATTGCTAGCGAAAGGGCTGGTCCAGCGGCTGCATGGAGCCAGGACTCGGTGATGGCTGGAAAGTCTAGATTTTCCTCTAGGATGAGGTCTGCTATATCTGTAGAATGGGCTACTACAGATTGCGCATTAATTAAAGCGCCTCTAATGGGCGGGGCTTTAGTTTTCGTACTGGAAGGTATGGTGGCTGTATTGTGAGCCTTATATTTGGTCCTATTATTGGTTAGGCTGTGCTTGGGTTTGTTCGAGGGAGGGTTGGTGGGAGTGTCCTTGTACAGAGGAAGGGTTCGGTTAGTCAGTTTAGAATGGGTTGAGTCCCTGGCACGATGCTCATATATTTTGGGTAATCTGGCTCATAATCTGATATTTCTGGTGGATATACTGCATGTCATGGAGAGGTGGGGCAGAGTGAGTATGCTGGAGAGTGTGGTCGGTGGAGAGTGGACATAAGGCATGATGGTATGGGGGGTGGTGCCTGTGGCGGGAAGGCTTGAGGTGAGACTTGGAACTCTGGATGAGTGGATGAGGTGGAGAATTACTCTCAGCAGTGCTGAGAAGATGCCTGGTAGGTACATTCTGTTGCGTATAAGTGGAATGTAGCAGTCAAATGTCAGGGCATGGAGAGGCTGAATGCAACATAGATATTGAGTGCCGCTGTCAGATGGCAGTGCAGCTAGATACTAGGAGCAACAATCAAAAGGCGGTGCAGCTAGGTGGTAAATGCAATAATCAGATGGCAGTGCAGCTATGTACTAAATGCAACAATCAAATGGCAAAGCAGCTAGTTGCTAAATGCAATAATCAAATGGCAGTAGAGATAGGTGCTAAATGCTACAATCAAATGACAGTACAGGTAGGTGCTAAGCGCTGCAATCAAATGGCAGTGCAGCTAGGTGCTAAATGCAATAATCAAATGGGAGTACAGGTAGGTGCTAAATGCAACAATCAAATGACAGTACAGGTAGGTGCTAAACGCTACAATCAAATGACAGTGCAGCTAGGTGCTAAATGCAATAATCAAATGGCAATGCAGCTAGGTGCTAAATGCAACAATCAAATGGCAGTGCAGCTAGGTGCTAAATGCAATGATCAAATGCGAGTACAGGTAGGTGCTAAATGCAACAATCAAATGGCAGTACAGGTAGGTGCTAAATGCTACAATCAAATGGCAGTACAGATAGGTGCTAGACGCTACAATCAAATGACAGAGCCAGTCGATAATGAATGCCGCATAGGTGTTAGATGCTACCAAAAATGCAAGTAATAGTCAATTTTACCGTAGGCTAGATGCGGTATGACGAGGGTACACTAAGTTGCTCTTGCCGAGGGGCTTGTTACAGCATAGCTAGCAGCATGTTGGATCAATGTAGCCACTGTGCGAGATGTCTTCTCTGGAGTTATAGCAGCACAGCCAATCATAGGTGACTGGGCCAGAATAGGCATAATTAAAAGCATAGTCAAGTACAAGCAGTAGCAATTACTGGTTAGTGGCAAGTAACATACATGACGGTTGGGCAATGTTGTTAGGGCACAATCCGGTGAAAGTGAAGATCACATAGTCGGGCAAAAAAAAGGGATGAGTAACCCCTTTATGATTCCAATCGGTGCAGGGGAGCAATGCGTGGAGGCACGTGGACCGGAATGATTGTGCAGCGGGCCATGCACTACAGGCAGTGCATATGGGAATGAGGACAAGAAGACAGTTTAAAAGTTTAAAAGTTTAAAAGTGATGAAAAACCAGCTCAAAGTTTAGCTGACATTCAGAAAATTAGAGAACAGCTGTTCCTCCCTATTCAGTTAAAAGAGGGTGTGCTTGAACAACAGAAAGAGATTCATCAACAAAGCCATGTTCAGAAAGCTCCCAAAAAATCCAACCATTCCCACATTTAAATTGATCGATAAGTGAGAAATGGGCCTGGAAACTCCCAATTCCAAACATCTCCTGCCAAGCAGGTGTATGCTCAAAATTTCTATAGGTGACAAAAGCATAGAGGTTAATTGTTGGGTCGTGCGAGATGTCCCTGCTGCATTCTATTTAGGCAGTGACATTCTCAATCGGTTTGTAATTAATTTGGACCTTATAAATCACAAGGCCTGGTCCCGACTATGCGGCAATCCAATGGGCTTTGATGATTCTGAAGAAGCATTTTGGTCAGCCCAATTGCTGCCGTATGCAGTTGAAGTTCAAATTGGAGAGGAGGTCACCATCCCAGGATGGACCCGCCAATTCCCACTTGAATAAAAAATTTAAAGAGGGCAGCAACTGCTAAATTCTGACGCTTATGTACATCTCAAAGCGCATCTCCAACAGGAGGGGTTTGGGTAAAACACAACACCATTAGTCAGTGTAGAACACAACACCCTTCCAATATTGATGGATAACAGCAACCCTAGGAGTATCTCTCTGGGCGCAGGCACCATTATTGGAATGGCGGTTGATGACTGACATTTTTCCGTGGATCTAGGAAACAAACTGATAGGACCAGTTCCCCAGGATTGCTTTGACAACATAACACCGGACAGGATCTTCACCCGGCAAGGGGGGAATTTCCTGGTGTACTCTTCCTGCCCTTATGGGGAGGAAGAGGTGAGCTGTGTCATTAGGCAGGATGAGGTGATATTCCAGGTCCACAATGTCTGCCTCTCCTATCTGAAACCCTCTGTCCAGGTCAATTCTTTAACCAGAGAGCTTGCCACCCAGCTGGAGGAGGCCACTGAGTTAGCGAAACCCCAAGTCTTTCTGTCATGATTCCTGCCCCTCATGTCCCCAGCCCTCCAAGATGTCAGGCTGGAGCCAGGCCACAATCACCTACATGGCCCTCAAGGGCCTCTCCATCCCTCCAAAGACCCACTTGGAGTCAGACTTGGCACTTGTGGCACCAGACTCACTCACTCCCATAGGTTAACATTGGGGATTGGACTTGTAGTGCATTGATGGGGACAAGATGGATGCCTCCACATATTTCGGTTCCCAGAACTGCATGTGCAGTCTAGTCTTTTGGGTGTGGTTCAGCCCAGAGACACCTGGGATACCCAGAGACTATTTAAGCCACGCCCAGGCTGAGAAACATGCTTTGTGCTTTCTGCACCTGCAGCGTGACACTCACCGTGTTCGGATCGGTCTCCAGTAGGCCTGCATCTTTCTTCTGTGCTCAGCTCCTGCAAGAACAAGAGCACCATTAGGAACAGCCTTACCTTGCGGCACTTCTGCCCATCATTCATTGCTTCTTCTGTTCTGCGGGCATCTTCAGCGGTGTCATTCCGATCCCGGCACGCCGCTTCCTAAGGAAAAGGGAAAAGAACAGAAAAAAGGCATTAGTAAGCATTCAGCAAAACTTCGCTTACTTTTAAAGACTGTACGAGCTTCAAACGCTTACCTGAATCCCAGCCGCTATGGGGGAACTATGTCTCCGGAACTTTTCATCCATCTGCAAGAGGGAAAAGACATTCCAGGTTAGCGTGGAAACATCTAGAGGCACCGAATACCGCGCTTACTCACTGCATTTCTTCTTCATAACCGGCATCCACGCTGAAAACTTTGCGGGACCTAAAAGACACAGAAAAAGAACTCAGTTCAATACAAATATGAAAGGGTTGCATCGCGCATCGCCCTCTCACTCACCTTCAGCGCTACTCATCTCAGCAGCACGTTGCCTTCCCCGGACACTGGCCATCATCTAAGGAAGGAAAGGAACAAAGTTAGAGAACTGTTCAAAAGACTCATTATATTTACCTGTCGGACTCTTGCCAGTGAAGTAACTAGGCAGCAACGAGCCCGCATCAATCAGCGCGCTCCTGTGCTGAAAGCAGGACTGAGAGCACACTTTCCAAACAAGGTGAGCTGTGGATCAAAGAGAAAGGTTGGACCCCGGGGAAGAAGGGGTTCAAGCACACAGAGATAATAGGGAGTTAAACTCTACCAATCCTGTGTTTCAGGCCCAGTCTCCAGTCGAGTAGACTCCAGGGAAGGGTTTGAGGTCGTAAGAGGTCAGAACAGGCTGAGTGATGTCCCCGTGGATACCAGGTGAGCGTTACACTTTCCAGGCTTCAGGCAAATGGTTGAAGAGCGGATCAACCTTGCTGATGCCTGTGAGACTGAGGAGCAAAAGCCAACGTTAAAACAAGTTTTCTTAGATTTCCAAGATATCTTTGCAGTGGACTCGTACGACTGTCGTCACACCGAGATCCATACTATCACAAATCCCACAGACCCTGGAATTACTCCAGTATTTGTGAAGCAATATCGCTTGCTTCTCACATCTATAGAGTCCCTGACAGAAATTATCAAAAACCTTGAGTCTCGTGGAATAATTTGTCCAGGCCACAGAACCTTTAATAATCCGGTGCTGGGGATTTTAAAACCAAATGGCCAATGGAGACTTTGCACAGACCTTAGTGAGCTGAATGAATGGGTCCACATGTCCCGATGGCATCTCCCCTATATTGACCAATGGCTGGCCCAGATCCTGGGGTCAAAGGTATACACCGCTAATGACCTGACAAATGGATACTGGACCGTGCCTGTCAGTAGGGAGGACCAATACAAGCTGGCCTTTACCTTCGGGGGGCAGCAGTACGCGTTGATCCGGACTCCCTTTGGATACATAAACTCCGGCAACAAATTCAACATCTTCCTACACAAGGCCCTGTCCGACTTAGGTGAAAGGGGTAACCTGGCCTATGTGGATGACCTCTTGATAAAAAACTCAACAGTGGAGGAACAGATAGCAGAAATCCGTTATGTTCTGACCCAGTTGAGGGTTACTGGAGCAAAACTGTCCTTCCAGAAGGCACAGTGGTGCAGGACCCGTGTCAAATTCTTGGGACATGAACTAACTCCCAATGGTCTCTGTCCCCAGGAGAAGAAAGTTTACACACTACTAAAACTAAAAGACCCCACAACTCTGCGTGAGCTAAGAACCCTCCTTGCACTGATTAATTACAGTAGCAAGTTCATTGAGGATTACGCAGAGGTCACAAGACCCCTTATCCATCTTTTGAAGGGGGGGGGTCAAGTCGGAGTGGGGTCCAGAACAAGCCGAAACAGTAAAGCAACTCAAAAGAAGTGTCTCAAAAGCGCTTTGCCAAAAACAAGAAGATATTCGAGGAGACATGGTACTCGAATAGATGCTTGACAGCCGTATTATATCAAAAGGATGACAAGGTCAATAAGGTCATTTCCTATGCAAGCAAGACTAGATCCTCTGTGGAGAAAAAATTCAACGATTGTGAGAAGGCACTCCTCGCGACGGTGTGGGCATTGAAAAATTACTGCCGTTCATCCAGGGGGAACACATCATAGTGGAGACCTCACACCAGCCTTTGCAAAACCTCCAAAGTGACAGAATCCGGGCCGGAAATTTGAGTAATTCCAGAATTACTTCCTGGATTCTGTCAATGCAAGGCTTTCCTGTGGAGGTCTGGCTGACTTGCATGATTGTGCCAAAGAAAACTGTCTCGAGGATGAAAGTCTCAAAACCTAGGACAACATGGAGGCGTACCGGAATTCCCTGCACAAAGTCTATGAAGAGGACAAGTGCGAGGGAATGCTCACAGTTTATGTGGACGGGTGCTCCTACCACAATGACAACAATGGGGAAAAGGAACTGGTTGCTGGCGTTGGGAATGCCTTTGTGAATGATGCCCCGGAATCCTCTGCTGGGTACAAAATCGGTCCTGCAGTAGTCAGGTGGTGGAGTTGATGACAGTTCATTAGGCCATCCTCACTGCCATCCAAAACCAACTCCATGAACTGGTCATAATTCAGATTATGTCTGGAACGGGTTCGTGGAGCACCTGTTAATTGGAAAACCAGAGGCATGCTGTGTGCCAATAACAAACCACTTAAACATGGCAAGATAATACAAAATATTGATGATCTGGTCACCTCTAATGGGATGACCATCTATTGGAAAAAGATTAAGGGTCATTCCAGAATAGAGGGGCTAGACAAAACTGGAAACGACCTGGCTGATCAGCTGGCCAAAACTGGAGCCATCCACTGGGATCTCCTTGAGATCGAGTCCCTGTTGGGGGAAATCCAGTTCACTGCTGTCACTAGGTCCCAGACAAATGTTCACAATGAACTCTCAACTGCCCAGTGGAGTAAGGAGACCCAAGATGCTGATTTAATCACGGCACAGAAAGAGGATCCGATTATTGGGAAATTCTATCAACACATTGAGGACCCTGAAAACTTTCACCTGTTGGGAACTGATTACATTGGGAAAGAGAACCTAAGGGGGTTGATGAAGTGTCCCAAAATGTTCTGAATCCAAGACAGTTTGTTGGTAAGGAGATCCATCTCTGGATGTGACCAGTGGGTGGTACCTACCACATTCCGAAGCTTGATGCTAAGTCACGACTACGACATGGCCACAGCCGGTCATCGGGGGTTTCATACTACTCTAGAAATCTTGCGGGAGGTTGCATATTGGCCACACATGGGGCAGGACCTCAACCAATATTTGAAGGGGTGTCTTGTGGGTGCACAATTTCAGCCAAGTTTACTCACACCGAGCTCCAATCCAGAAAAGGGGATGACACTGTCTTGGTTAGATTTACAAATAGATTTCATCGGGCCCGTGATTCGCTCCTCTAGGGGAAATAAGTACATGTTAACAGTAACATGCTTGTTTACCAAATGGGTGGAATCTCTCCCTGCCCCAAATTGCAAGGCAGAAACATCAGCTGACTTGTAGGTCGGATTTCACTTCTGTTTGCTGCCTAGTATACCTGACTCCTTGCTGCTCCTTTCTATTCACTCATAAATCATTCGGTTAATAGGGGTTTGAGGAAGTACTTCAGGGAGAAATTTTAACTGGGGTGCTATCTACCCGAAAAGTAAAATTGCTCCCATTCATTTGTGCTTTGTGTATGTTAAATTGGGAGGTCAAACTAATTACCTTGTAATTATCACCCCAGTGGGCTCTTAAACCAAATCCAGACTGAATTAAAACTAGTAGAGAGAAATGGCAAAAGAGCCAAGATACTGAGGCAGAATTTAAAAACTATATCGAACACTTAAAAGAGGACTTGGCTCTACAACAACAAAATAGTTCAGACCAAGAGGCCCTATTAATTGCATTAAAAGAGGATTGTCAGGAAAAGTTTGATTCCCTGAAAGAGAGTCAACTAAAATTAAAACAACAAGTGACATATAATAGCGCCTGCTCAGAGCAGATAACTACTTCACAAAATCAAATCAAAGAGTTGAAAGGGGAGAATAATAAATTAATCAGTAAAGAACTTCACCTCCAGACAGAATTCAACCAAGAACGCCACACATTATATACTATCAAACAACAGCGGGATGACCTGGCTGAACAAAGGGGTGCCCTGTATCAGGAAAAAGATGCCCTGTGTCGGGAAGTGTGCAGATTAAAGACAGACCTGGAGGGAAGGGAGTTAGACCTTCAGGGACTGACTGGCATAAAAGAAGAATGTGAAAAATTAATGGGACATAGGAGACTAATGGAACTCGAGTTAGAGCAGGCCATAGAGGCTTAAAATGTGCAGAAAAAGGAGGTTCACCTCCTGCAACAGAAATTGTCTCAGTGTTCCCAGATCATACAGGTAGCACAAAGAGACACTGAGGCCCACTGCAAGGAGAACAATGGACTCCACAAGCAGGTGGCAGCTCAAGAGCGGGTCATAGAGGCTAGTCAAGCCCTGATAGCTGAGCAAAAGGCTCAGACCTTTGCCTACTATCAAGAGGTAGGGGCTGAGAAGGAGAAACTAGGGAGGTTGGAAAAAGAGTATGCCAGTCTAAATCCAAACTTGAGTGACCCTGAACAAGTAGAGAGGGACAGGGCAACCCCTGATCACAGTGTGATGCCCTCTGTACTAAGGGCCTCAAACCCACTTACCAATTTGTATGCCCAAGGCACTGCTGACTTCATGTCCACCAGTTCAAAAGAACTGGTTGTCATGGGGCAGACAGACTTAAATGGGCCTAGCATGTTTGAACAGGTATTTCAACAGAGATTGATGGACGGGCATCCCTGTATAGATACAAAAATATTATAATTTAATTTAATTTAATTTATTGTGATTTAGTTTTCATTGAAACGTTACACATAAAATAGTTATAGCATAAGAAAAACATAAAAGGAATAACAAATAATCATAAAAAAATCACATAACATTTAAATATAAAAATTGCAGGGATAGGAAAAATCATTGAATTCCCAAAGCAAACAGACCATAATATCAGCATCATTGACATTTTGAATAGCAATAGCCTCAGTATAAATAATAGTTCAGGAACCATACAATGACTCCTAATGCCTGTTGCTCTTCAAGGGAGACTTACGGCATTTGATTAGTATATTGGTGAAGGTTTAATGATACAGCTGTTCATGTTGAGGTGCAAACTTAAGACAAGTAGCAAACTCACTTACGCTTCAACAGTAACTATTCAGTAACTCATCTTACTGTCTCCGTATAAAGTTACATTAAGGCTTGTTTCCACCTTCAACCAGATATTGTACAGTGCCATCAGGAGTCTCATGCTATTGGAATTAATGCAATGATACCAAAATATCTTCTCTTTGATGTGTCCGTAATGGTGCACAAAGTTACCCAGCCCAGGGTTGATGGTGTTTGTCATTCTGTGACATTCGGTCAGCAAATGTCTGGCCGACTCGGGCTGGTTCACTTCATTACATAGTCGGCAAAGCCATAATTTTGGGGTGATCATGTGTCTCCTGCCAGTGATCATTAGCGTAGGTAATTGTTCAAGCCTTAAAAGTAAAATGAAACGTCTAAGTCTCATATCAGGGCACAGATTGAGGTAATTCTGAGGTTTTTTATAGTTGTACAGCATGTACTGGGCAAACTGATAGCTTTTCAATTTCCAGAGGTGGGCATAGTTCTCTAGCCAATCCCAGAGCTCAATGCATTTACTCAAGTTCCTCTGTACTTCTTCTGTGACTGTACCCACCTGGATGTGCCACCCAATGGCCGTCAGAAATTTTGACATTTGCTTCTTCAAGTGGCACGGAGGGTGGGTCTTAGAAATCGCTTGATGGACGGCATTTAGTAGCCCGTTGTTGGTCTCACCACTCATTTTCAAATAGAGTAGGGCTCGCTTTTTTGAAACTATTGCTTTCAATGAGGTCAACCCCAGTTCTAATCTTATTACAGCCATATGAATTCCTGGTGGTAGGCCCAAGATAGAACCCCAGAATTTTCCTTCGATCACCTGTAACCATTTCAGGTCAGTGTTCAGTAGAGCTTCCATGCCATAAGTGATCATAGGGGACAATACTTGAACATAAAGTTGACGTGTGCCCCAGATGGTAAATCCGCCCTGCTTAACTGTAAATCTATGGAACAATGCGGTCAACTGTGCCGCTCTAGTAATGCGTGACTGTTTGCATATACCATAGTCGCCGATGCTCTCAAATTCAATCCCTATAGCGATAATGAGGTGTATAGGCGATATTGTCGAGACCTACTCTAAGCTGCACACGAGTGGTATTCTTGTTTGTGAATCTCATGGCCTAAGTTTTTTCCAGATTGACTTTGAGGCTGTTTCTATCAGCATATTCCCACAAGGCAAAGGCCGACCTACGTAGCCCACTAAAAGTGTGGTCAAGCATTACAAGGTCATCCGTATAGGCAAGAACAGGGCAGATGGAGTCTCCTATTTTCGGTGGGCAGTTAGTCGCCGCCCCAAGGGCCTCAGGGATGTCATGTACATATAGATTATACATTAGAGGGGCCGTGACACAACCTTGTTTAACCCCTCTATTTTGGAGCACACTTCTGGTAGTATGACCTTCCTGATCCAGTTTCATTTTTACAGATGTATTCTGGTGGAGCAATCTGAGAGAATAAGTCAGGCCCTCAGGGCAGCCCATTGATTTTAACTTCTGCCAGAGACGATCTCGGGGGATCGACTCAAATGCCGCCGAGAAGTCTATATAGAGGGCATATAGTGGGGGCTGCCCCCCTGATCTTGCTCGGGTCCTTAGGAGGTCCATAACCATGATGTTATGTGCCATGGAATAGCCCTGCCTAAAACCACTCTGGAATTTACAGAGCATATCAGATTGCTCCACCCACAGCTGTAGCTCCTTTAATACAAGTGAGGCAAATATCTTCCCCGTGGCATCCAGCATTGAGAGAAGTCAATAATTACTGAGGTCCGATCGATTGCCCTTTTTGAAAACCGGAATAAGCACCGCCGTTTGCCAAGATCAGGGTATTTTCCCCTCATTTAAGATCTTTTTAAACATAATAGTTAGTAGTGTTGCCCAGAATTCAGGATGAGACTTCATCACAATATTTGCTAGTCCATTCGGGCCAGGGGCACGAGAGGATTTAAACTCCTTAATTATATTCATCACCATTTCAAAAGATGCATTGATAGGCTGAATTAACACCATGTTACCCAGTGCACAGGATTCCTCCCTAACTATCTTGGCATTTCGATTTTCAAGGAACGGTATCCATGTTTCACCCTTAATAGGGTTAGCTAGTGAGCTTTGTTCGGTGCCTCGCGCTTCACCCAGCAGAGACCAGATATTACGGGTTTTACCTGTGCAGATCGTATTTACAAGTCTTTGCCAGGATAAGATTTTGTCGGATTTCCTTTTGGCCTTAATACTGGCTCTATATCTATTTTTAATACTCCTTACCTTGATAAAATATTGGTCAGGGGGATATGCTTGTCTCTTGGCAAGCCGAAGTTCTGCTCTACACTCTCTCTTCGTATCTCTAATAATTTTGTCAAAGGGAAGCTTTTTATTCCCCCCACTGATCATAATCCCTGTGCTACAGACGGCATGATTCTCAACGAAGGAACAGATCCAACTTTCAATGGAATTGCTCGTCATCTCCCCAAAATTCAGTAGAAGATATAAATTATCACTGGTGAAAGATGCCACGGCGTGGGCCACATTTTTGTCCGACCAGCAGATCCTTGTGCCTGCTGTGTTAGGCTTAATGTTACCTATGTTAATCACAGGGGGGTCATTTACCCTGATTTTCAATTTGCAAGTGAGAGTGTCGTGATCACTCCACTCATTAGGAATCACTTGCATATCATCCACCATCTCGTACATACTTGGGCAGGCAAAGATGTAATCTAATGTACTACAAGAAATACCATTAGTCCAAGTATGGCAACCAGGATAATCACTAACAGTTTTACCGTTGATCATTTCAATGTCCCAAAGATCAAACAAGTGTTCCCACCCTTGGCCTTCAGGGTCACTTTTTTGCTATGGTGCATGAGATTTTTAGATTGTAACTTAGGGTTATACGACTTCCCTCTATTACCAATCATATGGCAGTTAAAGTCACCGACCACTTTTACCCCAGTGTTTCCAAGTTTTAGCAGCCAGGTAGCTAACAGGTCATGAAGGGCCTCCTGGAGTTGTTCTCTTAACAGTGCACCAGGGGGGTTATATAGGCTAACTAATAGGAAATGATCCTTTCCTGCCTGGCTGTCATAGTTGACTTCAACTGCCATCAGGTTGCTAGCAAATTGGGTTTTCACTAGTTTAGAGCCAAGCGTATTGGCTACCCCTGTAATAAGGCCACCATGTGGTCTACCCTTTGAGCCTTTATTAGCTGCCATTTGATAGGTAACAAAACCATCCAAAATCACTGGATCCATTGCCCAAGTTTCCTGGAGACAGAAACAACTATGTTTCTCCAGGATCCTGGTAGAGCCCTCTGCAGACAACAAATGAGAGAACCCCCTGCAGTTCCATGACAAAATAGTAATATCTCATTGTTTTAACAACACTCCAGGTAGAGAATCCGCCAGCCATTTTAGCACTTGTTGAATATCTGAAATGTCCATATTCTTCCCTTGAGGGAGATCGGGACAAGGACTGTTCTCGACTGGCAGATCTACCTATCTGGGCACTTGTCTTAAGTCGACTTCATTCCAATCGACATCAACCTCCACATCAACAGTTTTCAATTCGATCTTGTAGGTCCTTAGCAATTGTGCAGTTGATAGGAACTTGCAGTGTAGCGCGGAGACCTGACAATTAGGGCCTTTTAATGGTTCCACGAATTGGAAGTCATCTGACTTAAGGACCCTCAATTGCGGTACATAGCTCAGTCTTGTTAACAGTTCTGAGCGGGAGAGCCATTTTGGTTCTTTGCTTAAGTATAGATTTGTTATCAAGCCTATGCGATTACCTTCCGTGACAGTTTTAGTTTCCAACGGAAGAGTAATGTTAGACATGATTGCTGGTGTTTCAGATGTACTCCCAGGGCTCTCCTCGTCCTCAGTCGCAACCGCTTCACTCAGGTTCTCCCCCTCAAATAGGTCATTCTCCTCATCGGGCTCAGTCGTCTTTTCTTTTTCAGGTATTAACCAGCTAGTAAATCGGCCCTCTCCACCGATCTTCCTTTTCTTTGCTCTGGCTGCCCTTTTTTTGGTTTTCTTTGAGGGATGCCCGGAAGATTCCTTTTCAAGCTCAGAAGAAGCCATGGCTTTGGCTCTTTCAATTTCAGCCGCCCTCCTTGCCATTCTACGTTGCTTGCGCAAGAAGAATGGTTCATTGTTTTCCCTGTCCCGCTCCAACCCCGGGGTCTGGGGATCCTCCTGTGGATCCTCCTTTTGATGTTCTTCAATTTCATCAACCAATTTTATGGCTTCCGAAAGGTTGGATTCTGCTGAAAGGTCAACATCGTCACTTCTATCCACTTTCTTCCTCTTGGTCATATCTATGGTTAGGGCATTGGAATTGTGCAATATTTTCCCCACCATTTTCAATAAGATTTTGAGCGTGAATTGCAGGGAAGCAACTGATGACTGAATCTCTGCAATCTCCGTCGCCCCCGGGTAGGTGTTAGCCAGGCATTCGCTTTCAGCTTCCGGGCTATCTTCCATAGAAGCCATCGCCAGGTTTGGTGATACTGATAATCTGCCCATGGATTCCACTGGGGTAGGAGTAGCATATGGAATATTTCCCTGCTTATTTACTTGGGTACAGTCAATGTTAATTGACATTGAACCTGGCGCAGGGGTCATATTTCTTTGAATATTAAGACATAGTTCCAGTAGCAAATTATTATCTATGTCGTCATAGTTCGAGGCACATAGTATACCAGTATTATCAGGCACTGCAGTGGTGGCTTCCTCAATAGTGGTAGAGTTAGTTTCAGGGAGTGGGTTTTGTGGAAAAAACTCAGTGATCATGCCCTGGTCTGCGGGTATGGCATTCTTAGCTTTCTTCCTGAGATTTGTCCGTGTTGTATCACTACTCGGACTCATAGCTTTCTCCATTCCCTTATTTCTTCTAAGGTTGTATTTAAGCTGGGTAGATCTCTTCTTTGGAGGCATTCGGGCTTGCAGCAAAGCTTGATCTCCGCACTTTGGTTATAACGCGGTGCAGTGTCAAAAAATAAATCCCTACAGTTTCCTCTATAAGTCAGTGGTCAGGATCAAAGGGATCGAGTCCCAACAGTCTCCTAAACACAACTGCTCACAGTGTATCAGCCCTTTATGCGGGGGGGAGGGTGTAGCTTGCCCCAACTCCAAGTAGCACCCTGCTGTTTTTTACAGCAGAATTTCTTACTAGGGTGGTACTCAAGGAGTACCTGGAGTACAAAGAGTGTCTAAACAAGCTCATATATGCACTCACGACCACTTTTTAAAAAAGGGGCACACAACAGAATGGAAGATAGGGATGGGCGTAATTAGCACTGAATTAGCACATTTGTGGCCCCAGAGCCCCCATCAAAAGCAGTGTCAGGCTATGCTAGGCACTTCACAATAGTGGCCATCGACCAGGCACTCAGTATGGCGCCTCCCCAGCATGCCTCCCGGGCCCTGCAGGCTGCTGTTCAAATGCTGATGGTGTCAGCAGCCCAGCAGGCCCACTCAGCGCTAGCCGCTCAGCACAGCACGGCACCACTCACCGCCGACAGCCCGAGACGCACGCCTCCCAGCTCAGCCCCTCTCTCTCCAATAGTTCTTCGGCAACGGTGTGCTTGCCCCGTCTGCACTCGTCGATTTCCACAGCTTCAAAGGTCCGTGGCTCAGAGGCCCTGCAGTGATGACAAGAGAGGCCCCACGCCTGGAGCCGTAGACCACACGCTGCCGGCGGAAAACAGCAGGGCGCGGCAGCTCGCTGACACGGCGGCCACCAGCGGTGAGCGGTGAGAGACCCGGACTGAAGGACTGTGGGCGTGTCAAGCCACACCTCCACCCTCCACAACGCCAGCAACAGCAACGCAGAGGTACGCGAGAGGATGCAGAGTGCGTAAGGAGGAGGCCGCCTCCGACACAGACCTATTTCGCCACAAAAATATTATGGCTGATGTCTCTGACCAAGAAGCCTCCTATGAGGCGAAAGTCAGGGAATTAGACCTGCAGAAACATTATCTCCAAAGGGACCAGTTGGTTCGATTTGCAGAAAAACAGCATGAAATGAGGCCCCAAAAGAGCATTCTGAAGACCTCAACCCAATCAGGGCAGTGGGGGGATCCTCTGCCAACCCTGGAAGCAGGGAGGAGTAAGAATATGACTCTCCTGTGCGCCACAGGGAGAAGAAACTAGGCCCCACCATTCTGTGAGCCCCTCACAAGCTCACAGAATCAGAGAGCCTCCCTTTTCGTGGGGGAAGGTCGGATTTCACTTATGTTTGCTGCCTAGTATACCTGACTCCTTGCTGCTCCTCTCTATCCACTAAATTTTGGTTAATAGGGATTTGAGGAAGTATTTCATGGGGAAATCTTAACTGGGGTGCTATCTACCCAAAAAGTAAAATTGCTCCCATTCATTTGTGCTTTGTGTATGTTATATTGGGAGGTCAAACTAAGTGTATTTCATCAATTTACCTTGTAATTATCACCCCATTGGTGATTGCTGCCCAATATTAAATTTGTGTGATTTTATTTGAAATTAAAATAAATAAATAAATATTGTATTACCACCCACCGTTCTGGTTCATGGTCCATTGTGACCCCGGGTATTTGTAAAAGGGGATGTGAGACGGGTTGGGTGCCAGCTCAATCCGAATTCTTAGGAAATTAAGTGAAAGTGTTTTAATTGTGCACTGCCTCCTAGGCTAGTGGCAAGAGTCCTGATCTGGTGTATGACGCCTGATTTAAATCCTTAACAACATCAGAGTTATTTTCTGGAAACTATTTGCTCTACTGCTACTGTTTGTTGCAATTGATTTATTGGTGTCTTGGGGGAGGCATCCTTGGATTTTCTCCTTTTCTCTCTCTTATGCTCACAGTCTGTTGTCTTTTCATCTCTTGAATAAGATGTTGTATTTTTGTGTGTTGGCCATTATGAATACCAGTGTTTTGTAGATCAAACTTTTTTCAGTGTCCTTCGACCTTGGGTCTGGATACTTCCCTTTGTAGTACGGTGTGGATGACTGGGTTTGTGTTTAAGGGGGGGTGGGAGGGTAGCAGTGCCAAATGTTATACCTAGTGACGGTACACTCCCTTACTCTCCTCATTCTCCTTAATTCACTCTATTCACCAGTACACCTCACTTTATTTGACTCCTGTTAGTTCTTCACTCTCTTCCTCTACCTCAATAGCCATTCTCCTAGCTTCCTCTCCCCCTTCGGTCTCCTCAATAATGTTACTTTACATTTCAATAAGCTGTAGGACCGCTACATCTTCATCACCTCAGGACATCTTTTTCGCTCCTCTGAGCTCCATCCCCATTATTCATCCTTTTGCTTCATCCTTGTTCACCCTTTTGGGAACCTTCCTTATCTTGGTTACATCCAACCATACCTTTTCATCTCTCTCTCTCTCTCTCTCTCTCTCTCTCTCTCTCTCTCTCTCTCTCTCTCTCTCTCTCTCTCTCTCTCTCTCTCTCTCTCTCTCTCTCTCTCTCCATCCTTCCTCAGTGTAAGTGTATCCTATCCCAATGTTCCCCTCCCAATAGCTCCTTCACCCCTGTTGGTTCCACCCTCCTCTCGGCCTTCCTGACCGATATTCCCAATCGGTCTCTCCGCCTTCCTAATTCCAGGCCACCTACTTCATCTCCCTGGGTGATAAAGCTCCTTTGTTCTATTCTGTAACAAAATGCTCTCGCTCTCTCTCTCTCTCTCGCTCTCTCTCAATTTTGACGCAGTCTCTTCCACGAAGACAACGAGGCAGTCTTTTCCGTAATGACAGTGATTTCGGCAATTTTGAGGCGGTCTCTTCCTTGAAAGCAGTCTTCTCTGTCATGGCAGTGATTTCTGCAATTTTGAGGCGGTCTCTCCCATGAAGACAGTGACTTCCGCCATTATGAGAAAATGAAGATGTTGATCAGTCAGCAACACATTTAATTTATTTTATGTATGATGAATATTAGTCATTTCTTGCTATAATAACTCATGGTGATAGAAAGTCTCATTTCGACGAATCTTGGAAATGTATGAATTATCCCTACATTATGCACAATATGTATGCACTTTATGGGAATGGTACTTCATATGAATCTATGAAGCTGGGTATTTTTGCTCTTAATGTGGTGAGGTTGTATGACTGTATATATTGCCTCACTTGTTTGTTCAGATAATTGTTCTTGATGAGTTAAAATGTGTATTTTTTATGCATTTTCAGTTTTATTAATGATCACCTTCGTCGTTTAGACTTGCAATGATTGGCTCATTCTTTGTAATTGGTTACTGTAATGCAGATGTCATACACGTATCTCTGGGAAAAAGATGTGCTAAATGTTGCTGCTTAATTGCTCAACTCTGCTTTGAGTTATTGGGATACCGTAGTATTAATATGCGTTAATATGCCAATTTTGAACAATACACTTTTCGTAGAATGCATGTTATGGTTTCTCGTAGGCAGAAGAATATGTATGTTAATAAAACCTTAAACATTCTAAGACCAGTCTTAAATAGATGGGTATTTTTTTTTTTTTTTATTGTTTATGGTTTAAAACAAACCTTTACAAAATCAAAACAAATTGCATATAAAAAATAATATAGAAAGTTTCAATAATTATAAATCGATTTTCAAATCACTTTCGAATTTACAAGTTCAAATACATCTAAAATTTCCCCTCACCCATCCCTCAAAAGGCATAACAATATCGCACAAACAGAATACCATATAATACAATATCCTTATCAGATTAAAACTTCAGTGTCTCGAGATGGGCTAAACCATAGTTTCTGTAAGTAGTTTATACTGTGCCATTAAAATTGAATCCAAAGATCCTAGAAATCTTGTCAAACATAAGGTCAGCCGTTGACTGGAACCTTCCATACACCTTCTCCACAAGGATTCTTTCCATGTATCAGAATAATTGTACATATACAACCCAAAGGATAGATTTCTTTGGGAGTTGAAACATGGACAAAACATGGTAAGGTGTTTCAAGGTTTCAAGCACTCTCCCTTGTTCACAAAAGCGACAGTAACCCATAGATTTACTGCAACTGGATTGATCCCACAGAAACAACCTTTCATTCGTGATAAATTGATTCAGTTTAAACCTCATATACAACTTTCTAGCAGTTTTACATGGGAAAATGGCCAAGTAATGCGCACGGTCTCCAAGTTTTCTGGTGAATTTGGCATATTCATAATACATTTTGCTTTTACCAATTTGATCCACCATAACACACCAGAAGTATTTTTGGAATTTCTTTTTACATGCTGGAATTCCCATTATTAAGTCAACCTTATCAATCATGGTTTCATTTAACATTTTGTCCATTTTATCTTTGTATTTTACCATTGAAGGTACATTCTCTTCATTGAGTAATTGTGCTAAGTCCTCATAGAGGGATTTTTTTGGTGGAGCCAGTAGTTTGACATAGTTATTAAGTCGTCGCCAATGCCATTTAACAGATATGGGTAGGATCCCAACTTCGTGGCAAATCATCGTGTTCGGTATTGACATAGCCATCCCCAGAACTTGCTTCCATAATTTCCCCTGTATGCAATCCAAGAAAAACTCTATCTCAGATATGCAAATGTCCAGACTATACAAGAGTATTGGTTCAACCTTTAATCAAAGGTTGTATCAAAGGGTCCAAGGAAAATTTACAATATTTGTAATATATGATTTTCATTTGGGAAGTAAGAGGTTTTACTTTATTCTTAATCATCTCTTTCCACATTCCTATAGAATAGGAATCGGAAAGCTGATAGCCAAGATAGCGCATCATCCTAACTTTAGGAATCATACACTCATTGAGTGACCAGGTAAATTTTGTAATTTTCTTTTTCCCATCAGATATCACAATAATAAACGATTTCAGTGTGTTCACTTGAAGGTTGTTTTTATCAGCATACGTTTGAAAGGCTGTCAATTTGGCCTGTAGGCCAAACGGGGTGCGATCCATAAACAAAAGATCGTCCGCAAATGCAAGCCAGTTGATTACCAGACTACCCAATTTCACTGGAAATGACACAACATCAGCCCAGGCTGTGTCAAGGTCAGCCAAATATAGGTTAAATAACACCGCAGCCAAATTACATCCCTGTTTAAGACCGATTTCTGTGGGTATTTTATCAGTTAGAGCTCCTTCTTTAGTTAGTCTTATTCGATAAGTGGTATTTTGGTGGAGAAGGGCTAATATGGCCACCAAGGACATCGGGAAGCCATAAGCGGCCATTTTTTCCCAAAGAACTGCGCGGATGATTGAATCAAACGCCGCCGTTAGATCCAAGGCTGCCATATAAATCGGACCAGTGTGTTTCCCCTTGGTTTGGGCGTATAGATGTGCTAGTATAAAGGCATTGAGCGAGCACCCCATTAGTTTGCGAAAGCCCACCTGATATTTAGGCAAGATGTCTAACCGATCTATAATCTGTAAAATGGATTCCAGCAGTAAGTAAGTAAAAATCTTCGCTGATGCATCCATAAGTGCAATGGGTCTAAAATTGTTCGGGTCATCCCAACTCCCTTTTTTATAAATGGGGATGATATTCGCCGAGCACCACGAAGGTGGAATACAAGCTGTCAAATAAACACTGTCAAATTTGTTCTCAAGAATGTTTGCCCAAAACAGGGGGTCTTTCTTTATCAGACATGGTGGAATGCCATCAGGGCCAGGGGCCCGAGAGGGCTTGATCTTACCAATCGCTCGAATAATATCATCCAGAACCCAGGGGGATTTTTTTAAAATCATGGTATGATAGTTCATGGTGTCAGTATCAGCAAAGCGTGGTGGAAGGGCAAATTTAGCTTGTACATATGTAACCCAGGTAGTGGCAGTTACGGCTGCTTCTTTCACTGACGAAGAAACTCCTGTCAGCTGTCGTAAAGCAGACCAAACTTGCCGAGAATCATGTCTTAGGAGGCAGGATAGGATATTCTGATTGTCAGCTATCAACAACTCATATTTCATAATTTTAAGCCTATTACGATATCTCTGATTGATTTTCGCTTTTAGCTTCGCATAATTGTCCCCCATCAAATAAGGAGGGCCAAGGCTACGTATGTCCTTACGTTTCTCTTTGCGAAGATTAGTTATTGCTGAATTAAATGTATGATGATGAGATAATGAATGAGTATTTTGATTTATTGATGTTAAGTGCTGAACATGAGTATGAATTCTCAGTCCATTATTCCTTTCGACAATGGGACAGTCACTACCAGCTCTAACCTCTGGGACATATATAGTAGTGTCTTGTTTCAGTCGGTCCATCATTCTCGAGCATAATCTGCCGTTCCAACGTAAACTGATTTTTGGCCGATCTAAAGCAATTGTAGTTAAAACCAGATCTTTATCATATTGTCGGGGCAAAGATTTCAAATTAAGGAGTAAAGCCATATGGTCACCCAAAAATGGGTCACATATGTCTAGTGAAGCAACATCAGACATGAGACTGGTAGAAACAAAGAAATAATCGATCATTGATGATGCCTTACCCCGAGCCCAGGTGTAACTGTAATGATCAAGGTTGGGGGTTACCAATTGAATGTCCCATGCAAGAAAATAATCAACCCACTGCTTCCCCAACTGCATAGAAATAGTCGAGGAACGAGAATGTATACAATTGGATGGTATAAAACACGAGGCATTGAAGTCCCCCCCAACTATAATTGGAATACCTGGATCATTGGATATAATGTCAACAAGGATTTTGTCTAAGACCTCCTGTAGATCGGACTGTGCTATGTGGACATAATTCCAATACAAACAAATAACCACCAATGTACCAGTACCACAACCTGTACCTCTTACTTTTAGTGCTATTATAGAGTAGTCAGCAAAAATCAATTCGGAGGAGATTCTGTAGGCCTTGTCAATAAGAACGGCAAGGCCACCAGATGGACGTCCCAATGGGCCCTTGATGGCGGGTTGAATGTGGGTACAATACCCTGGAACATCGAAGTGGGATAAATGCATAGATTCTTGAATCAGGATGATCATAGGGCGGGCTTCAGGTTCCACTCGGGATGCCCAGAGCCTAAAATTTTTCAGGCCGCAGGCATTCCAGGACATTAATGTAAGTCCCTTCTCCTTATTCTATTTATTGACTAGATTCCGAAAGGACGAGAACTGGTCTGAATGATCATTTGACTTAATACCAGAACAGGCCATCGCTAAAGTCATAAATTGCTTAAAGAGTTCTTCATTTAATGGGGCAGGGAATAGTCCCTCATTAGGCCCCATTTGCGTTATCTGCTTAGGGACTGTTTTATCAACAAAGGATTTCGCTAAGTCTTCATTTTGAAATATCGATGGAGTTAAACCTATCAATTCGAAGTCAGATCTTTGAGCCCAAATCATCCTCATGATGATATGCGAGTGGTAGCCACAGATCATCCTATTGTTATTATTGGAAGACAGCCTGACCCAATCAATATCAGACGATCTGATAGTTCTCAATGCTGGTATATCCTGAAAAGCTTTGAGGATAGCAGATCGATTTAGGCACATTTTCCCATTAGATATTTCATTAGATTCCCACCCCATAATAGATGGCATCTCTGGAGACAGCTGTAGATCAACCTCATCTGGGAGTACATTAATGGGGACACCAGCCCCGGTGATATCTCCACCATGGTCTTCCAGAATCGGAGGGTCAGTTAAACCATTCACGTGCAAAGGAGCCCGAGGACCTTCCTGAGGTTCTTTAATGTCGATCTTAGTTACGTGTTTTTGAGCTGATTTTCTGTGCTCTTTCAACACTCTAGGACCATTACCTCCCTTCATTATGTGCGATGCTTTCTTAATTCTCATGTTTGGGAAGAAATTCAGCAGATTTGATTGCTTAAAATTAGTTGGTTCCAAATTAGTATTTTGTTGTACAGCTTCTATTGCGTCACCTGGGATACCTGATTCCAAATTAGCGTGCATATTGCTATTATTAGCACGCAAGCTCTTAGTGTTTACACCGGAAGAGTCACGGGACTCAGGTAAGTTCAATAGTTCCTTGGATTCTGGATTAAGTTGCTCCAAGTCAATGACCTGGTCTTCAGATATCATAAGAGAACACGGCTTCTTGGTCGCCTCAATAAGGGCATATGTTGTCATAAAGTCATTTTTTGTTTTTTTGTTGGCAGCTTTAATATTTTTTTCTTGATGGAATTTCCTTTTTTGGGCTCTTGCAGCCATTTTTCTCTGCTTCCTGGTCATGACTTCGCCAATCGGGACTTGAGAAACTGAGGGGGGAGATAGGATAGCTATGGGTGGATCTTTGGGATATAGTTCGTCCCCAAGATCAATTAGATTGGTAAGATCAGACAGATTACTGGGGAGTACACTCCCCTCAATATGTAGCCCTTCCTCTGTTCCCCCCGTTTCTCGAATGGTACGATCTGCAAAAGGCAAGTCACGCGGGAAATCACTAAAATGATTTGTCAGCTGCTGCATAGCTAGCACATTGGCTTAAATGGCCAATGACAGCTTCTGAATCATTAATTCTGTCCCATCTTTGGGATCGATTTTGGGGACAGCTGTTATAGCAGCAAAGGATGGTTTGCTGTCCCCTGCCATCCTTGGATCTGCCAAGGTTTGCGAGGCCTGATGGATGCCCTCATTACGAGGTTGAGTTGCCTCTGATTTCAGTTCTTGGTGTATCATTTGGTTGGCAGACGAGTAAGCCACCTTTTTTATGTCCTTACTCATAGCACCCACATCACAGGCAAATAGATAACCTTCTATCCTACTCATCTTTGACAAAACGTTAACTAGAACAGCTTTTAGGATACCCATTTCGCCATGCGTTTGTTCATGGCCTTTATCTAACAGGTTTAATAATCTTGTCATTACCGGAAAATCAGTACCCATAGACCCATTACATGATTTCTGTTGCTCCATTACATTAAGAGTACCAAAGTGTCTAACATCTGGATTCTGTGAGGCAGAGAACATCGCAATTTCATGTTCCGACAGAAAGAGTACATCTATAGGGTCATTATTGATTTTAGTATCGGTGGGGGAACTGGATTTAACTTTATTGTAGTCCCTTCCCATCAATTTGTGAGGGCCCATAATAGCTGTCCCACTCATGCTTTGGGATGGAGCAACAACGTTATTAAATAAATGGACGTTTTCAATACCAAATCTTGCTTGAGTAACAGGTGTGGAGGGAGCCTTTGAGAACCTCATACGATTCCCCAATGCAGCCTCGATACCAGGTGGTATTATAGAAACATCCGCTAATTTGTTGTTACTTGACGTAGCTCCAGCAAAAGCCGGAGCACCCATATTAATAGAAGACTTCGGAGACGTCGAGGGAGATTGGTTATACGCTATCTCCTCACATTCATTAAGATCATTAATTTTAAAGGTAGCAACATTCTCAGAAGGGTCAGTAGGACCCATATCACCAACTCCAATCAAATGATGGATAGAGGGGGCGTTCTCTAACATACGCATCTTGGTCGTAACTCTGGGGCATGAATTGAGCATAGGACCAACACAGAGAGAGACATCAGTCAAGGATAGCCCCATATTTGCAGTGGCAGATAGGGAAACCCCCTTAATGGACTCGTTAATGATATTACCTGAATCATTACTGAATTCAGGTTGGGTGTCACAGATTTTCCGCCCACTGCGTAGGCCATTGACCATGTTTTTAAATTTCCTATACTCTCGTGTAAGCGGTAGACGGGACCTTCCAACCTTCTAACTCACACGTCTAAGAAATTCTATGAATCAAATCGCTATATATCACCTCTAACCAGCCCAGCCCGTGTCCCGTCAAACAGTCCAACAGTCGGTGCACTTACGAATGCACTTCCGGGATGCGCGCGCGCGGATGCGCGTGCACTCGGGAAATAAGGGCTGCGGGAACACGTTGGTGGGCGTGGGCTGGGAGGAACCAATAGGAGCACCTAAAACAAAAAGAAGAAGCCCTTTCACAATAGTGAAGAAGAGAACGAAGCAGACACAGTAGCTCCTGACCAGGACCGAGCACAACACAACACAACACCACACAGAGACACAGAGATTATGCACACGTCTCGTATAATTACTTGTGTGCGTGCAAGGCACCACGTCACAGCAGCAGCAGTCCAACGAGGCGTGTTTCGTGGCACATGAAAATTCCTCTTGCCGACGAGCACCTCGAAACAGTCCAGCAGGCTCGAGAAACCAAGGAGCACTCAGAAAAGGGCAGACAGTCCAACAGTCGGTGCACTTACGAATGCACTTCCGGGATGCGCGCGCGCGGATGCGCGTGCACTCGGGAAATAAGGGCTGCGGGAACACGTTGGTGGGCGTGGGCTGGGAGGAACCAATAGGAGCACTTGTGTGCGTGCAAGGCACCACGTCACAGCAGCAGCAGTCCAACGAGGCGTGTTTCGTGGCACATGAAAATTCCTCTTGTCGACGAGCACCTCGAAACAGTCCAGCAGGCTCGAGAAACCAAGGAGCACTCAGAAAAGGGCAGACAGTCCAACAGTCGGTGCACTTACGAATGCACTTCCGGGATGCGCGCGCGCGGATGCGCGTGCACTCGGGAAATAAGGGCTGCGGGAACACGTTGGTGGGCGTGGGCTGGGAGGAACCAATAGGAGCACTTGTGTGCGTGCAAGGCACCACGTCACAGCAGCAGCAGTCCAACGAGGCGTGTTTCGTGGCACATGAAAATCCCTCTTGCCGACGAGCACCTCGAAACAGTCCAGCAGGCTCGAGAAACCAAGGAGCACTCAGAAAAGGGCAGACAGTCCAACAGTCGGTGCACTTACGAATGCACTTCCGGGATGCGGTATTACAGTTACATCAGAAAACCTAAACAGTCCAAAAAATAACCCGTTTAAATTAGGAATGTAACCTTAATATACACCACGCATCCAAAAGAGTACCCGTGTATCTTAGTCCTATACGTGCTTCGATGCCTCTGGGCTGCAAGTGCGCTCTACAAATGCCAATAAATAAATAAATAAAAATAATGTACAAAGGAGTTCTGATGGCATGATAAAAATTCACAAGCCTGAGCAAATGTATTCTGGCTACAGAGATGTCATTATTAGGCCATAATTCACATTAGCACCCGGGGCGGTGATGAGGGGAGTGGGGGCGGCTTTGATGGGCGTGCAGAGTCAATCACGTTCTGCAGAACGCGGACTGAAATCTCTGATCTCAGCCCGCATTCCACGGAACCGCAGGCTGCCTTCCCCACCACGGGTTGCCATCTTTCCCCACCCCTTCCATTTTTTTAGCCAAATCCCAACCCTCTCCACCACTTCCCTTTTTGCGGCAGCGTGCGCTGCTGCCGCCCTGCTGTCCTCAGCGCCCTGGCTGGTGCCATGGAAAGGCAAAGTATTTTAATTCGTTGAAGGGAATGCAGGCGTCATCACGTTCAATGAATGTCGCCCCCCGCTTCCAGTCCTTGGAATGGGGTGTTAACGCCACATTAAATCATATGTAGCTCTTATAATGTACGAAAAGGCAATGAAAGTCTATAGTCATCTATTCATTAACAAGTCACTGGTAAAGGACCTATGAAAATTCTGCTTTTGCGCAGTAACACGTGATTTTGTAGAACCGTTATCCATTGAGGTACACATGAAGTCTAAGGTAAGAAGCTTTTCATTCTGCATCCTTTCACAAGGGTTTTTTTTTCTTTCCTTAATGACATCTGAGGGTCATTTTCTGTTTCTTTTTGCTTTTGGGGCTCTAGCTGCTCAAAACAACAGACGTGCATTGATGTGTGTACCTTTTGCTACGAATTAAACACTCAAGTTTGTGGTGTTATTTGCCTCAACTGAATAATTCTTCCTGTGAGCTAACACATCGTTGGCCTACCACAGTTTGCCTAAGAGCACGATGCTGTATTCAGGTAAGCAGTGCTGAACGGCGCTGTCCCTTTGTGATGCACCTTGGGCAGCATTCCACTGACTTCAGCTTGGGTGATTCGTCTCCACGTTTGTTCACGTTTCTCATTTACTTAACCCCTTGCATTTTCCATTTACCTTGATGCAGAGGGTTTTTATTATCATTATTTTTCTTTTCAATTCTTTTCAATGTGATGCTTTGCACTCCCTTAGTGAGCACATAGTGTGATGGGTCCTAAAACACTGTGGGTCTGTCCTGTGTCCACTCTATCTGGCTCTGATAACCTAGCTTCACTGATTTTAACAAGCTGCAGCGCTATTCCAAACAATGACACCTGTATTCCTTTCCAGACATCCATTTATTTGTCATACTTCCTCTAGGGCTGAACAGGGAAATCCTCTACCTGATGAAGGTGGTACACCCCCTTAATTCCACCAAAATGCCTACTTAGCCAAACTTCCGCTTGGGTACTGTGTTGTACCATCAGAACAAAAGCGGTTGGCTATCCACGCTTTCTTTCAACTCAGGCAAGCGGAGGGCGTAGGCTCCTCTGCATCAGCCTCAAACTGGTATCTTCTAACCAGGACCCTCCGGAATGATTTATTCATGTGTACAATGATGTATAGATGTTCACAATAAGTTGCAATTGGTTTCTCTTGCGTCAATATGCACATGATGATGGCTTAATTTCACTGATTAGCCAGGGACAGTCAGCCAGTTTAGCTGTATTTTCTGTTTTGCAAATACATAGATCCTTTTTGGGACTAATATTGTTTCAAAGCACATTCAATGTGCTTTTCCATTTTTGATGTTGAAACTGTTTTCGTACTTACTGTTTGTGCTTCCTCACAATAATATTTTCTCTGTTGCTAGCTTTTCCCCAGATGATTATGATGAAATGCACATCTAGACTTTTCACAACTACTGCTTAATTGTTGAAATAATAGCAAGTTGCTCTATTTCATTTAGCTTCTTTATAATTTGTTGATTGATCAGCGCTATATTAAGCGGAATGTTTATTTCATGAATCTCAGAAAATGTTATTTTTTTACTAGAAAAATAAAAAAAACAATTTGTTGTACATTCTATTCACTTTTTCTTTTTTTCAATTTTGGCATCATTGAGACCCTTAATACTCACAGGGCTTATGTTACAGTATATATACAGGTACCATAGATCTGTAAAAATATGTGATTAAATCACCGCTTAAGTTGGATTTACAAAGTTAAATCATTTCACACACAGGAACACCTCTCTGTGTACTCTTTCTTGCTCCATTTTTGTTCCCATTGTTTTGGAGTTCCTCTCTGTCTTACTGTACACATGAAGTCAACAGGAACCAACCTTTGACTGTAAAAAGAACCCCGGAATTCTAAAGACAGTAACACCTGCCAGAGGAGCCCAGGAAGCAGACATCCCCACTCCCAGACAACCTTTTATTGCCATAGTTATATTTCCAAAAGATCCATGTAGGACTAAACTTGCCACTTAAGAGCTGATTTATTGACTGCTAATTTATCATTCATCCAGGCCCGTGTGTGTTTGAGACTCTGCTCATAAACGCAGGCGCGTGTTCCAATGCAGTCCAGTGAAATCCATCCCACGTGCTGCACAGCACCACACAGGCACAGACCGTAGCAATTGCTTCCAGAGCGTATACTGGTTTATGCGTCTTCCACTGGGCAAACAGACGCGTGCCTCCTCCTTCGAGAATGTTCTTGCAAACACTTCTGTTTTTCAATAAGGGTAAATATTGAATTTAGTAATTCGTGCTAACAGCTGCCTTTCATTATTGAGTGGGTTTTAACTGTTGAGCGATGCGGACACTCAGTTTCAATATTTCATTAGAATAAATATGGCAAATTTTAAACAAATGTTTTTTTATTTTAATTTGGATTTCATCAGCCCTCTGAAAACCCCAAAGAGGGGCACCATACATTGTAACTGCGAAAGCTTGGGCAACATAGATCTTAGAGATCACTTCTAGAGGCTGACCCTTACAACATGACATGAAACGAAAAATGCCCCCTATTTTCTGGCTCATTTTGGCTGTTTGGTTGGCCATGTAGGCCTTACCTGTTAATGCTTCCGAGAAGCTTATCCCCAGGTAGTCAAAAACCTTAACCCGGGGTATAACTTCTCCGGCACAGAGCATCGGTCTCATTGCCGCTGGCCGTTTTCTGCCCACACACGCCACCTCCAATTCCTCTCTCACTAGCATACAATATCCTGTAAATGGAAAGACATCAAGGTATTTCCCAACCTCTCAAATTTACTTTCAGAATCCCTCCCTTCTCCTCTTCCTCTGATCAAGTTTCCATTATCTCCTTTGAATTCTGACTCTCGGAAGCCCTCAAAACTCTGTCACCCTTGAGACCCTTTGCTAATAACAGGAAAATTAATTCAGCCACATAGTTCTTCACAACGTAAACCTCTAATGTGTCTATGGAACTTAGATGGCTAGAAAATCTGTCAGCAGCAATCAGATTTGCTTATGCGAATCAGCTTAAGCTTTATAGGGACGAAGTATGCAAATGAAAAAAATCCCACTTCACGGACAGGATCAACACAACTCCTCACCCATCCAGAGAACCTTTCATATTAATTTCTGAATTCAGCTCCCCTTTGTGTGCTACCAACAGCACCCTGCACAATCAAGCACTTTGCTGTGCACTATCTTTTTTCTTTAAGGCCGTATGGAGGGACAACACCATTGTGTCAAAATGTCCTCTTTTCCCCATCTGACGTCTCTCCAACACATCAATTTTCCCCCTCCAAAGCCCGCTATCTTCACCTCCTTATGTCAACTCTCCACTGCGACCTCTTGAATCTCCTGTCCACCGGCCAACAAGCTGGATGCCCAGGCAGCCCTGGCCCCCCACCTTAACAAAAGAGTTCTTCTCTTCTACCTTTGCTCGAAATCTCGTCTTCTCTATCATCAACTTCTCATTTGTTACTGGCATTTACTACTGTAAGCTTAAAACGTCCTTAGTCAAACCTCTCCTAAGAAAGGCATCCCTTAATGGCGTTAATGTGAATAACTGCAGACCCATGTCTAATAACCAGTACCTAGCTAAACTAGCTGACTGTGCATCTTCCTCACAGCTATGATGTTGTATCTTGTGTCTTGCCTGTCTGAATGGAACCATGGATGCCTGCATACTCTGTGGCCTACTGGAATGTACCCTGAGTGTTCTGTCTTGGGATTTCATGTTTGTCAGCTGGTGAGAGTGATCTGTCTTTCCTTAAATTACATTTGCTCCTCTAAGAATCAGCCACCATAATGGACAGCATTGAGTCAGGCTTCAAACTCCTACGAGGAACCTAGTCTAGTCCAATTTCCATCTGGGATGATCTCAAAAGACACTCTGACTGAGATGAAACATCCACTCTTACTCTTCTCTACCTCTAAGCAACCTTCCACACTAACAACTATTCGATCCTCACAGACTGACTAAACAACACCGGCATTCCAGATTTACCCTTTGGCTTGATCTCATCCTTCCTTTTCAATAGGTCACAAATGTTATCCCTACTTCCCCTCACATCTGTCCTTTACTATGCGAAGAACCCCAAGGAGCCTCTCTCAAGCCCCTTCTTTTTAATCGCAACCTCCGTCTGACACAAAAACAGACCCACTATAGAAAAACCAACCCTTCAAACATAAAATGGAAATCAGTGTGTGCAAACTATAGAAAGCACAGATGGGAAGTGCAGCATACAGGAACAGCAAAAAAATATTTCAGTCCATATAATTTTGAAACAAACGTTTCCCATAACAATGCTATATAGGGGTTCTGCATCCTTATATATTTGCAAGCATAATATAATAAAAGCCAATTCATTCTTCATACATAAAATACAAGTCAATTTGTGAAAATTATGCAGGCCTCAAATATAAAATGCATTATAGAGAAGCAACAAATTATGGGCAGTGCAAAAAATGATATGACTCTTAACTAATTTCAAAGTACCACATAATCCTTCAAGGAGGTTTCCCATGGCACTTATATCTGTAGATGCTAAACACTTACGGTAAAACACAATAAAACCCACCACATATGACAGAAATCACTATTTGATTAAAACCATTTAATTGAAAATAATCAATAAGAAGCTTAGAAAAAGGGCAAAGAGGAATGCACTATAACTACAACTAGGGTATCACTAAAACATTACGCTCACAAACTAGCAGTTTCTGTTATCAATTTCACAATCCTCCTTCTCCAAGCTCTGTGTAAATAACAGCATACAGAGTGGACTCCCAAGCTTCGGAGAAACTTCGATACAATCTTTCAGCCTCATTTGTTGTATGAATTTGATCAACCAAAAATAGAGACTTCAAAAGTTGGACCTTAAGACTCTTAGAACCATCACACATTAGGATAAAATTGCTTTCAGGTGTTGCTCCACAATCTGGGCAGACCACCTCCGCTCCAATACTCCCCTTACTCGTCCAACTCCTAGTAGCTAAGAGGCACAGGCGTTATTTATTGTATAATGACCTTACAAACTTGGACTGCACAACATATAAATAAAACTCATAGCCAAATGGATTCTTGCAATCCCAGTATTCCTTGGCTCTTGGGTTATGACACACATAGAACAAGATATTCTTCTCTGCATTTACCTTCAAAACTTGTTCAAGAATACCCTTTATGAGGAATTCATTTGGTCAGGTTCTGTCCACAGAGCAGTCAGCCCCAAGTCTTCCAATTTCGTCTTGCTGTGCTGAAACCAGGGGAGCGAGATTCCTCACCGCTGGTTAAGCAGTTCTATCACTGCCCCCTGTAGTTCACAAGGCTTTCAGTTGACAGCCTTACCCACTAAAAGAAAAGCTTGTAACTACATACCCAATCCATTCTCTTAAGGGCCAACTACGAGAAGACCTGCAAGCTTCGAGCACTTGTAGACAACCCTAGAGCCATGTATTTTCTGCTACTGACAATGAGCCACAATGTACATGCTCCCAGAGCTGTGGCCCACACTGTGCAGTCTGTCAGTCCTGTAAATGGTAGGCCTGTAGCAACACCTAATGGGTTCACACCCATGATCATGATTAAACCTTGATATCATCTGAGAATCCCTCTTTAGGGACAAGCTTGATTTATGTAACGGGACAGTGCATCCACAAT
Source organism: Ambystoma mexicanum (assembly GCF_040938575.1). Classification (NCBI taxonomy): domain Eukaryota; kingdom Metazoa; phylum Chordata; class Amphibia; order Caudata; family Ambystomatidae; genus Ambystoma; species Ambystoma mexicanum. Next base: position 683,862,129 of record NC_090931.1, on the reverse strand, counting down.
TGTCTAATGCCTTCAAGTCCAAATAGTGATCAGTATTCACCTGTTCAATTGGTTCCCCTTCCAGCTCCAGCTTAATCCTGGCTTTATATTTTGCCTGATTCCCCCTGAACACCAGACCAGGCTCTTTCTTTTTCTGGCATTTATAAATAACCCATTCTCTTTGCAGAATCCAGTCAAACTGGTCAACTACCACTTAAACTCGGTGAAAGGGACATAAGGATTGCATTGTCAGCAAACAAAGATGATCAGGATTTTATTTTCTGCTATCGTTGGGGAATCCAATAATTTCTTGCATATCCCATTGATAAATAAACAGAACAAATTTGGGTCGAGAACACACCCTTGCCTTACTCCCATATCAACACCAAAAGGCTTTGTTGTGCTCCCGTCCAGATTCCATCGGACCATGGCCATGCAGTTCTGATAGAGGTCCTGGATGGCCCTGAGTAATGGTGGGTGGATGTTCAAGCTTTCTAAAACCTCCCAGAGCCTAATACTAGGGACTCTATCAAAGGCTGTTTTAAGGTAATTGAAAATGGTATAAACATCTTCTGCAAGATAACATACTGGCTACATACAAGTTGAAGCTGCAGGATTTGACCAATAGTTCTTGTATTTGTTTGGAAACCAGCCTCTGGGTGATGGATGGCCTGATGTACCTCAATCCACACCTCCAGGTGACCCAGTATAGCCCAGGCAACATCTTCCCATTTGTGTCCAGCATAGATATTGGCTGGTACTTACCAGGAAGGTCTCTATTCCCCCTTCTTAAATACAGGATCAATCTCTGCATTGGTCCACAAAGCCAGTATTGTATTGGACCTGAAAATTGCATTGAAAAGGTTTAACAAAATATGGCACCCATGCTCACCAGAGTCTTGACTCAAAACTCACATAATTCTGTACCCATGCTATAAACCCTTAAAATGATCTAACCAAGCCCGTTGTGTAATGCACCCAACAAGGGATACCTGGGCAGATGAGCTTCCTGCTTGCATTAAATTCCAAACACCCTATCTGTCTTTAGACTTTGTAGCCGGTAAGAGATTATCCCATACATTTACATCATATTCATTCTTCTTAATCTTAAAATTTCAATATGCCTCCCTGGGCTCCTGAATTGGTCCACGTCCTCTAGTAACAAGCTCTTTTTGCTCTTTGAACTAGCAAGTCTTTTGCTTCTCTGCACTCTCTATCATACCAACGATTTGTCAGGAGACAGGCTTTCCCCACAAGTTTAGCACTGGTAGCAAAACATTTCCCCAGACTAGAAGTAATTTCAGCATGCTTGCCTATAATAATATCTATAGAACAATCTGCCCCTGTTAGGACAGTTTCAAGCATTGGAAAAATACCACTGTAGGGTTCTGGCAAAACATTTGCATTGTCAAGTTTGGCCTACTTTACTAGCCGTCTTGCATGACCTTCAACTGAGATGCCAGAACCATCCCTAGCACTGCTTACGGAACCAATACCAAACTTGGAACTACGAGCAGACAGCACAGGAATGTGGTCGCTGTTGACTCTGGGGAAGATCTCAAAGTTTGTCAGACAATCCCAAGATTCAACGTTCACCTGTATATAATCAATTTGGCTACTGCCCTCTCCACTTTCAAAGGTAACAGTGGCTGGACTGTCCCCTAGGAACCTGCCATTAAAGGCCCTCATGCCACAAGCAAATAGAACACTAGCTCTGTCATATTTCCTTTTCGACTTTGGCGCATCAAGGGTCCCAATCTGCCATGCCAAATCTTCATATTCACAGATATCCCCCATTGATTGCAGTGGTTCAAACTGCTTGTTCAAATCCCCTGCAACCAGGGGCCTAAGATTAAACACTCTTTTACCTCTCTACCACCCTAACCTGTATCTTAAAATGTGGATAAATATTTTGTTTTCCATTTTATTCACAAGAGCTGAATTGAATCACCATTATTCAAAATGCATCCACTTCTTTAATCAATTTAAAAGCTGCAGTCAGTCATACACCATGGCATATTTCTAGGCTAACTGCCGTTTTTTAAAATTCACTGCAACGGAAACAGAAAAAACTGAAATGTCTTACTCTTATCTAAATTTGAAATGTACAATCTATAAAAATTCTTCAACACAAAAAATGGACAATATTAACATTTAAATGAAGCGTTACCTTAGTGAACTAGCATAATGGCATCCACAGGGCCGACGTTAATCAGGGAATCTGAGTTTTTACATTCCCAGCATTTTATTATCTCAAAACTGAGTGAAGAAAATTCAGACAACATTGCTCAATGTGTTAAACTGTATTCATATAATGCCGTCTTGTTATGAATGTTGGCCTAGGCCCATTCGCGTTGCACGGAAAACCGCATCTAAAATGCTTCGATTTCTGATCAACTTCGCCGCCATTTTAATAGTCATCTGCCATTTTGATTTCAACTCCTGCTTTGTGTTCTAAAATGATGGACTGTGTTTTCAACTTGCAGCCGAGCCGAACGACCTTTGAGTTTTGTTAATGTTTAGGCTGACCGAGAGCAGACTGTTTGTTCTATGCAAATAAACATTGTGACTCAAATTAACTGCAATCCGCGCTCACAAGCCTCATTCTCATATAAACAACGAGACAATGTAGAACAAACTCAGATTGTGTGCTTTTGCTGAATTGCATTGTAGCGATTCTTGAAACAAGGCTTACTGTGGATCTGAGAACCAACAGCATCATTGTAACTTCATAGACATACAAACTTGTTTAATCCGTTGTACAAAATTGTAATATTTGACATGTGAACTGGGCACAAACTCTAGCATATAAATTATTAGTTTGGAGAGAGGCTGGACAATGTTTTGAAACTGTATAAAAAGGACTGTGTTAAGATGTCCAGCACTCTCACCCCTCACTGTGTCTACTGGTACACACTGCGAGGTGTTGGGAGCCAGATAGCTATCTGTTTGCTTTGAAACTATCCAGAATAAAAGATACTTGTATCTTTTTGACCCGTGATTGGCGTATTTCATTTTGTGGTACTAAGCCTCGATATTTCTCTGGTCTTTCAAATGAATGTAGCACATGACATCGTCTATATGACTACTGTGCTATGTAAAACACTGATGAAGTACTAATGTAAACAACATTCACAGCAGAAAAAATAAATTACAAATGTTCAAAGGAAAACATATTGTTGTTGGGTAAAAAAGAATAAGCGACAACCTTTGTCAAACTAATGAAAACCTTTGATGCCATAGATAATAGGATGGTGCTGTGTGCTCTCGGACATATTACATATACCTATTATAAATTGGCTAAGGAGAATAAACTTGTATGGCTAGAATACACACCGACTAGAATTAAGCATCTCCTGAAAGAAGCCAAACATGAGGCAGGAAAAGAAAGGGATATGATACAACTAGCAACCAATGGTAACAGTGACATGTTTTTTCAACATTGCATGAGCTATTCTGGACCACCTAAACATCTGTCTGCATTCCCAGATAATAAAAAAGTAAGGCATTATCTATTATTCAAATTTAATCTATCTGATGAATTGGAAATAGTGGGTGCACAGTGTGGAATCTTATGAGGCTACAGATTGTGTAGATTATGTGTGACTCTTTCCATTGAAACAGCTGAACATATCATCTGTCACTGTGAGAGTCTTGATACTCTAAGACTAAAATATGTAAAGGCGTATGACAACTCTTGTGATCTTGGAAATATGAATGAAATGTGGGCTAAATTTTTAGAAGGTAATGATGTTAATGTAATATTTCATATGATGATTTTTTATGAACTTTGTTTGTATATTCATAAACAATTGTCCGAAGGTATATTTTAATAACCGTCATTTTTAGTTGTGTGATGTATCAGATGCGCTGGTTTTATCTTTAACGTGGACTGTTTTTTTTTTCTTTTTTAACCTGGATGTTTTATTACTGTATATATGTAAAACCTTTGTTGGCTGTATGCATATTAATAAATAAATAAAAACTACGTCTTAAATTACAAAAAATATTACCTAATTTGAAAGAAGTGTATGCTGTAAATTATGTGATTATGTTCAACTAATTGAGCTTGATTACGCCTCTCCTCAGAGACTACTGCAAAGCAAAAATTAATCACAGTATTTTCAGTGCATCATATACTACTGCACACATTGTGTCATTTTCTCAATAGACATATTGCATTGAATGAATAGCTGCGTCAACCTACATTAACAGCTTATTCCCTTAATCTAATAACAAATGATGATAAATGGTTGTCGTTTTTATCAGATCTATGGCACAATTATGCATCATTTAACCGATTGTAAAGACATTGATTCTCAGCTGTAACTCTCTGCAGTCAGCCCTCCCTGGAAACAAATACACACCGTGCAAGGACGAAACATAGAAGCAGCTGGCTGGGAGCGGTTTCGTTTAATCACTTTCTTACAAGCTGAAAAAAGGAATTACTCCAATTTTGCTCTGCTTACATCATGGTTTTATACAATGGCAACAGATTGCGCAATCATTTTATACTAATAGGAACTTTATATTTTAATAGACTTTGATTGGCCAATTTACTTAAAGGTCAAATATCACTTGTTTTCCATTAGACATAAACATGGACTGAGACATATGATTATTATGCTAATCAGCATGACTTGCTGTTTTCTATATGTTCTAGATCACAAGACGTGTTGCAACTTTAAAACTGGACAGAGCAAGTTTTGCAAATGACGCATGCTTCAGACAATTGTCAAGGTCACATATTAAGCTGTCTAGTTTTTATTGGCAAATCCCCCTTCCTTACCTGTTCTGTATGCCAGTTTCATTTATGAGTCACACAATTGGAAACCACATATTCTGCTATTAAATGTTGCCAACTTGTCACCAGCTGCTCTAAGTCAAACTTGGCTGTGGCTCCTTATATATTTTGTCTGGGGTATCTCCAACTATGTGATTTTAAACCCTTGTAAACTTCCATAAGACTTAAGGTCTTTATTCATTTGCAAGGCAAGCTCTGAAGTCCATTTTAAAATAATGGATGTCTGCTGCGCTCAAATTTCTGTTGTCAGGGAACTATTGTTCTGCATGTATTTGAGTACTACCAGTTCTATGATGTCTAATCTCTATTGAGTGTGGGTAACATCCCCATATCTAAACACAGTGTGGCCTAAATCTCTGTTATTCTGTAATAAATACATGTTTACTTATCTATTATGCAACTAGAAGATGTCATAGGTGAAATGACATCACTTTTATCTTGCTTGGTTCACACCATGTTTATCCTCACCATTTCTGTTTAGGCTATGGATAACACAGTTGTCTTAGTGTACAATTCTTCTCATATTTGCACTATTGGATAAGGGGGAGGGGCAGGACCCCCAAATGACATAGTCACCTGTCTGTCACCAGAGTGAGGGGGAGGATCTATTCCTCTTCACAATCAAACTAAAATAAAACTGTAATGAATAATGTCCTTAAACTTTTCATGCAACCATAATTTTAAAATCATTTGGTGTTCAATTCACTATGTCCATATTCATTGTTGCAAAGAGTTAAAGACAATCAAACGATCCAATCAATGAACTCATTGACTCAGGGTGGTTGACATGGCCTCAAATGCTACATCCAACATGTCTCACAAAATCGTAAACATGTGACCTTGTGTTTTTGTCTTGGATTGGTCGGTACGAATTACAAAATCTGGACTTCCAAATAACTTGCTGCATTACCCTTTTCTATTTAATGACATGCCGCACTTGAAATTGTGTCCCTATTCCTAATTTCATATCCGTTTTCAATAATACAAGCTTTATATTTTCTGCTCATTTCTCTAACATTGATGTTGCCACTGGGTCCTTCAGCGCAATGCTAAAATCTGTGACACACATAACAGACTGCTTCAATTGAATTTGAATGCCTGTCATTAGATTAGTGTAAGGTAAATTAACAATATTGTTAAAGGATCTGCATTTTAAACATGGAAAACTGCCTTTCTCTGAAGGTCCCAAAATTGTTGTTTTTGTTTGGGCTTCAGGAGGTCCGCTCTCACCAATAGATCTACAATATTAGGCATACGCTTCTGTGCAAAAAGTGGCAAATCCTTTGCAATAGGACCCATCTCTGGGTCAGACTGTCACAAGTGTCTCCCCTTCTCACCTGCTTTTGTTGTTTGCTTGCAACCTTCTGTGATGTCTTCTTTCTCACGGTCCGGGATTTGTACAAACCCGAACGTTGGTCCTCGGATTCCAGCGTGAGGTTTGCTATCCAACTTCCGTGAGCGTTCAGAAGTCCAGGGTGGGTTCCAGGAAGGAATGAAGTTTGCACTCAGAGGCACGGAACGCCGTGACACGAGCGAGGAAGAAATCCAGGAAGATCAGAGGTAAGGTAGAGGAATAGGAGGAAAGACAGGGTTTCAAGGAACCGGGAACAAGGAGTCAAAAAAGTGCCCCGAACGAACTCTGGCAACAGACGTCCGACAAAACAAAAACAAAGAGGTGATGGCTGGAAGGTTTAGACTGAATCTTAACCACTGGCGTAGCTCTGGGCAACCTTCCAGGCCATCGTTTTTGACCTGCCAAGCCATTACAGAAGGGGAAAAACCATATGCAAATCAGGCTTGGTCCCACCCCGAAAGGGGCAGTCCAGCCCAAACTGCTAGGTCACATCCCTTCTGCACGAGACGACAAGCATCCCCAAACATGTTTCGGCCTTGTTGGGCCTCATCAGTGAGGAGTAGCTTGGGTCTCTAGGCCCAGCAGGCACGGGACCCACGTCTGGGCATACCCGTCCCACTCGGGGTGACAAAGCAAAAACAAAGAGGCGATGGCTGGAAGGTTTAGACTGAATCTTAACCACTGGCATAGCTCTGGGCAACCTTCCAGGCCATCGTTTTTCATCTGCCAAGCCATTACAGAAGGGGAAAAACCATATGCAAATCAGGCTTGGACCCACCCCAAAAGGGGCAGTCCAGCCCAAACTTCTAGGTCACATCCCTTCTGCACGAGACGACAAGCATCCCCAAACATGTTTCGGCCTTGTTGGGCCTCATCAGTGAGGAGTATCTTGGGTCTCTAGGCCCAGCAGGCACGGGACCCACGTCTGGGCATACCCGTCCCACTCGGGGTGACAAAGCAAAAACAAAGAGGTGATGGCTGGAAGGTTTAGACTGAATCTTAACCACTGGCGTACTTCTGTAATGGCTTGGCAGACTGAAAAACGATGGTCTGGAGGGTTGCCCAGAGCTTTGCCCGTGGTTATGATTTATTCAAAACCTTCCAGCCATCACCTTTTCATTTTCATTTTGCTAAAGTCACCCCGAGTGGGACGGGTATGCCCAGACGTGGGTCCCGAGTCTGCCGGGCCTAGAGACCCAAGCTACTCCTCACTTATGACGCCCAACAAGACTGAAACATGTCTGGGGATGCTTGTGGTCTCGTGCAGAAGGGATGTGACCTAGCAGTTCGGGCTGGACTGCCCCTTTTGGGGTGGGACCATGCCTGATTTGCATATGGTTTTTCCCCTTCTGTAATGGCTTGGCAGACTGAAAAACGATGGTCTGGAGGGTTGCCCAGAGCTTTGCCCGTGGTTATGATTTATTCAAAACCTTCCAGCCATCACCTTTTCATTTTCATTTTGCTAAAGTCACCCCGAGTGGGACGGGTATGCCCAAACGTGGGTCCCGAGTCTGCCGGGCCTAGAGACCCAAGCTACTCCTCACTGATGACGCCCAACAAGGCTGAAACATGTCTGGGGATGCTTGTGGTCTAGTGCAGAAGGGATGTGACCTAGCAGGTCGGCCTGGACTGCCCCTTTTGGGGTGGGACCATGCCTGATTTGCATATGGTTTTTCCCCTTCTGTAATGGCTTGGCAGACTGAAAAACGATGGTCTGGAGGGTTGCCCAGTTATGATTTATTCAAAACCTTCCAGTCATCACCTTTTCATTTTGCTAAACACACGTTCGACTACAGCAAGCGGTAGCATTGAGATGCGCAGAGCCGCAAGGGCGTGTCTGTTTTATAGAGCATGCCGCGTGGAGCGTAGAGACAGGCCAGGAACATTCCGTTTCAGGCGACCATGTTGGACGGTTCACTGTATTCAATCCCTATGGGTCAGGAACTAGGAAGTCCAGAAGGGACGCAGACAACGGTTCATGACACAGACTGGAGAATTTTCCAATATCCTTTCACAATTGTTCATATTTTAAACATTGCTTCTCCATAGGTTTGAAGGAAATTACAAAGATTTAGCTTTCTCAGGATTGGTCCGTGGTAACAATATGTGTTGTCAACGTATGTGTTCTGCTTTTGATAAAGGCGATGAGATGTTTCCTCAGTATAATCTCTTTGTGAAACTGTTCCACATTCTCAAAGCCCATTGGCTCACCATTAGCTCAAATTCTTTAGGTGTAGTTGCTATTCTTCACCCTGACAAAATAGTTGTAAAAATGTTAAAGCATTTATAGCAGATCTTTCATGACATGACTCTTTTCTGAGTCTAGTAAACATTGGCCTATTGGATGATATGGCCACTTCCATTTGAGAATAACGAGAAAATTCAGAGGACACGGGGAAGTTTCCTGAGTAGACATAACGATATCAGTACTTTACGAACTCCATGGCAAAACAAATAAATAAAGGGGAAAACAATCTACTTGTGCAGAATATGGCAAATGGGATGCAGAACGGTGATACACGCATACTGATTACTACTTAACACAGCAATAGTGGATATATCAAAAGAATGTTGCACAAAAACTATTTCTCCATGAGATTCTATAAAGGCATACATGCATAAATAATGTAAAAACAAAAGGTTACAGGCAGTGTGCTCCCGCCCGCCCCCCACCCCTATAAGGCAATGGACCTGTGCCAGCTTTCTTCTGAAAACATGTAAAAGCACATTGGAAGAATGGTTAAGAAAATCCACAAAGGGGAATCAGTCAGTGTGGCAAATGCAGTTTATCTGATCAAGCAAGCAACAACACTAAGCCATCTCAATATGGTGCCAGAAGTTCTTATCAAATCAAAAGTTTCAGCAATTGCAAAAGGACTGTACCTGAGAGTGACATGTGTACATATCACTCTTTTTAATCAGCTGAATCCGGCATCTCATGACAGATTTTGCCACCCTCTTGACCACAGAGTATCTCCAAAACATGCCTTCAGAGGCACTGTTCATCGTTCCTATACAAAACTTTGAGAGACAAGAGGGAATATTTATCTGTACCTCTTTAAAGCAAACCTCAACGAGTCAAGAGACTAAACATACCACACTAATGCTTAAAGGGTCCCTTGCTTCTTCAGTACCTTATTCTGACCCAGTCATGTATGCTGTTTAACTCATTAGATTACAACATACTCTTTTCAACACGTTTTTTTATCAAACAAATCAATTTATTTACTTTCAATAAAAACATCAATAAAAATACATTCATCATTATCTCTAATACAAAATATTGCACTTTTTCCTAAGACCAGTTATTGCACATTTATCACTACTATTTGCACTATTGACCCCAGAACAACATACATAACACTCTGTTGCCTAATAACTAGATTCACTGTTAATTAGTTCATCAAAAAAGGAGGACAGGTTTCTCAATGCACAGTTTGTTCTTATATCATCACTTATCCTAGCTGGGTACTCTAAATTCCCCAATGCAGCATTCTATTCATTCACACTTATGTCATTCATACATCCTATCATTCTACAATCCACACTACCCAACATGTTTCTTTCCTTTATAGATTTTCACAATTCCAGGAAATTCTTCATCATTCCACCATGAAGTGGCTCTTTGTTGTTCACCAGGAGTATGCTCTTGCTACAACACTCACAAGTGCACCGTGCGGGGAGTGGAGGTGACGCAGGAGCCTTTCAAGTACCTATGCGTTCAGGCCCACTTTGCTCTCTGCAACATCAGTGGGTGCGGGTTTGAGCGCCTGCCTGGTTTATCTGCAATAGATTGGAAACCAATGATCAATCCTAAGGAACCCTTCATCAACTGGCTGAACCCCCTCATTCAATTGTGCACCATAGTTTGATCCGCTCCACCATTTTTATTTTGTCACCGTACACAGTCAAAACTATCAAGCGTCATGTGATTTGTTTTTTTATAAATTGTCTTATTAATCCATTTCTAATTTCTTGTTTGTATGGGCTCCAGTAAAGTACATTGTTATGTCCTTCACTTTTTCCTATAGAGAGCTGGGACTACATGTCCCAGATTGCAACACATGTAACCTTTAGCTTTCTTCGTAATAGACACCAATGCAGCCCTGTTGTAGCTTGGGGCATCCCACTACTGTAACAGGCCAAAAGGTAAAGTACATGACGTATAGGCAAGTGTGAACATGTTGTCGTGAGACATTTTGGTTTTCAGTTTTGAATAGGACACTTACTGTACCACTGGTTGAACATAGAAGAGACGGTTCCCGCCCTCCTTCAAACACTGGCTGATGAGGGATGATTGTTAGGGTACAAAGTTGAACTTTCGAAATCTGAGGTACTACTAGTGCCATCATACCGTGGCAGCTTCATTTTGGCTGGCAGATTGTTCCACATCTCCGCCGCAGATCCTCCTGCCGACCCACTCTGGCGATGCACTAGAACACATGCATGGAGATTTCCATTGTCTTCTATCAGCTTTCTGCTGCCGGGCCCAGCCTGCCCACCATCTGCCTTCACCTGCCAGCCCCAGCCTGTGCCACTTGTTCAGTCACTAGTGTTAAAGTGTTCACCTCAGCTCATATGTCCTGCAATCACTCTCTTTGCAGATTGTTTTTGCCTTTGAGATCCATCCTCAAGGAGGTGGATTGGATTGGTGCTTTCCTTAGCGATCAGATGAGCAAAGCATGCTTACTGACGTATTCATCTGATGCTACTCAGCTGAAATTCGTAGTGCCACAGAGAGCGTGTCATTCCACGCTCCTTTTGAGTGTGGATATCAAGCCCCTCCATGATTTGTTGCTAGCCCATGGCATAGCTTTTCAGAACTGCGCCAATGAATCACAGTTGGTTTTTAACCTTCAAGTGCAGCCCAACCATGCTCTAGACAGGATTCCTTTTATTTTTGATCTATTTGAAAAATAAATGCAAGAAAATTGGCTCCGTTAACATAGCCTCTAAAGCATAAAACATGCTTCCATGAGATCATCTCTATAAACCAAGAATTTGAATTTGCAAGGGAACGAAATTCTCGCACACGATGAAGTAAAACAAATTCAGTTTGACCATGTCTACATATGTGAATCAGATAGTCAGATGCACTGCGTGCCATCCCGTGATCCTCCACCAGATTACATATTTCTTAACATAAGGCCCTCGAGGCCACAGTGCACATGCAATAGTAGGCTCAAGAGTTGATTACTGAAACTCCCTACTCCTTGGCGGCTCCTAAATATATCACTGCCCATATTTAAACAATAAACCCTGAGTTGGAGAGGGCATTACCTGAAGTGGTAATGCCCTCCCCACGCAGAGAGGAGTTTATTGCTATTATGCTATTAGAACCCCGGCCTGTTAGATGGAGGTACTAATCGTTTGGCTGGTGAGAAAAAAAGTGAAGAAAAAAAGATGGCCACCGTGGATCAGTTGAGAAGGGAATACATTGTCCCTTCTCCTTTTCCATGGCAGCACCTCGCAAACCGGGAGCAAACGTACCGTAAACATGATTGTTCCTAACGCAGGCCCAGGACTAGAAAGGAGAAGGTCAGTGTGGCGGGAGGGAGTGACATCTGTGGCAAAGGTGGGTGGGGTTTGCGGAAGGGCACTTACCATGTTCCCCCACAGGGGAGATGGCAGCCTCCAGCCCTGAGGAGGCTCAGAGCAGTGGGATTACCGTATGGTAATGCCCGGCTCCAAGCATCCTCATTGGCTGGGAGGCCTAAGCCACATCCCCTCTGGCTAGTAATCAGACAAATGATTGTTTCTGCGAGGATCATCACAAACAGATCGCAGAGACACCATAGAACACATATATTATGTTACCCTTTGGCTTCAGAGTTAAATGTAAGGCTTTGACAGTAGTTCATAAATCAATGTAAGGTAATATGTGATCGTACCATAAACATTATTTCAAAGTCTACTTCCCAAGCAGATCTTGATGCTTGCTGGGAGAACATCTGGCAGTTGTGCCACGAGTAAAACGTGACGTTCTTTTACCAGTCAAGCAGCCTTTTTTTGGAATTCTCCTCTGGAAGAGCTCCATGTGACCCAGAAACTTAGTATTAAAAAGGAAGTTGAAAACCTGATTATTCTAATAACTAAGTTAGTCCTATCTCTAGAAGCCTTTAAACCGAGCCCCTTTGTAAAAAATGTTTTTAATAAATGAACTTGTTGGCAGTGCACATGGAGACTGGCATGGGACGTAGGCACTTTATAAATCAGCACTTCAAATCAAATCCGTTCGGCTACTTGCCACCAATGAAACAAAGGTGAAAGGATGGTCTTGTTACCAAACGAAGAAGTGCAAGCATTATGGAGCACAACAGAGCTGCATCATGCAGTCTCTCTTTGTTCCGCTCACCCATCCTCTACGCCATTGGGCATTGCACATTTCACACAAACCACATTCCCATTGCATAAAAAGCCCAACGTGTGCCTTTCAATGATTATAATGCTAATTGCACGATCAGCGTGGTTCCAAACCATGAACAAGAATTAACCATTGAAAGGTTCCTTGCAGCTTAAATATCTATCAGATTTGGTGGTTGGTCGCCCCTCAGCACCCCTCAAAGCCTGTCAGAATATAGCAGCACAGCCAGACCTAGATATTCCAGAGACCCAAAGGGTGTCACCTTCTAGAGTATTGAGGTTTCCACTAACCATTTGTCCATGAGGGCCCCTCCAGGACACACATGCAAAGGGAGTTTCATAATTTGATGGAGGCCCTTACTAACCACAAGGAAAAACAGCTGGGTCTTATAACAGTGCGCCTGAATGAAAAGCATCTGCTACCTACACAACAAGTTAAGCGGATGATATGTGGCCAGTGGGTAGTGAGATGGCATAACGCTGCGTTCTTTAGAGGCCTTCCTGCAGTGGGCAATGCTCATGAAGTGCAAGGCCTCGAAGTCAGGCTGATGGCTCATAGGCAGCAAGTGCAAGGAATTGAAAATAGGACCTCTATCGTTATCATACCTGGGACTGCAAAATATTTAATCTGTTTGGCTTCGGCTCAGAATATTAGCACATGAAGATTGTTCTTGACCTCCTCTAAGCCAATCAGAATGTTTAGAGCGCAGTCAATAACAACTGGTATTGACTGCATTCTTAACATTCTGTCTTTAAAAGCAGCAACAGGAACAACAAAGCAATGTACAGGCAAGATTTCTTTTAACAAAACACTTCCTTGCTAGGAGGAGCTTTTTGGCTGCAACATCACAAAAAGGAAAGCGAAAATGCCTTCACTGTCTCATAACGAAATCGTTTAGTTCTGCATGGTACCTAATGCTTGTTCATTTTAAACCTGCTCCAGTACATCACGTTAGCAATTTTAAAACTTAACTTGAGAAACAACCTTATTTAAATCCTACAAAATAAAAAAAAAACATTTAATTTACTGACTCTGTCTGTCTATTTACTTTGCTCACTATTAAAGCAACATTTTTACTTCACCGCAAAACTACAAAACATGTATTGCTATTACCAACAGTCCTCGGGGAGGTGTCATTATCGCTTAAGATAATGCCCTTTCCACAATTTATGGCCATCGGTTTCACCTCTGGTCATAACCTGGTGTTGGGTCATTATCCCTGGAGAAATACCCCTCCCACAGTCTGTAGGGCTGCAGTGCAAGTGAGAAAGGATCACTGCTGGGGTCGTGTAACAGGGACTAAGGGCCTCATTACACGTTGTGCGGTAAAAATCCACAATTACCGGCATGGCGCTCTTAACGTGTCCGCCCTCGCAAGAGGGCGCTAATAGCTCACCAATACGAGTACGCGAACACGAGCATAGCGCCATGCCGGTAATGACCCAACCGCCATGCCGCTAAAGACCCCAAAAAGTCACTTACCGCCCTCGACGAAAGTGCAGATAGCACCTCTGCACTCACGCTGCATGCAATTGCGGAACCGGAAATAGCGTCATAGCACAGGAACGGGAAAGAGCATGGCGGCCATCTTTAAAAACACAATCCATGGCCATCCTCTGCCCCCTGGACCTATTTGTGGTACTTTGCTGTCTGAGATTTACTGGAATACCCTTACCATGCCCAAGGCACTGAAAAAAGCAACTGACCGCCAATGGAAAGAAAAGTTTTCTAATGAGGAGTTACTCATGCTGACCCAAACCTTAGCAGACAATGCTGCAGTGGTCTTCACCAACGACATGCGGCGGGAGACCCTCCTTAAGAAAAAGGCTATCTGGGCCGAAGTGGCAATGAAAGTAAGTGCCGTGGGCACCAGCACCCGCAATGTACGTGAGTGCAGGAAAAGATGGGATGACCTGAGACTCCGGGTCAGAATGATCCTGGCAGAGAATCATAACACTGCCACCGCTGGCGGATCTGGGTCGCCAATCAAGCCAAAGGAATGGGAGGAGACATGCGCCAACCTGATCGGAGTCGAATGTATCGAGGGAGTCGGGAGGATGGAGCATGGCGTGGCAGACACGTCGGATGGAGGTAAGTGTACTGATGAAATCATGCAATGTGTATATACAGGTCCCCACAAATGTCAGCCCAAGCTCACCTCATGGATGGCCAAACATCCACACATGCATCCCACCCTGCCCATGTCAGTGCCAGACCCAAACACACACACATGCACACATCAACAGAGCCAAGTGCAACACATAACACTGCATAGATGAGCCACTGAACTGGCACATCACCTGCACCCTTCACAATGAATTGCAAATGCCCACAACTGCATTGATGATGTATCCTGCATTAAGTACATCGAACCCTAACCAATGCCATCCCCCTTCTTGTCCCCGGCAGGGACACATACAGACAGTGAGGATGCATCCCAGGCACCCCCTGCGCAGAAGAAGAAAAGGCCACAGCCCACCGAGGACACCCTCAAGACATCAAGGGGAAAAGGCACAAGGCTCCATTTGCAGAGTTCCAAACATCGTTCGAGCGCCACTGCCAAGGCCACACCAAACCCAACTGCCCCACCTCAGGAGGTTCACTCACCACCACCACTCAGAGCCACCGAGGGACCACCCTCAGCTACTGCTAGTTCGGCAGGAGAGGCGGCAGCCTCCGCACCATTAACTGATGTGGAGGATCCAACTGAATTCGAGCTGGGCATGCACACCCCAAGCCCACCTGGAACCCCCGAGCCATCACCCCATCACACACCAGGCTCCAACATCACTGGTGACGAGGCCATGGGAACCTTCAGTAGCCCCCCAGTGCCTCCATCTGTACACCTGCCAGCATCACAATGCACAGCAGCCACACCACCAGAGGCTGACACTGCCCTTGACCTGGCCAGCATCATCCAACGGCAACAGGTTGGTTGGTCAGCATGTGGCGGAGGCTGCCCGTCTCAGGGCGGAGATTGGGGAGACATCCAGACACTCCAGGGAGAGTATGGAGACCTGCACAGACAGGCTGTGTGGGGAGCTCATCAGAGTTTGTGAGGTCCTCACACGCATTGCGGATGCAATGGACCGTCAATTCCCACCACCACCAGCACCAGGACAGTCTGCCACTTCTTCGTCTGCCAGTTCACGGCAGACAAGCCCACTCCATCGCTCCGCACACACCACCAGGCGCTCCTCCCGGCAGCCTCCAAATGCTGGATTAGGCAATGACCAATAGGGAGTGAATATCCATGCTTCCGCGTGCATGCCTGGATGTACAAATTGTGGAAGACACATGAGGGACAGTTGTGGGGGGTAGGGTGTGATGGGACAGTTGTGGGGGATAGAGGGTAGGGTGGTGGGATGTTTGGGTACATGCACATTTTCCTGTTTGAGTTCATAAATACACTGGTGTTAGAGCAAAACACAGGCCTGGACTTCTTCATTGTGTATGCTTAATTTATTGACGCCAGGGTCCATTGTGAGCTAACAAACAGACACCAGTGCACCACTAGCCATATCCAGGTGACAATACGAGAACTTGTTACTAAGAATATTTGGTTGATCAGATGCTGCCTCCCAGCACGTCCCTCCTGGCCATCCCCTCTTGCATGACCTGCATCCCCTTCACATCCATCCTCATCACCATCATCCTCCTCATCAGGTGATTCTATTTCAACGTCAGGGGGCAGTGGCACATTCCGTCTGATACACATATTGTGCAGCATGACACATGCCATGGTGATCTTGGCCACCTTCTCATGGCCATACAGAAGAGCGCCACCAGACCTGCTAATGCACCTAAACCGTGACTTCAATAGGCCAAAGGTCTGCTCGATCATGATGCGGGTATGGGTATGTGCACGATTGTATTCCTCTTCGTGCCTGTTCTGTGGGTTCCGTAGAGGTGTGAGGAGCCACCTCTTCAGGGGATAGCCGGCGTCACCTATATGGGGGAAGGAATGGGGTCCTGTTACTGTTCACCTCAAGTGTGGCCTATTCATTTCATTGGCTTACATCTGTATGTGCTACAGGCTACACCCAGTTGGAGTATCTATCTCTCCCCCCTCCACGCACACCCAGTTGGAGTATCTATCTCTCCTCCCCACGCACACCCAGTTGGAGTATCTATCTCTCCCCCCCACGCACACTGCCATGTGCTTGGCCTGCTACACACCAAGTAGCCACAAATGCTGTCCCGTTTGTCGCTTCATGCAGCGTGGGATAGTTGAGTTCCGCAGGACCATGGAATCATGGGTAGATCCGGGAAATCGGGCACAGCAATGTGTGATTATCTTGTTGGCGTCACATACCATTTGGACATTGATGGAGTGGAATTGCTTCCTGTTTCGGTACACTACTTCATTGTGATGTGGGACGACCAATTCCACATGTGTACAGTCGATGGCCCCGATGCAACTTGGGATGCCTGCCAGTGAATAGAAACCGACTTTGGTGTTTGCAATCTCCTGGGCAGTCCGTGGCATGTATATGTGTTCGGGTGCATGCTTCAGGAGGGCATCGTGTACCTGGTTCAGTGTGCGTGAGAATACTGGTTGGGAGATGCCATGCATCTGCCCCACTGTATGCTGGTAGGTACCTGTGGCCAGGAAGTGGAGCACAGTCACCACCTTCAGTAGAGGGGTATGGCAGTTCTGATGTCTATGAGGCTCACAATGTCGTGGTGTATCATGTCCACGATGCTGGTGATGGTATCCCAGTCCAGACGGTACAGGGTGTGTATCTGCTCAGGTGTTAGGTTAAATGGACTGGCTCTGATCCTGTGGATTGATGGGTGCCTCTGTGGTATGATTAGGTGCCGTGGTGGTGCTTGCTGTGCCTGTCTTGCCCCCTCCTCCTCCTGCGTCTCCTCTGTGCTGCCTGTTGTTGTTGCAGCTGCGCTGCTATCAGGTCCTCCAGGCCATGTAATGCTGCTAGTATTGGATCCATCTTGGTGTGGGAAGGGGTGTGGGAAGGGGTGTGGTGTGCTCCTTTTGAGCAGCCACAGTCTCCATTGCTTCCACCTGTGCTGATTGTGGCCACCTGTGGCAGGTGGTAACACCGCACAGTTATTTTAATGGGTGGTTTGTGATGGCGGTATTAGCACCATGCAGGTAAGGGTTTTGGGGGCTTTGCCATGCCGCTATTGGCATGTCCGCTCGCCTTGTGATGGTGTGCTATTAGCGGCATGGCGTTATTTACGGGATGGAGTGTCGCGCACCCGCGGACTGCCCACTATTAGTGGCACCGTACTTAGCGGTGCCACTAATAGCGGTGAGCCGGGTCGTAATTAGCATGGGGATTTAACGTTACCGGTATTCCATTACCGGTAACGTTAAATCCCTACCGCCTACCGTGTAATGAGACCCTAAGTAACTGCATGGATAAATGCAACAGGGAGCATGTAACTGCCTGGATAATTATAATAGGGAGCGACTAACTGCCTGGATACATGTAATTGAGACCTTGTAACTCCCAAGATTGGTGGAACTGGGAGCATATTTCTGCATGGATGGGTATAATAGGGAGCAAGTATGGAGTAACTGCACGGATAAGTGCAATAGGGAGATAGTAACCGCATGGATAAGTGTCATATGGAGCTAGTAACTGCATGCATAAGTGTAATACGCAGCTAGTAACTGCGTGCATAAGTGTAATACAGAGCTAGTAAATGCATGCATACGTGTGATAGGGACCGAGTAAATGCCTGGATAGGTGTAACAGGGAGCAAGTAACTGCATGGATAAATGTCATAGGGAACTAGTAACTGCATGCATAAGTGCAATACGGAGATAGTAACTGTATGCATACGTGTAATAGGGAGGAGCAACTGCCTGGGTGCGTGTAATAGTGAGCTAGTAACTGACTGCATAGGTGTAACAGGGAGCAATCGACGGCCCGGATAAGTATAATACGTATCTTTAACCTAACGAAAACACATAACTTGGCACAAATAAACCTGCAGATGCATTTAAGTGGGCATAAATAAATCCACGTGTCTGATATGGAGTTTGGCATTCCTGAAAGTATGTATAAGAATCAACCCTGCAGATACACATAAAAGCCAATGATTAGGCGCGGGTAGACATACAAAAGGGAGGAGGAAACCCTGTGAAAATGTGCAGTATAGCTTATTTCAGATATAACCACAGCACGTGTTGTCTTACCATCCAGAGGGCTTTGTTTAAATGTGGGTCAGACGTCCATTTTGTAGCACCCTCCTATCACAAGCAAGGGGACAAGAACCGGTGCCAAGATGAGCTGAGCACTCACGGGGTACCGTGGTGAGGGTGGTGCTCCTGCTCACATGAAGTCTTTCATATAATGCATCGGCTCGTCTCCGGCTTCAATACAGTGGTTTTGTAGGGGGCCTTTTCAAAAGAGGCCAAGTTTCCCAGCCTGACCACAGAGGGAGTTTAAAAAAAAAGAAAACAAATCCTACTCTGAATCATCCGCAAAGAGCGCTTTGCATGTGGTGTGCTCTGAGAAAGGCGTGGATTTGACATTTCAAGGGTGATATGTACGTTTCCTGAGTGTCTTCAGAAATGACTGATCTATTTGTCAGTTCCATAGCAGCAGCTATTCCTATAAAGGTCATGATGTGTGTGTGTTATTGAGAGACCGTATACAAGAAATGATTACAATACTAGCGATTTTTCTAACACCAAGTACCAGGTGTATTTATTTCCCATCACCCTGAAAACATCTTGAAATGTATTAAATGTGGAATTTGGTTTGAGTAGTGCCCAGCAATGTTGAACTTCTCGGTAAAGTGATGTTTTGTGTTGAATCAACATCTCTGACTTCAAGCGCTCTAGCTTTCCACACAAAGGTGACAAAGGTGACCGCAAACCTTTGAACAAACATCCTGCCCACAAGTCAACCTATCAAAACAACCACAATTGAGCCAGGTTTCAAAATAACCAATCAAATGAGTTGTTCATGGAATGCTGCAACCTCAATGAGAAACCATTGTTTGCTAGTCATCGAGAGAGTACCATGTTGAAAAGCACGGAGAAATGGTTGTGGCAGCATTCGAGCTATAGACATGTACTAGATGTTTGACCCAGCACGCCAGGCATTGAGGGCTTCCGCTTAGTGTGCATGACAGCAGCAATGACAGCAAGCAGAATGTCACTATGACTTAGCAGGCATTTTCATTACTGCTACTCCAACCTGTAAGGAACTCATGGTGGCAACAGTAAAGACAGAGACAAGTGATCACAGTTCAAGGGTGTTTATTAAACTGCAAAGGTAGGTTGGAAAAACACCAAATCTAAACCTCAATGTAAGATGGGAGCAAGCTTCGACCATCAAACAATAATGAGGCAGTCCTAATGGTGTTGTGTCAAATAAAAAGGGCCTATACTAAGAAACCTATTGCCAAATCCTTACTATAAATAAAAAAGAAGTTCTAACGAAGAAGGTAATGTTCATAAATGATAAGTCAGGATGCGGTACTTGATGTCTCCCTTCCCCACATTTTCAGCACGGGACAAGGGTGGACTTTGGAGCACAGCACACGCACGAGCATTCCCAGCACGAGCTAACAGTTCATCTTTCAGCAATCAGGGCATTCACTGGTTAAGTCTCTTTTTTTTATAAAAAGTCTCTTGCTGCTTGCTTCACACATTTTCGGGTAATGGCTGTTCACCCATTAGGTCTCCCTCATTCAGGCTCAGACCCCTTTGGCATTTACAAAGCTTAATGTCCTTTTACACAGTTCATTGTGGACATCCCTCTGACGGGATCACGTTTGTCAACACTGTATTTTGGGACTTTAGGATTTGCCCCCTTTTCTCGGCATCCATGATTCGGGGTCACTCATGCCAACTGTGTTAATTGCACATTCAACTTTTATGATGCAGGGTTCACTTCCCTTAGCTTCACAATCATCTTTTGGTCAAAGACTTTGCCTCAGAGTCAAGGTTGGTACCACTGAGAAATGCGTCCACCCCGGCTTGGATATCAGCGGGGGACGGTCTTGTGTACCGTAGTATCTGTTGCAACACACACTGGCTATTGTTTGCAGTCTTACGATTCAGTCTGACAGGCCTTGTTCAGAAAGTGCTAGGTCGCTTCTTTCCTTGTCACCCTCTCGGTATCTGCCATCTTTCTCCTCCTCTTGAACTGCCGTGTTGAGTTAGTTCCCTTGATGTGTGGTCTGCCTTGATCATATTGCGTTCCTGTGCTCCACCTTTTATCCCTATGGGGAAGGGACAGGGCTGTCAGGTGTGTGCAGTTCTGGTCAGTTTCCTGACTTTGCCTGACCCTGGTTTTGGGACATGTCAGGTAAATAGCTTGAGTGTTAGTCCTTTGTCCTTTGTAATGATGCAAAAGTGTTTGGGTCTGAAAAGGGTGGGTAAAGTGCATGTGTATTCTATGTGGTAGGTTGGGGAAATGTTGTTGGAAGAAGGGGGATACCACATCTCACCCGTCGGTGTCCCACTTGCACTACCGAGGATCCCCCATTCAGGTGATCCTCCCTCACTAGTCAGCTCTCACTAAATGGATCCAATAGCGATGGCCATCCATCCTGACCTGGCCACCTGGATGACAGACCCCGGGGACTAGTCAGGGAGAAACCTTCAGGTTTTTCACATACCTTTCTTCAACACTTTACTTACTATAAGGAAGAAGTATCGTCTTCCCATCAGAATCGCTCAACCTTTTTCTCTTTCTCTTCTTCTCCCTTTAAGGCTCTGCCCACATTAAGATATAATGCAATCATCTTGTACCAACCAATCCCTGTACCAGACCCAAGAGACAGGATCAACCCCCCCTAGGGTGGGCGACACCGGCCCGAGTATCGTGAAAAGGAAGAGTAGGAATAGGGATAATGAAGATTACTGGTAAGTAATACATTCATGACCCTCGCATCCCTCGTCCACATCCCAGCACTAACTATTGTTAAGTGTACCAAATACTAGACTGATCAAAAAAGAGGCAAGGCTATGCCCCACACAAACCACATTTAACACTGTTATACTGCACACCTAGTGACACAATTCATACTGGCCTTGCAGAATAAAATCAGTGCAGATGGGCAGCCTGGAGAACTGCATTTGCAAAAGCCTGAGATCCTGTCATAATCCAGGCCAACCCCAAGGCTCAAGGAAGGACCTGAGCCGAGAAACTAGCTGCTTGGCGCAGACCCGGGCTGTTACCTGTGTAGCCCCATCCAACATGGCCCCCGGGACTAGACCAGTCAACATGATTCAACATGGCCGCTAGAGGGCCATGATATAAGTTTCCCTGGTGGTCTAGTGGTTCTGTGGCCTCTAGTGGCCACACCCAGTGCTTAGCGTTTTCTCCGCTGCCAGTGTGACGCTTGCCTGTCACAGAGCTCCTTCGTGCTGCACTACGGGTCAAGATATCAAGAAACCAGCTCTGCACTTTGGGTCAAGATATCAAGAAACCAGCTCTGCACTATGTGTCAAGACACCAGGAATCGAGCTCTGCACTACGGGTCAAGACACCAGCTCAACACTACGTGGTAACCTCAAGAAGCTACACGACGTGAGGCAGATCCATTGTAAATACTCACCGGAATGCGTGCAGACCGCAGACTTCTTCCGGCTCTGTTTCTTCAGATCTGTTGGATTCTTTCTGCGCATCTGCTCCTTGCGCACCGCAACACCTAAAAAACACAAAAGGACACAACGGCAAGCGGGGATTTGTTGCAACTGTTTTCATCCCACCCACCACCCGCGTATCAGTTACCTGGACAGCTGTGCTCAGGAAAAGTCACTGTAAACTCTGCGCCGACTTTCTTGACATACCGCTCCTGGGGGAGAAAAAGCAGAAAGACATTAGGACATTGAAGCATTCATCTACTATATGTAGAGTGCCTAAACACAAAAGGTGGATTAGGGGTGCCGCAGCAGGCCTGGACATTCCATTGGACTTAGTGAAGTAACTGGCCATCCACCTTGCCTCAGTGAAGGAACTTGGGAGTAAACGGAATTGAACTGGTATGAGCCTAGTGAGGAAACTGGGCTGTAGCATCTATGAACCAGTGACTACAAACTGGAAAGACATTTGGTGCAAGACGCCTGGAGGCGCAATGCAAACAACGTTGTTCCAGAATCTAGTCTTCCAGATCACTCCTGCCCCTCTGACCGCTAGGTCATTAAACCTGCAGTGAGCAGAGGGGAGGGAGTGTTTTGGGCAACATCAGGAGGTGTACACAGACCGGACCCGCACTCGCCGACAGACCGGACCAGGCACTCCTGCAGGGCCCCAGAGGTAAGCGTTACAGATCCCAGTCCGTGAAAACGAAGCCTTTAATGGATCATAAAGGATGAAGGAGACACCCAGGTAGCAGCGCTAAAGTCTTCCTGGAGACTTGCCACTCTTGACCCTGGCCCATAAGGTGGCCATTCCCAGTGTGGCACTTCCCCAAAGACCGCTCCAGGAAAGAAATGCCAGATAAAGAAGATGCCATGGAGATGACCTCCTTCAGCCACCTGCTGATGGACAGATTGGTTACCTTGTACCTCCTGTTAGCCAAACCACAAGTTACAAATAGGCCGTACATTGACCTAATTCCACCCAACCTTTCCACATTTGTTCAGAAGAGCTTCTGCACATTCAAACTCTTCAAGGTTTCAAATGAGTATTAGAAAGGTCAAAAGGGAACTCAGGTTTGGCGAAGGACCTTCAGCCTAAAGGTTGGATTGCAATGAAAGACCAGAAACTTAGAAGATATCTTAGGAGATACTGAAAAATAAGGTGCAGAGCACAGGTGAGCACCACTTCCTTTGGCCCTTCTGGCAGAAGTGATGGACACCAAAAATCTGTCTTACGGTTCAGGATAGTCCTGTCTGGGGGTTCATTTGGTGGAATGCAGGAATTTTAGAACCAGGGGCAGGTCCCAGGAAGAAACGCAAGACTTAATCTGATGCCTAGCAATAGAGAACCCTTGAAGGATCCTGGACATCTGGGCCGCAACCTCCTCCAGTCCAACACAGATTTGCATTACTCCCCCAATGGCAGCGCACTAAGTACAGAGGAAGTCCCAAATCACACCCATTCTGTATGAAATGACATATAATAGGCACTCTGCATTTTAAGAGAAGGGTCCCTCTGGACCCACCAAGCTGTGAGGTTTCCTCAGTGTTTGTCATAGGGCTGTCTAGTGGACTGATGTCTGAACCCCTGTGTGTTAGGAGTAGGGGTGTACTGAGCTGTGAAGTTTCCTCAGTGTTTGTCATAGGGCTGTCTAGTAGACTGGTGTCTGAACCACTGTGTGTTAGGAGTAGGGATGTACTGAGCTGTGAAATTTTGAATAATTAGTCACCAGAATTTCAGCTAAAATTCGGCTATTCGCCTTAAGCTGAAGACTTTCTCGAACACTCACCCAAAGCCAAAGTTCACTTTCTATTATTAGCTTTCTTCTCTATGTTTGAAAGATAATAGACAACCTCAGAGAGTGGAACCACCGGTAGAAAGCTTCAGCAGCCAATAAGCAACTTGCCTATTGGCTGCTGCAGCCTTCCCTCTGCAGTATTTTGCTGATAGTGTTATGCTCAATGAGTGTCTCCAAAGGAAATATTTCGAGACTCTCTGTGAGCAAAATACATTCTTCACATCAGTGAACGTGGTGTTATGCAAAGGCCATCTTCACTGCTGTGTAGAATGTATTTGCCTCATGGAGAGTACCGAAGATTATTTTTGGAGATGCTCCTTGACAAAAACACTGCTGGGGATGGCTGCAGCAGCCAATAAGCTGTTTGATTATTGCCTGCTGCAGTCTTCCCTCTGCAGTATTTTGATGACAATGTTTTGCTCATGAAGCAGCCAATAAGCTTTTTGATTACTGGCTGCTGTAAATGTCTCCCTAGCAGTATTTTGCTGACAGTTTTTAATTCACAAAGCATCTCCAAAGGAAATCCTTGGGGGCGCCAAATGAACAATATACATTCTGAACACCAGTGAAGGTGGCATGTGCATACCACCACCTTCACAGGGGTGCACAATGCATTTAGCTCATGGAGGGTATCCAGGGATTTCCTTTGGAGGTGCCATTTGAGCATAACACTACCCAGGGAAGTCTGCAGCAACCAATATGCTATCTGCTTATTGTCTGCTGCAGTCTTCCCTCTGCAGTATTTTGATGACAATGTTTTGCTCATGAAGCAGCCAATAAGCTTTTTGATTACTGGCTGCTGTAAATGTCTCCCTAGCAGTATTTTGCTGACAGTTTTTAATTCACAAAGCATCTCCAAAGGAAATCCTTGGGGGCGCCAAATGAACAATATACATTCTGAACACCAGTGAAGGTGGCATGTGCATACCACCACCTTCACAGGGGTGCACAATGCATTTAGCTCATGGAGGGTCTCCAGGGATTTCCTTTGGAGGTGCCATTTGAGCATAACACTACCCAGGGAAGTCTGCAGCAACCAATATGCTATCTGCTTATTGTCTGCTGCAGTCTTCCCTCTGCAGTATTTTGATGACAATGTTTTGCTCATGAAGCAGCCAATAAGCTTTTTGATTACTGGCTGCTGTAAATGTCTCCCTAGCAGTATTTTGCTGACAGTTTTTAATTCACAAAGCATCTCCAAAGGAAATCCTTGGGGGCGCCAAATGAACAATATACATTCTGAACACCAGTGAAGGTGGCATGTGCATACCACCACCTTCACAGGGGTGCACAATGCATTTAGCTCATGGAGGGTCTCCAGGGATTTCCTTTGGAGGTGCCATTTGAGCATAACACTACCCAGGGAAGTCTGCAGCAACCAATATGCTATCTGCTTATTGTCTGCTGCAGTCTTCCCTCTGCAGTATTTTTATGACAATGTTTTGCTCATGAAGCAGCCAATAAGCTTTTTGATTACTGGCTGCTGTAAATGTCTCCCTAGCAGTATTTTGATGACAGTTTTTAATTCACAAAGCATCTCCAAAGGAAATCCTTGGGGGCTCCAAATGAACAATATACATTCTGAACACCAGTGAAGGTGGCATGTGCATACCACCACCTTCACAGGGGTGCACAATGCATTTAGCTCATGGAGGGTCTCCAGGGATTTCCTTTGGAGGTGCCATTTGAGCATAACACTACCCAGGGAAGTCTGCAGCAACCAATATGCTATCTGCTTATTGTCTGCTGCAGCCTTCCCACTGCAGTATTTTGCTAACAGTGTTTTTCTCAAGGAGCATATCCAAAGGAAATGCTTGAAGACTCTACATGAGCAAAATACATTCTGCACACCAGTGAAGGCAGACTTATATATAAACGCCAACTCCACTGGTGTGCAAAATGTATTTTGCTCACAATTTCCAAGAATTTCTGATCATGTGCAGGACCCTTGTGAAGAGGAGAATGGGAGGGAAGGCATATTGGAATTCCTGAGGTAAAAGAGTTTACAGGCCATCCATCTCCTAAGCCTTTGATCCAGGAATCTGGGCATGAATAAGGAAATGAGCATTGCTTCTGGAAGCAAATCGATCTGAGAGTGTTCAGCGTGTTTACTTCTGGGTGCAGGCAGAAATCTCAGCATGAAGGACATTTTCAGGTCAATTAATCTGCCGCCAATGACTCTGATGTGAGACACTGAGAAAGAAGATTCCTCTCTCCCCATTCCCCAAGACAGTGAGTCACCCTATGCTAAGAGCCACATCAGGTTCATCCCGGCTGATTTGCAGACTCAAAGATGTGGTGTTGTCTGAATAAATCAGAACTGAGTGCCCTCTGACCAGGACAGATAAGACACTCAGAGACATGTGGACAGCCTCCAGGTGCTTCCAATTGGATTTCTTGGGATGTTGCAGAGGATCCTACTGCCCAAGGGACAGAATATCACAGAGGAGACTCACCACCCTACACTGTTCGCATCTGTGGGAAGAATCACTGGGAAAGAGGGCTCAATGGCAAGGTTTTGAAGGTCCAAAACCATTGAATTTTCTGCAACACGAACGGAGTCATGAGGATCAATAGTTAAAAGTCCTGGGATGATGAGCTCTGAGGCAGTGATAATGGGACATCACGAGTTGTAGGTGAAAACTGGCCCAAGGGGTCACAAAGATACAGGTTGATATCAATCCCTGGAACCCGAGACACTGTCCGACTGGGGCCACTTTCAGTCTCCACCGAGTCTCTACTTCCTTTGTAAAGGTCCGGGCCCTCTCCCTATGGAAAGACACTGAAATAAGAGAGAAAAAAGAGTGCCTACTAACTATAGTTCATGGGTTGGCTGAAGGTGAGATCTATCACTGTTGATGACAAACCTGTGCCTGGATAACAATTGAATGGTTTTCAATAGTCCAATACTGACACACTCGCTATCTGCTCCCAGAATTTGTCAGACTTCACAGCATGGACATACTGTCACTTATTCCCTGTGTAGAAGACTCACTAGGGCAGTGGAAACCTTCATGAAATCCATTGGGGAAAAATGGAGACTGAATGGGACGGCAGTATAGTGGCAATTTGACTTCTGGACTGAAAACCCAAGAAAATGTTGATCCTCCAGATGAATGAGGACATGCGTGTGAGTGCCTCTTATACAGGTCCAGGAAGACAAATTAATTGCCATAGAAGATTGGTCTGTAGAGGTTTCATTCTGAACTTCATGTTTTGATGAACAGCTTCACTGTCTTTAAATCCAATAACATCAAACATGTGCCTGATGATTGTGATAACAGAAAGTCTATGGAATAAAAACCTTTTCCAATTTGGATTCAAGAAACTCTGTCAGTGGTGCCCTTTTGAAGAAGACTGCGTTTAGTCCTGAACGCAATTTTCTTTTCTGGGTCTTGGTCCAAGGTTTCCTGATTGTCCCCATCTTCAGGGAGGTGAGGAAAGCCCTATTCTGTAGGCTCATTGAAAGATATGATGTTCCCAAGCATCTTAGGCTGATGCCTCTTCTTGTCTTCTGAATAGTCTCAACCTCTCCCACGATCTTATCAAACTGGAGAACAGCCCATTCAAAACCTGGTTGATTTAGCTGGTGATTATGCCTTGGGGCGATAAGGCCAGGTTTTGGGTGCCTCTGAAAGACTATTTTCTCCCCTTCAATGGAACATTTGCTTGGTCCTTGACCTCCGTGATGCTCAGGAGATAGTAGGGCGAGTCCTGGCCCTCTTCCGCAAGAATGTCAGCAGCTTGTCCTGATTATGTAACTTGTGGGCCTTGTGGACTTAATCTTCTAGCTCTTTCCCAGAGAACATGGCCAACGTGTGGTACAAATGCAAATCCACAGTTTTCTGAGCAGAGTCCATTATCCAGTCACTGACATTAATCTTGCTTCAGGCTAAAATCACTGTCTCCCTGGTGAGCGTTGCAGCTTTTACACCATCATACGCTAGATCAGAAAGGAACCTAGTCTGCAGTCATATTTTTTCTACCAGTTCTCTGCAGTCCCACCCCCATTAAGCATGTTCTGGAGCTCCTGTCAATCATCAAGGAGAACCTGCATGGTCTCACAGGCAATGTGTTTGCTCCACAGGGCCAAATGTGCATGATAGAGTTCTTCCTAATTGCACAATCAGTTATTTTGTCCACAGGATCCCTGAACGCGGTTTCTTCCATCGCCATGGGTAGTTTACCCCCTAGAAAACAGAACAATGAATCTACTTCCAATGATGTGGACAGACAGGGTCCCTCCTCTGTGTTTCTATGGTCCTGTTTGCAGAAGCACCTTCTTTACAGACACTCTAAATTGCCTTGCTGTGGCACTCTCTACCGAGAAAGGTTCAGGTGTGTGTAAAGGCATTCTCAGAGATATATGGGGCAACATCAATTCATCTGCCTCAGTGTGTATATACTTCCCAGTGAGCTTCTTTCCAGAATTATCATCAGAGGAGGAAGAAGCAACAGAGACTGAGGATGATGAGGTGGAGGGGGAAGGAAGTCACCAACTGTATCAGATGCTTTGTACCAAACGTTTTGTACTTTTTAGCCTTCCTCTCCTCCTACAAAGTATTTCTGATCAATTTATTTATCCAAGCATTTTCCTCTTCTTCCTCCCTCTTTGCAGAGGAGAATAGGTAGAAATAGAAGAAGAGTATGAGAGACTGGAGTCCCTGTGTTTCTTCTCATGCTTGTTGTCACTGTACACTGCTTGTGGGAGAATGTCTTGCCCATGGTAATCCGGGTTCCAGATTTTGCAGGCCATGCCCAAAGAACTGTGTCGCCTTAATGCCTGCAGGCCTTCTGGCCTGCCCCTAGGCCTTACACCCCATGCACTTGCCTACCACAAGGCTTTTTGCCTTCTTCTCCCAAGTCGAAGCTTGTTGGAAAAAACTGAGCAGACCTGCATACGAGCCGCCTCCTCACCCCGCGAGTCCATGGCCCGGTGCCCATTTCTACCCCCAGTAACCGGCCTACATTTCTGGGGTGACTCCCGCTGACCTTCCGCCATGACCCAAGCCGAGCAGGGGTTGCAGGAGATTTCCTGATGATATGCAAAGGATTTCTGCCAAGAACAAACCCAGTAGGTCCTCTAACAGAGACCCTGTCCTGATGGACTGAGAAAGAAATAAGGATTGGATGGTGCATGATGATCACATTATAACCAGATTTCGGCGGGCCTTAGAGGCAGGCTCGGGCGGGTCTATATGGTGATAGGGTACTGCCCAAATTGCCAGTTCATGATCCTAGTATGGGTTGTTTTTTGGGCCAGAATGAGCCCCTTTTTGGGCCAGAGTGGGCCAGTTACATATGTTACTACACTCGTTTTAACCAATGTTACTCCGCAAGTATGCTTTCAAATGCTTTATTTTTAACATATTTTTGGCAAAGTAAAGCATTGTAATAATTATAATTATTCTTATATAACACACCTAATACCGGAGACTGCTTCTAAGCCGAAGATCGGGATTCGAAACTGTGCTCCTGTGCATTGTCTTGCTTCCAAGACAAACACTTTGGCCTCTGGCCTGCCTCCCGGCCCATAAGCGGTTGCTGGCCACTTTTTCATTGGTATATATGTACATAAATCAGGCGGAATATACGGGCCCACTCTTTTTAGAAAAACCCTACTCCATGGTCGGGGGTAGAACTAATCATATAAAATAAATTAAGGAGAAAGGTAAGAAGCTTAGAACAACATCAGCTCATTGGCCAAATACCAGAGGTAGGTTCATCTAATACAGAACAAACTGAAAATATGAATGTCCCGCACAACCTCAATACAGCATCAAGATTTCATTCCTTTTTATTCAAAACACTTTTTAAATTTTCTTTTCTTAAAAATATTTTTTCACAGTAAAAAGAAAAATGTATACAATTTGTAAAAACAATCACCCATTTTGATCCCTTAAACGCCTTTACATTGAAGGACATCAACTGTGCAAATCATAAATACATCACATAATAGACATTACAACATCAAACCAAGACCCAACATATAAAATAATTTTACAACATATGTCTCAGAAAATAAAATCCCAACATATTTCTTTTCGCAATTTCTTAAATGACTGAACATTCATCAGGGGAGTTATTGTTTGAAATCGTGGATCCCTTCAACATCGATAGTTCAAGGAACGGGGCAGAAAACCCACAAAAATTAGGGTTTGTAAACCTACAAAACAAATTGAAAACCTGTATTAATGGCCAAAAGACTAACACTCATAAATAGAAAAGCACACCTATCACTTAAAAACATCTGATAGGTAGTGCTGCCCTACCGGTCGTCGTATGCACCGGAAGGCAAAAACCAATGAGACTATATACCTTTAACTAATAGGAAAGTCTCCTGCAACTGTCTTCTATACGTCCGTTGCTTCAAACTTGAGACATCAAATTCATCAAATACACATTATGCTTGTAAATACCATGAAAAACCACCAACAGGATAACTGCAAGAAAGAACAGACATACAGTGACTCTGTTATATCTCATGGTGCACAGACTCAAAATAATTTTTTATGTGTGTGACAGATGGAGCCCTGGCAATAAATTACCTCAACGTCCCGTTATTTCTTCAACAGACTGCTGGTTCATGTATGGAGTTGAACTCAGGGCTTGAATTAATCCCCATCCAATCACTACGAGTACACACAGCTGCAACAACATAATGGCAACCGATAAAGCAATATTCTATTCAACACCGTAATGATACAACTCGTAAGTACTAACATGTCAGTACCTCGGGCCCCTCCCATTCAGTGCTACCCGTATCTCAACCAACAGCGTTATGTGCTAGTCCAAAGCGACCCACATACTCGAGTGCGAATAATCAAAAAAACTATTTTACGCAACTCATGCACGAATGGTCGCATATTTACCTTAAATCTAACACTCATGCCCTAGGATGGTCATGTCAGACGTAAAAGCAACATTTACCTGAAACGTAACTATTCGAAGTGCCGCAAAACGCTGTGCCACATAGAGCAGAGCATGTGCATTCAAAATAGTATGGATAATAGAAAACACTTTTTCATTGGTGCCTGGGCCAATTTGATGTCCCAGTCCAGCCCTGCTTGGTGGGAGGGGAAATAGAAAAAGGTTTGGGATGCTGACAGACAGACAAAATGTCTCCATGGTAGTAAGTACTGGAGCGAGGAAGAGCCGTATTTGTTTTTCAATTATGCACCGACTGCTGCTGCATTGTCCATTCTGTTTTACCAACACGCTGGAAGAAATGTGTTTCTAAAATCTATAAAGAATCACAATTTGACCTCTATGTTGCATAAATGATCAGCATCTGTTTGAACTGATTCTGTGAAATCGATCTAGAAGTGCTAAAAAATGCAGCATATAAGCAAACCCGCTAGCCAAAACGAGACAAATAGTGTTACAATCAGAAACCCACACCTAAGCTAGTAAGTAGAGGATAGAATCCACTAGACTAACATCCATGAATCCAAGCAGAATTTCTGGAGATGGACTTACATCTGAAACTACTAACCCAACACGTAGAACGAAAATCAACTGGAGACGTAGGTATGGTGACTACCTTGCGTCAAATCTGTACTTGGTGGCCACGACTGAACCACGTTGCATCCAGATAGAGCTATGGGAATGGGCATGGGTCACAACTAGATATATCCATGTTGACTAATTTGAGTCACGCACAAACTGGGATGGAAGGGCTGGCATGTGAAACAACAAAGAATTGTAGAGACTGACTAGCGTGACATATGGACAGGGTGGTGAGGGTCAGCCTTGTTCCATGCCGAAACAAGATCACTGTAAGGAAGACATTTGTCTAAACCTTGAAAGACCCACAAAAGGATTGTGCGTCGCTTCAGACAACAATGCTAATAACCAACCCTACTAAAACCTCACCCCTCTGCATACACCTCTCAAACTCTAACTAAACGCAACCATATATCAAAAACCACAGCAAACCACATGCACTTCACTACACTGCAACAACAAACAAACCACACATAGCCTTACACAACAGCACACAACAGATGCAGACCAGATACCACACCAAAAAAGCTCCACGAATGGTGCTAATGAAACTGAAGCTGACAACAGCACATCACAGCTCCCTTGCTCTTTATCCAAATGTTGTCCTACTAACGTACCCCAACCGACTCCCTTTTGTTCAGATCCACCAGAGTGCCAGGTGACCACTCCTGTGGTGATAGTACGTGGTATAAATATCCTTTAACATTAACATTTACACAATTGTATGCCATTTTTGATAAACAAATATTTTCAGGAAAAGCACATCCTTGCCAATTTTGCATTTGTTGACCTGCCTTGTCCTGTCAACTTGGAGGGCTGGTCATTAAGGTGACATAGGCCATGTGAGTCAGGGTGGTCATGAGTCGGGGTGGTGTTGAGTGTTGCAAATCGTCAGTTCATCTGAGAAGGTCTATGCAGCAACGCTGGTTGAATGGTAAACCTTGGTCTGACGCATAATCGGCATAGTCACATGATGAATTGCACCACTAGTGGTTTGGTCAAACCCTATAGATGCACTTCTGAGCTATTTGCAATGAAATCTGCATGAACTGTGAGTCAGAAACCATGTACCCACCTGCAACAATACCCAATTGGAAAAGCAGACCCTTCTTTTGTCATAATTGCATGATGGATACCTGGAGAGGTCACTGCTGGCATTACCTGGGATGCCAAAGAAACACAAAGGTGAAATAAACCTTTGATGTGAGGACGTAAATGTCATGTTTTTAACCAGCAATTGATACCTTTTTCCACAGGCTTTCAATGTTGAAAGATAAGGCAAATATAAAGTAATTAGTTCAAGTAAAGAAATCCCAATTAGAATGAAGGTATTTGTGTCAAAGACTCAGCAATTTAACAACCAAACAAAGTTGCCCTGCGCATGTGTGATTCCGAAAGGTGCACTTCATTCCAATAACCAGTTATTGAAAGAACTTTGCTGTCCCCAATAACACCAACGAGTACAGGAATCAGAGAATCGTTGCATACATCACATTTCCCATGTAAAAATTGATGCTGTGCGTTGCTAGTATGTGTGTGCAATTTCAAAGTATGTTTACTCTGAGTTCCATCAGAATTCTACAGGTTTTGGTTTATGGATGCAATTTATTTCGGAAAGCACAGAATATTGGTTCGCCCACCCAACCTAGGAGAGTAATTTTAAAATATTCTGATACTTTGCAGATTAAGGGGCTGATTTATGGAATTTGTGCGCCGAAAACCGGGATTTGTGCACCATTCTGCCCTCAAATCCCCATTTGTTAAACAGGGATTTGCGGGCAGAATGGTGCACAAATCCCTGTTTTTCGGTGCACTAATTCTATGAATAAGCCCCTTAGTCTCACTTGTGGAATTTCTTTGTAACTATTATTTAAAGTCAAGAGTGAGTTGTTGCATGGTATTTCTATTAGTATAATTTTCTATGGAAGTAGAAATGATACAATTAAGCCTGATCTCATTTCTGGATTCAGTTTACGATTATGGCCTTTGCTATTTTTTGTATTTACATTTTGACACTTTGAAAAAAATGAAACACAGGACAGATTTGCAACAGCATGCTTTCAGGTCCTCATGCAAGTTTGCTGCAATCCCCTGTAGCACTTAGTGCCGTAGCCGTGACCAGGATTGTTTTCCCATTCAAACCTATCCCAAATTCACAAAAACTTTACCACATAGCCGGCCCCTGATTGCCATGCACACTTTAAACCCATTGCCGGTCCCTGGTGGCCATGGCCAGTGGCCAGATTGTCCAGGGCATGTCCGTTGGCCATTCCCCAGACAATTAAGCGGACTCCAAAGGGGTCCATTGCAAACGCCCCCTGCCATGTATACATGGCAGGCAGCGTTTACTTCATTAGCAAGCTGAAGTGCAAAAGTGCAGGACAAAAGGCAGCATACATGCTTGGCCAATGCTTATTTCCCTGCACAGCTACAGTCGCCATGCAAATAACCAGAATTTGGGACCAGGGAGCTGTTTACATTGAAGTGTCCACACGATCCCTACTGCCAAATTACGGTAACCTACACAATGAGCCCCTATATGTTTCATTCTGAATAGCAATAGGTATTCTAGTAATATTTCTGCCGCTTGTCTATCACGATATCGAACCTCTCTTCACCTCAAAGCATTTCTAATGTACACATAAGTTACATAACCAGTTATTGAAAGAACTTTGATGTCCCCAGCAACACTAACTAGTACTGGAATCAGAGAATTGTTGCATACATCACATTTTCGAAGTATAAATGGTGCTGTGCATTGCTAGTATGTGTGTGCAATATCAAGGTATGTTTACACTGAGTTCCATCAGAATTCGACAGGTTCTGGGTTATGGATGCAATGTTAGTGCTTCAGAAAACCCAGAATGTTGGTTCACCCACCCAATCTAGGAGAGTAATTTAAAAATATTCTGATACTTTGCAGATTAACTCTCACTGGTGCAAAATTATTTTTTTACTGCTATTTAAAGACAACAGTGAGTTATTGCATAGGATTTATGTTAGTATAATTTTCTATTGGGAGTAGACAAGACACAATTAAGCCTGCTCTAATTTCTGAATTCAGTTTATGATTATGGCCATCGCAGAT
Organism: Ambystoma mexicanum; assembly: GCF_040938575.1. Taxonomy (NCBI): domain Eukaryota; kingdom Metazoa; phylum Chordata; class Amphibia; order Caudata; family Ambystomatidae; genus Ambystoma; species Ambystoma mexicanum. The sequence continues at coordinate 683,827,661 of NC_090931.1, read as the reverse complement.
TAACATTATCAAGCAAATCTTCACTGGGCTATGATACAGAAGTCTTTGAATCATAGCTCAGTGTTAAATATATCTTCAAAAGACATTTGGAACAGTTTTCTCAGAGTATTAATTACAAAGACCTGTGTGCAGGCTGCACATAGGTGCTATTTGTATCACACTTCACACACAGCTCAGAAATACATTTTGGGTAGAATTGAAATGACATCTGGCTTGATTTTAAGTGCAGTGAGAATGCATTGTTCAATTCCCATTACAACATCATTCTTATTTCTTAGCACCCTTTCCAAACCACCCCTTTTTGGAATTTAGCAGAAGAAAGCTCTGGAGAACATGTATTTATTTGGGGAATTCTCATACTCACTTTGAATTGATCCTTTCTGGTTTTTTTTTAGATCAGTTTAGACCCTCTCAGATTAGAAATCTCCCAGTAAGCAAGTTGCCTTCTGAGCTGCTTCCATGAAGTTTGAATTGCCTTAGATTCCCTGTTCTGCAGGGTCCCTTCTGAACAGTGCTCATAACCTTGGACCAGGAATCCTCACTTCAGACGCCATCACGTTGGTCTCTGAATAATCTATCCCAAATCCTATTTGTGTATCTCCCCATTTATAAAGTAAAATATTCTCACACTTTGTCACCAATGATGCTGCACATCTTAATTGTTCAAGTCCTTTGATCGGCTTTCTCTATAGTCTGGCACTCCCAGAGAATACACACACCAAATCTCCGTTGGTTGCTTATAATTTCTGTACACTTAAAAAATGTAGGGGCTGTTTGTCTTATTACAAAATTGTTTTTATTCAATAATTAATTGCAGCAACATGTCAGTTTGACAAAATATAGATTTCTAGGATCCACAGCTCACATGTGCATCTGGAAGCACTACATAAATGTATGGAATATGTATGGATGAAGTTGAATATTAATCATTTAATCGATTTCTAATCAAATTTGTATGGATTCAATAGAGGAAAATGGCATTGGGACAATGCACCCAGCCCCATATTCCTATATCATAGGATTGCAAGGTTAGAAGCAAAATTAGTTGTTGTACATAAAATATAATTGCAAAGAATGGATGCATTTAAACTGTGAACAGGATCTCATGCTTCAGCACACTGATTCATATAAACAAGCCTATGTAATTGCTTCGGTCAATGACTGATTTGAGTCAAATGACAGGCCTCATTTGTTCTTCTGTTTTAGGACAGGTAATCTGTCTGACTTTAAGGTGAGGAATGGTGAAATGGTTTCACTTAAATGGAGGAATTTCCTCTTGAGGCTCAGCAAGAAACTGCAGCAGCCTTCGGCCATCTGGCAAATATCGAGGGTCATCCCTGTTAACACCACAGATTTCATTGTGTCAGTATTTTAACCTATTTAAAGGTATTTGCAAGGTTGGGGGTTAATTTACTATGAGGAAAAACTCTGGTCATCTGAAATCAGCACTAGATAGGACTGAGATGTCCTGTCAAGTCCATACAAACCATTGCTTTTTTGTTCATATGATTGTAAGATACTCTTTAAAGTCTGCCATGTTATTATAAGCTTTTTACAATAATCTTACAGTTGTTTGAGAAATTAATACACTGTTATATTAGAAAAAACTAATACAGTGGATAAATCTGTCTTTTTATTTCAGGCATTGTAGGAAACCTTACTTCAAAATGAAGATTTCTGTAGGGAAGTCCATGTCTAATTTTCTGCTACACTATTTATGATTTGTAAGGAATCAGCTTTGACCCTGACCTGCAGTTGATTTGAATTCATATAAAAAAACTTGTTTTTTGGGATCAGATCACATGAGTTCCTAGTATGTGTGAATTTCTATTTCTATGCCATTTGTGGAGTGCTATCTCTTAAGGGAGCATGTGTGTGTGTGTGTGTGTGTGTGTATGTGTGTGTGTGTGTGTGTGAGTTAAGCTGGTCATGACTTCCCAAATATGCTAGATTTAAGGGGGTGTGTTCAAATAAATGTGAGTACCTTAACAACATTTTAACTAAAGTTTATTTCTGTAAATTTCAAGCGTTTTGTTATTCCATTATTTTTTTTTATACCACTGACCATGGCCTTCAGCCACGGCAAGTGGTCAGGGCCTTCCACCATGGCCACAATATATTTCAAAACACAAACAGGCCACAAGCTGTGGCCATAGCCTTGGCCGTGCTTACTGTAGATTTTAAAAGACTTCCCCACTGGCCATGGCCTATGGCCTGGTGGTGGGGGGGGGGGAATGGAGGGAGAAGCATGGCCATGCATACAAATTTGTCTGCAAAATTTCAGCCACAACCACTGTACGAGTCAAAAGTTATTAGCAAATAATGTTTTGGATTTTATATGGTACTCAATATGTACCTTTTTATGTTATGTTATGTTGTGTTATGTTATGGTTTTTCGTAATGAAGTACAGCACAACCAACACCAAAAGAGGCAACATGTTGCTAAGACTGAAAACAACAGGTATCAAAAGAAAAGGGAAACTAAAATAGGAGAGTTTTCAAAGCCTTCCTGAAATGCATATTTAATTTTAATTTGTAATTATTTGCATTTTTAAAGCGCTCACACAGCCCGGGGGCATTGAGGCGCTGTTATGGAATTATATATATATATATTTTTTTTTTGTTGTTGTCTTAGTTGCATATTTATAACGTGCTTAAATACCCAGAGGTTTTTAAGCGCAGACCCGTGGATCGAACCTGTGTTGCTTCATGTCGTTTTGCTTCCAAGATGAGCACATTGCTACTGAGCTATCCTCCCGGGACATAAACCGAACAAGCATGAAAGTCAGCCCGCAGGCCATTCCACAACATGGCGGCTCTGACCGAGAAAGAACGGCCTCCAAGGGACAGCCCAAAGAGAGCAGTCAACAGAGCACAGTGCACGGGCAGAATCATATGGTTGAAATTTCGACTGCAGACACTGCGGACCAACAGGATAAAACTCCCTATGCACCGAACAGAGAGATTTGAAATGCACACGCTTTAAAACAGGGAGCCAATGGCGGGACCTAAGGACAGGTGAAATATGCTCCCAATACGGGGTGCCAGAGGCAAGGCGGGCAGCAGAATTTTGAAGCACGTGTAAACAATGTCATAAATAATTAGGCTGAGCACCACAGGGGCCAGCAGATGGAATGGAATAAATTGCAGGATCTTCCTAAGTATTTTCAGTTCAAAATGAGCAACCTAACAGACTGAGCCAACCTGTGCAGCCATAAAGAGAGAGGCTGATTGCTTAGCACCTAGATTTTGGACTGCTGGAACTGCAACCTGAAAATTACCAAGAGCAGGAGGCCAAAAAGACGGAGTCCAAAGAGAGGGGACAGTGTCAGAGTCCACAACCATGACCTCAGTCTTATCACCATTAAGTTTGAGCAAATTCTCGCTCTTCCAGCATCCCACGGCTAGTAGGCATGCTCGCAGCTGAATGGGATGAAGTAAGTCCAGCCAAACCAAAATCTGTGTATCATTGGCACACGAGTAACATTTAGAGCCATGGGAGTGGATCAGAGCGATCAGAGGCTGAATATAGATATTAAACAGTGTAGGTGACAAGGCCGAGCCCTGCAGAACCCCTCATAACAAAGCCGAAACCGCAGAGAGAAAAGGTTGAAGCAACAAACGCTGATCAGATCAGATAGAAAAGAACAAAACCAAGAAAGGTTATAGCCTGACAAAAAGACAGCTCATCAGGATGGCGTGATGGATGGTATCAAATGCAGCCGAGAGATCCAAAAGGAACAATGCCGCCACTCCACCCTGATCAGAAACAAGCATTAGATTGTCAAGAACCGAGACCAGAACAGTCTTGGTACCTCCGCCCGGTCTGAAGCCCAAATGAAAACTGTCAAGCAGGGATGTAGACAGAACTGCACCAGTAGAGGGGACACCAGAGATTCAAGCAGCTTCATAAAGAATGGCAAAAGAGAAATAGGATGAAAATTGGCAGGAACAAGTGGGTCAAGGGACGGCTTTTTCAAAAGGGGAATAACGGTGGCACACTTAAGGGCCGAGGGAATAGGCCCAGATGACAACGAAAGATGAACAGCAGGTGTAATCGGAGGTAGAAGCGATGGGAAAATGTCTTTCACCACAGACAACGGAATTGCATCAGTGGGTGAGGTAGACTTCATACCGGTGACTGCTGAAGTCAAATCAGCAGCCGAAAACAGTGGAAAAGAATCCCAGCAAGCATCAATAGATGGCCTAGCCCCAAGAAATGGAGCAGAGGAGAGGCCATGCAAAGCCTCCAATGAATTGTGATTATTTGAGTTATGCTCCAGAATATTGTCGATTTTGCAGATAAAAAAAAAAGCCAGAGAGTCACATCGTTCTTTAGATGGAGTTTAAGAATTGTCAGAAGAATCTCTGACTGAAAGGGAGCGGACTACCCTAAAAAGTTCTCTAGGCTTGAAAATTGAGTTTTAATTTGAAGAGTATTATAATTTTGTTTGGCTAGCTTAATGGCTGCATGATATCGAGAGGTAGCAGTACAGAAGGGGCTCCAATCCTCTCCAGAATAGGAGGAGCGCCATTTGCATTCCGCTTGCCTCCGTTTAAGACTGGGGAACTTGAGGTCCTCATTAAAAAAGGGCTCAGACGGCCACCTGTGGACCTGAATCTCAACCAGGGGAGCAAACAAATCAGCCGCCTTAACTATAATGTGGCGATATATAATTATATATATCAGTGATGTCATCAATTACATATTTGAAGTCCTGGGTGTTCCTGTTAGCAGTGCCCACTGGTGGCACAAGTTATGGTTGCTTAGCTTGCCATAACTGCCGAATTTCAGTTTTTTTCGGTTTTACTTGTTACAATAACGTCCCTTTAATTAAGTTTTTTCACTGAATTTCATAGGTTATTATTAGTGCAATTTAACGATAACGTCCCTTCAACAAAGCTTTTTAACTGAATTTCATATGTTTTTACCAGTGCACCCTAATTTGCTACAACTTCGTAATATTATACTTACCCCCAATATAGCAGCATTTATGGCCGATCTAGAAAGTTTCACCTTAAAACTGTGCCATTCCCCACCTTTTAGCATCATTTTTAATACTTCTATAAACTTTCTGCAACTATTTGCACCTTTTTTCGTTTGCTGACGTTTGCAAACGTGACATGTTTGTGAATGGGTCCGAGCTTCACGAACTGGTCTGTGCTTCGCAAACAATACAAAAACTGCATTTTCAGCTGTTCTAGGAAGTTTCAAGCTGAAATTGTTACCTAGCACAGCCCCTAAACCTATTCTTACTGATTTTCCATCTGCAATCCAGGAGAGAGCACATGCTTGGAAGAATATTAGCACAACTGCTATTTAACTTAAAAAATGGCATCATCCATGGCCATTCCTCCTCCCCAGGAGCCACCACCACCAACACTGCCACCACCAGCTTTAGGGCCTGGATAATGGAAAAAGGGCAATGATGCAGAAAAGAACCAACAGGAAGGTGAGATAGAAGAAATGTCTACCTCCAGCACCCAGAGAAAATCATGAGTGTGGCAGTTCTTTACCACTGTTGGGAGTGGACTGAAGGCTAAGGCTACAAAGGTGAAATACACTCAGTGCAACATTGTACTGAGTCCTGGACAACCTGGCAGCCCTCCTATGGGACCACCTCCATGCGCCACCACACCAAATCCAACCACTGGGATGCTCTGAGAAAGGCTGTTCCTTTCTCAGGAAGTAGTAGGCTGTCTTCCTCTACCTCATCTTCCTCAACCAATACTGCCACCACACAGGCTACTCCTGTGCGGCAAAAAATCTCACCAACTACCTTGCAAGTCATGAAAGAGTCTGTTGATCCATATCTTTCCAAGACAACAGTACTCTGTGTACACTGCAACACACCACTCTGCCAGGGAGAGTAGTATCGAAGTGCTTTCAAGGCTGTAGTCAAGGAGCATGTGAAACACTGCCCCCTACCTTAGATTGAACGCATGCCCAACATTTAGACATATTGTCTAAATGTTGGGCATACGTTCAATCTAAGGTAGGTGGCAGTGTGCTGCCCCTCCATATTTGTGGTTGGTACCCCTTCCTGTATTTCCCTCCCCAACTTACTTCCTGGCCTCTCCTGCACATTTTAAAAAAAATAAACTTAAAAAAACACCCCCCAAAAAGGTTCCTTTAGGAACCACCTTTCACAGTTAAAAAAGTAGAAGTAAACAAATAAGCATATAAACTCCATCTACTTTACATTTTTCGATAAAGTAGTTAGACTCAATAAGATTCTCCGACATTCCCACTAGCATGTTCTACTATGCTAATGGAAATAATGGACAATTGTATGCTAGAGAAAAAGATAAAAGCACAGAAACAATTTTCTGTCCCAAATACTTTTCTCTAGCATACAATAAGGACCATAATCCATAGACCTTCATGTGTATCCTGCTTATCTCTGCAGTCCCCTCTCCAGGCCATGCATTATTACAAACCCAGATTCCACGTGCGCACCATTGTTTAACACAGCCCTTCTAAGCTTTTTTATTGTTATGTGTGTAACATTCCCTCATTGCCTGCTTTCAAACAGTCGCACATATATCCACCAATTAGTTTAAAAAACTCTGCATGTAACCCTATCAACATATTGAACTTCCACACACCAACTGCCTTTAAGAATGTTCTACAAATCGTTTGCATCTGCATTTCCTTTGCTTATCCCAAAACATTTTACACAGTGCTGCTATAAATGCACATATGTGTTGTGCAGTAAGAGAAGTGCATGCATGTAAAAAGAGGAGTAGGGATTGCCAAGTGCTCATAGGAGCCCTCATAGGAGCCCAGAAGGAAAGTGCCAGGAGATGCCAAGATAGGAGGCCACTGGGTAACTGTAAGGGCAGAGGAGTCCCAAGGGTGGGGTACCCAGCCGTCAGGCATTAGACCCGCAAGTGCAGTGCTGAAGGTGGGTTGGAGGGGGTGTACTGATGTCCACTCGATATAGGGCCTGGAACATGTGAGGTTCATGAGGGACCAGGCCACCAGTCTCAGTAGCAGTGGTATGAGTTAGCAGGGAAGGGATTAAATAAAATAGGAAGAGAGAAGAAGAGTTTTCAGAAGTTTCCGGAACGTAAGGAAGTCCAGTTTAAGTATAAGAGGAGCAGGAAGGCTGTTCCAAAAAGAGGCACCGGCCAAAGAGAGACACATGCCTCCTGCTCTCTGTTTCAAAAAGCATTTGACAAGTAGAGAATTGCAGTTCGAGGAGCGGAGGGCTTTAGCAGGGCTGTATTCAGGGAGACAAAGTTGGAGATATTGTGGTCCCATGCCCTCGAAAGCCTTGTCAATGATACAGAGAATCTTGAATCTAATACTTGCAACCATCAGGAGCCAATGTACAAATTTTAGTGTTGCAGTGATGCGATCCCTGGGCTTGAAAGCTAGGGTAAGTCTTGCAGCCCTATTCTAGATTAGCCAAAGGGAACGTAGACAACAATGATGGAGGTTAAGGAAGAGGCTGCTGAAGTAATCTAGCCTACTGAGGACCAGGGTTCTACAGACATTGAGCTTCTGGGGGAAGGTGAGAAAATGGTAGAATGCCTGTAAGGAGGTGAAGCCAAAAGTGGGCTTTCTTTACAAGTTCCAAAATGTAAGGAGTAAAGGAGAGAGAGAACTTTAAGACGACCCCAAGGTTTTTGGCCTCACAGGATTGTGAGAGTACAGGGCTCAAAGAGGACGGCCAGAGAGTAGGAGAAAAACAGGGCACAGGTGTCACAATAAGGAAGATGTCTGTCTTACTGGTATTGAGACAGAGATTATTAGCCACACACAATGCCTCAATGACGGTCAATCAGGGATAAAAAATGAGGAGAAGAAATCAGTTGAGGGAAGTTTAAGGAAAGTTGTGTGCCATTGACATAGCACTGGAAATGAGAAAAGAAGAAGGATATGTCACGCTCACTTGATTCCCACAGAGGCGCAGGTCTGGCTTCGAGTGCTGATCTTCTTCAATGGTGAAGCGCAGGACTCTGATGATGGACAGGAAGGGCCCCTCTACTCTGGCTTTTCTGGCTCGCAGGAATATTCTCCTGTGCGTGAAAAGGGAGTATTACCTACTGACAGAATAATGCTCTAGCCTCCCACTTCCTTCCAACCCTCCTCGATACCCTTCCACGATTCCCCGTGAAGTCTCACCTTAGGGTCTGGAAGGATGAGTTCTCCATCCTGCTTCTGATGCAGGGGCGCGTTGAAACCCAGTTTCTTCACTGGATTGAGGTTTGATGGAGTTCAAAATAAGCTTGACTATTCAGGTGACGCGCTGTAAGAGTTCTGTTGCAAGTTCAAAAGTTCAAGCTTAATAATAATGTTCATTGTCTTATTGCAGTAAGCGCTAATGCTTATGTCTTTTTCCCCTTTGGGGCCGGGGTTCGGAATGCCAGGAAGCGGCAGGACCCGAAATGAAATGGGAATGACCCAACAGGTAAGTCTTAGAAGGAAACTGAGCTTTTCCTATTTCCCTTCCTTCTCTCACCTTGTTTTCTTGTCTTTTCTCTCTAGGCTCTGGGAAGTGGGTGCGGATCCGGATGATCGCTGCTGATGATGGAGGCGCCCAGGAAAGGTGAGTGAAATGCTGCGCTGCAGCGATCGAAGCAAAATGCTTTTAAAATGATGTCTTCCCTTTCAGGATCGTCGGTGTGATGTCCCCGTGATGCAGCTTTAGCAGGTAAGGTCTTATTTCTCTCCTATTCTCTCTTATCTCCGTTTGCAGGCGACCCAGGATGCTGACAGGCGTGGCTGAAGTCCAGATGCAGGAGCTGACACGGTGAGCGTCCAGCTGCGAGGAGCAGAACAACGCAAAGCGTGAGTTGCTGATCAGGCGTGGTTTAAATAGCTTTGGAAGAAGTTCCAGGCATGTATCCTTCCACCGATCAGGTATGTATCCTTCCCCGACCACACCCAGGTGGAAAGTAGTCCCACAGGTAAAGTAGTTCCATTCAGGCCTCAAGAGGGCCTGGATGTAGCAGCATGGTCTGCATCAGGTAAGTGCACATTAAAACACTTGAACACATGTCTAGCTTTATGAGCCTGGCGCCTAAGGCGCCAGGACAGGGGTCCAACATGAGCCTGGCGCCTAAGGCACCAGGACTGTGTCCAAATGGCCCCAGCTTGGGCCCGCTGGCACTTCCCTGGGGGGAATGATGCCTGCCTCGTGGGGTTGCTGGGTCGGACCTGGCTCCTTAGAGGTAGGCATCATGACAGTACCCCTCCTCAAGGCCCCTCCCAAGGTTGTTCCCTCCGGGGGTTTTGGCTTGTTCGGAAATCTCTGGTGGAACCTTTGTATTAATCGAGGTGCGTGAACATGGTTACTAGGCTCCCACGATCTCTCCTGCGGTCCATATCCCTTCTAGTCAACAAGATAGAAGAGTTTTGACTTTAATACCTTGGAGTCTAAAATGTCTTTAACTTCGAATTCTAATTCCCCTTCAATTTGAACTGGGTCTGGAGGCTTGGACAGTCGGGTCCCTGGTTGTACTGGCTTTAAAAGTGATGCATGAAAAACTGGATGAATACGCATGTTAGACGGTTAATCCAGTTTAAAGGCCACGGGATTGATTATAGCCTTGATGGGATAAGGTCCAATGAATCTGGGATTGAAGGTTTGCGGGCCCTTGAGGGGTAAATGTTTAGTTGCTAGCCATACCTGGTCTCCTACTTGGTAAGGAGGAGTTTTACTTCGGTGCAAATCAGCATTTTCTTTATACTTTTTCTTGGCTTGCTGTAAATGAGTTGCAGCTTCTTTGAAGGCTCGGGTTATTGTGGAATGCAGATGATTTACTGCGGGCATTTCCAGGGTCAGAGGTGGATCTAGGTCAGAGGTCTGAGGATGCTGACCATACAAAGTATAAAAAGGAGTTTGTCCGGTTCCAGAATGCACTGAATTGTTGTATGCATATTCTGCGATCCAAAGGATGTCTTTCCAATTTAACTCGGATTGGTGTAACATGCACCGAAGATATTGCTCGAGAGTCTGGTTGGTTCTCTCGGTTTGTCCGTCGGTCTGGGGGTGGTGGCTGGTGGATAACCGCACATCTATTTGTGCTAGTTGGCAACATTTCTTCCAAAATGGGAGATAAATTGACTTCCACGATCCGAGACTAATATGGAAGGAAAACCATGTATGCGAACTATATTCTCCAGAAATTCCTTGGCCAAGGTGGAAGCTGAAGGCAAACCTTTTAAAGGGATAAAGTGGGCCATTTTGGAGAATAGATCCACAATTACAAGGATAGTGTTGTAACCAGCACAAGGAGGCAGGTCAGTTATAAAGTCCATTGACAAGGTGTGCCATGGTGCCGGTGGAATATCCAAGTGTTGAAGTAGGCCGGCTGGCCTTTTCTTTTGACCCTTGTTTTGGGCGCAAATTCCGCAAGACAATACAAAAGACTTTATGTCTTTTCTCCAAGAAGGCCACCAGAAGTGGCGTTTGATTTTTTCCTCCGTTTTAGCGATACCAGGGTGTCCTTCCATTAATGATTCATGATGATGGGCAATAACAAGTTCTTGCAATTCTTTACTTGGCAGAAACAACCGCTCCTAGAAGTAGGGTAAATCATCCTTAACAGTGTAATGAGGACCCTTTTGACTCCATTCCAGTAAGGCTGTAGAGTCTAGAAGTTGTTTTACTTGCGTTTGGATGTCCTCAATAGTTTGCAATGAAGTTAGGCCTAAGATTCTTTGTTCAGGTATGATTGGCACAGGTTCTAAACTCGAATTGGGTTCTTCCATGCCAATCCGGGATAAGGCGTCCGCTTTACCATTCTTGCAGCCAGGGCGATAGGTAATTACGAAATCAAATTCCGCAAAGAATAGAGCCCATCGGAGTTGTCGTGAAGATTGAGCTTTGGCCGTCTTTAAAAATTGTAAATTTCTGTGGTCCGTTATTACGGTGATGGTGTGTCTTGCCCCGAGAAGGTAGTGACGCCAAGCCTTGAAAGCAGATTTAATAGCCAGTAACTCCTTGTCGGTAATTGCGTAGTTGATTTCAGGAGGAGAAGATTTCCTGGACCAAAATGCCACAGGCTATAGTTGGTTAGTTTCTGGGTCTCTTTGCGACAGGACAGCTCCCATGGCCGAACTGGATGCGTCGGTTTCCACAATGTAAGGGAGATCTGGGTGCGGGTGCTTCAATACAGGTGCAGAGGTGAATTTGGTTTTCAGGTCCTGAAAGGCTTGTTCGGCCTCAAGAGTCCATTCAAAGCGTTTGTTTTTCTTTAGGAGAGCTGTGATGGGTTGGACTGTTCGAGAAAATTCCGGAATGAATCTTCGATAGAAATTGGCGAAGCCAAGCATGCTCTGAACTCCCTTCACCGAGCTAGGAGATGGCCATTTGAGGATGGCGTCCACCTTTCGCGAGTCCATTCGGACTCCTTGAGGTGTCAGGATGAATCCGAGAAACTCAACTTCTGTGGTATGAAAAACGCATTTTTCGAGCTTTGCAAATAGTCTGTGCTGGCGCAATTTCTCAAGAACTGCCCTAACATGTTTTCTGTGATCGGATTCTGAAGAAGAGTACACCAGGATGTCGTCAATATAAACAATGACACAGACATCGATAAGTTCCCGAAGAACATCATTCATAAAGTACTGAAAGGCGGCAGGTGCATTGCACAAACCGAAGGGCATCACCTGATATTCGAAGAGCCCAAATTTGGTGCGGAATGCAGTCTTCCATTCGTCGCCTTCTTTTATACGCACCAGGTAATAAGCTCCTCGGAGATCTAACTTGGTGTACACACAAGCGTCTTTCACCTGGTCAATAAATTCAGGGATCAGGGGCAGAGGATAACGATTCTTAATCGTTATTTGATTTAGGGCGCGATAGTCTATACATGTTCTAAGGTCGCCCTCTTTTTTCGGCACGAAGAACAGAGCTGAGGAGACAGGAGACTTGGACGGGCGAATAAAACCATTGGCTAGGTACTGATCTAAATACTGACGCAAAAGCAGGTTCTCAGGTTCCGTAAGAGCATAAATCCTACTACAAGGTAGTTGAGCATTGGGTACCAGATCGATTTGGCAATCATAAGACCGATGGGGAGGTAACGTGTTGGCCTGTTCCTTCTGAAAAACGTCTTGGAATTCTTGGTATTCTGACGGTAGCTGTACAGGGGTGGAAGTTGCTGAGGCTAGACCCAAAACTGGATTTCTTGGATAACAAGTTGGTTCACAATCAGGAAAACTTATCTTCTTTGCTCGGCAGTCGATTCTGGGATTATGTGTTTCTAACCAAGGAATTCCAAGAATTACTTGAAATTGTGGGGCCTTGATCACATCAAACACGATTGCTTCCCGATGTCCATCCTGACCCACCAGTGTCATTTCAACAGTGGAATGCGTTACAGGCCCTGAGGCTATTTCGGTTCCATTTACTGTAGTAATGACATCTTGAGTTACTTTCGGGCGGAGAGGGAGCTTAATCCTGGAAGCCAATTCACGGTCTATGTAGTTTCCAATAGCTCCACTGTCGATGTATGCTTTTACAGCATGCAACTGCTGAGGCTGTTTTGGGTCCACGAGCACCATTGGCATGACAAAATGCGAGGTCAAAGAGTTTGTTTTCAAGCTCGGCAAGCGGACCCCTACGCTTGTCGGGCTAGGTCGTTTCCCGAATCAGGTGTCAATAAATCGTTATCAGTGGCTCCAACCACCTTCTTAGGTGGTTTAATCGGACAATTTCGAAGAAAGTGACCGGAAGTCCCGCAATACAGACAAAGTTGCATTTGCCGCCTTCTCTCTCGTTCCTTCTGCGTTAATGGTCCTTCAACACCGCTGATTTGCGTAGGTTCGGATACGTCGGTACTCTTGGAGTTAGCGTGGGTTTTGATCGGTACTCGGGTTTCGTACTTGAACCGATCTGCTTTCCTATTTTGAAGTCTGTGATCAAGTTGAACCACCAAGTCTATGTAGTCTGCGCAGACCTGGGGTGGATCTACTATCTGAGCTAGAGCATCCTTAAGCTCTCCGCGCAGGCCTCGATGAAACAATGTGATCCTTTTGTTTTCTGGCCATCCAGTTTCCACAACCAGTCTATTAAAGGTGGCAACGTAGGACAGGAGATCCTGATTACCTTGTCGTAAGGATAGCAGTTCGTTATCAAGGGCCTGAACTTGAGAGTGTCGAGCAAACAATCTTTCCATGCTGGCCTGGAAGCCCTGAAAATCCTGGAGAATGGGATCATCCTGATTTACCAGTGGAATAGACCAATCGGCAGCACTGCCACTGAGGTAAGATAGTATAAAGGCTACCTTGGTCTGGTCGTTAGGGAAGGCCCCGGGTCTGCATAGAAAGTGTAAACGACATTGGTTCATAAAGACGGCATATTTCTTGGGATCCCCCGCAAAACGTTCAGGCGGGGCCAAAGGCATGTGTCCAGGTAGATTGAATTGCACCGGGTTATTCAAACCCATTGATGTGGAAGTACCTCCGGAATTAGGTAAAGAAGTGTGCCCTGCCTGGGCCTGCAATAACCTTTTGGCCAGGTCATCAGTTCTTTCCTTGGATAGGATCAGTTCTCCTTTGAGAGCGTTAGTCTCCTGGCGGGCTGAGTGCACTTCTGCCCGTAATTCCCCCAAAAGCTGGGCCAGCTGATCTGTCTCGGAAGTCTCCATAGCGCCCGGGTGGGAAATTGTGGGTAGGCTTCGCGTTCTGTCACGCTCACCTGATTCCCACAGAGGCGCAGGTCTGGCTTCGAGTGCTGATGCTTCTTCAATGGTGAAGCGCAGGACTCTGATGATGGACAGGAAGGGCCCCTCTACTCTGGCTTTTCTGGCTCGCAGGAATATTCCCCTGTGCGTGAAAAGGGAGTATTACCTACTGACAGAATAATGCTCTAGCCTCCCACTCCCTTCCAACCCTCCTCGATACCCTTCCACGATTCCCCGTGAAGTCTCATCTTAGGGTCTGGAAGGATGAGTTCTCCATCCTGCTTCTGATGCAGGGGCGCGTTGAAACCCAGTTTCTTCACTGGATTGAGGTTTGATGGGAGTTCAAAATAAGCTTGACTATTCAGGTGAGGCGCTGTAAGAGTTCTGTTGCAAGTTCAAAAGTTCAAGCTTAATAATAATGTTCATTGTCTTATTGCAGTAAGCGCTAATGCTTATGTCTTTTTCCCCTTTGGGGCCGGGGTTCGGAATGCCGGAGATATGGCGCCGACCCGAAGTGTAAGTTCTGGATGAGAGTTCAGGTAATGTCTTTGCATTCACTCATTCAATGTCTTTGTCTTTTTTCCCCATTGGGGCCGGGGTCCGGAATGCCAGGAAGCGGCAGGACCCGAAATGAAATGGGAATGACCCAACAGGTAAGTCTTAGAAGGAAACTGAGCTTTTCCTATTTCCCTTCCTTCTCTCACCTTGTTTTCTTGTCTTTTCTCTCTAGGCTCTGGGAAATGGGTGCGGGTCCGGATGATCGCTGCTGAAGATGGAGGTGCCCAGGAAAGGGGAGTGAAATGCAGCGCTGCAGCGATCGAAGCGAAATGCTTTTAAAATGATGTCTTCCCTTTCAGGATCGTCGGTGTGATGTCCCCGTGATGCAGCTTTAGCAGGTAAGGTCTTCTTTCTCTCCTATTCTCTCTTATCTCCCTTTGCAGGCGACCCAGGATGCTGACAGGCGTGGCTGAAGTCCAGATGCAGGAGCTGACATGGTGAGCGTCCAGCTGCGAGGAGCAGAACAACGCGAAGCGTGAGTTGCTGATCGGGCGTGGTTTAAATAGCTTTGGAAGAAATTCCAGGCATGTATCCTTCCACCGATCAGGTATGTATCCTTCCCCCGACCACACCCAGGTGGAAAGTAGTCCCACAGGTAAAGTAGTTCCATTCAGGCCTCAAGCGGGCCTGGATGTGGCAGCATGGTCTGCATCAGGTAAGTGCACATTAAAACACTTGAACACATGTCTAGCTTTATGAGCCTGGCGCCTAAGGCGCCAGGACAGGGGTCCAACATGAGCCTGGCGCCTAAGGCGCCAGGACTGTGTCCAAAGGGCCCCAGCTTGGGCCCGCTGGCACTTCCCTGGGGGGAATGATGCCTGCCTCTGGGGTTGCTGGGTCGGACCTGGCTCCTTAGAGGTAGGCATCATGACAGGATATCAAGCGAGACAGAGGGACGAAATAAATATTTAAAGCCAGAATGATAGGATAGAACCATGGGGTACTCTACAGGTAGACAGTGAGGTGGTGGAGAAGAAATAGCCCAGTTGCATTTGGGAAGGACGGTATCATGTAACCATTTAATGAGGATGGAATGGTTGACCGTGTAAAAGGCGCAGGAGACATCAAGGAGCACTATCTTCAAATTTCCTCCTATCATAAGTACCAAATGCACTTGAATTGTATCATTCCACCATATTACAAATACTGTATACTCCCCTACATTACCTATCATTACTATACACATATTACTATAGTGTGTGTGGCCAGTGGCCAGAATCACCACAATAGAATTAAACCATATAACAAGTGCGAACAATACACCTTCAAAAAACAAAATTGTCCTGAACCCCCTGCAATCAAAATGATGACTGCAGACGCCAAAAGTGACCATGGACTCAGCGGCACGTGCACACCTTTATTTCACCTATATAAACAGCTCCATGTCAACTTTATTGCACTCCCCCACACTTTGCAAACCCTCTTAGGGACCACCAAATAACTGCAAATGTGTTAGCCAGACTTCCTCTCACTGCGCTGTCTGTGGTCAGCAGCTATGTCCGCGGACTCGATGGCACTCACAAACCCTTTTTTTACTTATAAAACCAGCTCCATATCAACTATAGTCCACTCCCGGACCCTTTCCAGCCCCTCTTTTTCAGCCACCAAATAACCCCCTTTGTGTTTTCCAGTCTTTTTCCCCACTGCTCTATCCGCGGACACCAGCGGCTGTCCTCAGATCAGGGATGTTATTTGGGAGTCACCAGGGGTCACAGTTGCAACCCCTGGTGACTGCCTTGCAACCCCAACTTTTTTTGGAAAAAAATAAATCTACATATTTTTTGGGGGGGACCCAGAGCTCCTGGTGTAGCGGGGCCAGCATTATGTGGGGGCCTGACACACCAGGGCTGGTGGGTCCCTGGCCCAGTCCTCACCTATCAAGGTGAAGGCTGGGCCAGGGAGGCACTCAGTAGGAGTTGAAGCTGAATGTGACTCATCTCACATGCCACGCTCAGCTCCAATCCTTTCTCCTTAGGCTTCTTTGCAGCTCACATACAGGAATCAGAAAGCTCTCACAGCTTCCTGGTTCCTGTTTGTGAGCAGCATGGAGGGCCGAGGGTGGCCTGGAAGGACAGACCGAAGCTGCAAGAAAAAGATAAGAAGGCTTTAAAAAGAAATATGATGGTTATGTTGCATGTGTGATGTGCTCATCAGATGTATGTGAATGGTGGGTGAATGAGAAGTTATGTGATGTGATGTGTGTGTTTGAAAGTTCTGGGTGGGGGTGTGGGTGTGTGCCTGTGTAGAGAATGCAATGAGTGGATGTAAGAGAAGGTATGAGTGACTGGTGGGTGAATGGGAAGTAATGTGATGTGTTTTTGAATATTCTGGGTGGGTGGGTGTGTGCCTCCATAGAGAATGCAATCAGTGGATGTAACAGAAGGTGGGCCTCATTGCCCGGTAGGCGGTAACCATGGCGCTATCAGCGCCATGGTTGCCGCTGGTATTTTACCGTGTCCGCATTGGTGGATGGCGGAATTACCGCCCTACTCCAAGGTGAGCGGGGGCGGTAATTCCCCATTCACCAAGGCACTTACCCATTCCCATTTTTGCCCCGATAGGACATAATAGGAATGGGGAAGGTGCTAATTACGGTACTGCAAATTACGGTACCGTAATTATCCCTAAGGTCCCTTTGCGGCACCCTACTTTAACGGCTGGTAAAACCACCCGTTAAGGTCGGGTCCCGCAAAGGGAACTCGTAGTAAGGCGGTAAGGGTTTACCGGTACCGGTGCCCTTACCGCCTACCGTGTAATGAGGCCCGGTGTGAGTGGCTGGTGGATGAATGAGATGTGATGTGATGTGTGTTTTTGAATGTTCTGGGGAGGTGAGTGTGTGGCTGTGTAGAGAATGCAATGAGTGGATGTAAGAGAAGGTGTGAGTGAGTGACTGGTTGGTAAATGAGTATGAACGTGATGGTGTGTTTTTGAATGTTCTATGTGGGTGGGTGGTTGTGTGCCTGTGTAAAGAATGCAATGGGTGAAGGTAGGAAAAGGTGTATGAGCGAGTGACTGGTGGGTGAATGAGTATGATTGTGATGGTGTGTTTTGAAATGTTCTGGTTGGGTGGGTGTGTGCCTGTGTACAGAATGCAATGGATGAATGTATGAGGAGGTGTGAGTGACCGATGGGTGAATGAGGAGTGATGTGATATGTGTTTTTGGATGTTCTGGGTGTGTGGATGTGTGCCTGTGTAGAGAATGCAATGATTGGATGTACGAGAAGGTGTGAGTGAGTGGTGGGTGAATGAGAAGTGATGTGATGTGATGTGATGTGTGTTTTTGAATGTTCTGGTTTGTGTGCCTGTGTAGAGAATGCAATGAGTGGACGTAAGAGAAGGTGTGAGTGACTGGTGGGTGAATGAGACATGATGTGATCTGTGTTTTGGAATGTTCTAGATAGGTGGGTGTGAGTCTGTGTGGAGAATGCAATGAGTGCATGTAACAGAAGGTGTGAGTGACTGGTGGGTGAGTGTGAAGTGATGTGATTTGTGTTTTTGAATGTTCTGGGTGGGTGGGTGTGTGCCTGTGCAGAGAATACATTGAGTGGATGTAAAAGAAGGAATGAGTGACTGGTGGATGAATGATAAGTGATGTGATGTGTGTTTTTGAATGTTCTGGGTGGGTGGGTGGGTGTGTGCCTGCTTGGAGAATGCAATGAGTGGATGTGAGAGAAGGTGTGAGTGGCTGGTGGGTGAATGAGAAGTGATATGATGAGTGTTTTTGAATGTTCCGGGTGGGTGAGTCTGTGCCTGTGTAGAGAATGCAATGAGTGGATGTAAGAGAAGGTATGAGTGAGTGACTGGTGGGTGAATGAGTATAAATGTGATGGTGCGTTTTTTAATGTTCTGGGTGGGTGGGTGGTTGTATGCCTGTGTAAAAGATGCAATGGGTGGATGTAGGAAAAGGTGTATGAGTGAATGACTGGTGGGTGAATGAGTATGAATGTGTTGGTGTGTTTTGAAATGTTCTGGGTGGGTGGGTGTGTGCCTGTGTGGTGAATCCAATGTGAATGAATGTGAGAGGGGATCTATGGGTGAGTGACCAGTGGATGAAAGCGGGTGTATGTGTGTGTTTAATGCCCTGGGAGACTGGGGATCACTGGAGCTTTTTTGCCACATCCTTTATTGACTTTTCATGTTTTACTGGTATTTCGGGCAGAGCGAAATTCATGTGCATCAATACCTGGCTAGACTGGCATTTTGGTGCAGTCAGTCTAGCCATTCCTTCCTGTGGCATGACATTTATTACTCACCATCTTTAGAAAAGCATAATAGTAGTGTTACCTCGCTAGACTGATGATTTGGTGTAGCAGCCTGTATATTTTTTACTGTGGCATGACATTTTATTAATTGAGTATCTATGTTGAATCAAGCATGATGAGTGTTCTTATGGGTTTCGACTGGCTTACTTTGGAACCAGTTTGGACAGGTATTCATATTGTGAATTGTCACTTTTAATGGCCAAACCAACTGGGGTATGTTCTTACATAGGAGCACTGGCATACATTGGCAGAGCCAGTTTCGTGCCCAGTGCCAGTAATGATACTATAAAAAACATCTTAAAGCATGAGTATGGTCTTATATGGGAATACTAGCATATGTTAGTGGAGCCAGCATGGAAATGTATGGGCACAGCCAGCATGGACATGTTTTTTATACTGGCATGTATTGCAGGGACCAACATGATAATCCATTTGGAAATGCCCTGTGCACTTTTGGTGACTTGCATCTATTGTACTTTTATCATGATTTACCCTACACCCTAAAAAACCGATTGTTGGCCTTTTATCCAAATTGTTGGCCTTTTACCAAAATGTTCACAGAAGGTGTACTGTGTAATGCACCATTTTAACCCATTATTCAAAACATTTTCTCAGGGGAGGAAGAAGAATTCCCCTTGCCACTCCCCCAAACCCATTTTCCTTAGTATTGGCTCCCTTGCTATGCTCGGTAGCAATCAGATACTTGTGGCAAATATTTAAACCCTGCAACACATTGGTGGCTGGTATATTTGTGGACCAGGCACAGCCCCCTTCTTTCTATATTACGTTAAACATTTAAGCTTTGATTAAAAAATATATTTACTTCTTTCACTTGCAGTAGTGCACTCGCCCTGCAGTGGCTTAATCATTATGGACAATGCGCACACATGGTGGTGCGGACCAGCCCGAAGTGTGGCGTGACCTCTGCTTTGTTAATGAGCTTGCGGGTGTCCCCACAGCATGGCTCACAGGGGAGCCACCAAATGTTATGCTAAGCCATTGAACATCACTCGGTCTGACAAAGGGGTAGTGTGCAGTGTGTGGTGCCATGGGTTTATGTGTGCAGCAATGATATTACATTGAATGGTGTTTTTTTGTAAATCCTCTGGCACCCAGACTTACACTTAGTACAGACTATCGGGGGTCTTGGGTATATTGAAAGAATCTTTACCAGGTATTATACTCCAGCAAAGAAAACATTATCAGTTGCACTCCCCTGTGTGCACACAGACCAGTCTAATAGGTTTCTTCTATTGTACTGGTAGTTAACTCGTAGATACATTTATAACCAGAGAATTTTGTTGATAATAAATCCTGGTCAATGATTTAATTTTTGGGACTTGCTCATGCAGCATTTTTCTCCTGGATAAACAGCAGCGCACACCTCCCCATGTCAGTGCTTTTTTTGCTTGTTTAACGCAGTAACGCCACAGTTAACACATACTTCTGTGTCCATTGATCTATAGATGTTTCATACACTAGCTGTAACCTGCGTTAGAGATTTCGCCTACCCTGTTACAAATATTGCATTATGTTCCTACTTCTGGTTGCACTCTCCAACGTAATTTCCATAGATAATCAGGATACAAAACAGTTTAGACCAAATTCCATTTTTTTTCTTCAAATCAGCATCACAGAAATCTGGTTAAAAAGCCACCATAGTATGGCAGTCCCACAGTGTTTCCAGCCGAAAATTCGGCAATGTTACGCATTTTGCGACTGCCTCACTGCTTGTTCACTACAATTAGCCCATTCACGCGTACACATTTAAATACCAGCTGTTGGACGGAATGAAAAACAAAAAGAGGACTAGTTCCTCTAGTTATATTTTTCAGATAACTTATACTGGTTGCTGACTACCATGTACTGCTTACCTTGGGACCGCTATTCAATGAACAGTGCATTTCCTTGTAGTCTGCGGCATGCAATATTGCCCAAAAATCAAGAAGGTGCTAAAAACATTTGACTGTTATTTGTAAATACTTTTCGACATATATAGACCAGCAAGTGCTTACGGTATTTCATGATGTGTACTGCCATATTCTTAATACTGCTTTGCAAATTTCCCATATATATGGCTAACCGATATGAGACGCATCACGCCTTGGAACAGTAATAATTATCAAATAAAGTGCTATGTGCATTTGGCTATAATCCATGTATCAACTTCAAGTGCATAGTGCTTAGCAGCAATTCTATTCTCGATGTTATTCATCAATAAAGTGCTATGTGAAATAAACTATAATGTATACATCAACTTAAAGCTAAAAAAAATACTTAGCAGCAATTCAATTTTTCAATAAAGTGCTATATCAATGTCTTTGACTAACATTATTCCCATATGCATGGCTGACCAATGTCAGGTGTATAGTGCCTAACAGCAATAATATTTGTCAAATAAAGTGCTACATACAATTAGCTGAAATCCATGCATCAGCTTAGTGTACATAATGCTTTGTAGCAATTATATTATCGATGCTAATCATCAATGAAGTTCTGTGTGCAATGCAATATAGTTTATGTATCAACTTCAAGCGCAAAGTGTTTAGTAACAATTTAGATTTTCAACAAAGATGTCATTGACCAGCATTATTTCCATATGCATAGCTAACCAATATAAAGTGCATAGTGCCTATCAGCAATAATATTTGTCAAATAAAGTGCTACCTGCATTTAACTTTATCGATACATCTACTTAAGGCACATAATGCACAACAGCAGCTGTACCTTCAATGCTATACATTAATAAAGTGCTATGTGGCAATACTCTATGCTTTATATATCAGCTTGCAGCACAAGAGGCTTACCAGCAATTTGGATTTTCAAAAAAGTGCAGTATAAATATCGTTAACCAACATTATTTCATGTATGGTAATTCGTGGCATATGTTACATCATAATGCATGATTTGCCAATAAAAGTGATGTCTCACATGATGACTGATCCACCCTCCAATATTCTACATTCAACTATTGTCGACAGCAACATATTGAGCCATCCATACCATCTCTAGCCCCAAAACCAGCACATTGAGCAACCTGTCCAATCTTACCACCCAACACGCAAATTGCACTAAAAACAAGTGCAAAATGAAACATATAATTCTATTTCCAGGAAAATGAGTGAGAAAAGCTACCACACAAGAATAATAAAATAACATAACATAACAAAATGCCTCTCTAACTCAATAGACAATCTCAAATCAAATACAATGTATGGTTGTACTGCACATATGGAGAACAATATAAGAATACAAATATAAAATTCAGAATATGAAAGAAGTCAGAAACATAACATAGCAGCCAGCGAGTTATATACTACAATTCATTATTCTAGAAAGGTGTATAGTTCTTTGTCAATGTTATGGCCATTAGGATGTTTGCTCTCAAAATCTAAGATGTATCATGTTTCTTTTTGTCTGAGCATACGCTCTCTATCACCCCCACGTAGTCCAATTTCGATCCTATGGATTCAAAGGAAACTGAAACTCTCCATATTCCGATGATGAAAATCTGAAATGTTTGGCCATGGGGTAATGAGAGTCATTTTTCATAATTGCTTGCACGTGCTGCTGGATGTGTATTTTCAAGTTGCACTTCGTGCTGCCGATGTACCACTTCCATATCAAAACATACACCACATAGTCGTTTTCACACGTAATGTTATCAACGATGGAGATTGTATGGCGTAATATGAGATGTTCAAAAGGTGTACACTTTTGTGCATATTTACAGATTATACACCTAGTGCACTTTGAAAAACCCTTTCTCTGATCTGTCAACCACATTCTGGATCTCTTGTCTTCTTTGTGTGCCATGAAGCTATGCACTAATGTGTCTTTGATAGAACAATTTCTTCTGAAACTGATGTTTGGATTCGCCTTAAAATTGTTTAGTAGATCATTGTCAGCCAACAAGATCTTCCAGTGTCTTTGAATTGTGCGTTTGATAGCCAAAGCTTGGCTATCAAAGGTTAGGATAAAGCATGTGGTTTCCTTGTCCATATCTGGCTTCTTCTGTTTCTTGGATCTTTCAAGAAGGCTTTGTCTGTTTTGCTGCCTACCTTTGATATAGACTCTTTCGATCACCTTCTTGGGATAGAGTTGTTGTAGAAATCCACGAGCCATGATTTTACTTTCTAGATCGTATGCTTCTAAAGTGGAGCTGTTCCTTCTTATCCTTACAAATTCGCCATAAGGAACACTCCATATCAAACTCTTTGGATGTCCACTCATTGTGTGCAATGGCGTATTCGATCCTCTGGGCTTTCGGAATTTCTTTGTAATTCACAGGTTAGTGTTTGATCAATAATTCTCAGGTTTACATCAAAAAAGATGATGAAAGTGCGACTATGCGTTTCTGTGAATCTAAGGCTATTTGTGTTACAATTAAATGACTTGACAAAGTCTATCCATCCTTGTTCTGATCCTTTCCAGGTTATAAACAGATTGTCTGTGTATCAGAGTCATAAAATTACATTCTCTGTTGTTTTTGATTCTGCTCCGATCAAACCTCTGATTCCTCCCAGGCACCCATAGTCAAATTTGTGTAAGCCGGCACAAAAGTTGTGCCCATGGCAGTTCCCTGCACCTGTCTAAAATATTCATTGTTAAAAAGGAAAATATTGTTGTTAAGACAAAGATCTATCATTTTGAGGACCATTCGAGTATGTTCGAGATAATTGAGAGACCTGGTATTTAGATAATATACACAAGCCCGTTTTCCAAATTCGTGTCTTATTTATGTAGAAAGGCACACAAAATCCATGGTAGCCATGATGTAATTAGTTTCTGATGGTAACTCATCAATTCGAGTGAGAAACTCTGTAGCATCTTTCAAATATGATGGAAGAGACAAATGGGTAAAGGACTTTGTCGATATATTTAGACTTATTTTTCAGTAGTGAACCTACTAGAGACACAATGGCTCTCCCTGGAGGAAGTGAATCATCAGCATAGTCAACTTGGCAATTAGGAGGAATTTACAATTCTCTTCTGTGAGGATTCCTTTCTGTTCCCACTCCATGATGACATTTTTTACCTTCTTTTCCAGTTCTTTGATGGGATTCTAGGTTATTTTTTCATAGCATTTACTATCATTAAGCAGTTTTTACGCCACTTATGTATAATCACTTTTGTTCATAAGAACTATATTTCATCCTTTGTCAGAGGGTTTGATGATACAGTTGGATAGATCATGCAATTCTTGGAGGGCAATCCTATCCCTAGCTAACATGTTGTCTTTAGATTTAATGTGTTTATTTCTCTGCATGTTTTTTAAATCCTCTATTGCAAGAGTTTGAAAAGCTTCAATGTTGCTCCCAGTGTTGGCTGTCGGATTGAATTTGGACTTTTTCAATTTACTCTTTGTTGTCCAATCAGTTCTAATATCCAATGCAGCAAAATTAATAGGTTCTTGCTCTGTATTTATATCCAATCCCTTTTCCTATTAAATTAGATTCAATAAGGTATTGAGTTCTCTTATTGTTATCTCTGTTCTTCCTTCTACTCATGGAGTTGGTAGTTTGATGCAAACATTTGTAGGAAAAAATAATGTAGGCATATCTTCCGTATGAACCGATCGAATGCGGGTCTGAAAGTAGTCAAATTGGGCTGTAGGGAAGAAATTCAACCCTAAGCTTAATACCTTATGTTGGTTATCAGTAATGACATGATCTGAAAGGTTGATCAGTTTCAGCGTACTGTTTGTGTCTGAATTGAATCATCCATTTTGCCAGAGCAAATTATGTATGTTTTACAACTAGACCCCATATCGAATCTGGAAAATGACATTCCCCAAATGTGTGCTCGTGGACAAATCATGCCTCCCTCTGTACTTCAGTTCTTATATCTGGCTGAAATGAGAGCCCTTGTAAACACGAGTGCTAGATGCATCAGAAAAATCTGAAGGTCATTTACCATCACTTCCCGTGATATCACTTGGGGTGGGGTCAAATGACATCACTTCCTGTGATGTCATCAGGGGGATCAAGGATCCTGTGATGTCACTTTCATTACCCCAGGGATTTTGGTGAAATGACGTCCCTGCCGCAGATCCAACATGGCATTTCCAAAAATGTGACGTACCTCATGCTTTTGAGCATCCAATCAGCAGGCGCGTATGTTGTCTGTGGATATCACACAGCCCTGTAATTGGCCCAGACATTTCCACGGACCCCGAATCGGGAAGTGAGATTGCAGTCCAGACCCAGATATCACTAATTATTTTTGACCTATGTTTTGGCCATTTAAAAAAAAAATACAGGACAGATTTACACCAACTTTACAAAATCACGCTTTTGGAACCAAGCTTCCGCTCGTAGTGTAAATTTGGTGAAAATCCATACAGCAGTTTGGGCTGTTGGCGCGAGCAAAATTATTTTTCCATTGCGTCTATTAGGATTGCCACACATTTTGGAACCCCCTATACCTTTGCCCATGCCCTGGATGAAACCGTACCAAATTTCTCAGAATCATTCCGAGGTGGCCTTATACTTTTTATGCAGAGTTTGGTGAGGATTCATCCAGGGCGGATATATATAAATATATATATATATATATATATATATATATATATATATATATATATATATATATATATATATATATATATATATATATTAACCAACAGCACTGTGCATAACATGGAAACGGACCATGCTCCACACTGCCCCATAAAAAGTCAAACAGGTACTTGGCAAGTCGTTTAAAAAATCCTTTAATCTTCAAACAAAATGCATTGCCCTACGGAGGCAATAAAACTGCAATGCATTTTGATACTTCTCGTTGCTTGTTCGCACAGTATGTTGGGTAAAAATTCACAATTAAAAACATGGCTTGCATATCACGTCAGCTACGTGTAACAGCCTTTCAACTCAAAATGTATGCTCCATCCACCATGTTGGAAAGGTATTCACACATACTAGTCATACCAGGAACCAGCTCCTAGTACAGTGTCCACCTACGTTGATTCTGCTGGCCCTTCTCCTAAGGCAACGGCCTATCTACCTCTAGTATGCATACCTACGGCAGGCTTATTGTCAAACTTCTGTTTATATTACTGAATGCTAGATGCTATGCTACAGCTTTAGATGCCTTAGAAATAGAGTGTCATCCTTTAATCATGACTATGCCCACAATACCACCACTCTGGATCAAACCTACATTTTTCTTACCACCCTTGAAGCAGAGTTTTAGACCAACCAGCTTCCTACCAAAGATTAATTTGGAAATTAAGCATCCTAATACAGATTGTGTTACACACACTGACATGAACATAATGGATCAAACAATTTGCCACCAAACCAGTACCTAACAAACCATGTTCTACACCCTTTATTAAAATTAACCTTACCCTCTCGCCTAAAAACCCTGCAGCTAAAACGAAATACACTAAGAAAAACGTAGCCACCCAGAGCAAACCCGACCCTGTCCCCTCTAACACGATGACCCCACAGATCAAAGGCACCTTAATCAATGCAAGATCTATGGTAGCTCATCCCACCGACATAGCAGACCTGATTAACTTACAAAAACTAGATTTCCTTGCAATAACGGAGATGTGGCTCCATGCAGCTGCTGGTCCCTCTTTGTTACTTGCCATACCGGACACATACATTATCCTAAGCGCAGACATAGAAGACTCTGGAGGTGGTGGCATTGCCTTCATCACCAAGGCTAGTCTAGGCCTCAGAGTTTCCCCGTCACCACACGGTCAGTCATGTGAACTACTCACGGACAAACTACCTGTGAACAACTCCCGCACACTAACTCTCCACCTTATTTACAGACCCCCTAGTCCCATCGGATCCTTCGAGGAAGACATCACTATGATTCTATCTACTAACATAAATCTACTTCACAGATACTAGTACTAGGTGACTTCAACCTGGACTTAATGACCCCAACGACCAACACGCAATGACAATATCTAATTCCCTCATCAAACTAGGCCTGTCACAGTGTATCAACCAACCTACAACAGAGGCAGAACCTTAGATTGGGTGCTGATCTCAACTGTGAGACCTCAATCTCCTACATTGAAGCGCTAACATGGACTGACAATTATCTATTGTCCTTCACTATTTCGGCTAATATACAGCTAATATACAGCCCATCAAGCCCAACCCATAGCTCCTCCTCTCCAGACTAGAAACAAACAAAACATTTCAGCAGACAAGCTACTGCCACATCTGACCCCCTTACTCAACCCCATACCGGCCACGTCGGACCTAGCTAAACTAGTTGAGATATTCAACACTACTATCACGCAAGCCTTAGACACCACTGCCCCGCTCAAAATGCGTAAGGGTAAACCCAGAGCCCATCTTAACTCTTGGTTTACTCCCCAACTCTAAGCCCTGCGGGCCGAAAAAAGGAAATTGGAAATCCAGTGGAAGAATCTTTCCACGGAAGAGAACAAATGTAACCTACTAATAATGGCAGCTAAATACATAGCTGAAATACTATTGACCAAACGTGAGACTTATAATGAGGGGATTAATAAGGCTAGCTCCAGTACGAAGGAACTCTTTGTTATCCTAAGAGAAATGGAATTCCCTATCCCCCCTACATGCACAAAGGATAAATTATGGTCCACCAATATCCAAAATGCACTAGCCAATAAAATCGCCCTCCTCCAAAATAAAGTATCTGAGAAATGGATCAACCTAACCAAAATAGGCAATACCCACAGTCCTATAGACCACTCGCCTAAACCCCCTCAGCATTTTCAATTTTCTCAAGTCTCCAAGCCAGAGGTGGAAAAAATCATTGCCTCGCTTAAACCCTCAAGATGCAAGGGAGATATTTGCCAGGCCAAAACAATCAAAAAGCGGCCATACATCTGGCTCCCTTCATCACTAAATTAATCAATGCCTCATTCCTAACTAGTAATGTCCCCAATAACCTTAAGTATGCATGGGTCCAACCAATAAAAAAAAAAAACATCCTTAGACCCCATTATCTCAACAAACTACTGGATGATTGCAACAGTCCCGTTATTACTCAAGATAATAGACAAATCAGCATATCTACAGATCCAAGCTTACCTGGAGACCAATAACCTCCTAGAGCTCAGGCAGTCCAGTTTTAGACCACAGCACGGCACTGAAACAGCTCTGATAGATCTTTAGAATCAAATCGCCCTACTCAAAGACAATTCAAAACTTGCTCTTTTACTTCTGTTAGATCTATCAGCTGCTTTTGATCTGGTAGATCACAAAGTGCTTTGTAAACATCTGTCCACTGCGGCACATTTCTCACAGGAAGAGACAGCTTGGATTCACTCATTTCTGACCAACAGGTCAATGTGTGTTTTGTCTCCTTCCGCTTTGGCAGACCCCTCACCCATCACATACGGAGTCCCCGAAGGCTCTTGTGTATCACCAACGATGTACAATATCTTTACCAAGCCACTTTTTTGATGACTTCAACTATCTGGGTGTCACCTGCACGAATTATGCAGATGTTACCCAGATCCTCATATCCCTCACAGGGAAATATGATACGGACCTGGCCCTGGTGAATACAATCTATCTAATCATTCAGGCATGGATGGCATCCCGTGCACTATGCTTGAATGATAATAAAATGGAGCTACTAATCCTAGGAGCCCAGGTGAACCTTAACAAACCTAGCAACAAATATACAGCCTTTAATATCGACGGCATCAACATTAAAGTAGCTAAAGTGGTAAAAACCCTAGGTTTTTACCTTGACTCTAGTCTTAGGGCCTGATCACGACTTCGGCGGTAACCCTTAAATCCGGCGGTAGCGCCAATACCGCCGGATTTAAGGATCCGCTGAATCAGTGCTTCGGCGGATTTCGCCCCAGCTCTGAGCTGGGGGTAAATCCACTGAAAATTTGCGCTATTACCGCCAGCGGAAAATCCACCAGCGGTAAGAGTGCGGAAATTCCCCATTGAGCCCAATGGGGAATGGGGCATTCCCAAATGGGCTCAATGGGGAATTACTTTACCGCTGAACTCGTGATCCGGCGCTATTAGCGCCGGGGAGGTCGGCGGTAGGGCTATTACCGCCTGCGGTAATACCACCAGCGGTAACGGCCAAGTCGTGATCAGGCCCTTAATCTACACAAAGAGGTTAATGCTATTACACCTGCAAGCTGATACAGGCTTGCTAACCATTCCTCTCCACTGAGAGCTGCATCACATTGGTATGGGCTTTAATACTTTCAAAACTCGATTATTGTAATGTTCTATATTTAGGAGGTAGCAAATATATCATCCACAAACTACAAATATTGCAAAACAATACACTTAGAACAGCATTCCTAGGAGACAACCTATCTCTGAAGCCAGGCGAAAGAAAAATTGGCTTACAATCAAAGATAGAATCCAGTTCAAAACAGTTTCACTCACCCACAAATGCCTAAACAACGCTGCCCCGAAAATACCTAAAGGACAAAATTGTAAACAAAATCCACAACACGTCCTTCTAGGATGGCTAACTCTTTCTGCCTCACAGTCCCAAGATCTAATCTGAAAAGAGCAGGAAGGAACAGCTTCCCAATTCTGGCTGTTCAGTCATGGAACACCCTCCCGTCTGGGCTGCGATCAGGACAGTCTTTCCACATCTTCAGGAAAAACACAAAAAGTTGGTTGGCTACCAATGACAGATGAAGTCCGCTAGACACCGTACAGATTCTCTGTCATTACATTTTGAGATTGTCTGCTTTGTAAACTGTTTTATTGAACCTCTTATAAATGTACCATGCCCTCTTACTGCATCTTTGCATATTACGACTGTACATTATGACTGTAAATACTGTAAAAACGTTATGTGTAACCTAACAATGTGAACAATTATGTGAACAATGCGCCCAGATACCTCCGGGTTTGGTGCACTTTATGAATCAATAAACATTGAAACAAACAAACATAGTGAATTCCCCACGGCAGATGGTAAAGTTTTTCACAAAACACCCAATACACAACAATGAACATTAATGTTGCGTGGGTCGTAATGGTGATAACAATTATTAGTTTACAATCTTGAAAACTAAAAACAGGTTAAATCTACATTTTGCTTTGCTTTACTTTATTGTTATTCTGTATTTATTTTCAAAGAAACTGTTACAATGCAAACTAAAACTAAAACAAACAACATTAATATATCATACAATAACACATATCCCATTTTTACACTTACAACCTTCAGTTCATGTCAACATTCAATTCATTACATCGATTCATGTTATAGTACTTTTCTAAAATGCTTCTAAAACAATACACAGTAATATTGATATTTGAATATTTATCCGCTAATACATTATCAAATCCACTTTATCCTGAAAGGAATGCAATACCAATAACTTGTTAACCGTAATCCTCCAAAGCGGCCCAGAATGTATTACCCAGAACCCCAGACAAAGTGAATATTGTGTTTTTTCCCCACCAAATATCACACTTTGTCTGGAATTGTGGCTAATAAAAACTGGGGCAATTTGCACAAGGCAGACCTCTGTGGATTCCCACGGGTGTCCTCTTTTCGGAAATGCATGGGGTTTCCTGTTTCCCTTGCTGGCTTGGACACCCGAGTCCCATATCTGTATGGTGTGCCGGTCGACAGAGCTTCTGAAATTCCGGTCTGAAAACAGACTTGGGGTTACTTGTGTTTTAGGCTTTCCTCTTGGCGCCCAGGTAGGTGCACCCACACATGTGAGGTACCCTTTTCATTGAGACACCTGTGGGAATGCGGGAAGGTAGGCCATGTGTTGTTGGGGGGCTTGGTTCGATGGGTGAGCCGAGCGAAATGTGCGGAAAATGCTTTTTTTCCCCACATTTGGGACTTTGCGGGGGTGTCTGGGTACTAAATTCTGGGACTATTTGCCCAAATCATACCAATGCGGATTCCCACGGGTGTCCTCTTTTCGGAAATGCATGGGGTTCCCTGATTTCCATGGTGGCTTGGACACCCGTGGCCCATATCTGTATGTTGTGCCGGTCGGCAAAGAGTCTGAAATTCCGGTCTGAAAACAGACTTGGGGTTACTTGTGTTTTAGGCTTTCCCCTTGAAGGCCAGGTAGGTGCACCCACACATGTGAGGTACTGTCTTCATCGGGACACCTGTGGGAACGCGGGACGGTAGGCCATGTGTTGTTGGGGGCGTGTTTCGATGGGTGAGCCAAGTGAAATGTGCAGAAAATGCATTTTTTCCCCACATTTCGGACTTTGCGGGGGTGTCTGGGTACTAAATTCTGGGACTATTTGCCCAAATCGTACCAATGCGGATTCCCACGGGTGTCCTCTTTTCAGAAATGCATGGAGTTCCCTGTTTTCCATGGTGGCTTGGACATCCGTGGCCCATATGTGTATGTTGTGCCGGTCGGCAGAGAGTCTGAAATTCCAGTCTGAAAACAGACTTGGGGTTACTTGTGTTTTAGGCTTTCCCCTTGAAGGCGAGGTAGGTGCACCCACACATGTGAGGTACTGTTTTCATTGGGACACCTGTGGGGACGCGGGACGGTAGGCCATGTGTTGTTGGGGGCGTGTTTCGATGGGTGAGCCGAGTGAAATGTGCAGAAAATGCATTTTTTTTCCCACATTTCGGACTTTGCAGGGGTGTTTGGGTAAAACATTCTGGGGCGATTTGGGCAAATCATACCTCTAAGGATTCCCACGGGTGTCCTCTTTTCGGAAATTCATGGGGTTCCCTGTTTCCCTTGCTGGCTTGGACACCCGAGGCCCATATCTGTATGGTGTGCCGGTCGGCAGAGCTTCTGAAATTCCAGTCTGAAAACAGACTTGGGGTTACTTGTGTTTTAGGCTTTCCCCTTGGCGCCCAGGTAGGTGCACCCACACATGTGAGGTACTGTTTTCATCGGGACACCTGTTGGAATGCGGGATGGTAGGCCATGTGTTGTTGGGGGTGTGTTTCGATGGGTGAGCCGAGCGAAATGTGCGGAAAATGCTTTTTTTTCCCCACATTTCAGACTTTGCGGGGGTGTCTGGGTACTAAATTCTGGGACTATTTGCCCAAATCGTACCAATGCGGATTCCCACGGATGTCCTCTTTTCGGAAATGCATGGGGTTCCCTGTTTTCCTTGGTGGCTTGGACACCCATGGCCCATATCTGTATGTTGTGCCGGTCGGTAGAGAGTCTGAAATTCCGGTCTGAAAACAGACTTGGGGTTACTTGTGTTTTAGGCTTTCCCCTTTGCGGCCAGGTAGGTGCACCCACACATGTGAGGTACCATTTTCATTGGGACACCTGTGGGAACGCGGGACAGTAGGCCATGTGTTGTTGCGGGCGTGTTTCGATGGGTGAGCCGAGCGAAATGTGCGGAAAATGCATTTTTTTTCCCACATTTCAGACTTTTTGGGGGTGTCTGGGTAATACATTCTGGGGAGATTTGGGCAAATCATACCTCTGCGGATTCCCACGGGTGTCCTCTTTTTGGAAATGCATGGGGTTCCCTGTTTTCCTTGGTGGCTTGGACACCGAGGCCCATATCTGTATGTTGTGCCGGTCGGCAGAGCGTCTGAAATTCTGGTCTGAAAACAGGCTTGGGGTTATTTGTGTTTTAGGCTTTCCCCTTGGTGACCAGGTAGGTGCACCCACACATGTGAGGTACTGTTTTCATCGGGACACCTGTGGGAATGCGGGACAGTAGGCCATGTGTTGTTGGGGGCGTGTTTCGATGGGTGAGCGGAGCAAAATGTGCGGAAAATGCATTTTTTTTCCCCACATTCCGGATTTTGCGTAGGTGTCTGGGTAATAAATTCTGGGGCGATTTGGGCAAATCATACCTTTGCGGATTTCCACAGGTGTCTCTTTTCGGAAATGCATGGGGTTCCCTGTTTTCCTTGGTGGCTTGGACACCCGAGGCCCATATCTGTATGTTGTGCCGGTCAGCAGAGCGTCTGTAATTCCGGTTTGAAAACACACTTTGGGTTACTTGTGTTTTAGGCTTTCATCTTGGCGGCCATGTAGGCGCACCCACACATGTGAGGTACCGTTTTCATCGGACACCTGTGGGAACACGGGACGGTAGGCGATGTGTTGTGTTTGTGTGGTTTTCAGAACGTTTGACCCATTTGCTCGTGCCTTTTGTCACACAACCCTTTCATTTCCCAAATGTGATCTACATTTAGTCGCTGCTTTAGGCACCATACACTTGTGTAACCTGCACAAGTCTCCTACCCTTGAAAAGGTCTGCCTGTGCTCTTTCAACAAATGTATGCTTGCCGTTCCTCACCACATTGGTTTTCCCGATTTACACATGCTAAGTGCATTTGTTCAGGCCGTGAGCGTAAAACTCCTGTGTACCATGGCTCAGTGTTTGGCTTGCTCTATTGCTTGTTTTTTAAAACACTACAAAAAATGTGTGCTCTCCTAACTGCAAGAGTCAGGGGAATGTAGCGGAGCATTGCTTTTCTCAAAATTCATAGAAGCCATTGCCGTACCAAGCCAACCATGTCCAACACATACCTTTTTTTCGGTCATTTTCCCGCTTTTCCCCCAATCTATGGCAGTTTCCCCTACCTAGTTGTTGCCTGACCTACGCAAATCACCCCTGCCTAGACTTGGAATTTTGTCTACTTTTCAGAAATATATGCCTTCCCATCCTCCAAATCGGCTTTCCTACCCTTTTCTTCCATTCCATAAATGCATGCCCAATTGGCAAAAATGGCCAAAATCGCCTACCTCTCACAAAACAGTTGATAACCACATCAAAATAATTGTTTTCCCTTTCCACTTAACCTGTTCTTGAAAGCCAGGAAATTGGGGAATTCAGCACAGCAACACATTTGTTCCTAGCTCTTACAAGGAAAAAAACACAGGCTACTTTGTACATCAGTTTATTGGCATTTTTTTACAAAAAACAAAATGTTCCCCCTTTTTGGTTATTTTCTCTCACCCCCCTACAGAAACCTAGGTGTCCTGGGTGGCGTTACGACCGTCTACATGTGGGAAAAAAAGGAGCCAAATTGGGCTGAGATATCTCATGTATCAAAAAAGTTACAAGCCATCGAAAGGCCACATACCAAAATCACCAAAAAAGGCCCTGGCACTGGGGAGAAATACCCATGGCACTTAAAGGGTTAAGGAGTATAGGTATGGCAGGGTTCCACGCGTAGGTGTGAAAGTCTCATCCCTTCCTGCCTGCCTTGTCACGTGATTTGGACACTGTGAAATCAGACTCTTCTTCATGTATTTTCGTGCATTTGATTTAATTCTGCCAGTCTTCTACCATCTGTGGCTTATCTTGACCTTTCTGAACAGGATACTCTGTTCTTTTTCTCATTAATTGTATCTACTGTTGGCCTTTTCCCGCCTGATACAACCTTGGCTTCTTGGCATGATTACCTTCAGCTGGGTTTCTCTCCATCTTAATTCTCGATTTGTTTGCTGCAACACTCTCCTCTTGAGACCTTTAGTAACCTTTGTTTAATTCTGCTTATGTGCGTAGGGGATTTACACTCATCTATAAAGTTATTTTGAGGTACATATATGTGTATGTTGGCGCTTGCTGCAATCTATTTACTACTAAGCATAAGCAAGCTTAACGATTTCTTTGCTTCTTGCTGTTTCTTGCATCTGTACACGTTTAAACTAACTGAACATCTTCATTGTACATGTGGCATATGTTTCTGCATCTTGACATCAACTTCTTCACCTTAGGCTCAAGATGTCATTTATTCATGGTATTTCGTCGCTTGTCAGTATTCTTCGGTCATTATATCTTCTATATGTGCGTCAGTCTGATTTCTTATGACGTCACCATTCGTCTTCCTTTATTATCGTCTTGGCTTCTTCGGGTATTCCATTCGACAACCATCATTTTGTCTTGCCTGTAGATATGGTTTTCTCAATGGGTGCCTTACTGTCCATGTTTTCTTAGGTGTCAGTACTTCAATAGGTGCTGTTACTCTTATAGGCACTGGGCGAAGCCCAACCGCTGCTCTTTGCTTGTTTATTTGTTTATCATACGTCACATATTGTGGCGTGGAGATACCTGGTACTTCGAAGAGGGTGGCTGGAGTGTGGATGATGCTTGGCACTTCCTTTTCACTCCCCCTTCTGGGCGATTCATCGACCACTTGCACTTCATTCTTTGCATTCACTATCATTTCATCCTCTGGATCTAGACATCTAGGTCTGAAGAAATGTTTCTTTGGGGTCCATATCTGTAGGACTCCCTTCAGTCATCCTGCTGTTCTTACATGCTCATCTTTGTTCCATGTCATTATTTGACATTCTCCACTTGGATTGCAGTAGATCCATTTTCCCACATATTTTCTATGTTTCCTTGGATATCGGAACTTTGTTCCTTCTGGCGCATAAATGCTGGCCTTCATAAAATCTCTTATTTCATCATCAGTCAAGTCCTTGGGCTTCCATCCTGACTCAACATCAATCATGATTTTCATCCCTATGACCTTTTTTTTGCAGTTTCCTGGCACTGAGAGATTATTAGCTTGATTATACAGAATCCAAGCAATATCATCACCAACAGGGCTCTTAGGAACTTGAATGCATCTGCCATCCATTGTGGAAAACAGTGTTCCAAACCAACTGTCATCGTCAACTTCGTCAACTTCATCTATCATCTGGTTCTATAGTAGTGTCAGCATACCTATGGCTTCTGTTAAGGTTCCATTTTCGTCATCATGTGATGGTATATGTTAAGAAGGATTTCTGAACTCTGACCTGGAGGGGCAGAGTTCAAATGGCCAACCTAGTTTCTTTGAGCAGGGTAACCTCTGGACAAGCTAGACCAATCAGGGTAGCTATGGCAGGCGGTCAAGACTAAGTCTCAGGAGGGGTGAGGGTGGAAAGACCTCAATGAGCACACAAAGCAAGGACACGTACAAATTACTCCAGGCAGGTGTGATATTAAAAAATATAGACACATTTATTACAAGGCCTTTGTAACATAGACCATAGCAAAGAATCACAGAAACACTAGATTAAACCAATACATCATAATCAACACAATATATATACAAGACCAATGGGGTATAAGGGGTTAAAAGCACAAAATGTGTCGACCACCTATATGGGGAGGAAAACAGGCAGTGCAAGTAATCTTTAGACCCAGTTCCACCTTCAGAATACACCTAACGAAGAGGCAGTCCAAGCCCTACGAAGAGAGGAGCCTTGTGCTCAATAGTACCTGCACGCGCTGGTGCCAATGGACGAAATAGGGTCTCTTCAAGGGTCTCTAGCAGCTCAGGAAGGTGGATAAGGTGA
This sequence comes from Ambystoma mexicanum, assembly GCF_040938575.1. Taxonomy (NCBI): domain Eukaryota; kingdom Metazoa; phylum Chordata; class Amphibia; order Caudata; family Ambystomatidae; genus Ambystoma; species Ambystoma mexicanum. The sequence goes on along the minus strand of NC_090931.1, from coordinate 683,791,978 downwards.
TGCAGAACAAGTTCCCACTATTCAAGGAGGACCTCCACTTGAGCGCAGAGGCAGTTTCAGAGTATGGGATGGAGTCGCTATTTCGTAATAGCTGTGGAAAGGAAAGGGGCCCTCAGGGGCCACTTCATGTGTAAAAGTTGGCTCCTGCGCTAGGGGCCAGTGGTTGGGGTAAGGACTACTCACCGGTCCCCGACACAGGCAGACCCACACTTCGCCAGTACAGTCCACTTCGCTGGCAGGTTCGAATGCGACAATCAGGACGACTCAACTCTGTGTAGTTCCTGAGATACAGCGAGGATTCCCAAACGGGACAGTGGTGATTTCTCTGCTCTAGGTGGGGGAATCAGCCCAATTCCACTGCAGCAGACTTCAGGGGCAAGGGGGTCACAAATGCGGCGAACTTGCACAGGTCGTTGCCACAGCAGGGCAACACAGTAACCGCGTTTACTCCGGTCTGGGCGCACTCATCTCACTTCAAACCTGGGAACGCCAAGTATACGAAATTTGGTGTGAGGATGCCGTGGACAGAGAGCGAGCAGTATACCAAGTTTCGAGGGCCTCCTCAAAACAGCAGCGGTAACAGAGCAAACCTCCCGTGTAAGCGGGTCAGCCCACTGGTTGGCCCAGGGACACTTCCGAAGAGGCTTACTTGCAGGGTTTGGTGAAGGTGCCGAGAATAGTTGATCCCACTATTCCAATGGGTCGAAGCGTCTTCGCAGACCTCCTAGGACAATCAGATGCAGAGGGGTCCCACGGGACGACAGCAGGCTCAGGGTGCCAAACCTTCCAGCGGGTCACCAGTCGTTCCTCGACTCGGCTCCTTGTTGCAGGATACTTGGCTCCTTATCCCTTGTTCGGTGTGAACTCAGGAGATCGACATGGTAGTGGTGTTTTCAGCCTCCTCTTATCCAAAGTTCCCTTCGCGCCAAAATGGAGAGGACCCAATGGGAGATCTGCTCACAAACACTCACTCCATGCGTGGACCAATCATGGACCATAGTGGTCCCAGGCATTCAGGACACTCCAGACTCTCTGGCACCCAGGATGTGTATGGGGACAGACATCCCAGCCCACATCCTGGAGGCACACACACAAGGCATGCAGAAGCCCGCGAAAGCATTGGGTTTCGCAGGAAAGTGCATGCCCAAATAAGGACTGACCCGGGTCGGCTCGACTTGGGGAAGGTGAAGGGGCAAGATGGGCAAAGGACAGGACAAAGAACCTCGTGGCATTCCCATTTTGGAGCCAGCCCAACTATTTGTGCCAAGCACGGTAAACACGGATAACATGGCAAGAAAGGGTTAAAAATATATGAAAACGATAGCTGCCACCAGTCCTGTCTCTGACACATCTGCACAGTTCATAAAAAGTCCAGCGAGAGTTTCTAGGGCCTTTGGAAATGACTAGAGACCCAAGTGTGCTGAATGGTAAGATACATTGCACACTTGTTACATGTTGCACAAAAGCTGCACATTGAGAAAAGTACTAAGAGAAACAAAGTCTCCCAGTACTGACTGTCTTAAGGGCATGTCAGTTTCCCCATAAAAAGTGAGCGAAAGCTCAGAGGAGTGCAGCTGACGGCTGTACTTCTCTGGCAAAGTCAGTCAATGGTGTTAAACACCAGCAAAAAGTTTGGGGATTGACACATGGAGGGAAAATGACATACAATTATGAAATCTTTCCTAACAGTATAAATGTGCAACATGATTCTCCGATTTTTGCACAAACACCTCCATCCATAGCTGTGATCATGTCTAGAACATATCTGTTCTGGAGCGTCATTAGTCAAATTGCTCTTAACTTTTCTTTGTTTGCATTAAATCCCTTTATGGTTGTGTTGATGGTGTGCAGTAACTTCCATCTGTTTATCTGCAACCATTTAGTATTTGCTCCAACATGATTTCTTGGCATCAGGATTGTCGTGAACACTGATGAGGTCAAACTGAACAACCTATGTTCATATGGGGAAAGGTGAAGTGGGGTACCTATTTGGTTATGCGCTAGGGCCCAAAAGATGAGATTGTACCTGTATTGGATGAGGATTTTAGCAGCAGTTTATAGGGAAAAGTGGGTCTCTCTACCAACTTGCTGGAGAGTACTTGATAAAAGGATTCCCCAACCCGCGCTGAAAGAAATTTTGTGGAAACGGAAAAAATTTGGTGAAGAACAGTGTCAACATTTATTGTACTGAGTGGAGATTTTAAACATATAATACAATAGTCACCATTAGTCACTTTGTTCCACACGGACTCAAAGGTGATACTTCCCTGCTCTTGTATTGGCACTATATACCAAGAACACCACAATGTTCCTAAACAATTGATTTTTCACATACTAGACAGTAGCTTCATCAAATTCTGATATTGATGTATAATACCAAAGGGTTCATAGAAAAGGCCTAATTTTCATACAAGTAACTTGTTGCCAAAAACAAAGATGCAAAATTATCTGATCGATTATACCAAAGCAATCATGGAAGATACCCAATGATCATATGAGTGTCTCATACCAAAGACAATCATAAGTAATGCCAACACGTGTTTCGATATGCTATCGGGTCCTCCTCAGGGCATGTATTAGTTATTAATTCTCTGGGTGCTATACGTGATTCAACCCACAGACACTATTTGCATATCACACAGCTGCATCATTAATATGGCTGCTGAAAACCCTTGAAATAAAGCGAATGCCAAGTGTTCATACAGCAGTGTCTTTCTTGAAATAAAGCACATGCCAAGTATTCATACTGATAGGATGTCATAGCACACGGAGAAGAAAGAGGGAAAGGGAGGACAACAAAACCGAGACAAAATACATGTTAGTCTATTTGGCTGCATCCCAAATGTACATAAAGCAACACTTGCACTGTGAACATTCAGAGCATTGTATGCCAATGCTAACTTGACTATTTTGACCCCACAGCACTGATCATCGCTTGATGACCGATTCCTATAGCACAAGAAAAAGTAAGAATTATAAGCAGAAACATTATTGACAGGCGTGTGATAAAAAGCAACATTGGAGGGTGCAAGGAATAAGCTACCCCGGGGAACCATGTCACATCTCGCAATGTATTTATGAATTTTCTAATTTGTTTAAATGTCATTTAATGTTCTCTGAGTAAACATAACTGCTTCAAAAAAAGATCTGATGCCAGTCTATGAATTAGGTGCGTGTCGCTAATTCCAAGAATGAATGCTTTACATGTAGGAGACTGAAAATAAATACCTGTTTTTACACAGTGGCGAGCTAGAGAAATATAGAGTGCAAAGACCAGATTTAACAAACGGACCGATCAAGAGACGGTATGTTGCTGAATGAAGAGAGAGAAGAGAGAGAGAGAGATAGCCAACGTTTACATAAAACACTGAGGGCCTCATTACGACCCAGGCGGTAAGTTACCGCCTGGGCCGTGACTTTACCACCATGGCGTAAACTATGTTTACGCCATGGTGGTTGGCGGATTTACCGCCCCATTCCGACCTTGGCGGGGCGGTAAATCCCCATTTTCCCATTTACCCTTCCCCATTCCCATTTTGCCAAATAGGGCATAATGGGAGTGGGGAAGGCGTTAATTACGCCACCGTAAATTACGGTGGCGTAATTAACTCCATGGTCCCTTAGCGCCATGGATTTTAACACCTGCTAAAAGCAGGTGTTAAAACCTCCATGGCGCGAAGGGACCTCGTACTCAGGCGGTAAGGGTCGGCGCTGTTTACGCCGCCGTAAAACCCTTACCGCCTGAGTCGTAATGAGGCCCTGAGAGTTCATGATGCAAACTGTCCAGTCATATCACGGTAACAGACAGTTGCTCACCAAAAAGGTCTTAATGTCAATCCCATGCCAAAGCGTGCTCCAAATATTACTTCCAGCGTCCGGGTGAAATACTCGCTATTCACTGCTGTTCCATTAGGCACATGTGATAATGTAACAGAAAACCGCTGAAAATAATTAATTTCAGCATTGATTACTGGCACTGAACAAAGGAACAGAAACATGCTTGTTGCCACAAGAAAAACACTCAGCATATGTTGCTGTGAACTATGCCACTCACCTTGAATCCCTTTTATGGTTGAAAATAAGGACAACGCTCAGCGGTGCACATTCCAAAATGGAGAAAAAGCCAGTGCCTGCAATTATTGAGTGACCTGACAAATAGAAGTAAAGCAACACTCCCTAGCAACTGCCCACATAGATTTAACCCTTTCAAAATGCTAAAGCAGCAAACCCTCACTAATAACACTCACCAGCAAAATGTTAATGACAGCTCCTAGTCAGCGTCTCGATGCGCACATGTGTCACTGTTCAGCCATTGGCACCTAGTGGAGGCACTCCATATATACTTGAGTAAAGGTCATGTGAATGGTCACATGTGTGATCACATGACTAATGATAGCCAATGGAAAGTCAGATGATGTCTCTGGTCTGTTTTCTTAAAGGTATATATGCAATATCAAAGAAAAAGGCAAAGCAGCCCTGTTTAATAACGTTATATGCTATGATCTGCTTGGCTAATGCGTGTGAACATTAAAGCCCAAATGGCTTTTTGGAATTCCCAATCAAGCTAAGCAGCAAATATCATACGAATAATAGAGATTATTTGATGTGATATGCCACTCACGATTAGTCTCGTGGAAAAGGAATGCAATGTAAAAATGGTTGCAATCATAACTTTTTTCAATTCCCAAGTAATTTCTGGCATAGATGTGCGGCCCCGCGGGGAAAAGGTACACCCTGCACCCTCCAATTTAATGTAGACACTGCCCATTGTGCCACCAATAGCGATACGATTGAGAGCAGATAATTGACCATTACTATATGTAAAATGTCATCAAAGGATTTACGTTGCAAACATATGTTCATATGGGATTGCATCAAAGACTTCTATCGATTTGGCAGAGATATAGTTTTCTCTCTTCATCCTGTTTATCAGTTCCACAGATCTCTTCTTCCTCAGTTGAGCATCTGCTTTCGGGAAACTATCAATATTCAGATGACTTCTTGGATCACCAATGCTGGAACATGGACATTTACCAAAGTACATATACCTCCCCAATTCTTCTGCAATCTGATATATGCTTTGGATCCACATGCCCAATAATGATCCATGATCACTGCTGTTCCATGCATCATTCCTGTAGCATCGAAGATTCGTCCACAATTCTGATTTTCTCCCATTTTTCTTGTACCATTGTTTCTGAAGCACAGTTTGGAATTCTCCAATGGCACTATATGTAGGGGTCCTCCTCTATCTTTGAACCATGTTAGCAGTCTTGCAAGTCTCGGCCATAATGCTTTGCATATCATCTGCGCATTTTCGATTATTTCTTTATAGTATCCAATGATCATCCATGTTCTGCAGAAAGCACTGTTCCCCAAATTTGAATTTGACCTCTGTCCTTCTATCTTCGAGCTTCCTCTGTGGATTTCCCTTTGACATTCAGCTTTTTGTTTTTTTCTGTCACACTCTGCCCCTTGTCTCACCTGTTTGTCCTGTGTTGTCTTCTTTCTTGGAGGTCTTTCTTTGTTCCTGGACATTCGGGACTGATAAAGGTATGATCGGGTATCCTCTGCCTCGAGTGTGTAGACCGGACACCAGCCTCAGAGAGAAGGTAAACGTACAGTATGCCAGGAAGGTAAGGTGAGTAACGGTCAATGCCCGGGATGGATCTAGGAACCAGGGAGGAGTAGTTCTGCTCGTAGAGTGGAGCAAGCAGTGTGCGAGCACGGAAGGACTGAACCGAGGGCCCGGGAAGGGAGATGAGCGAGCGGCCCTCAGGCGGGAGCGCCAGGAGCAAGATAAGCACACCAGGAAGGAATTTGGGACTGATAACTATCAGAGGAATAACACAGAAGAGGAAGGGAAGTTAGGAATGCACTTGCTGGGTACTCGGAAGGTGAGCAATGAGATGCGCAGAGCCGCGGGGGCATGCCTGTTTTCTAGGGAGCAACAAGTCTTGCGTAAACACTAGACAACAGCTTTTCTCTGGTGTCGGCCATGTTGGTAGGCTAGCAGGTATGACGTTGCGGTGCATGATGGACCATGAAGTCCAAAAGGGGTGGAAACGGCGAATCATGACAGCATGCCCCCTCTTAAATCTCGATCCACCAAACGGGGGGCATGCATGTTGGACACCGGTTCCCATGTTTGTTCACTGGGGGGATAACCTTTCCATTCCACCAGGTACTGTAGTCAACCTCTTCTATATCTGGAATCATAGATCCTGGAGACCTCGAATTCAATCTGATCATTGACGACCACAGGGATAGGTCGATGAGCTGATCTGGTGGATTGGGAATAGGGTTTAAGCAAGGAAGTGTGAAAAACAGGATGTATCTTCCTCCAGGTTTCGGGTCGCTGAAGTCGATATGCCACTGGGTTATTGACTTCCTTGATGGAAAAAGGCCTGTAGAATCGAGGGGCCAACTTGTTGGGACACAGGTGTCGAGGCAAGAGTTTGGAGGAAAGCCAGACCTTGTCGCCAATGGCATTCACAGGACCGGGTCTCCTCCTGGTATCAGCATGTCTTTTAACATCCATTCTGGCCTTTTGCAAATGATTCTTAACATCCTTATGTACAGTGACCAGATGTTCAATCCAAGAATCAACCAAAGGATCCTGGGTTGAATGAGGTAGGAGTGTTGGCAGGACAGATGGATGGAATCCTTTATTGCAGAGGAAAGGTCCTGTCTTGATAGCAGAGTGGTCAGAGTTGTTGTATGCAAGCTCCGCAACTGGAATTAAGACTGATCAATCATCCTGGAGCTTGGCTTCAAAGCATCTTAAATATTGTTCGAGGATCTGATTTACTTGCTCGGTTATCCCATTGAATTGAGGATGGTAGCCTGAAGATAATGCACGTTGAATACCTAACATCTGACACAGGTACTTCCAAAATCGGGATATGCACCGAGGCCCATGGTCTGAAATGCTCTTGGAAGGGACACCATGCAGTCTAAAGATGTGGCCGAAAAATATCCCTGCCATTTCTTGTGCTGAATGTAGCTTGTAGAAGGGAGTAAAATGGGCCATATGGGAGAATAGATCGATGGTGACCATAATGGCAGTGAAACCTTTGGAGGGAGGTAATTACACTATAAAATCATGGCAATTATTTCCCAAGGACGGTCTGGCAATGTGGATTGATGGAGAAGACCGCAGGTTTTCTACCGTCACACTTGTTCTGACTGCAGACAGAGCAGGCTTGGATATATGCTTTCACCCCTTCGAGCATTCTAGGCCACCAAAAATGTCTCTGGATGAGATGGAGAGTGGCTGTAATGCCCCAACCCCAGGAATGGAAGGTATCATGACATATGTTTGTTATCTTGGATCTCAGGATCTGAGAGGGTATCACCAATCTCTTGTCCTTAAAAAGGTAACCATCTTTAGCAACTAGGGACCATTGGTTGTTCTTGGTATAATCCTTCCCGAGATCAGAAAGGGGTGTCTCAGCACGGACATTATCCAACAAGGAGTTGGCCTGGGCCACAAAGACAGTGTCGGGAAACATCTTAGGAAAGGCACGTGCATCAACTGGTTCATAATCAGGGCGTCAGGATAAGGCATTGTGATGCTGGAAATGCATTGGAGGGACAGGGCCTCCATATCCTTGTCCTTGCTTTTTATTGTGTGTTCTGTCGTGTTTCCCGCGCAGGAGTTCATGTGGGACTCCTGGCGGTGCAGCTCTCTCTCTTTTGGTTTGGTGAACGGACCCGTGGGATACCCTTAGGGCACCCATGGGTGGGGGTACAACCCTGTGCCCCTAGGGTATGTTTTTGGGCACCTGTGGGTGGCCCGCAGAGCAGGGTATGGGCTGGTGGCAGCTCCATGCTGAATTTGACAGGTGCGCAGAGTATCCTCCATTTTGGGGATACCCCGGCCCCGCCATTGGGATCAGTTGATTCCTGATGGAAAACAAGATGGCCCCTGTGGCATCTTGCTTTCTATTACCTATTAACTTGTTTTCCCAAAGTCCTGGGAAGCCCTGATTATGTCCCTTCCCCCTGACTGGCTGTTGGGTGGAAATGCCATATAGGGTGTTGTTGTGAAGGCTCGGCTAGACTAGCTGGAGCCTTCCCAGTGATGTATGTTGTGGGTACCTCCTGTGGGTGGGACCCGGGTGAATAGAGTGTGTGACGAATATGCATTCTGTGTTGTGGATGTCTAGTATCTGGTGGTTGACACAATGACTGAGACAGCCCTGCCCGAAACCGGCATGAATGCATTTTGGAGTGTTGAATGGCTCAGTACTTGTCCCAATACACATAACTTGTTGTGAGTGTCTAGAGAGAAGTGAATGGCTTGAATACCTCATGTGCCTGATTGGCTGCCTGCCTGCATAAATGCCCTTAGTCGTGATTGGATGCTTGAGTGTGACCCAGCGGAATGAATGTGAGATCAACAGTATATCTGGGGACCTCTCACTGCTAGGAATCGTGTTCAGAAGCTGAAGTCCACTACGACGAGTAACTGAAGTAACTGAAGCTTGACCTTGAAGCCCCGCTGGATGAGAAGAAGTGCTGTTGCTCTCCTTCACAATCTGAAAGCTGCTGTGTCTCCAAGGACTGACCCAGAGAGGACCTGGTAAGGCGCCCTCTTCCCGAGCTACGAGGGACCATCGTGCACAGCTGATCTTTGCCAAAGCTCCCTGTTAGACAGACCTTCGACAGGCTGCCGAACCGAGACGGGGACTGCCGCGGAATCTCAAAGAGAAGCACCCAGACTGTTGTCCGCCACTGTTGATGACCGCCATCACCAACCGGAGCCGCCATGCTCCCGTTTGCCTAAGAACTTCATTTGATCATCGGATGCTCTCGTCTGCATCGTCGCCCGCTTTATCCCACTGGAGAAGGCCCGACCGTCGACGCACCGAGGAGAATCCGCCGGTGGGTTTCCCACCACCTAAAGACCACAGAGACGCCGACGACTCGACGCCCGTGCTGGGCCACAGTTCTTCATCATCTCTTTGCGGTCCAGAACTATCGTCACCGAGGTGCCCCGCACGCCTCTTCCTTGCAGGACGCCAACGCTCTGTCATCGGCGAGCACCGCTAGGAACAAAGCTGCCACTTCACTGCCGTGGTTCAACCTGTTCACTGTCGGATGTTCGACGACCCGTGACTCCTGCCTTAAAGGGAGGGCACTCAAGAAGGGCCGTCGATTCCCCGACACTGAACGCCGAGTTCCTCGACGCCTCTCGACGATCCGTGGCTCCTGCTTTAAAGGGAGTCACTCAAGAAGGATCGGTCAACGCATCTTCAGAGAACTCTACTCCACCAGGTACATTGGGGGGTAAAACCTTAATAGGAGGAAATAAGACCATTCTTTCCACCATCTTACGTTCCTGCCTATCTCTATTGCTGGTGTCCTCGTTATTGATCTGTGTGACATTTGTACCGTACAGTTAATGCACTTTAATAAGATTCGATAGCATTGGTGGTACCACTTTAGAATTGTATATATTTATCATTGTTGACTTCCGAGTACAAAGTGCGTTATTGTGATCGTGTACATACCTTTGAATATTAATTATATAAAGACTGTGTTTTCAGTAATACAGTGTGTGGACATTCCTTTGTGGGGGTTCGAGGACTACACTGTACTTAAGAACCAGCCCGCATCACCTCCCAAAAAGCTAGGCCTTGATTGCTCGTCCATTGCTACCAATAGAGAATCTTGGCTGGGGTCCTCTGTGCCTCTCCTCTACCATATAGAGAGCGGAAATACAGACACCCCTCACCAGTCTTTACACTGGTGGCAGCGGTGGGAACTTATGGTTTTAAGAATCAGTGTATAACCGTGCCACTTAAAAAATATCTGCACTTTATCAAATTAAGGTTTGGTTGTGTACAAAATAACTGCATTACAAGCAATGGAGCCTACTGCAAATGGTAAATTGACTCGGATGAGCTTAGCGGCTCTCCAGAGTGCTTGTGAAGCCAGGGAGTTAGACTTTGTGGATAAGTCTAGGGCTGAGCTGATAGCTGCCCTGGTGGACTACCAGACCGATGTTGAAACTCTTGATGAGAGAGGAATGCAACCAATGAGGACTCTGCCCCTCGGGTTTCTACTGAATCTGTTTCTGGGAATGCCACCATTCCTGCTGCCTCTATTCAGAACCCCAGCAATTCCTTGGAGCTTGAGTTTTTAAGGATGAAATTGGCCTTTGAATATCGCAAGTTGGAAATAGATGCTGAGCTTAAGAAGGAGGGGCTGGTTCAACAAGTTGAACTCAAGAATAGGGATCTTGAACTCAAAGACAAGGACAGTGAATGGCAGAGAATCCAGCTAGAGAAAGTTAGAGTGGAGACTTCAGCGAAATCCAGTGAGAGTGTCAGGTCCCCAGCAACTAAATTCATGAAATATTTGGTTGGTGTGTTTGTGGAGGGTTCAGATATCCTCCAATGGATTGAAGCGTTTGAAATGGCTTGTGCAATTCATGATGTTGATAAAAGAGATTGGGCTAAGTGTTTGTTAAGCAGAGTGCCTCAAACTGGATATGACTGTATTCTGAAGCTGAGTGTGGAAGAAAGGGGTCAGCATGCGTGCATGAAGTCTGCTTTGATTGCCAAGTTTGGCAAGACATCTACCCAATACCTTAAAAGGTTCAGGGATTTTAAGAAAATAGAGAATGTGTCTTGGGTTGACTGGGTGAGGGCTGCACACATGAACATGATGGGGTGGATTGATGGTTACAAGGTTAAAACTTTTGTTGAATTGTCTCACCTCTTGTTTTTTGAGCATTTTTCTGAAGCCTGTTCACCAGAGCTGCGTCAGTATGTTGCTGACCAGAACATTTTGGATCCCTTTAAGCTGGCTAGGTTGGCTGACAAGTGGGTCTCCCACCGGGTGTCCCCTAAGGACTCCAGTGGGAAGGACAAGGACAAAGAAAAGGGGGCCTCTCAGAAAGCTGAAGAGTCCCAAAAGCAGTCACAGTCGGGTAAACCTAAACCCTCCTCTCCGAAGACCCAAAAATCTAGTGGGGATAAGTCATCTGTGGGTGGGAATAAGAGTAGTGGTCCACCTGCTGCAAAGCAGGCTCCCGGTGTTTGCAGTAACGTACCCCGCACTCCCGGCACATGTTGGGATTGTGGGGCTCTGGATCACAAAAGGGATGACTCCAAGTGTAAAGGTAAGGCACTCGGAGTACAGGCTGTCAGCCTGAACTACCCTTACCCCATGTCTGAGGTGGAGGCCACTGTCCTCCCCTCCTCTGCAGGAATCACATTTGGTGCTCCTGTAGCGATTTCCTTAGTGTCCCTTGGGACCTGGGACCAGTACGCAGAAGTACTGGCGACTATCCCACAGAACACCCGTAGGTTTTTGAGAAGTGTCCTACTGAATGGCCAGCCTTCTACTGGTTTGAGAGATAGTCAGGCAAGCATGACAGTGGTGGACAGGACCCTGTTCAAGCCAGAGGACTATGTAGGTGCTCCTCTGAGAACCACCAGGGTAGCTGGTGGGCCTCCCAAATTATCGCCTGTAGCCCGAGTCACACTCCTAATTGGAGACAAGACAGCAAATCTTCCTGTCCTGGTTCAGGACAATGTCCCTGCTAACATTCTGTTAGGTAATGATCTAGTAGAGTTGGGATTGATCGTGGATGGTCTTCACATGACTGCTGCTGCGGTCACTAGGTCACAGGTGACACCGGGTCTGGCTGTGAGTCAGGTACCCGAGCCGAAGGCGCGGCCTAAGGCAAGACGAAGGAAGAGCAAGAAGGCCACCTCTGTGGAGGGAGCTCCTTCTCTTCCTGCTGTTCCTACAGCACCCATTGGGATACATGCTCCCGACGGGCTGGGTCCAGTGGTAAACCCTGTCTCAACTCCTGTGGGAGTAGCAGGGACGTCATTTGGGGGTCACCAGAGGTCGCAACTGCGACCTCTGAGGTCTCCCTTGCGACCCCTGTGGTCATCCTTGCGACCTCTAGAAAAAAAAAGAAAAAAAAAGATTTTTTTTTTATTTATTTTTTTTTTTTGTCATGCAAGCTCAATGGCTGTTGCCAGCACCATGTGGCTCTTTAATTTTGGAGTGGCTGGCTTTCTTGTTAACCCCTTAAAAAAAAGAAGAAAAAGAAGAAAATGAGTGATACAAGTCTAACACTTTCAGCACTGACCCTAAATAAGAAAGATTAGGAATACCAAATAAAGTGTCTTTCTGGAATTCTATACAATAATTGATACTCATTAAAGGTTTATTTCAGGCACACTTCAGGGGGTGAGTCACTGATTTAGTGTGTTCTTAAACGCCTCAAATCAGCCTTTCATCCTTCTGAGGTGGATACATGAGTACCAACACAGGTTGGGTGATTTTGGGTGTATATTTTTTCTATATAAAGCGCTTAAGCGTAAGTGCTATATAACAACACATCATCATTTGGTCATGGTGCTTGCATTCACAGTAATTTGGTAATATGGGCCTATACACACTGATCTTAACGATACATATGGCGATCCATTCTTGTATGAAATGTACATCACATTGTAGTGATAGCGTAACCATATTTTTTGTAGTGTACAATGCTATAGCACTTCCTGTTTTGTCAACGGGTGAAAGGTCGCGTTCCATCGCATCCCATGATATCACTTCGGGGTGGGATCAAATGACATCACTTCCTGTGATGTCACCAGGGGTCAAGGGTCGTGTGATGTCACTTCCGCTACCCCTGGTATTTTGGTGAAATGACGTCCCTGGGGAGTAGAGCCAGAAGACTCCCCTGTGGGAGAGGTTCTCAACCTGGAGGATCATCCCGATCTTCAATGCTTGTTAGCTGAAGGGGGACCCTCCCGGGTAGAATTCTGTAAAGGACAGAGAGAGTGTCACTCTCTCTCGGGACTGAGAAAACAGGCCCTGTCCCAGGCACAAGGAGAAGTGCCTAGGACATTCCGGATTTATTGGGAGGGTGAGCTCCTTGTTAGTGAGCCCACTAAGCCTGAACCTGGTGCCTTCAAGAGGTTGGTGGTACCCCAGGTTTACCGGCCCTTCCTACTGCAGTTGGCGCATGAGGTGCCCTTAGCTGGTCATCTTGGTACCAAGAAGACTAAACAGAGGCTCTCTGCCCATTTCTACTGGCCTCAGATGGGAGTAGAAGTGGAGTCCCACTGCAGGACCTGCCCAACTTGTCAGTTGTCTGGCAAGACTGGAGGCAGTGTCATTGCCCCACTGCAGCCATTGCCAGTGGTTGGCACACCATTTGAGAGGGGGGGCATCGTCATTGTCAGTCCCCTGGACCCTCCCACGTCAGGTGGACATCGGTTCATCCTGGTTTTGGTAGATCATGCCACCAGGTACCCTGAGGCTATACCCCTTCGGACTGTTACTGCCAAGGTGGTTGCCAGGGCTCTCCTGGGCATTTTCACCCATGTTGGATTCCCCAAGGAGGTTGTCTCTGACAGAGGATCCAACTTCATGTCTAGTTACATGAAAACCATGTGGAACGAGTGTGGGGTAACCTACAAGTTCTCCACCTCTTACCACCCCAGACCAATGGTCTGGTTGAGAGATTTAATAAAACTCTCAAGGGCATGATAGGTGCTTTGGAAGAGCCCCTAAGGAGGAAATGGGATCTGCTCCTGCCATGCCTGCTGTTTGCTTATAGAGAGGTACCTCAAGAGGGTGTTGGTTTCAGCCCCTTTGAGTTACTCTTTGGACATCCCGTGAGGGGGCCCCTTGCCTTGATCGGAGAAGGTTTGGAAGCCACCCCTCCAGGTCACGCCAAGCAAGTGGGGGACTATGTGTAGGCCTCAGACGGAGGATGACACAGATGATGGGTCAACCAACAGCGAATCTCAAGGCCAGCCAGGAATTGAACAAATACTGGCATGACCTTAAAGCATCGCAAGTGGATTGGACTCCGGGACAGGAGGTCCTCGTGATGGAGCCGACCAAGCCTCAGGCATTGGCAGATAAATGGACTGGACCCTTCAGGATAATCTCCAAGATGGGCGAGGTCAATTATCTGGTTGACATGGGAATCCCAGGGGTAGCCCCTCAGGTATTCCATGTTAATAGGCTCAAGCCTTTCCACAGGCGAGCCGAAGTCTCATGTCTCTTGCTGGCTTCAGAGCAAGAAGAGGATGAGATTGAGCCCCTTCCTGATTTGCTTCACAGCAACCCTCAGGATGGCTCAGTGGAGGGAGTGCATCTTTCTCCAGATTTGACAACCGAGCAGCAGAAGGCCTGCAGGACTTTGCTCCAGCAGTATGCCTCTCTGTTTTCGCTGACGCCAGGCCTTAACCCGTGGTGTAAGCGTGAGATTGACACTGGTGACAGCGTGCTTGTCAAGAGCAGGAGCTACCGAATGTCAGATACGGTTAAGAACCACATCCAGGCTGAGGTCACCAAGATGTTGGATCTTGGTGTTATTGAACCCTCAACCACTCCCTGGTCCAGTCCCATGTTCCTTGTCCCCAAGGCAGGTTCCCAGGAAGGTACCAAGGATTGGAGGTTCTGTGTGGACTACCGAGGAGTCAATGCCGTCACCAAAACTGGTGCGCAACCATTGCCCAGGGCTGATGAGCTTGTGGACACCATAGGTGCTGCCAAATTTGTGAGCACCTTTCACCTCACCTTAGGCTATTGGCAAATAGCTCTGACGGACCATGCCAAGGAAAAGACAGTGTTCTCAACACCAGAGGGACTCTACCAGTTTAGGGTCATGCCTTTTGGGTTGAAGAATGCCCCTGCCACCTTCCAGAGGTTGGTCAATCATGCTCTCAGTGGGTTGGAAGCCTTTTGTGTGGCTTATTTAGATGACATTGCCATCTACAGTTCCACTTGGGAAGAGCACTTGACACATCAGGGTAGGGTGTTGCAGGCCTTGAAAAGGGCTAACCTCACTATCAAGGCCACCAAGTGCCGGATAGCTCAGGGGAAAGTCACGTATCTTGGTCATGAGGTAGGAGGGGGTCAAATCCAACCTCTCCCCAGTAAGGTACAGGATGTACAGGACTGGGAGACTCCCACTACTCAAACTCAGGTGAGAGCCTTTTTGGGCCTCACTGGGTACTATCGCAATTTCATGGCAGACTATGGAACCATAGCTGCAGCCCTGTCAGCTCTGACTTCACCCAAACAGCCTAGGAAGGTTAATTGGAATGAAGACTGTCAGAGGGCCTTTGATGGCTTGAAAGAAAGTTTGTGTAGGGCACCCGTGCTGTGTGCGCCTGACTACAGCTGACCCTTTATCGTCCAGACGGATGCCTGCGACACCGGAATTAGAGCTGTCTTGTCCCAGTTAGATGACAAAGGGAGAGCACATCCTATCATATTCATCAGTAGAAAACTCAGGGGTAGAGAACTTAGGTGGGCTACTGTTGAAAAGGAATGTTTTAGTATAGTTTGGAGACTTAGGCGTTTTAGGCCCTACCTTACCGGGTCTACCTTCAAGGTCCAAACAGATTATAAACCCCTGAAGTGGCTTATGCAGATGAAAGGTGAGAATCCGAAACTGCTCAGGTGGTCCATTAGCCTGCAAGGGCTAGACTTCACCATAGAGCACAGACCAGGGAAGAGTCACGATAATGCAGATGGCCTTTCCAGAAGGTATGTTGACTGTCTGGATGAGGGTGTCTATCCCGTGGGAGATTAGGCACCCTTCACCTCAGTCTGGGGGGGCGACTGTGATGCTGGAAATGCATCGGAGGGACAGGGCCTCCGTATCTTTCTCCTTTACTGCTTTTTATCGTGTGTTCTGTCGTGTTTTCCGCGCAGGAGTTCATGTGGGACTCCTGATGGTGCAGCTCTCTCTCTTTTGGTTTGGTGAACGGACCCGTGGGATACCCTTATGGCACCCAGGGGTGGAGGTACAACCCTGTGCCCCTAGGGTATGTTTTTGGGCACCTGTGGGTGGCCCGGAGAGCAGGGTATGGGCTGGTGGCAGCTCCATGCTGAATTTGACAGGTGTGCGGAGTATCCTCCATTTTGGGGATACCTCGGCCCTGCCATTGGTCTCTATTACCTGTTACCTTGTTTTCCCACAGTCCTGGGAAGCCCTGACTCTGTCCCTTCCCCCTGACTGGCTGTTGGGTGAAAATACCATACATGGTGTTGTTGTGAAGGCCCGGCCAGACTAGCTGGAGCCTTCCCAGTGATGTATGTTGTGGGTACCTCCTGTGGGTGGGACCCGGGGGAATAGAGTGTGTGACGAATATGCATTCTGTGTTGTGGATGTCTAGTATCTGGTGGTTGACACAATGACTGAGACAGCCCTGCCCAAAACCGGTATGAATGCAGTTTGGAGTGTTGAATGGCTCGGTACTTGTCCCAATACACATAACTTGTTGTGAGTGTCTGGAGAGAAGTGAATGGCCTGAATACCTTGTGTGCCTGATTGGCTGCCTGCCTGCATGAATGCCCTTAGTCGTGATTGGATGCTTGAGTGTGACCCAGAGGAATGAATGGGAGATCAACAGTATATCTGGGCACCTCTCACTGCTAGGAATCGTGTTCAGAAGCTGAAGTCCACAACGACGAGTAACTGGAGTAACTGAAGCTTGACCTTGAAGCCCTGCTGGACAAGAAGAAGTGCTGTTGCTCCCCTTCACAATCTGAAAGCTGCTGTGTCTCCAAGGATTGACCCGGAGAGGACCTGGTAAGGCGCCCTCTTCCCGAGCTACGAGGGACCATT
The DNA here is from genome assembly GCF_040938575.1 of Ambystoma mexicanum. Lineage (NCBI taxonomy): Eukaryota > Metazoa > Chordata > Amphibia > Caudata > Ambystomatidae > Ambystoma > Ambystoma mexicanum. Next base: position 683,775,348 of record NC_090931.1, on the reverse strand, counting down.
GGGGAACAGCTGATCTTTGCCAAAGCTCCCTGGTAGACAGACCTTCGACAGGCTGCTGACCCGAGACGGGGACTGCCGCGGAATCTCAAAGAGAAGCACCCGGACTGTTGTCCGCCACTGTCGACGGCTGCCGTCGCCGACCGGAGCCACCGTGCTCCCGTTTGCCTAAGAACTTCATTTGATCATCTGATGCTCTCGTCTACATCGTCGCCCGCTTTATCCCGCTGGAGAAGGCCCGACCGTCGATGCGCCGAGGAGCATCCGCCGGTGGGACTCGACGCCCGTGGTGGGCCACATTTCTTCATCATCTCTTTGCGGTCTAGAACTATCGTAACCGAGGTGCTCCGCACGCCACTTCCCTGCAGGACGCCAACGCTCTGTCGTCGACGAGCGCCTCTAGGAACGAAGCTGCCACTTCACTGCCGTAGTTCAACCTGTTCGCTGTCGGATGTTCGACGACCCGTGACTTCTGCCTTAAAGGGAGGGCACTCAAGAAGGGCCGTCGATTCCCCGACACCGAACGCCGAGTTCCTCGACGCCTCTCGACGATCGGTGGCTCCTGCGTTAAAGGGAGTCACTCAAGAAGGATCGGTCGATGCATCTTCGGAGAACTCTACACCACCAGGTACATTGGGGGGGTAAAGCATTAATAGGAGGAAATAAGACCATTGTTTCCACCATCTTATGTTCCTGCCTATCTCTATTGCTGGTGTCCTCGTTATTGATCTGTGTGACATTTTTACCGTACAGTTGATGCACTTTAATGAGATTTGATAACATTGGTGGTACTTTAGAATTGTATATATTTATCATTCTTGACTTCCGAGTATAAAGTACGTTATTGTGATCGTGTACATACCTTTGAATATTAATTATATAAAGACTGTGTTTTCAGTAATACAGTGTGTGGACATTCCTTTGTGGGGGTTCGGGGACTACACTGTACTTAAGAACCAGCCGGCATCACCTCCCAAAAAGCTAGGCCTTGATTGCTTGTCCATTGCTACCAATAGAGAATCTTGGCTGTGGTCCTCTGTGCCTCTCCTCTACCATATAGAGAGCGGAAGTACAGACACCACCCACCAATCTTTACAGGCATCAGCAATTATTTTGGTAGTTCCGGGTATGTGATGAATGCAGAGCTGAAACTGTGCAATCGAGCCTGACGACTGTTCCTACATTCCAAGGATTGCAGGACCTGTAAGTTCGTATTTTGCGGCCCCCATTTCCTGGGCCCTGCTAGACCGAGCCGACCTCTAACTCACAAATAGAAACCAAGAGATAGCAAGGCTCGGAATGTGCCTCACCTACAAACACAGCTTGCTTGCAGAACAAGAGCACTATGTTCTTGGTAACAAAGAATGGTGTCTGCACTTTCAGAGATTGCAAATGTTGTTGAATAAATGTCTTTGAGTGTGTCACCTTCGTCATAATTGTCAATCATCGAACCATTGCAAAGAAAGATACATTATGGGCGGTTTTGGATGTGTCACTAATGATAATATGATGGCCATTTTGTATGTATGTAACTGATAAAAATTGCTTGCTCTCTTGCATCCCACGAGGTCTGGGTGACACACGTTGCGGGACGTGAGACCCAGTCGGCCAACTGAGACTATTTGCTTTGCAATAAACCCTAGATTTTGGGAATTGAACCTTGTGTCTGGCGTATCAGTTTGTGTGTGGTGATTGTGCCTTGTTTCCATGCACGAGGGTCCACTAGGCACCATGTCAAAATGGCGCCTGAACAGGGACCCTCCCCCACTTGCTCCATCGTGTACGTGGTAACCTGAAGAAGGCTGAAAAAACAAATCGAGGACGAGACCGTCGAGCCGGGATCGAGAGGTGTTCGGGGGGGCCCGTGTGAAAGTGATGAGAGACTCCTTTGCAGATCTTTGCACAACCGGTCCCTGATCGACGTGTCCGGCCAGAGAGCGAGAAGGCGAGGGTCCCGAAATGAGGCAGAGTGAGCCAGATATGCAGACACGATCATTCTTGGTTGCGTCAGTATACGGACAAATTGCGTCTCTTTGAGGTGACTTGGTTGATCAGGTGAGTCGTGCCCCGATTCTAATAGCCCTGATATTGGTTGAGTGTTGCTCTTGCAAGATCAAATGCCCAGGGTAAGGTACGAAAAAGATTAAAACATGCCCGGGAAATTGTCTTCCTGTTTTGTGGGATTTTTCCACTGCGGTAGACAATCTTTGGATACTGGCCAGGCTGCGCCACCTGTGAGGTCTCCGGTGTATGAGATGTATGTGAAGTATGCAATAGGGGAAATTATGTTTTGTGAGATTTGGCATAGGCAAACCAAACACGAAGAAGACTTGCAGTGGCCTAAAAATGGGAGTTATGAGATGGCACTTATAGATTATTTGGAATCAGTATTATTGCGCAAGAAAGCACGCCCTGCAACATTTGACGTTATTAGAGACTGGAGGAAGGAAGCTATGCTCCGTTTGAGGAGCAGGGAGAAACATGCACGTAAGCACAAATTAAAATATGATAGAGCTCTAGATCAGGAAGAAAAAGAATGGGATGAGCAAATTAGAATGGCAGATAGAAGTATCCAAATGGGAATAGATAATATTTATCCCCACCAAGAACTGCATGCATCGGACGAATTAATAAATACAATTTTAAATGAAAAGAGACAAGAACGTCCCAAAAGTAAGACTGACAAAATCGTGCCAGTGCCCATTGCACAACTTTTGCCCCAGCCCACCCCCGTCGTCCAGCCTCCATTACAGCCGCAGCTACCACTCCCCCTTCCAGTTGTACCATCCCCTCCCGCCCCTCCTTTGCCCATAATTTCACTCCCCCCTCCGCCCACCGAGCATGAATCCACGGTAATCAGAGAAGACAGAATGGGAGGAGTGGGGTCTGCACAAAGCGCATGTGCTAGAATAACACGTAGTGCAGTCAGCAAAGAGAGGAAGAAGGAGCTGAGAGAACAGGCACAGATATATATTGACGGGAATGATGAGGCCTCAACACTGGGATCGATGTACGATTATAGGAAGCTCAGTGAAAAACAGGTATTGTTGGAATGCATGGGGGAATATTTGATGGAGAGATGGAAACAATTAATTGGTATGGTGCCGCCGCAGAAGTTGCGGGACTTAAAGGCCTTTGCGCGTATAAGAGAAAGTGATTCAGAAATGAAGGAACATGTGGATAGGCTATTTGAGTTTAAAATTGAACTTGATGATTTGTATTCTGAAATGTTCTCTATGCCTGGGTTTCTAAACAAAGACGTAAGAAGAGGTAGGCAAGAGGCGGTACCATATGTACAACGGCGATTATTTATGCTGTCAAAGCATGCTAGTGAAGAAACAAAGATATGCACACGAGAGGCGCTTAGACGGATTACAGATGCTAGCATTCGTACAATGGAAGTGCATGAAACATTTGATCAATATACATTAGGCTGCAGAGGAAGGCATTGCAAGTAGTGGTCGAATATTTACAGGACAAATATGTAGATAATAAGCAAAGTTGTCCACCTGAATTGTTGGCAGTGTATAGAAGAACATTTACATGAGTGACAGGAGAAACTGCCTTGTCCTTTGATTTGGCAATATTGCTAAATATGAGAGAGGGAGAAGGAGCGAGTGCGATATTTCCTATGAGGGAGGTTCCACCCACTTTTGTGCCAAAAGTCGAAATTCCTGCAACAGGTGATCACCCAGCACAGGGAACGGAAGCACATTATACAGCACAGTATGTACATGTCCCTTTTTCCAGACAAGCGGTGAATAATATAAAACAAACAACCCCTGATTTGAGAAAAAATCCTGCTGGATTCTATAAAGAAATGGAGTCCTATTTGAAATCATCCATTTTTACTATGAATGATATAGACTTAATATTCCCAGTAATTTCACCAGCAGACATATGGAAACAGATAAGAAAAGTAGATGATGAGGATAGTTTTGGCAAGACCTGGGAGAATTTAGCAAATGAGGATGAGGATAGGAAGGCCGGCGAAAAACCATCGTCAAATATGGCAGCATTCCCGGCACGGATAATACAGAGATTGAAGGTTATAGTTCCACAGAAGAGAATTGTATGGGACAAACTAACTGCATGTGTACAAGGCAAAGATGAGTTGGCTACAGACTATTTCAACACATTTGAGGAAGTGTTTACATATTATAGTGGGCAAGATTTAAGTACTGAGGCGGGAAAAAGACTGTTTGTTGACAAATATGTGAGAGGATTGTTACCTCCGATCCAAAATTTGATAATGACATCTGAAAGTGCATGGCAGGCAAAATCACTGAGTGAGGTATTACACATGGCCCAGTATTATGATAACAGAGTAAATACAGAGAAAGAGAAAGACGTGAATGATAGAGTGAATCTAAAAACAAGGGTGTTACCACAGCAGGTGGCGGGTCATAATAGAGAAAGGGGGAATTCACAAGGGAGAGGAAGTGATTTGAACATGCATGGAGGTCCACTTGGACTAAACCAGTGTGCATATTGCAGGGGAGAAGGTCATTGGCGAGCACAATGTCCGCACTTGCAAATAGGAACAAGAATGGTCAGAGAAGACAGAACAGACGTCGCCCGGGAGCACATGGATAAGATAGAAATAATAGTACGCAGCAGAACCAGAATAATCAAGGAAATAGCATTCAGAACCAAAACCAAAATCAGAATCAGTACAATGGAGGTAAGGCTGGGAATATTTTTGATACTCAACCAAATACATACTATTCTGGTGACTATACATCAAATGACGTATTGTTCCCTCGCTAGGATAGCCACGGCAGGGGTCGGAACCAGTGTCTATTCCCGTTAACCAGAAAGGTCCCTACGTAGAAATGAAAGTTGGGAACAAGGAGCACACTTTTCTCATGGACACAGGTGCACAGAAATGCTCGATAGATCACCACTTGGTTCCAGGGATACCACTGTCAGGGCAAAATAATGTTTCAGTAGGGTTTGCAGGCACCCCAGTAGTTAATCCCGTGTCCCAATCGGTACCAATAATGCTAGGACCATTCATTGAATATTGCCCATTCTTGTTGACACAAAATTGTGGCGAGAACCTGTTAGGTTTGAATTTGTTAAAGAAACTAAGTGCGATTATACATTGTACTCCTGATGGAGTGTTTTTGACAATAGCAACCACAAAATGTGCCAGTGTCCGAGTTCCTGTCTAAACCGCTGCCAGCAGAGTTAAGTAAGGTGCCGACTTGTTTATGGGCAATAAACGATAATGATGTTGGATGTCTGAAAATAGAGCCAGTGAAAATTGTTTTGAAAGAGAGAGTAACATTGCCACGGATTCCCCAGTATAAAACTTCAGTTGAGGGTGAGAAAGCATTGAAGTGTATTGTCTCAGATTTGATTAAAAGAAACGTGATTGAAGAGATTAGTGGCAGCACTTGTAACAGCCCTATTCTTCCAGTTTATAAGAAAGGAGGTAATGAAATACCGTTCCGTTTCATAATTGATCTAGGCGCATTGAATAAAGTAGTTGATCCCCAGTTCCCGTTGGTCCCAGATGTCAATACCATTCTGACCATGATTCCGGCTTCGGCGTCATATTTTAGTGTAGTCGATCTGAAGAATGCATTTTTTAGCATTCCAGTACACCCAGAGAGCAGATACCTATTTGCTTTCACACTAGGAGGGCGTTCTTTCACATTCACACAAATTCCACAAGGTTACACAGAGAGTCCAAGTATTTACAGCAGGGCATTAAAAGAGCAACTAGACATGTTAGAATTACCAGTGGGTTGTGTACTATTGCAGTATGTAGATGATTTGTTAATTACTGCTGAAACAGAGGAAATTTGTAAAAAAGGAACTGTTTTGTTGTTGGCACATTTAGCAGATCATGGGCGTGAGGCATCGTTAAAATAATTCCAGTATTGTCGAAAGAAGGTGGCCTATTTGGGCTACCTACTTTCGAAAGAGGGAAGGAGACTGACACTGGAAAGGATAGAGAGTATCTCTGGTGTGCCTATTCCAAAAACACAGAAGGGAGTCAGAGCCGGAATTTTGCAATGATTGTGAAGCCAATGGTGGCATTGACAAAGAAGGATGTTGTGTTGCCTTTGCCATGGAGTGAGGAATGTCAGACAGCATTTGATCTGCTCAAAAGGGCATTGTGCTCCGCCCCAGTTTTGGGCACACCAAATTATGAAAACGTTTTTAAATTATTTGTGCATGAAAATGAAGGCTGCGCGCTGGCTGTTTTGACACAGGAACAAGAAAGAAGAAATAGACCATGCGGCTATATTTCTTCCGCTCTGGCCCCTGTAGCATGCGGTTTGCCACGTTGTTTGCGAGCTGTTGCTGCAGCTGCTGCGTTAGTAAAACAAACTGAAGGAATGGTGTTGGGGCATACTCTAATCTTGATGGTGCCACACGCCATAGACTTTCTCCTAAACAGAACGCAGACGCAACACCTCACATCAGCTAGATTGACTAGGTATGAAATTGTCCTATTCACATCACATATACAGATTCAGAGGTGTTGTGCTTTGAACCCTGCAGAATTAATGCCCCTACCCAGTGAAGAAATAGGTGAAAATGAATCACCTCCTCATGATTGTTTAATGGTTACTGAAGAAGAAACGAAGGGAAGAATTGACCTATCAGACACCCAACTGAAAGAACCAGATGGAGAATTGTTTTGTGACGGCTCCTGTTTCAAATTACCTAATGGCACATCAACTGCTGCCTATGCTATCACGACACTAAAAACGATTGTAGAGAGCAAAAGGATCCCTCACAAATCAGCGCAGACACTAGAGATAATAGCACTGACAAGAGCATGTGAAATCTCTGAAAAAGTGAATGTAAACATATATACTGACAGTCAGTATGCCTTTGGGGTGGTGCACAATTTTGCCCGACTCTGGAAGGAGAGGGGTTTCCTAACATCACACGGTACTAGAATCCAACATGGCCCTATGATAGTGCGATTGCTGTCTGCACTTATGTGTCCAAAGCGTCTGGAGATAATGAAATGTCAAGCGAATAAAAAAGCAACATGCAAGGTGGGAGAAGGAAACGCATTTCCAGACAAAATTGCTAAACAAACTGCCACTGACTTAAGCACAAGAATGTTGATAGTGCAGTCGGACGAAGTACCCTGCATGATAGAGAATGAGATTGCCACAGTCAAAGAAATGCAGGCGGATGCAACTGCAGATGAAATAAAAGGGTGGGCTGAGGGCTCTGCTGAATTAGACTTGGAATGTTGCTGGATGGATAAGGAGAGTAGAAAATGGATGCTGCCCAATTCCTATGTAACTGCGATGGTCACCATGGCCCACAGTCCCACGCACATCTGTGCAAAAAAAATGGTACAGCATGTAACTATGGTATGGCAGAACACGCACATAAGAAAGAATGCAGAAAGACTAGTTCAGAACTGCAAAACATGCCTGCAACACAATGTTGGAAAAGGAACAGCTACTCCGACAGGGAGTTTTGGCCCCCCTCTATGCATTTTGAGGTGATCCATTTTGATTTCATAGAGATGGAAAGATGTCAGAACCTGAAATATATTTTGGTGGTGGTGAGTGCATTGAGTATATGGGTAGAAGCATATCCATTGAAGGATTGCACAGCCATGAGTACTGCTAAAGTGATGTTAAAAGAGTATTTATCCCGATTCCTCCTGCCATGAGTCATATCGTCAGACAACGGCCCGCACTTTGTTGCCGCCGTGATATTACAGATTTGCGCAGGCCTTCAGATTGATAAACGATTCCATTGCGCCAGACACCCGATGAGTGCGGGTCTTGTTGAACGCCAGAACGGCATTTTGAAGGGCAAAATAGGCAAAATATGCACAGTGAGTAAGCTGAGATGGACGGATGCATTAAGCTTGGCTTTGTTGTGCATGCGTACATCTGTGCAAGAGAGGACTGGGCTCTATCCCTATGAAATTGTGATGGGGAGACCTGCTAATGTTTGGTATGCACCGCAACCAAGGCGGTTAAGTGAGATAGAGTATCCTGTGCTTAGAACATATTGGCCCTCATTAGGACCCCAGCGTTAACCAATGGCACAATTAGCACCATGGTTAACACCGGTAACTTACCGACTCCGCCATGGTGAAATGGGGAATTACCACCCCATTCCAAGGTTGGTGGGGCAATAATTCCCCATTCACCATTGGCCCTTCCCCATTCCCATTTTTGCCCCATAGGGCTCAATGGGAATGGGGAAGACGGTAAGTACGGTACTGCAAATTGAGGTACCGTAATTAACTTCAAGGTCCCTGGACCAGTCGTTAAGGTCGGGAGCCGCAAAGGGACCTTGTAGTAAGGCGTTAAGGGGTTACCGGCGCTGCAACCTTTTACAGCGCTGTTAACCCCTTAACGCCAGGGTCCTAATGAGGGCCATTGTAACCTTTTAATACAGAAGCTTTGTTTGATTCATCAGCAGGTGCAGGAGGCTCTTCCTGTCAGATATACTGGTCTGGAGCATTGTCTGCAGCCGGGAGATTGGATCCTCATCAAGAACTCTGAAATCATCGCTTGCGCCCAGATGGCGAGGGCCGTATCAGGTTCTCCTGGCAAAACAGACAGCAGTTCGTGTGGATGGCCGGAAAGCATGGATACATGCCACCCACACTAAGAAAGTTCCATCGCCATTGAAAGTACTGCCTGATCCAAACGAAGAGAAAGGATCAGCTGCCTCTGACGCGAAGGACACAATTGCCAGTTCTATGCCACAGAATTTGCCTAAGCCTGAGACAAAGCCTGAAAGAATTGCTGAAGAGGAAAAAGAGCTGGGTGTGCCTCAACTTTTCCCAGTTGAATCTGCAGCACCACAGGTTGATATAAAGCCTGCATCAATGCTTTGGCGGCTACTATCACTTGCTGCGCCACAGGCTGACACTGAGCCTCAATCTCGAAGTGGCCTGCACTATTCATTGATCACGCAGTACCCGGAGCAATGCGGTACAACCTACGTTCTCAAAATCGAGAATGATCTGATGTTCGTGTTTGATTTTGTTGCCTCTATTTCCCATCACGGATGAAGTGGGAATCGGGGGCCTAGGAGAGCGGAGCGTGGGGGTTTGCCAATCTGACAACTTTTGAACGTGGCTTCCCGGTGCTATCTCTGTGTAAAAATCCATGTGTTGATCACCCCGTGCGAATGAGCAGGGCTCATACGGTACAAAGGCAATTGATGATTGCTCTTGGAATCTAATGAGCAAAGTGCAGGAGCACAATAAATCTTGCCACACGTTTAGCAATCCAGGCTGCCGAGAACTGGCCTAAATACTTTGCTAACATTTCCAAACTTATTGGTATTTCAACAAATGCAGCGGTGAGAAGTATTCACGATGAACATTGTTGGAAAAGAAGAATCAAGAAAATGCCTATACCTGCCCCTCCTGCACCACTGCTGATTATGTGGTATATATAGAGACTATAAATGTGTCGAGAAAGAGTTGTGGGAAAAAATGTATGCTAATTATTACGATATTCATGTGCATTATGAGTGTACTAGCACCGATATCAGTAGTCCTCAATACATCCAATAGGGGTGTTGTTGCCTATTAGGAATGTTTCTGTCACAGAGAGCCCAGTCCATGTAATCCCTTATACATTGTCCCCAATGGAAGAAAGACATAGGGAAGGGTATGGGAATAACACGTTACTTCTGATAATGAACACATGACATACGCAATCTTGAGAAAAAACAATTGTTGGGTGTGCACCCACATACCGCAACATGGTGGAAAGGGAATAGGCTGGTATGTGCAGCCATTGCCTTTAAGTTCAGCATGTTATGCATCATGAAGCGCATTAGATTATGGAAAATGGAATAAGAGTGAAACGGGTCGATTAGATAAGACAAACATGAACATATTTGAAGAAATGGTAATGAAACCTGTGGGTTGCTCTATATTCCACAGAACAAGAATGATAATACCGATAGTAACTCCACAAGATAGATTAAATGTGCCACATAAATCATCTGTAATCACGTTTTACATGAACCAGCTAGGGAGTAAATACACAGTGCCCCCCTCATATACGATAAATTACAGTCCTCGCACTGTTCCATTTTGCTTGCAAAAGAAAGGCTCCTATTTAGTAGGGACATCCAACAGGTGCATGAATATTGCAGTTCTTGAGAGAGAAGAAGAACCAGTATATGTAGGTGATCCTGTCTACTTCATATGTGGGGGGGGGGAAGCTTATCCATGGTTGCCTAGAAATTGCGGAGGTACCTGTTACTTGGGGATCCTTTTCCCAGGAGTATTCCTCTCAAAAACGTTAGACATAGCCACGATGAGAGGAGAGAGGATTGATAGCAGAAGATATAGCAAAATCATTTACACCATTTTGGGGCCAGGCAATTAATTTGTATAAAATAAGGCAACTTTCCAGAATTTTAGAAAGAACATTAAATGGAACAACGGACATATTGTATAATATAACTCTAGAGGAAAAAGCAATTAGGTTAATGACACTTCAAAATAGAATGGCTCTTGATATAATCTTGGCTGACCGTGGAGGTGTTTGCAAAATCGCGGGGTCATCGTGTTGCGTATATTTGTGAGTGACTCCTCCCCTACGATTTTTGAGGCGATAAAAAAGTTACATGTCCTGAGTTCCGACCTCCACCCCCCAGCAGGTAGTTGGGAGCTGAACATATGCTCCTGGTTTTGGGAATTAGTACGCTCATGGGGATGGAAATTAGCTGCAATATTAGCAGCAGTCCTTGGAGTCTTCCTAACATGTTGTTGGTGCATACACTGTCTACCAATAATTTGCACTGAAGTAAGTGATGAATGCATATACATGGTGATACAAAAAAGAACTCCCAACGTCAATACTATCACAAAACACGAAATGCAGACTGTGAAGGAATTGATGGCTATTAATATTGATGATGAAGATGACGATTATGGCAGTATGCAGAGTTCAGAATCAGACACATGGTCAGAGGAAGACGCAATGTATGGTTGATGCGTTTGGCTTACGGCCAAGAGGAGGGTTTGTTAGTCTAGGAAATACCCTACCATAGCATAGACGATATATTATGTTAGCCGTAAACCAACTGCATCGTATGACTAGCATCGTCAGTACAGGATTGTCAGTATAACCATAGAGCATCCATTTTGTAACAGTATAATTTGCCATTTTTGCAATTTTGCTTTTCCTCGCTTCTGTTCAAATGCTTTGCTAAAAGTGAATTGCATTTCATTCCGTTCATGTACAGAGCAAGGCCACGAGTTACATGTTGAGAGAGTAGCCCAGACAGCGATGCACTCGTTTCCTTCCTCCCTCCCTCACAAGTCCTTGGAAGTTAGGAGAAAGGCATTTAAGCAGGTGCCAGCTAGTCTCACTGGAACGGCAGAAACTGTAGAAATAGGCAGTTAAGGGCTTGAATTATAATCTGTTTTAGAGCCCCCCTTTCCTGAGCCCTGCTAAACAGCCGACTTCTAACTCACAAATAGAAACCAAGAGATAGCAAGGCTCAGAATGTGTCTCTCCTACGAACACAGCTTGCTTGCAGAACAAGAGCACTATGTTCTTGGTAACAAAGAATGGTGTCTGCACTTTCAGAGATTGCAAATGTTGTTGAATAAATGTCTTTGAGGGTGTCACATTCGTCATAATTGTCAATCATCGAACCATTGCAAAGAAAGATACATTATGGGCGGTTTTGGATGTGTCACTACTGATAATATGATGGCCATTTTGTATATATGTAACTGATGAAAATGACTCGCTCTCTTGCATCCCACAAGGTCTGGGTGACACACGTTGCGGGACGTGAGACCCAGTCGGCCGACTGAGACTATTTGCTTTGCAATAAACCCTAGATTTTGGGAATTGAACCTCGTGTCCGGCGTATCAGTTTGTGTGTGGTGATTGTGCCTTGTTTCCATGCACAAGGGTGCCCTAGGGGCCACGTCACGATAGTCTGGGCATGGTCGGAGTTCCTGGGTGTCCTTATTGGGCACAAAGAACAAAGGGGCCCCAGCAGGAGAATTAGAAGGACGGATGGTTCCATTGGCGAGATTGGTGTCCAGGTAGTCACGTAGTGCTCTTTTCTCTCTCTCAGAAAGAATAAACATCCTTCCAAATGGTATAAATGCGGAGAGTTCAGTATCGATGGCATAATCTTCTGGTTGATGGGGCGGTAGTGATTGAAAAATGGCTGTTGAATAAACATCTGAGTATTGTTGGTAGATCTCCGGAACTTGGGAAATGTTGGAAACACATATAGAAGGTTGTTCAGGGATCCAGGATTCCGCAGATATGGTCTGTAACACATTCTGGGATAAACAATGAGACAGACAGAATTCAGAACCTAGAAATAAGGATCCGGCCGCCCAATTAATGTATGGGTTATGTTTTTGAAGCCAGGGCATGCCCACAACCATGGGACAATGAGCTGCCTTTATGATATCAAAACAAAGCATCTCCTGATGGTTGTTTATTGAGAGTAATAGTTCAGTGGTTTGCTGGGTTATGGGTCCAGAAGACAGTGGTTTAACATCTATCCCTTCGACTGCCTGGATTGTTTCTTTGGATTCTCAAGCAATATTGTGTTTTAAGGCCAATTCGTGGTCCAAGAATATTCCCATAGCACCACAATCGTTAGGGCCAGGATGGAATGTGTCTTCTTATTGGCAGAAGACAAGAATGCTTGCAGAACCACCAAGGTGTTTTGATGAAGACAGTTCAAGGAAGGAGAAGAAGTAGAGCAAGTACCTTTCTCCCGAAGCTGGGCTCCATTCAAGATTGGGAGCTGACGTTTCCCAAACGCCTAGGTGGAGCTATCAGAGAATTTCATACAAGATGTTTATTATCAGAGGCGCAATACATACAGAGTCCAGTGTTGATCCACCGGATCCTTTCTTGAGGAGAGATTGGACCTCGCAAGGAGCCTAGTTGCATGGGCTCAGGATCAGAAGGGTGCGGAGTGGTTGTTTCCTTAGGGCTAGGATAATCCACGGGAATCTTAGGTGGAACTGTTTGTGTCTTTTTTTTCTCTGCCTTTCTCTCTTGAATTCGGAAATCAATTTGTAGAGACAAATCTATCAAAGCCTGGAAAGAACCTGGATGGGCTACTCTAGACAATTCATCCTTGATTTCCTCATTCAATCCTCTACGAAACAACGTAAAGCATGCCTCCTGGGACCAATCTGCCTCCTTAGCCAATTGCTTGAAGCGTGTTACATAAGACAGCATGTCTTGATATCCTTGTTGGAACTCCAACAGCTTTTCCTGAGCACTGTAAACTTGTTCAGCACGGTCAAACATAGTTTTGAAGGCTGCCACAAATCCATCATAGTTGTCCAGGAGCGGGTCGCCCACATTCACCAAGGGGGTTGCCCAGGCTAAAGCATTTCCACAGAGATGTGAGATTATAAATCCCAGTTTGGCCCTGGGTGAGGAAAAATAGTAGGGTTTAAATGTAAAATGCACCAGACAAGAATCGAGGAAGGAACGCAGTGCCTTAGAGGAACCATCATCATCATATTTGTCCACTATGCCCCCTACCAAGGCGCTTTCCTGGAATGTCGAGTCTCTGGATAGCATAAGTTGCTTTAGCGCTGCATTTTAGGCTTTGAGGTTCTGAACCTCTGTTGTCAATTCTTGCATTCCTCTCATGAGGACCTGGACAGTAGCCTCCATATTGAATTCTTTATCAAGTATTTAGCGTCTCAAACTGTCACACTGCGCCCCTTGTCTCACCTGTTTGTCCTGTGTTATCTTCTTTCTTGGAGGTCTTTCTTTGTTCCTGGACGTTCGGGACTTATACAGGTATGGTCGGGTATCCTCTGCCTCCAGTGTGTAGACTGGACACCAGCCTCGGAGAGAAGGTAAATGTTCAGTATTCCAGGAAGGTAAGGTGAGTAACGGTCAATGCCCGGGATGGATCTAGGAACCATGTAGGAGTAGCTATGCTCGCAGAGTGCAGCAAGCATTGTGCAAGCACGGAAGGACTTCACCGAGGGCCCGGGAAGGGAGGTGAGCGAGCGGCCCTCAGGCAGGAGCGCCAGGAGCAAGATAAGCACACCAGGAAGGAATTTGGGACCGATAACTATCGGAGGAATACAACGGAACAGGAAGGGAAGTTAGGAACGCACTTGCCGGGTACTCGGAAGGTTAGCGTTGAGGCGCACAGTTGCAGGGGCATGCCTGTTTTCTAGGAAACACTAGACAACAGCGTTTCTCTGGTGTCGGCCATGTTGGTTGAATAGCAGGTGCGACGTTGCGGTGCATGATGGACCATGAAGTCCAAAAGAGGTGGAAACGGCGAATCATGACAGTTTCTCTTCTGCTCCCCGCTCCTTTGACTCCAGGCTTCTCATATCTGATCACAATGTTCTTTGTTTTGCCATTGTTTCTCGTCTTTATATCTTGGACATAATCATCTTCATCTGGGTCAATTGCTTCAGTTGCCCATTTGAGTGAAGCATCACTTCCTATGAACTGGCCTTTGGTTGTGCACATTGCTAAATATGATATGCAGTGCGCTGTCTTGACATTTATTTCAACAGCTACGAAGATCTTTGACTTCCCCATGCTGTACGGTAGGAGTGCACAAACAAAGCATTCTTCCTCTGAAGTTCGTCTTCCAACCTCCTTCATATGTTGGTACCATATGTTGTTTCCCAAGTGTGCTGTGCTGTCCAGGTAATCATTCAACTTGTTATTGTCTTGTTGTGTGCTTCTTGTGGCTCTCATTTTTTTAATAGGAGCTTTCACAAGCATGTCACGCAGTATGTCTGTATAGCTCCTTCTTGCTCAGGCATCTCCATCAATAAACCGGGCATTTCCACTTGTCTTATTCGAGTAGGAGAACGTGCAATATGCTTCATCCTTTCAACATACCAACTGGGCATGAAAATGTCTCTCAGGATTTCTGTCTGTGTCTTTCTTCCAGGCAATGTGCTGATATCATGTCTCGTTGGATGAGGTGTGCTTGCCGGTGTTGTCTCTATTTGCTTATTCTCTAAAGCCTGTTGTCCCTTTAACAGTTCAGCTTTCTCCATTTTTCTCTCAACTTCTTTTGGCATAAAAGTTCTTATCGTTCTTTGTCCAAACTTTCCCCATTTTCTGGAATGTGATTCCGATGCCATTGACACTAGACCAGGTGTGTATGTGCCTATTATCTGTTTATGTATACCTTTTATCAATCACTTATCTGATTTACTTTGCCGACCCTGTCTCCGGCGTTCCAATCCATTTGATAATGCAAGTGCTGTGTGCATGTCATTGTTTATCACATCCATCTCAACCTCAGTCACTCTATCATTCTTTCTAGGAACTGGAATGACTATGTAAGGTCTGGGCACCTTTGTAGGTTTCATGCATACATCATTAGGTGGGTGCACAGGAATCTGAACGCTCTGTGCACCAATGAAAAACACATTTCTAATTGTCAATTACAGTAATATGATAATGAACACAATGCATGTGTAAATGATACATTCATATGTCAATTTGCAGCATTTGTTTCTGGGCCAATGTGAATGTCTTTCCTCATAATGGAGGACAACGTTGCTGTTCTGGTTTCCCATCTCGATCATCTAAGGAAGAAAAACGAATTCTTTAATACATGCCAAATATTGCTGATTTATCTGGATTCTGCTGCCTCTGCTTGCATGTCACGAGTGCTGGACTGATTATCCTCTTTGTCTGAATAATAGACTGTCTCTTGTCTCTGGAAACAATTATTTTCCATTAACGAAAATGAGGCAATAAGTTCAGTAAGTCTTCATTTGCATGTTCCATGTAAACTCATTCCCAGTCTATGCTTTAAATCTGTTTCACTCCAGACGACATGTTGGTTACTTCTCAGCATAAGCAAAAGTGAAGTTCTTGGCAGCACCTTCATGATCTGTCCCTCGAAGGAAAGTTTACACTCTTCTCCTATGATTCTGATGCTGACTAGAAAGTTCAACCTGCATTACGATACCATGCAGGAGCATAGTCAGATGTGTAGTGTTCGCTGGGTCTCTGATGAAATTAGGACGTCAACATTGGCATATTTCCCCACAAGTTCTGGAAAGTCTTCCATTAAGCGAAAAAATACATTACTGGCTAGTCTGCTATTCTCTTGTGGCAGGGACATTTGCCTTGTCCTCGCTGTACTCCAGGAGTAAAAGAAACTGTTCTGCAATCACTGTGAGCAGCCTCTTTATTGTCTTTTCGTTTTCAAGATCTTGAAGAAACTCTGTTATGTTCGTGAGTCTTCCCACCAACGACGGGTATGACCTCAATACTAACTCGAAATAGATCAGAATGTCTTTGGTGAGGTCACTATTGCGTGACACCATAAGTAAGCCCAAACAGGGATTCTGTGTCGAAAGACTCAGGATACTGGATTCTCTTCCAATAGATGTATTCTCTAGCAAAATTTGGCATATCGTTTCTTATCAAAGTTCAAAGTCAACAAGCTATTTTGTGGCTTATAAGCACAATTATTCTCCTTCACCCTGCAACTATGATGCAGAGTGTCCATGTTTTTATGTCCTTCTTCCCTTATTTTGCTCAAAGGAAGTGTCCAGAACTAAGCCACAATGTTGCACAAAAGTTTTTTGCCTTTTGCTTGACTGGTCAAGCGTCCTTCTTCCTCGTCTTGGATCTTGTCTGCAAGCTGTGATTCTTCCCCGTCGTCTGTAGTCTTTTCACTGTGGGGTGCAGGCATAGGGTTTTCTCTGATGTATGGCTTGATGTCGACCACGAAGATCCACGCTCTTCTTCCCTGTAACTTGACTGCAGAGGGTGTGACGTCCTCCACACTAAAGGGCCCGTTGAACCTTGGCTCTTCCCACTTTTTCCTTCTGTGATTTCTCACCGGGACCGTGACCCCAGGGAATATTGAAGGAACACGTAATTACAGTAAGACAAGATGTCATGCAATTCAAGTAGTTTTGCATTTCCGATCCTAACACTTCTCCTGCTGGCTGAGAATCACATCTAGCTGTATTTCGAGGTGTTAATGGCATTCGCATCCTTCTGCCCATCACGATTTCATGCAGTGTGAGATGGTGGTCAGAACCAGGCTGGTTTCTGAGTGTATACAGTGCCAGTGGAAGACAGTACAGCCATCCCTTCTTCAGAGTAAGCTTCAACTTGGCTATCCTTTCCTTTAACAAGCTGTTGAGCTTCTCGCATATCCCATTCCCTTGAGGATGATACGCTGAAGAAAACCTGTGCTTTAGCCCAAGCAACAAGCTAATCTGTTCATATACTGCATAAACAAAATGAGGACCATTGTCTGAGTTCATCACTTCACACACTCCCCACCTGGGAAACACCTCCCTCACCAGGAAGTTGGCCGCACAGTTAGAGTCTGGGTGTGTAAATGGACCTGCTTCTATCCATCTAGCACAAGAATTAGATACTGTGAAGACTGGAGGGGGGTGTCTGTACTTCCGCTCTCTATATGGTAGAGGAGAGGCACAGAGGACCCCAGACAAGATTCTCTATTATTGGTAACGTAGTCAAGCAATCAAGGCCTAGCTTCTCAGGAAGTGATGCAGGCTGGTTCTTAACTACAGTGTAGTCCCCGAACCCCCACAAAGGAATGTCCACACACTGTATTACTGAAAACACAGTCTTTATATAATTAATATTCAAAGGTATGTACACGATCACAATAACACACTTTGTACTCGGAAATCAACAATGATAAATATCTACAATTCTAAAGTGGTACCACCGATGTTATCAAATCTCATTAAAGTGCATCAACTGTACGGTTAAAATGTCACACAGATCAATAACGTGGCAACCAGCAATAGGGATAGGAAGGAACGTAAGATGGTTGAAACAATAGGCAGAATACTGGCCACTACCGATAGACACAGTTCTGTGTGGAGATCCCCCCACCTGGGCAACCTGTAAAATAAAGATATATAGCACAAGCCCAGTCCATATATTGTTCAATAGCCTTATTTCCTCCTATAAATGTTTTACCCCCCCCAATGTACCTGGTGGAGTAGAGTTCTTTCGAATACACGTCAATGGATCCTTCCTGAGTGACTCCCTTTAAAGCAGGAGCCACCGATCGTCAAGAGGCGTTGAAGACGGTGAACTTGGCGTCGACGGCGGCAATGAGAAGTTCAAGGGTGCCGAGACCCCGATGTCGATCCAGGCGGTGCTCGTCAGTGACGTCCTGCGAGGATGACGTGTACGGGGCACCTCGGCGATGGTTGTTCAGGACCGCAAAGAGTTTCAGAAGAACTGTGGCCCAACAAGGGCGTCGAGTCATTGAAGTCTTTGTGGCCTTCAGGTGGCGGGAAACCCACCGGTGGATTCTCCTCGGCGCGTTGGTCGTCCTCGACTTTCTCCGGCGGGATAAAGCGGTCGAGGTTGTGAACAAGGGAGCCCTTGGATTCAAATGTTCTTAGGTAAAGTAGCGGGTGGCTCCGGTCGTTGGCGGCACGGCGTCAAGTGGTCCCCACGGCTGGGCAACACAACTTTGATGGGCCTCCAGCGGTTACACAAACCTGCGAACCCTGGTCGACGGCAATAGACTTCGACAGCGGCGAAGTCCGGGTGCTTTGCTTCCCTCTCCTCAGCGGTCCCGTCTCAGGTCGGCAGCCTTTTGAGGGTCTGACTTCCAGGGACCTTCGCCGAAGGTTAGCGGTGCTCGATGGTCCCTCGGAGCACGGGAAGAGGGCGCCTTACCAGGTCCTCTCTCGGATCAGTCCTTGACGAGTTCGGCAGCTTTCAGATCAAGTCGAAGCAAATGCAACAGCAAGTCTTCTTCTTCCAGCTGGGCGTCGAGGATCAGCAGTTACAGTTACTCTTCAAGTGTAGACACAGCTTCTGAACAATTTTCAGTGGTGAGAGGTCCCCACATATACTATCTTGTCTCTCATCCACACTGCTGGGTCACTCTCAGCAGCCAATCATACAGAAGGGCATTCATACAGTCAGTCAGCCAATCAGGCACACAGTGCATTCAGGCCATCCTCCTCCCTCCTAGACACTCATAACAAGGAATTTGGATTGGGACAAGT
The DNA here is from genome assembly GCF_040938575.1 of Ambystoma mexicanum. Lineage (NCBI taxonomy): Eukaryota > Metazoa > Chordata > Amphibia > Caudata > Ambystomatidae > Ambystoma > Ambystoma mexicanum. The sequence goes on along the minus strand of NC_090931.1, from coordinate 683,756,357 downwards.
ATCCAGCCATTCAACACTACAAACTGCATTCAGGCCAGTTTCGGGTAGGGCTGTCTCAGACTTTGTCTCTCATACCAGAAACCAGACAGCCACAACAAGAAGTGCATATTGGTCACAGACTCCATTCACCCAGGTCCCACCCACAGGGCGTACCCACAACATACAGTCACTGGGAAGGCTCCAGTCAGTCTGGACTGGACTTCACAACAACACCATATATGGAACGTCTACCCAAAAGCCAGTCAGGGGGAAGGGACGGAGTCAGGGCTTCCCAGAACTTTGGGAAAACAAGGTAACAGGTAATCGAAAGCAAGAGGCCACAGGGGCCATCTTGTTTTCCATCAGGAATCAACTGATTCCAATGGCAGGGCCTGGGTATCCCAAATGGAGGATACTCAGCGCACCTGTCAAATTCAGCATGGAGCTGCCACCAGCCCATACCCTGCTCTGCGGGCCACCCACAGGTGCCCAAAAAAATACACTAGGGGCACAGGGTTGTACCCCCACTCATGGGAGCCGTAAGGGCATCCCATGGGTCGGTTCACCAAACCAAAAGAGAGAGAGCTGCAATGCCAGGAGTCCCACATGAACTCCTGCGCAGAAAACACGACAGTACACATGATAAAAAGGCAGTAAAGGACAAGGATACGGAGGCCCTGTCCCTCCGATGCATTTCCAGCATCACAGTTACCTGTACCCATTAGATACTTGAATCATATTGACATAATAGATATGCAAGTGGTGAAAAGGCCCATTAGGCCTTGGGATAACTCCTCTAATCACACGTAGTGTATGCCGAGCATCCTTTTTGCAATTCTTCTCTTGCAGCAATCTGCAATAGTGCGCGATGGTCAGCTGTATTTCAGATCATGGCTTAGCCTCAATCCCTACCAATTTCTTGAGCTGCTTCTGTACCTGCTCTGGCAACCCCTTGCATAATATATGTTAAAACACGGGTATAGATTTCCCCCAAGATTCCCACGTTTCCAGGACCCACGCATCTTGGACATTCTGGATGTAAAGCAACGGATCATCTCCCTCCTTCATCTTGCATGTCTTTATAGCTCCCATATCCGAAGTGTCTGGGTATAGCACTCGAAGCACTTTCCATACCGCGGTTCTGCAATTGTTAAACGGCACTCCATCATGCGCAGTATTAACTGTATTCACCCCAGGGTAACCTGCACGTGTCCACACGTCGTCATCTCTATCACCTAGTATGACGATTAAAATACCCTTAATATCCCCTCCAGCTAATGTGTTCCCTCCCTTCATTTTTTCTAACTCATGTATCCATTTTCCAGCTCCAAATGTCAACATTGGGAGCTTATTTTTCAGGTTTTCTCTATCCATCTGTGGCCAAGGTATATAATGTGGCCAAGTTCTTCCTTTTGTATTAAAGGGAACTGTGATACATGACACTCCTTTTCCTCTATCATCATTTTTCTGTCTACCGCAGGGGTATTATTCCTGCTTCGCCGTCTATCCTGGCAATGTGCTTAATCTGCTCACATAGGGTGGTGGAGACACCCCCCTCTGACCGTATGATACTCCTTCATGCCGATCTGATTGTATGGCTAACTCCGATGCCTTACGTGCAGACCCACAAGAATCCGACAATCTTATTCCCTTTCCCATAGAGAAGCGTCTTTCACAACTTCTATCGTCTTCTCTTTCTTCACATTCTTCTCTTTCTGCATCCGATATTGTCTGTGCCCAACTCTTGCAACTTCTCTCATCCTCCTCAATTCTATTTAGAGTCAGCCTATCTAAGGACAGCTCTCTATTTCTGCTACTTCGGGAGTCGTCCTCAGTATCGTACAGCTGACTGCTGTCAAGACGTTCATCCTCTCCTTTACCTTGGGGTACTTTTTCTAGCCCCATCTCATTGTATATTCAATCGATCGTCTCTCCGATGCTTCTGGTGTCAACATCATCTTCTATATTTGCCCTAGACGTGCCTGGTACTGAATCGTACTCAGGAAAGAATTCTTCGATATCTTTCCAGTCTACTACTGGATCGAGTTTTTTAACCTCTCCTTCCATATATTCGAGATCCTGTGCTCTCTGTCCTCGCTTGCATTCTATGTCGTCATCAAACTCTCTACGCTTCCTCTCTGGCCCTATCTTCTTCTTGCTTCCTTGCATCTCTTCGTTCATTTGCCCTTCGCATTTCATCTCTTCGTCCTTTTTATTCTCCTCTCCCATATTTTTTTTCTTCTTCTATTCTCCTTTGTTGTATTATATCCTGATCATCAGCTGTTCTCTGCTTATGATAGCGTTTTCTTTGTTTCTCCGCCTTTTCCTGTTTTCTGACCTGCTCATCACGATATAACTGCTCTTGTTTCTGCCTATCTTTTTTCTTAGCCCCTTTGTCTCTTAATCGTTTTTTTTTTCCTTCTCTTTCCTTTTTAATTCATCTTCTTCTCCCCTTTGTCTCATATCCTCAATGCCTTTACCATCGAGTTTCAATAAAATCTGACCTCCCATCCATTCGTTCTGTGTGAATGCCATCTCATCAGTCCTATCCTAATCTCCATTCCATCTCTTTAACTCTCTTCCCATATCTAGAGATGTACTTGCTTGTGCTTGGTCTCCTTTTTCCTTTTCGCGTCTCTCCTTGTCCTTTGGGACTTTGGAGGCAATATCGCTTTCTCTGTCCTTTTCTAGGCTTTCGTCACTACTTTGCGTAGGCGACTCATATGACGGGTTGCTATATTCCGGAGCTTCTTTAAGTTCCGTCAGGGGGTATAATCCTTCGTCTTTACCAGCTTTGCTTTTTGTTTCAGTCGGGGCGGGTGGCACAGAAGGCTTTTCACCCCCACTGTGCACATATTCAGTATCCAGTCTAATGGCGGTTCCTCCTCCTTTTCCTTTTGGTACATTTTCCAAAGTTCTAAACTAGCTAGGCATTTGTCTAACTTTTTGCCAGTATATGTGGCGTGCAAATATGTCATCATGTGCTGCAGGACCGTTTTAGATAGCGATACGCCATGTGGCCATGGCATAAACATTTTGTTCACAGTGCCTTTGACCCATTCTGCACTGTACTAAGATCGAGTGCATGCTTCGGCAGCTGTTTGCACAAGCGTATCAATGGGTTAATGTCTTTCATGCCTAACCTGTTTATCATCTCCGTATATAACACTTTGTTATGCTTTACGTTTCACAAACAAGAACAACAATATGAGCGAGCACCAATCGTCGCAAGCTCCAATTCCTTTTTTTCAACAATAATTTCACTTTTACTTTTGTTACTTACAACCATCAATCCATGCCATGCAACAATATTATTTTTACAATCGTCCAATTTTCATGCTATTTCAAAAAAGTTTTTGTTACCTTATGACATCATAGATTTACCAAAACACATAAAACAGACAGACTCCGGCCGGCTACACAAATATCATGCCATCTGCTTCGTCAGATGCATCCTGCCCCTAATTTGTATTCCGACATGGAATTTAAACCCATTTCTTTCAGATCATCTTTAATCGATCTGGTCTTCTACATCATCCTATCAATTCAGGACTTTAAATGAAGGCTTCTTCTAGCGCTCTTCGAAACCTAGGTACTTGGGCGTATACTATTATCTCGGGCACTCCCGGTAACTCTCTATATTGCTCTGCCACCCTTGAGTCAATGTTTTCCCCTTATATATACATTATATTCTTACTCTGACGTTATTTTTGTCCCATCTCCCTCTGTTACCTTCCCTTTACTTGTTTTTAAGGCATGCAACTTTTTGCCAAAGCATTCAGTCTTTTTCACTCACCGTTTGCATGTTTGTCCTCTCCGGACGCTCGGGATCACCTCCTTCATTACCGCCTTTCCATGCTGCTCGTTCGATCAGCTGCTCGAAGAAGTGGGAACGGGTTCTTGGGGGAAAGCAAAGGTCCCTTCACACCTAACCTGCAGGGTTTTTAATTAAACTGACCACTATATACGGGGAGCTTCTCATTCTTTTAGCCGGATGGCAAAGGACTTGTGATATTGCAGAGGACCCAAAGTTACTTATGTCGACGGCCAATGGGTATCTTATCTCATCAAACCATCTAATCTCTGCTACCAAGTGAACTCGATGGACCCCTGCCGGCCCATTTAAGTCGGGGTCTCCAAACCGCCAGTAGCAGCACCCTCGAGATACATGGGGATGCAGATTTGTACTCTTGCATCAAATAACTATGACAATTCAATAGTTTGGCAAAGGGAGTCCGTTTAATGACAAGTACAAAAACCGGGGAGTACAGTGAACATCAGAAACCGCTCGATATTCCTTCTTACTTCAACTCCACTTAATTTCAGAAAAAACACAGTATTTATATCAAAAACTCATCATCACTGACACACAATCTTAAAAGCATAAAATGCAACGTGATTGGTTATAGGAAGGTAACTTTAACATAGGTACTATAACTGTATGTGGTAACGGGGAGAGGGGATTGGATAATCAATATCAGGTGGGGTAACTAAGCCCTTCAAAATGGCCACTATAAACGTCACTAAAAGTACAACGTCTCATTGGTTCTACTCACTATAGGACCCTAGATTACACAGTCCACTATGATTGGGTTGGCATCAACCCCACTCATACTTTTCCACTTACGTCTAGCAGCATGCAGAACAGCCAGCCAGGTGCAGGGGGTTTGTCTGCACCCCAGCTTTCCTCCAATTATGTTACAATCAATCATCACCTCAGTGGTCATGTGTCAATTACTTCTTTGTAGTTTGGCCTCGAGTATGCTTCTTGGTCTGAGAAAGTTTAAGGAGTATGGGTATGGCAGGGATCCACGCGTAGGTGTGAAAGTCTCATCCCTTCCTGCCTGCCTTGTCACGTGATTTGGACACCCCATGAAATCGGCCTCTTCTTCATTTATTTCCGTGTATTTGATTTAATTCTGCCAGTCTTCTACTATCTGTGGCTTATCTTGACCTTTCTGAACGGGATCCTCTGTTCGTTTTCTCCTTAATTGTATCCACTGTTGGTCTTTTCCAGCCTGATATGACCTTGGCTTCTTTGCATGGTTACCTTCAGCTGGGTTTCTCTCTGTCTTAATTCTCGATTTGCTTGCTGCAACACTCTCCTCTTGAGACCTTTAGTAACCTTTGTTCAATTCTGCTTATGTGCGTAGTGGATTTACACTCATCTATAAAGTGCTTTTGAGCTATATATATATGTGTCTGTTAGCACTTGCCGCAATCAATTTGCTACTAAGCATAAGCAAGCTTAACGATTTCTTTGCTTCTTGCAGTTTCTTGCATCTGTACATGTTTAAACTAACTGAATATCTTATCTTCATCGTGCGTGTGGCATATGTTTCTGCATCTTGACATCAACTTTTTCACCTTAGGCTCAGGATGTCACTTATTCATGGTATTTCGTCGCTTGTCAGTATTCTTAGGTCATTATATCTTCTATATGTGCGTCAGTCCAATTTCTTATGACGTCACCATTCGTCTTCATTTATTATCTTCTTGGCTTCTTTGGGTTTTCCATTCTGACAACCGTCATTTTGTCTTGCCTGTAGATATGGTTTTCTCAATGGGTACCTTAATGACCATGTTTTTTTAGGTGTCAGTACTTCAGTAGGTGCTGTTACTCTTATAGGCACTGGGCAAAGCCCAACCGCTGCTCTTTGCTGGTTTATTTGTTCATCATACGTCACATATTTTGGCGTGAACGTACCTGGCACTTCGAAGGGGGTGGCTGAAGTGTGGATGATGCTTGGCACTTCCTCTTCACATGTATCTATATACCACTTGTGCTACCTGTGGATAATTACGTAACCTCATCAGATGATCATAGTTCTCCCCCCAGTCCCATCTTACAATCCTTTTCTAAATGCCCACCTTAGTGTGGAATAGTGATTACATCGTTCAAAATTGGGGAACCAATTTAACATATCACACATCTCTCTCAACAGCACAATGTAGGGATCGCCCACCTTGCCTGTCACTCATATGTTAAAATTAGCACCTAAAATCCCTAAAAGGGGGCACTTTGGGGATGTTTTAGCTTTCAAGAAAAATTTGCCTCTACGTTTCAGTAGCTGAGCCTTCAAGGAGAGCAGGCCAGCTCGAGAAGAATTAAATCCGTCGGGGTAGAACGAGGTAAACCCAAAAGAGTGCACCAGAAAAAATCCTCAATGATGACAAGCCATTTTACATCACTAAAAGCCTCCAAAACATACAGTACGGACATGGAAAAACCACTGTCGATAAAGAACCAGTATACCCCCGAATGAAAAGCCAGTGTATTTATTTGCAAATCTTCAGACTAGTAATGTCATCTGTTTGGCCCTCCTTATTTTCTCCTCTTTTATGTTCTTATTTCTCACACCATTGGACATCAGAAGCCCCAGGTACCTGTAAGTGTATTCAATCATATCCCAAGTGGTATTTACCATAGGTCTATTTATATTTTTAGGGGATACCAGCATACTTTTGGTTTTTGGTAAATTTATCGTTAATCCATTTTCCTCTGCATTATGACCCAGTTCATATAACATTGTGTTTGTTCCCATGAATAATTGATAAAAAAGAAGCAACTCATCAGTATAGAGCATAGATGACACTGGGGTCAGAGCAGTCTTTGGGGGGCATTTTGACTTCACAGCCAGACTAGCAGGTAGATCTGCAACATACAAGTTAAAAAGCATTTACCCCTGCTTTACACCTCTGTTTATCCTTATTGGATTGGAGAACAGCCCCTCTTCGTTCGAACAGATCTGTGCAGTTCAATCAGAATGCAGAGCTATGTTTAGAGCCAATTTGGGCAGTCTATCTTCCTTAGTTTTGACCAAAGAATGTTACGCTCTACCTGGTCGAACTCTACCCTGAAGTCAGTAAACACAATATTTATAGTGACAACCCCAAGCTTGACCATGCACGTGATATGAAAGTGTCCAGCAACCAAATATTATGTGTGGTGCTAGTTCCTGGGCGGACCCCAGTTTTAAATGGTTAAAAGATATTAACGTAAGTAGCCGATGCTTAGAAGTGGTCTGTAACAAAAGGGGTAAATACCTTACCGGTGGTATCTAGAAGTGACAACAATCGGTAATTCTCTGGGAGTAGCGGATCACCCACTTTATATACAGGGACCAGAATTGACCGCATCCACGATGCCGGGACCCGGCCTGTGTTGTATACCTTGCTGAATAAAGTTACAAGTACTCTTGACCACAGCACCAGGTCCTTTTTCAGTACCACGGAGGCCAGCCCATTTGGCCTGGGCGCCCTAGAGTTTTTCAACTTCATAATGAGCTGCCTCTCACTTTCTGTGCTAAATTGCAAAGGCCATACTTGTGTTCTTTCCACTATTAATGAGTCCTCCCTCCGAAGATCAAACATTCTGGACTCGATGTACGACACCCAGGTCTCGTCACCAATTGGATTTAATATCCTAGTTGCTGGTTCCACCCTTGCCAGCTTTCGCTCCATTGACATAGATCTAGAATAACTGCTACTCAAGGCCCTAATCCTACATTGGCCTTTTTCGTTACGCATACGTCTTCTTTTCACCCAGTTTCGATATTTATTATTTATTCTCTTTGCCTTGCCCAATTTTAATCATACAGTATTGTTATTTTTACCAATGTATCTTAACACTCTGTGCAATTTCCACTTTGCCTTTCCGAATAACTGGGTTAAAGAAATGGGTGGTCTTCTTGTCAATAGAAACCAAAAGGCTGCCCTTTACAGATCCTAATCTGTATGCAATTCAGAAAAGCCAGAGCTCAAGTTCGTCAGCAGTTTAAAAGCGGTGACATCTATAACTTTCTCCACCTTACCACGTAATTCACTACAGACCTTGCATATTTGTATTTGTATTTATTTTATTTATAAAGCGCACAAGGCCCCAAGGCAACCGGGCGCATCACTTAGTTACAGGCAAGGCACAGGCAGAGACAATTGAATTATATATAAAAGACATAAAAGCAATATAATTAAATTATACGGGAATATACAAGAAATATACAGGTATATACAAATAGAGCAGGGGGTATAAAGGTGTAGAGTAGCAAGCAGTTTAGGGCAAAAGGCAGCAATGTTATAACTGATGATCCTAAAGGTAAGGGCATGGTACGCCGCAGGATGACAGCCAGGCTTTGGCTTTACGCTTGAAGACTGGGAAGGAGGTTTCAGCTCTCAAGGGGTTCAGTAGCGAGTTCCATAGCTTGGCTGCTAGTACTGGGAAGCTGCGTCCCCTGGATCTTTGGAGGTTAACCACCTCCATAAGGGCCGAATGTCCACATAGATAATCGAGAGTAGCCCGCTCATTTCCAAATTTCCAGGTGGGTTTACCAGGAGTATCACTTAGGTTCTTCCGATATATGGTTGATAAATCCCAATCTTCAAGGAAACTCATCCACTTTTTGCCCCTATTATTCTCATTATTTATATCAAAGGTGCCTTCGGTGGCAACAGATTTCTAATTACTCTTGGAGGTAGATTTGCACACCGAGCTTTCAGGTCCCCCTCCCCCAACAATATCATATCATTTTCACCTTCATTACCCACGTTGTTACAGTAGTTTCCACATAGTCAATAATATCGGCAGTGCAGTGCCCATCAGAGGGTCGTATACATTGACTATCAGCAGGCAATAATGCTTAACTGAAACTGGGACCCGTAGTTCAACTACATGCACATTCCCGTTAGGGTCAGGAGGTGGTATCATGGAGGAGCAGAACTCCCCCCCCCCCCGAAACAGTTAACGATATATGACACGGACAGAATATGGAGACAGTTATGGTTGTTTTGTTTTTGTATTTGTAATTTTTTGACGTTAAGTTAAACATATGTTTATAACTATTTGAGATTGGCTCCATTGTACACAACTTGTTTGATATTATTGAAAAATGCCAATAAACAAATTTGAAAATAAAGATAAATAAATGGAGGAGCACAACTCCTTGTGGACCCCCAAAATCAATCCTCCATATAGGTGGGCGACCCTTTAGCCCCTTTTTTGCCAAAATTTGATTCAACACATAACGATCTACATGAAAATGTGCACACAAACATGTTTCCGGCAACATAAACACTAAACATTTAAGTAAGGCAGTTAAAGAAAACCCCTGTGTTATAAAATGGATATGGTCTCTAGTATTCCAAGAGGACAATGGGCCTCATTACACGTAGTGCGGTAAACCATGGTGCTATTAACTCCATGGTTTATGTTGGTAATTTACCGGTACCGCCTTGGAGCAAAGGGGAATTACCGCCCTATTCCAAGGTGGGGAAGGCGGTAATTTCGCCTTCCTCCATTGCCCTTCCCCATTCCCATTTTTGCCCCATAGGGCTCTATGGGAATGGGGAAGGCGCTAATTACGGTACCGCAAATTGCGGTACCGTAATCAGCACCCTGGTCCCTTTGCGGGTTGGTTTTTAACATCTGCTAAAAAGCAGGCGTTAAAGTACCAACCCGCAAAGGGACCTCGTAGTAAGGCGGTAAGGTTTTACCAGTACCAGTGCCCTTACCGGTACCGGTAAACCCTTACCGCACTACGTGTAATGAGGCCCAAAATAATTCTCACTTTTGCTTACACTGTATGCCTGGTAGTAGGTTCTTAAGCCAGTGCAATCCCTTTGCATTATCAAAGGCCTTTGACGGCACGTGATCAGGTGTCGGCACAGTGTCAATGCCACTATTATTGTTGCATTTTTTACAGTGTATACAATCGCCCACCACAGGAAGAGAAGCAGGAACTGCCATATCCAAGTCATAGCCCAAATAACTAAGGGATTCATGTTGCTCTCTTATTAATGCTGCTGTTGCCGGCAAAGTACAATGAATACGGGACATTCCACCAAAGCCTGGCTTCAGGGGTTCATTAAATTCAAAATCGCAGGATGTCAGGTTCAGTAGGACAGGGTTTTTAGCAAACAGACCGAGACGTTTTGAGCGGTTTATGTGTCTTTTTGTGCAGATGTCAGGTTTTTCCCTTATGGTTCAGATCCGGGCGTCCAAAGGAGAAGGTGTATTGCTCGCATTTCTAATAGCAGCCAGGGCTGTCCCCGATGTAGTGGAAACTAATTCAGTCAGGGGCAATACAGACTGCAAGGCAATGGCCTCATTTGCCCCCTCTCCAGCCGTCTGCTTGGGCGTAGCACTTAAGTTAACCTCGCTGGCTTTCGACACTGCCATTCTGGTTGTCACTCAATACCCAGCTAGTAAACTTGCCTGACCCCCATCGGGCACGTTTCCTGTGTTGCACTGCTCTTTTCTTTGTCCACTTTGTTTTGGGCACGGGGCAACAACTGATGCAATTGTTGAGTTCATGGGCTGGTCTGTACCACCATTTATTGAAATGAGGTCCAATGTTATTAATGGGGTCATTGCTTTTTGTTGCTTCTTTCTCAGTCTGACCTGTTTATGAGTTAAATACGTAAGGGGCGAAGAGGCAGGTGCCTCCATTTCAATATGATCCTCTACCACTTCCTCCGACTCAGAGGCGTTGCTAGGGGTGGGGTAAGAGGGGTATAGCCCCAGGTCTTTCGGTTGTAGCCCCGGATACAAGCTCAGGGGCTACAACTAAAAGGCTGGCTAGCCCGAGCCCCGACAGTCCCGACATAAGCGTAGCTCTGGATCTTTTCTAGGCCTAGCAACACCCCTGCTGTCACTCAATCACTATAGGCCTCAAACCAACGTTCTTTTCCAAGCAGTGTTTAGACGTGAGGGCCCCCATGGTTAGTGCAGCTTCAGTACATAGATGGGAACATAAAAGATCTGGATACGATAGCAAAACGGAGCACACTGGGCGAGGGGACCACTCCCAATTTAGATGAGCTCTCTGACTGTAGAGTTGTCACTTTTGTGACCTGTGCTTCTAGCAGATTAGTTTGAGGTGTCTTGGAGGGATAGGGAAGGAAGAGAGCAATTTGACTCTGGGAACAAGTTCGGGGAGAGAGACAGACGTGATAAATAATCAATTGCTGGAATAATAGGGTTGCTCACCATAGAAGAAATCTCTCTCTCTCTCCCTCTCTCCCTCCCTCTCTCTCTCTCTCTCTCTCTCTCTCTCTCTATATATATATATATATAATTATGAATATTTATAAATATAGGTATATATAGGTATTACAGGGCCTGCCGTAGCTTCCCTGTAGTTATGGTAAAGTTTCTCAACTCATAGAAAAGGCCCTTTTTGGGTGGTTTGCAACTTTGCCACCCCCCCTTGACGAATCCTCACCAAACTTTGCAAAACAAGTATATGCCCCCCTCGGAACGATTCTGCGTAATTTGCTGTGGTTTTGTCCAGGGGGGCAAAGTTATAAGAGGTGTCAAAATGTGAGGAAATCCTCATAGACGCATTGGAAAAAATACTTTGCTTGCGCATGCGCCCTAACAGATTTTCCCCATATTTGTGCTAGGAACGGCGGTTTGGTCCCAAAAGAGTGCTTTTGTAAATTTGGTGTATATCTGCCCAGTCATTTTTTTTAAATGTCCAAAAATCAGGTAAAAACAAATTAGTGATATCCGGGACTGTATCGCATGTCTGGGACAATCAGGGGGCTGCATGGTGTTTGCGGACATCATACGCACCCGCTGATTGGTTGCTCAAAATTATGAGGTGCATCATTTTCATAGTGCAGAAACTTTGGCGTGTCCTTAAATTAGATAGGGAATTGACTTCCCTACTTCCATCTAATCCTTGTTCGACATTTTGGAAAGCACTGAGTTTAAAGGACAAATTGGCGGCTAGTTTCTTACATTGTACCATTGACAAGGCCTTTGGTGGCACTTAGTTATCTAATCCTGTCATTGTTTTTTTCAAATGCACCAAATATAAGGTTTGTCCGAATGCTCTGTCTTCAAATAATTATGTTCATTCCATTTAAGGTACTGTGAAGGATATACTACAATGCATCACATGCAACACCACATGTGTAGTTTATGTTCTTACATGTCCATTAGGCAAACTGTATGTGGAGAGTACCACATGTAAGCTCAAATTTAGAGTATCACGCATTTAAGAGCTATCAAACATGTGGACCCCACATAACCCATGGCCAAACATTTTTGAGAATGTAACAAGAGTATAACAGATCTTCTTTCATTTTATGGTGTTTTGCATGTCCCCTCACATCCCCGAGGTGGTGATAGGATACTTAAATTGAGACAGTTGGAGACAAGAATGATGCTGGATTTAGACACAAAATGTCCTAAGGGGCATAACATCGAAGAGGAGTTGTACACATTCCAGTTGTGCAATATAAATGCAGCTATACTGTACTATGCGGACCGGATGCTGGTTCACTGTTAACTGTCCACTTTATTTACATTAAAGTTTAGCTCAGCAAGGCATGTATTAGATGTTGAAATATTTAAGGTCTAAATCAGGGGTCTCCAACCTTTATGTTAGCTAGAGCTACTTGTAGTGGAGGCCAACAGTGGTGAGCTACTAGCGGGCGATATCGGGGTGGGAATATTTATAAACCTCGGAATTTTTACCAATATTTTTTTGGCTCCATTATTTCCCCTCTTTAAACAGATGGAATAACATACTCCTTCACGAATATATTAAGAACTTCAAAAACCTCTTTCTTGCATTATTATTTATTAGACACTGTCTCAAAAATACAGATATTTGTTGGACTTGCACACAAATATCCTGTAATTTCTGTGCCCCTTCCTTTGTGTTTTATGCAAGCTTTCTACATGCTAAGTACACTATTGTTTTCCGAATGTGCATTTCATACTTCCATAAAAAAAAAGTAATTTCCAAATTGAAAAATGCTGCTTGCGTTCACGAGTTTTCTTTGAAATGTTTTTTTTGTCAGACACCACACATACTCCGTTATTTGCCGGTACGATAGCTCAGCGGGTTGAGCGCTCGCTGCTGCGATCTGAGCGTGATCTGCAGGTCGCATGTTAAAGTCCTGGCAAGGCCAACTCATCCTTTCATCCTTCTGAGGTCGATAAATGAGTACCAATTTCAGTTGGGTGATATTGCATGTAAATATGTGCTCTGTAAAGCGCTTTGGATTAAGGCGCTATATAAATAAAACATCATTATCATTATTTGTGTGCCCCTCTGTGTTTTAGCACAAGTTATATTTATAAAGATTTTAAATGCTTGTCAAACTGGTTAATCACAAATAAATGCTTCTGTTATGTTGACAGCAGTTTTTAGAAAATTAAACTGTGGGTTCATGGGTGCCAACTTTTGATTTTCACTACAGGGGCAGAAATATCCCCACCTCAGCCCTGAATATAAGCAAGCAACCAGCCCAACCCATACCCTGGCCAAACACATTGTATAGCACTTTTTTTTATAAGGCATTGCAAAAAGTCATACGATTAACAACCTGTAGTTTTCAATATATAACATCTCAGCATCGGTCTGTCAACCTGCTGAGCTACCCTGGTAGGCTTCTACTGTACAGCGTGTCTATGGATCGCTTAATGTACTAAAAGTGGGTGTACCTGTGTCATGGAAGTGATTTAAAGTGGAAATGTACAATGTGGAATTTGGAAAGAAGCCACATAAAGAAATTGCACCATTTTTTAAATATTATTTTGAACATTTCCAGGCGAGCGGCAGTGCTACTGTGATATTTTCATTACATGGTCACAATGATCCTGATCCTGCCCCAGCCACTCCAACATCTCTGGCAAACAAGAGCAGCTTGCTTAAGCAAGACTGTCATGGGGGTGCACAAGGCCAACTGTGGTACTACAGGCGGCCTACAGAACCATAACGTGATACTGGCCCTCATTACGACCCTGGCGGAGAACCATGGTGCAATTTGCACCATGGTCCATGGCGCTAAGCTGCCAACTCCGCCATGGTGGTTGGCGGACTTACCGCCCCATTCCGACCTTGGCGGGGCGGTAAGTCCCCAATCCCCATTTACCCTTCCCCATTCCCATTTTTGCCCCATAGGGTATAATGGGAGTGGGGAAGGCGTTAATTACGCCACCGTAAATTACGGTGGCGTAATTAACAACAAGTCCCGTAGCGCCATGGATTTTTCCGCCTGCAAAAAGCAGGCGTAAAAATCACCATGGCGCTACGGGAACTCATAGTCAGGCGGAAAGGTACGCCATGCTTTACGCCGGCGTAAACCCCTTTCCGCCAGGGTCGTAATGAGGGCCACTGACATTAGTCAGTGGATTTACAAGCAGCTCCATGTGGGACAGCAGCCAAGCTCCCCGCCCGCAATTGGGACGACCAGGGTTTGGATCCTGAACAAGGAAAATAGCTGCAAAACGCACCATTAAATAATATAACTTAGGATAAATGTTTATCTTTCGGTATCTTCAGCGCGGGCGACTGAAAAGGCTCAGGCGAGCTACTAGTCGCCTGCGATCGACTGTTTGGCGACCTCTGGTCTAAATGATACACTGGGCCTTATTACAACGTAGGCGGCCACGGAATGAATGGTGCCGGTAAGGGACCGGCACGGTTAATTCCGTGCCGCCACATTACGAGGTCTGCAGCGGGCCCCACTCTGCACGCCTGGTCAAAGCAGGACCCGCTAACAGACCAGGATGCTAACAATGGCCCGTCATTAACGGGCCCGTTGTTAGCATCCTCCCCATTCCCATTGAGCCCTAAAGCCGGCATGGCCCAGTAATTCCCTATTTTTGGGATCCGGACCCGGTACCCAGTTTGGGGGTAGCCATGCCGCTAAAAACGGCATGGCTACCTCCAAACTCCTAATGAGGCCCACTGTGTTAAGTGGACAGGTGTCAGTGGAATTGAGGAGCAGAGAAAGAAAAAAGATCCCACTCTGTTACAGTCCCTTCACAAAGGCAGGAGAGGTTGGTTAGGTGTCAATCATTGTATGTGCAGTCCAGTTGGAGCACAATACGTCAGGTCAGTCCTTTTTAAAATCAGTGGTAGCACAATCATCAACATATCAGGCTTGTGCCTGTAGGAGGCTGAAGGAGGGGATAGACAACCACAAATCAGGCACAGATAATGGGGTATTTCCACATAAAGGTATGTAAGCTGTAATGCCGTGATGTTATTCAAAGGCTTCATTCCATCTGTGCCTGTGGAAGCAGAGACATTCCTCGAAAGCTTGCAAATAAGCAAAACAAATTACTTTGTTAGCCAAATTAAGGTAGCCACTTGATTTCTTTTGAATCAACATTCTATTCAAACATTGGCTAACAGGGTACAAGCAAACTTAACTGTAATCTAACGCGGCTTACTTTTACATTGAGGCAGCCTCCATATGTCTTTTATTCTCCCTATACTGAGCCATCCCCTTCAGAGAATCAGTGCAGTTTTTCGGTATCACTTGCTTCAGGAAAACAGTTGTGTGTTCCATTTATCGTCACGGAAGTATACTTAATATGCCTGCTTTGCACTATTGGGGAGCTGTCTAAAAGGTTGATACAAAAACAGGCCAAATCTTCTGAACTTTGATAAAGAGCGCAAAACATTTTTTTTTTTAAATAGTGATCACTTGAGGAACAATATACCTTTATGCAAATTGTGATAACAAAAGTTAGAGGTAAACCTACATTTTTTAAAATGTTTTTATTTGTATATGGTTCTGGCATGAACCTTTACAAAACACAGAATCAATAATGACATACAACGACAAAATCGAGGAGTAATAACTACAGAACTATAAAAATAATATATACATTTCCACCTTAGGTACATTAATCAAAAGGAAAGGAGAGTAAAAAGAGAGGTGATAAATAATTAAATAAGCTGATTTCCAATATTTCACAGTTGCTACTCCAAAAAAATAAAACACTATTCCATTATTTTTGCAATTTTTAAAACACGGACTATCGAGGCTGTTAAAGCTGCATTAAGTCTGGAAACCAAGTAATCCCAAAAATATTCTGCCAAGATCCCTTTCTCACAGGATACAAATTTGCTGAACAACATTTTTCGAGATGAACATGTTCCCTCACACTCCATCAATAAGTGTCTTAATGTTTGATTAGATGGATTGACACACACGTCAAACAGTCTTACAGCCATCTCTCCCTGTTTCCTCCTTGCCAGTACTTCTCCGCAATGAAACAGGTTTAACCTGATCCTGAGGAAGTCGTCCCTTACTGCCCTGTCGGGGGATTTTAAGAGATAGCTGGACAGGCAACCAAGTTTTTTTTTCCACCAAGAGGAAAGGGTTTACGATTGGTGTCTCTCTTACCCTTGCAATGGTTTCCATCCAATCGCTTAATTCCAGTTTACACTTTACCATAAACCTAAATTATTGATGATCTTCATAAAATCATGACAAACTGCTACAAACAAGTAGCTACATTTCCATATGAGATTTGGAATATGGTTCTGACATGTACTATTGAATATTGAATTGTATCTGATGTATGATAATCAAACAAGACTGCCTCCTTGTATCAGTGTTCGATTTCCTCATTGTTGTGTTTAGTTTTTGTAATCAGCTCTCATATAGATAAAGATTATACATACCAAACACACAGCATATCAAATAGTTGTAAAGAAACATTTAATCACAAGATTACTGGCATTCTCAATAACCAATGTTATATTTTCTTATTTCCTGAAATGCGTGTAACCTACAAAATACAATAATCTAAGTATTTTGCAGATTTAAGCAGATTTGAGTTCACTTTCTCCTTCTGTACAGCACCTGCAGCTTGGACATAAATTGCTGAAAGGCAAACGCATAGGTCTCCTCCTTGCCACACTGGGATGCCACACTGGGATCAATGATCAAGGGGGAACAATTGCCGGTAAGGCAGTAGCGGTTTATTGCAACATTAAACAATTCAAGTCACTAGTTTGTGACTTGCAAATTGCACCGAATACCAACCGACTGTGAACCTATTCGCTACGGAAGCGACTATCAATGGCTTCACCACGTAACTGATGTTGGATGGTGGAGGTGATGAAGTGCAGTGTGGGGATTGAGTATGTGCTGGGGCTAGAATATGGCCACGGATTGCCTTTCCCAAAATGTTTGCAGTTAGACTGCAAGAAAGATGCAAGCCCAAAGGAGATCATATTAGGTCAAGAGACCTTTTTACTAAAGTCGATTTAGAAAGGAAACGATTTAGAAAGACCACTCCGTGCGCACAGGGGCTGTCAGCCAGACCAGGACCCAGAAACACAATAGATGGGGGTGCAGTGTGTATTTGCGTGTGTTTTTGTGTGTGTGTTGTATGTGTGTGTAACTTTGGGTTGGGCAGTCTTGGGAGGGGAGGGAGGTGGGAGGCTGGGGGAGTGTGTTTTGGGGGGTGAAACCCTACAATTTTGAATAAATCATGATTTAGTGGGGGCGGTAGGGGTCGGGGTCATGGGGTTAGGGTTGGGGGGCGAGGGAATGTACTTTTGTTGCTTTTTGTAGGCCGTCTAAAATCTGTCAAACAAAATTGGTCTTTTTGTTAGGTGACTTACACAAAGCAAAATTATGACGTAAAAACAAAGGAGAGACCAGAGATGAACGGGCAGTTGCATCTCTCAATCCTACAGCAACCAGGAAGGAGTGGATGGAGTGCAGTTGTGCACGGGACGATAGCTCAGTGGCAACATGCTCACCTTGGTAGCAAAACAACACGGAGCAACGCAGGTTCAATCCCCGGGTCCGCGCTTGGAAACCTCTGGGTATTAAGTGCATTATAAATAACCTATCATATCAAATTCGGAAGGCAACCGCAATGGTTCCGGACTCAAGGAAAACTGGACAAAGGTCAAGGATACAATCCCTGAATAGAAAGAAGGTTTTAGTGGATATGCAGCGTTTGCATGAGGCTTTTACTGCTATTTCACTAGCAGAACTCAGAAGAGAGTGATAGAGGCGTTGTTCCCAATCAGGACATGATCTGCTACAAGTTTGGTAAACCACTGGGAAAGTAGACATCAGCACACAGACACTGTTTGACAGACTAGGTTTTTATGTTGAATTACAAGTAGCTCTGCAGAGCAGGTGCACACCTGTGAAGAACCCTAACAATATTAGGAAGACTTTAAGAATTGTATGTTGGAATAGTTGTGCAGTGTTACATGGACTGGGAGCTACTTTACATGTATTTATTCCTGGTGGAATGGGAGCATAACACTTTAATTGTGCAAAGCAGTGTGATTGTGCATATGGGCTGAGCCTTGGGGAAACAGAGCATGCAGTTGTCTGTCCTGGAAGTCGAGATCTGTGGTGTGCCCATTCATAATATTTATGCAACCACACATTTCACACCAATTGTGCCAATAAAGTGATTTACGTTAACTGGATTTTCATAGGGAGCAGAGAATGGGGGAATAATTAAGTTTCTTTGAAAGTCATTGGAAGTTGGGTTTCCTTTGAAGTGCTGCTTAAAAACAGTATTTTATTGTTTACACAAATAAAAATGTTCCTTGCAAACATCAACTCGCCTTAAGACTCAATTGTTATACACACATTGTAGAGATGAGCAAGATCAATGCTGAATGGCCATGGATCAGGAACAAGCCTTTGCCAAATCCCATTGGGCCTATATAGACCTACAACGTATGACAATGGACAGATCTGGTGGCCTGTACTTGTGTACCTGTGTTACATGGACAGAGAGCATGGATGTAATTAGCTTGGTAAATGGAACAACCCTAGAGAAATATAACAGTGGCATACTGAACTGTGGTGACCATGTAAATAGATGGGAAACTTGGTTTATACACGATACCATGGACCACCAAATGTTGCCTGTCCATGCATACCCCTGTTACATAGGCTTAGGCCATGGATGACATGACTGTGATTCGTGGACAGACCATGGGAACATTGTCATGGTCCAAAATTAGAGAACAGGGATGATCATGTATATACATGGACAACTCTGTTTATCCATGATACCATGGAGCAGCAAAACGGGGGAACATAGGCCCGAGAACTGGATTTTTTAACTGAACTAATTCTATGTTTACATGGAAGCGCTGTCTGTTTTATAACATCTCCCTTAGAACTTGCCCTCATCCGAATCTAATGTGTGTGCCTTTGATTGTCTGTCAACGAATCTTGCATTATTAAACCCATTAATACAAATCTACATTTCTTCCATCCACTTCTCTTTCAATAAACAACCACGTGGTATACCTCACAGCAATAGGCTCTGCTGCTCTGTTTCTAAGTATGTTCTCATGTGATACTTATGAACGATGCAGAGATGGGGGTCAGTACACCCGTTTTAAACCTTTTTGACCTCTCAGCCAATTTGAACACTGTCAACCACTTCTCTCGCATCTCCAGGCCCTTGGTTTTCAGAAATCTGCTCTCACCCAGCTGACCCCCCACCTGAAAGGTCCATCCTATAATATTTTCTGGAACCCGCAAACCTCTGACCTCTCCCCCCGTCAGTGTCCCTCTTCACCCTTTATACCTCTGTCATAGGAAGACTTATCACGTTCTTTGGCTTTCACTATTACGTCTTTGCTGATGATACTCAAATCGTATTTTCCTTTCTCTCCTATATCCCAGCCATCTTGGAACGAATTACCAACTGTCTAACTGCAAAGTATCAGGAGATGGCACTGCTTCATGCTGAACTAAAAAAAAAATGGAAGCCATTTTTCTCAGGGTTCTAATACCATCCCTCCCCTCTCCTATCTCCTTACCGCCTGGCCTTTAATAGCAAACTCTGACCACCAATTATCCACTACCACTGCCTGCATTGCTCGTAATAACTTCCTCTGTTAATCTGCCCATTTCTTACTAGCCACTCTATGAAAACTCTAATCCCCACCTTTCTGCTCGGCCAACTTGAATACTGTTCAATCCTGTTCCTTGGCTTTGCTCTCTACTCCTTCCTCACTATAAACAAAGTCCTTAACTATGCTACCTACACTCTCTACAACCTACCCAGGCACCCCCCCTGTACCTACCGACAACATGCGGGTTGGCTCTTTTCGCACAAGCACTCCCTTTTGAAGTTCCTTCTTGTAGTCTGCATAGCTATCCTTTTGCTCTTGATCCTCAAAACATGCCTGATTGTATTTCTGTCTGCTCCCTAAATTGTCCCCCGCAATCCAACTCTGCACTCAATCTCTCAAACTCTACACTCAATCTCACTGTCCGATTCTCACTCTGTTCCTGCTCTCACTTCCGCTCTTTCTTCCTACTCCCCCTCTCCAATGGAACCTGCTGCACATCACAATCAAAGCCATTTGAACTGTGCATCTCTTCAAAGCTCAGCTTAAACTTCACTTACTTGCTAAGAAAGGAGCTTCCCCTGCCCTCTTCTCCATGCTACCTGACCCCACTACTGCCTCCATGTGAGTGACCCATTTCTTATATATATATATAGTTTATTGTTCGTTTTGTTTTGTCCCTGTGCATCGCCCACTTTTATTTTTCATACACCTTTCATCTAAATGCCTCTGCCATCTGTAAATGAACTATTGTTAGAAATTTCTGATCGAAATTGACATTGTTGTTCTTCAAATGAATACAATACACAAATTCAAAAAGAAATAGGTTATGTTAGTGGGAGCAGAAAGAGCAGAGGTTGTATAATATCGGTGTGATGCAAGACATGCATTATTCATTGCTTGCGTGCAGATGGGTGAGTGCTGTGTGTGCGGTGAGGGAGTGGGGTCTTTTAATAAATTATTCATATGTGAAAAGGTGCATCAAGAGAAATGATGATGGTGGGGGTGTTCTCTTGCAAGAGGATTGGGAATGTCCCAGAAGACTTTCAGCCATGAATACCCCCTTCCTACCATGGCATGCCATGCATGACCCCGTTGTTCTTTCTGAGCGGGTGTGGCTGAAGTCAATGATGAATAAGAAACAGATACGCAGTGACTGGGGTTACTGGAGCAAGGCTGTGGGCTCGCGTCCAACGGATCTGATCAGCCAAGACTGGTATGATAAAAGAACATTTGTGTGGCGATGGAAGTCACAATAGTAGCAGTTGATGGACACGAAGGAGGCCTATCCTGGAAGTAATCGCCACCCCCTAAGGGACACACTGTATCAGAATTACACCATTGAGGCATCATGTCCGTCTGTGGACAGTGATGACGTACCCAGAAACCTCTTGATTGTTCCATTGTTTGCTGAGAAGCAGGATAGGCATGCTGGCAGGCTTAGAGGGAGGCTTTATTGAACCATCGGAGGTCAGGTGACCATGAGGCTATACATTTACCAGTCCTGGAAGGCAGGTTAGGTGGGCTAGCTGTGTTCGTGGGGGCTGCAATGCTCAGGTCCTTGCAAGCCAATGAATACATCATTTCTGTTTCCCATCCAAACCTATCACAGTAATCTAATTTCCTCTACAGCAGTCTGAATTTGTGTTTTGCCTGGTGTTCAGTTTCAGCAAGCAGGAGCCTGTCACCTGCAGAGAGGTTAGTATGGGTTATGGTGAGGTGGAGAAGGTGGGTGGTAAGGGTTGAGAGTTTAACCCAGTTGTGGATTTTTGGGATGCATGTTCGGTGGAGACAGAGAGAGATTCTAGAAATTGAATAGAATTACACATGTTGCATAATACAGCACAGGTTGTGCACTTTACGTCAATCACTTGTTGTAGATAAGTGCTTGTATCTATAGTGTGCATGTGACCACTGCAACTAAGTGTGGAATATTGTGTCACTGTGCAGTATGAGATAGCTCTTCCATTGACTCATGGCATCATGGCATATGGGAAGGTTAGCATTATCAGATATATTGCGATTAGGTGTTTGACACGCATCCAGCAGAACTTGGCACAACTTAGTACACAATGCAGCAGCAGTGTTCATTGTGGTTGGGCTACTACTTAGAATGTCTGTGAAATTAACCAATTTGTGCAATCTTAGCAGCTGTTACAAGGCAAGCATGGTGTTACTACTTCCAGCCACAGATAGTCATTTTAAAGACCAGTGGAGTGCTGATCATTGCTCTGGTGTTACAACAATTTATATATGTGTGTCATAAATGAGTTTTCAGTGTGACTTCCTGTATGATGACCCCACCAGACGTGTTTGCATTCAGGCTTGCAGGCTGGAAGCTCAGGGGCTGCAATCAAAAGGCCAACTAGCTTGAGTCCCGACAGTCCTGACATTAGCACAGCCCCGGATCTTTTCCAGACCTAACAACACCCCTGGCTGGCAGTTCAGCCCAAGCAAGCAAGCCTGCAAGAGAGTCTACAAGATGGCCGCCGTGCCAAATATCAGTAATGAATGACCAGATGAAACCCAAATGCCACAAGTAAATCCCGGGAAGTGGGATGTTTCAGACAATTGGGCACTGGGAAAAAGGAATGAATTGGATGTCCTTGACTGAACTATCAGTTAGGAAAGGAAACACATTGAGTAGATAAAGATTACCTGGTACAGAAACTGTGGGATGTAAATTCCCCCCAAAATGGAAGCAATGCATTTCTGGGAGGATTATGTGGAAAGTGTATTGATGAGGATGGAAAATAACATTCTAGAATGCTATGAGCAGGGCCATGGTTGGAGCTCTATGATAGCAGCACAGTACCAGCACTTCAATAGTTTGAAGTGTTGGAAGCTCCCACAGAGTTAGATAGTCCCGGGAGGATAGCTCAGTGGCAATACGTTCGCCTGAAAAGCAAGATGACAGGAAGCAACACAGGTTTGATCCCAGGGTCCGCTCTTAAAAACCACTGGGTATTTAAGCGCATTATAAAAACGCAACTAAGAAAAAAATACAAACAACATTATGCAACTGAAAAAAAAACAATTCTTGTAACAGCGCCTCGAAGCCCACGGGCTGCGTGAGCACTTTAAAAATGCAAATAAATGAATAAATGACCCTGAAGAATTTGGGGTGCTCAATAAAGGACCCATTGCAGAAACTAGTAGGTTTGGTTTGATTACATTTTTGTTAAAAAATACTCATATGATAAATCTTCACTTAATGTAGATGTTGCAGGTCAACATCAATTGAGTGAAATGTGTGGTCTTTGTTTGATGTCATATATTATGATAATTGTGCATCATTCAATGTCTATTGCAAACATTGTGAAAACATTGTGTTATTTCGACTGTAATTACGAGACCAGAACTTACTGGCCGAGTAATAGCTTTTGCCTTGCTTGGGACATTATTTCCGGCCACAACCCATTCCTGCTACTCTGTCCTGGCGGCCATTATCGCTATCGAATACTATTGAGCAGGTTCTGTACACTCTGGACCTTTAGTAGTAAAACAGTGTGCGTGTGTTTGAATGCGTGTGCTCTCACACACAACACAAAGCAGCCAAGGAGCTGGGGACTTCCGGAAATAAGTGTTGAGCCAAAAGTGTCAGACTGTACCCTATTAGCTGAGCTAATATTCCTTGCAGATACACGATCTGCACTATATTGCAAGACCTTTTTCATTAGCACGTTTTGCTCCTTAAAGTTGACTTTCATGTCTGAAATATTCACACTTTCTGTATAATTCAATAGACTTTTAATTGAGTTTAATGAAAACATATGAGGCTAATTTAAAACTGACGTATCAACTGTGTAGGTTGTATGTAATTTTGCACAGTTTATATATATATATACATACATTACGTTGGAAAGCAATTCTTCGTTGAAAATGCTAGCATTTTTCATATTTTACGGCACTGCAACGTCATCCAACATTGAGCAAAATGTCCTAAGAAGGTCCAGGAAGGCTATAATCACAGCAAACTGACATGATTGAGCCGGAAAAGTTCCTCTTCAAAGCACTGTCTCCTGCGCAATTGAAGCAAGACTAGAAGTTGTTGTTGTACTTATGTGTCCCCGGTACACCTTTGCTGTTAGCCCCAACTGCTTCCGGTAAACAATTCGGAACATTTGTTCTGGAAAAGAAGATCATATACCATTACAGAAAATCGCATCAACAATGTCTAGCCTTTTTCTTGTTTTGAAATGTATGCGTGCATATCAGTACTTCTATTTTGCAAACAGGTGAGAACCATGTTTTGTGAATTGGAAAAGCTCAAATCTGTCATTTACACGACTTTGTGACTCAGATGGGGTCTGTCGCCTGATGTGTCCTGCACTTTCATAACTTGGCCAATGTATAGGTAAAAGCAATCTTGGCCATATCAGACAGTCTACAAGATGGCCGCCGTTCCGTAAATCAGTATTGAATGAGTGACTTAGGCAAATGTGTTTTGTAAAGTAATCAAGGGTGTCATATTTATAGTGAGGCATGAAATCTCAGCACTTTTCCTTTCAAGAATTGAACAGTTTGACGAAAATGCGAAAGTTTTAACTCTCTACCCCTGTCAGTGCTAGCAGAGGTGTATTTGATCACCAGGAACAAGAGGAAAATGTGGACCTTGCATTGGTGTTTGAAAAGATATTGTTAAATCGCTTGACATTAAATAATGCTATACTCCAAGCATGTCTATGCTGCAGAGTAGGACAAGTATCCCTGTCGTTTGATTAGTAACTGTGGGGAATCTGGAAGCAATTCCATCACTATGACTAGAGTGTTACTTAAAAGTCTTACCCGCTTTGTCACCCTTTGAAATTGCGTTTTACACTAGTTAACTACCCATCACTGTTGACTTATGCTCCATTGTTAGTACATACACTGATACAATCAACCAGACGGTGAATGTAATTTCTCAATCAGGCGGAGGCGAGGGAGGAGATGAGGTGTATTCAATAATGTGTTGACCTTTCCTCGTGGAGACCTTGCTTGCATGATCATCTTCAGACCGACAAATTGGTGATTTTGGGCAAGTCACTTTAACGCTCTATTGCCCACACTGCACTTATGCGCATCATACATATTTAACAGGTAACTGTACATTGATGGCATATCAGTGGCAAAGTTTGATGTTGACACCCCCCCTCCCATCACATCTTATGCTCGGGAAACTGGTCTCATCTCACCCACCTCCGCCACTTACCATACTCTATTTTCTGCAAAACCTTAAGATCCAGAGGCACCTGCTACGGCGTCTGCTCTCTGAAAAGCCACCTGTTCCTCTTAGCGCTAGGTGCAAACCGTGTCAAATGCCTAATGTATCCAGCCGTGTAATGCATGTGTGTTGGCCAAGATCCAGTATGTTTGATTAATAAGGAACTCGTGTTGAAGTGTTCCCGGACTATTCACGAAGGATAGTTTCACTGAAAGTCATGTTAGCATCTATCTGTCCGTATTGCAAAGATGAGTTAACATCCTCAGCCACATCTCTGCATTGGTGGTAAAGAAGGGCTTCAATGGCAGCGCATTGAAGCCTCTAAGAACCATGGTTTTTGAGTTTTAGAGACCGCCTGCGTTGGCTAGAGGATTGCATTTAGGAATGAATGTCTGTGCTAGGGCGCAAGCTAGAAGGAGCTAGGCATAGTGCCACAGGACGAACTACTGTAAAATGATTGGAACAAAATGACCTACTGAGAAATGACCAAATTTGTTTTGATACAATTTTTTAAATAATGGGTGGGGACACCCCTACACCTCCCCCCACTTCACCCTATCCTAACCTATCCCTTACCCCAGACCCCACCTATTTTTAATAAAAATGAACACAAATCCCTAACAAATTCGACCAAAATAATACGGTAATTTCTCATTAGGTATTTTTGTATTCGATTATTTCTTCAGATACCCCACAGGACAACTAAGATTCTAAATAGGAGGGATACAATTGCAACATCCATCTCTAGGGCTGTACCAATAAGGATAACTTTCTGGATCCAGAAAAAACTCAGTAAGTCTGAATCCTGCACAGGGGTGAAGGGTGTGGGCTACACTGAAACAACTCCGATGTGGGGCGCCTTGACATTAAAAAAGTGGTCTGAATCCTTGTGGAGAGTCACCCGTGAAATTACCCACTATGTTGTCAGGGAAAGGCCCAGCAAGGACAAGTTATCCCCTAAATAGTCCTTTCCTTCTCCAGTAATAAGGCTCATTAAGTCTCCTACCACATCTTTGCTTTCTAGGCATTTATTTTATTTTTTGCATTTTTATAGTGCTCACACAGCCCTGGGGCATCGAGGCACAGTTACAGGAATATGTCTCTTAGCTGTGTATTTATAATGCGCTTAATACCCAGAGGTTTCTAAGCGCAGACACGGGGATCGAACCTGTGTTGCTTTGTGTCCTCTCGTTTCCAAGGTGAAACGTTGCTGCTGAGCTATCCTCCATGCAATTCATGGGGATAGGATAACTCATAGAGAATTTGCATGCTCTCGCTGACAGTTTTTGCTGCTTTTGCAGGCAGGTAGACACAAGTTAGAGCAACTCTAGTGTCAGCAAAGCCAATCACATGACTTACGCTAAACTTTAAGCAAGAAATGTGAATGGATATACCCGATGTGCTGCCTGCCTTAGAGAGACCGGTGAATGTCTGGGAATCACTGGGCTTCCATAAATGGCTACTCATCTCTTCCTATGTAACTGTAATATGTTGGCTATCTGTGTATTGGGCAGGGAAAAGGGCAGTAGAATTCAATACGTTTAGTGTTTCATATCTCTTGAAGACTTTAATTTCAGTTAACATGCTAGCAAATGTGTTAACTTTACAAAACTTCAGCAAACGGGTTCCTCTGAGAAAATGGAGGATGCAGAATGTTCTTAGCAGGTTATTTAAAACAAACCTTGTCATACTGGACTTGTTCCTAGCAGCAGTGACTGCTGCCATGGGCATGTATTCACTGTTGGGCTCGTGTGCGGCGGGTGCACATTTTCCAGGCTGTAAAGAAAGACAAATGCAGTGAGATTTCATAGTGTTTCTTCCCTTTCCACTAACAGACTCTGTCTTCTCCTCTAGTCCTGCAAATCACCATGTCTTCCGATCTGTCTTCTCCCGCTTCCCCTCAGCCCTAAAATCTTTCCAGTACATTAATGACCACACCCACAAGAGGGATTTGGGGATTATAGAATGCAGTTACTTTCAGGTTTCCATCAGTGTGACAAGAAATTAGCGAATAGCTGGAAAATGGTTAGGATTCTACACCCATGGAACAGGAGTGGAAAACCTCACATCAAAGACATTACCAAAGGGAAAGATGCAATCGTTCAATCCATTAATCTGTTTAACGTAGATGTGCCAGGCACTCAACAATACTAACCTTAACCAAATGATTTTCATACATTTACTATAGTAGATGTATTCTCCAGATAAGAAGATGAATCAGACATTGGAATCCATTTCAATAACAATGGATTGGATTAGCTCAGTCAAGCCACTGATAAAAAATGTAAATTGACTAATATATCAAATTTAAAATATGATGCATGAATTGGGTTTGTCGTACTTCCCCATCGCAAAGTCTTTGATTTGAGTAAAGATATTGCGTTGTACAGAGAGAGGCAAAAACAATGAAGGAAATTAAGTTATGGTTCCATTGTATAGGTCATTGGTGTTGCCTCACAGCATTGTGAACAATTCTGAATAAGGAATCCACACCAGAAATGCACCAGGTTGTGTGTGGTGATTATCATTTAGCTAATATGAAGTGTTACTTGTCTAGGTCACTCTGTATTAGACCAGAGGGTGGACTTTTGCACCTAGAAACACTTGTGTGCAGGCGTGTTATAAATACCACATCATATCATATCATATAGCCCACAAACCGTTTCCCTTTGTGTTTTTTAATGTACTTTCTTGTATTTGCACTATTTTTAACCTCTAGCACCCAACTCAAAATAAGCCTATACGCAGTATGTATTGTTTTGTGGCAGTGGTTGTGGCTGGGGAAACCTACCTGCTCAAAACATCTCTGTATGTGCAGAGATCCATAAAACCCATGAGAAATCGTTCATCTCCTTGGACAATTTAACAAGACTCACCCTTTTGTAAAGACAAAAAGCAACGACGAGGAGGGGGCAAAGTAGTAAAGCCACGCCCAATCCAATGGCCGACCATGGGAGCAGATACATTTTACATTCACAATTCTGCAACTCTGTGTCTGAGAGACAAAACAAAGAGGCGTAAATATTAAAGTTGACACAATGGTGTTATTCACATAATAATCAATGATTGCCTTTATGAATTCAAAAATTCAGTTTAGCATTACTTCGGGGCATAGGCATAAAAGCAAAGCAAACTAATGGAAAAAATCCACAAACAATAAAAAAGATTAATAGATCGCTACCTTCTAAACATAAAATAATTAATCTGTTTGCATTCTGACGATCAATTAGATGAATTATTCCTCAAAAGCTAAAAGGGATTACACTAAACATGAAGCAATGCATTTCTAAAACGTCCATGCATAAAAACTAGTCAGATATACTATATAGTGTCCTATACATTCATAATACCTTTAAAATCAATGTCAGCTCATAAAATTACATTCAGTACAGAAATACTAACAGATGTAAATATATGTAATTTAACTGTCAAATTGTATGGCCATTGTTGTTTTGGAAAATCAGCAATGTTTAGTGAGACAGCTGCTAGGTTGGTACGCTTGAGAAATCCTTCAGAGGAAAATTAGCTGGAGACTGACACTGGATGAGTCCAGGATAATTAGCAGTCATGAAGGAAGCTTCTGCATATGGATGCCTTTTATGCTGCTGAGATGGTAAGTCTCTGCTAAAGAGACCCACATGGCCCTCTCAGCTCTCAAAGCCTCAAAGCACTGCTGACTGCCTGTGCTAGCAGAAAACCACAAGCAGGAGACTCTGGACGCTTCACAAATGAGTCACTCAGCCCTCTTTTTGCCCGCCTGATGAAGCCTTTGAAATGCTCCCAATAAAATCATGCTGCTAGGTCGTATGCCATTAGACTCAACATTCCCAGAAAAGAAATCAGAAGCATGCAACAAATCTGGAGGGAAAACTACTGCAAGAACGACAGACAGACCCGCCTACTACCGACAACCGTGGTTATACAGAGCCGAGACTGTACAGACCAAGAAAGCCCACTATGTAACACGTATAGAATGTTTACAACATCTCCAGAACTAAATGTTCAAACACATCAAAGAGTTCAAGAACTCATTAGCCTGCAAAATAACACTGATGCCCCAGTGTCCACTCGCATCACCTACAAAAGAACACAGATTCGTGACCATCTGGACAAAAGAAAGCTCCTTCAACACTTTGCTACAGAATAGAACCAAAGCCAAACAGCACTCCACAGGACCATGGAAGATTTTCACCCTTCAATATGCAGGAATTCATGACCATCCCTAAATCCCTAAACCCTTGAGGATCACTAGATGACCCATATCTCACTGTTGGCCAATAACAGAACAACAATGGATGTGCTACCTCTTCCAATCACTTCTGAACTCATTCACAGATGAACTGTCCCACAAGCCTTCAAATCTGCACACGCTAAGCTTCTGTTAAAAAAGCACTCTGAGAATCCTGTGGCCCCAGTGAACTATCTCCAACACAGACTACTGTGCCAAGCCCCTAGAGAAATTGGCATACCAGCAACTTTGGTATTATGTTCCAATCAAGAGCATTGTGCACATGGCACAGCATAGATTTAACTCAAAAATGAAAAGAGAGTCAACACTCTTATCCTTCTGAGTCACATTAAAGAGAGACATTGACACACCAAGAGCACATGTCCTCCTGGATATCTTGGCTGCATTTGACACAATCAGCGATTACATTGTCTTGAAAGACTTGCAGTCATAGTACAGGGCCTTGCGCTATGCTTGAGGACATTTTGCTTTCTCACAGGACAGAGGCAATGTGCAAATCTCTTTTCAAACATCCCTTCTTCCCCTGCAAAGTCATCTGCAAGTTACCACAGGGTACCAACCTGTCACTCTTCACTTCAGCATTTAGTTGACCAAACACACTGAAATGGTTGGCAACTAAGGTCTCACTTGCTCTAGGTATGCTGATGACACACATTGACTACAAAATAAAACCGAACATCAACTAAAAATTAGCCCAATATCGGAAATTGCCTCTCGTGAATAATCTCATAGACGACCACCAATTGACTGCAACTCCCCTCAACAAAACCAAAATCAGAACACATCACAACTATTTCTGGCCGGGAAGAAATTGGAAGCTGCCCTCAATCCACGTCAACACGTCAACCTAAAACAATAGTTAGAAGATGTTTTTGTTTTTTTTCCACTAAGATCGATGGTTCTATGTGATATTTAGAATATTGAAGTCTGTATGCAAAAAAAGAAAAAGAAATTCCAGCTGATTTGGTGCAGCCTTCAATATTTGTAATTATCACAGATTCGAGGGTTACACCTGGCAACCAATCCCTCCACCAAAACCCTTTAAATTCAGGGGTTTCAACGGCCAAATCCCCTTTTCCTTCCCACGCCCCTTCTACCAAAAACATTCCTACCCAAAAAACCCTCCCCTCAAATACACCCACCCTCTCCCTTCATGACACAAGCTCTTCCTGACCCCCGCAAAAACACACTTGCACTCACCTTCTCCCTGACCACCTACCCGTACCATCCACACTAAAAACATTCCCTCTTAACATACACACAGACACATAAATACACAAACATTTTCCTGCTATACTCGTGTCTTCCGTCTTGCACCTGGCTGTTCCTGTCAGCCCCTGTGCGCCCTTGTGTGCAGCAAGGGGTGTGACAGTATGATTTAGAAAGATCGCTCTGGGCGTACTAGGAACACATATATGACATGCCATACACTCAGCACATTTGATCACATTACTTTCAGGAAATCCCTAAGGTTATGACTGTTCACCAGCAGGAACCTCATTCAGGGAGTGCCACCTCCAAGGGAGCAGGTGACTCCACTCATTCGGGGAGTCACCTGCACCCTTGGCAACTCTTCTGCTACACATGTCCCTGTCTATGTGACCCCTGGAGAAGGGATCACCAAGGCAGGGTCAAAACGAAAGTAAAGCGAGCGCTAAAGAGAGCCTTGTATACTTTTTAAATGTTCTCCCCTTTCCCCTTCCCCACCCCTTAGCAGCCCTATGGGGATAGGGTAAGGGCAAGAGGTTGGAGCTTCTTTTAACATAGGTAGCACATGTACAGGAGAATAATTCTGGCATGCTGTGTGTGCAAAGATAGAAGACCACAGGGATGAAGGGATTGACACTCTGTGTTACCACTGGAGAGGGCCTGCATGAGCAAGAAGCTCACAGAGCTGGTGCCATTCTAAGTCCACCATTACTCACCCACAGTATGAGCCAGTCCAAGGGGGGGTGAGCTTAAGCCAGAGATAACCGACAGCTTTGGAACGTGGTGCAAAGCATCCAAGGAATTAAGGAAGCGTAAAATGGCTACCCCGGTTGCCGTAGCAACCTCCAACAACATGCTGCCGAAATCATTCAACGCCACAGGCCTGTGGTCCTATTTGCTGCCCCGCCCTGCCAGCCTCTCCCTCCCGCCTTAAAGGGAGTGGGCCGACAGGCGAAGGCGCAAGGAGAAGGCTGGCGGACAAGGCCTCCAGTGCTCTTTGCAGCTCTTCACTGCTCGTCGCCTGCCGTTTGCCTATCTTCTTTTTAGAGCTGACAAGGTAAGCGGTCCGCTACTCCCAAAAGGCCCCCACTTATTGGTCTTGCCACTAGGCTAATAAGGCTAGGCGCCCATACCTATTCGCCCCATATACCTCTCACCCACCGTCTTCACACCCCAGGAATAGGAGCTTGCAAGCACGGCTCCATGTCTCACCTAACACCAGCAGCGCACAATGGGCAATGCTTGTCAATATGACTTCCAAGTCTGCCAGCTTCCGACCCACACTGGCCACAACTGCTCCACACTGACCTCACACAGACACACGTGTCTCGAGCTTACCTGAAGACTTACACAGTAACGCCGGACCACGAAGGAACTCCGGAATACTCTACCTCGCACAAGATAATTACACCGGCCAAGGCCATGCCTCACACTGAACAGAACTCTGCCTCCCCTTATGCTCCTAGCGCTAACCGCCGTTATGCTACTACTGATGTTGTAGTCACTAGAATACTGCACATACCTGTAGTCAATTCTGTTGCTAATGCTCTAACCATTCCTGATGCTAAACCTACCAATCCAACTGTTAACATTCCAAATGTCACGTTACCACACCCATCTACGGCCAGTTCTGCCTGTGCTGAACTGTTTGCCACTGCCAATGAGGCCCGTACCTCAAACAATGCCACTGCAAATGTTACTGTTACTAATGTCATGTTGCCACATTTTACTACTACCAGTTCTGCCCCTGCTGAATTAACTGCCTTTGACAATGAAGCGCATTATATTGATGAGGACATTCATAACGCTACCGATGTGAATACCAACCTAAATACTGCGATTAACTGCCCCCACTCCAGCCTACCTAAGCCACCTCCCACAGCCACCGTCACCCTCCAGGAGCCCCACATCAACTGTGCCCTGGTCAATGCCTGCTCCATCAATGCCCATGCATTCGATATTTATGACATCATCACCACCCACAACTTGGACCTCCTTATGGTAATAAAAGTTGGCTACATTACGCCTCAGGTCCTGCGCTATCCCTGGCCCTCCCCCCAGGCTACTCCATCACCAGACAAGACCGCCTATCCAAAGGTGGTGGTGTAGCTCTCATAGCTAAAGACTCCCTCGCCATCAGGAAGGTGGACAAAGCCATGGGGCCTCATTATGACTCTGGCACTCCCGTAATGAAGGGGGCCGGTACAGGACCGGGC
The DNA here is from genome assembly GCF_040938575.1 of Ambystoma mexicanum. Classification (NCBI taxonomy): domain Eukaryota; kingdom Metazoa; phylum Chordata; class Amphibia; order Caudata; family Ambystomatidae; genus Ambystoma; species Ambystoma mexicanum. The sequence goes on along the minus strand of NC_090931.1, from coordinate 683,723,894 downwards.
CCCTTCATTACGGGAGCGCCAATGATGTGCTTCCCTTTGCGGGACCCGGATCAGACGTCTGGTAAAACCAGACGTCTTTTCCGGGTCCTGCGAGGGGAAGAGGGAGTTAATAACGGGCCAGTTGTTTTGTGCCCGTTATTACCTCCCTACCCATTCCCATTGAGCCCTGTGGGGGCTCAAATGGAAATGGGGAATGGTTCCTGCAAGGAGGAATTACCGGGTCCTCCTATGTCGGAATGACCCGGTAAATCCTCATTGCAGGAACCCGGTAATGGAGCCCGGTTTGGAGGCAGCCATGGTGCTAATAGCACCATGTCTACCTCCAACCTCGTAATGAGGCCCATGGACAACAACAGCGACTACCTCCAACTGAAACTCAATCTATCATATCACAGCACTATCGCCATACATCTTGTCTATCGCCCACCAGAACCTATAAGCACTTCCAAGTAGCTCTCACCCACCTCCTATCAGACAATTTAAAAAAACACACCAAAGCTATCTTACTTGGTGACCTCAATCTAGGCCTTAATGACGCCATGGAACAAGCTGCCAAGTCACTTAACCGAGCCCTTGAGACCCTAGGGTTCAACAACTCTGTCACCGGCCCCACACATACACAAGGCCGTACACTTGACTCCCCTAGCCACTCTAGTCGCCAGAAGCTCCCGCCAGCTCACAAAGGAAAGGATCCTAGCTTACCTACAGGTACCAGCTTTCAGGCCCCAATTCTTCACTGACCCAGAGGCTGTGGCGCTATCCTACAACACTGCCATCACATCGGCGGTCAACTCCATTGCCCCGCTTAAGCCCCGCAAAGCTAAACAGACCAGCCACACTAACGCTTGTTTCACCTCAGACCTCCTCGAACTCTGCTCCAAAAAACAGACTGCCCTATCCCGTTGGCAAACCACCCACTCTGACGCTGACAAAAAGGACTTCCATATTCGTTCAAAAGAGTACAAATAAGCGATCATCCGCGCCAAAGCCAACTTCTTCGAAACCAGAATCTCAGAGGCTAAGTCAAACACGAAAGAGATATTCTCCATCTTCAGAGAACTAGAGACCCCCTCGGACACCCCCTCAGAACTTGACTAAAGACAAGGCATGGTGCACTGAAATCCAAACTGCCATGCGTAACACACTGAACACTCTCCAATCTAAAAATCCAAACTACCCAACACTCACTAACCAACACGCCCAGCCACGTCACTGGTCCATCCTCAGACACTGCTGATCTCCAGTCGGCACCCCTATTCTCAATCAAAGCAATTCAGGAACAAGACATGATCAACCATCTAATTGCAAAGGTGACATATGCCCAGCTGCTATCATTAAGGAGTGTGCCAACTCCCTCGCGCCATTCCTGACAGCATTCGTTAATGCCTCCTTTGCCACAGGAAAGGTTCCCTCCTACCTCAAGGAAGTTTGGGTGCTCCCGCCCTTAAAAAAAAAACACTCTTGACCCCACATCTCCAAACAACTACAGGCCTATTACCACCATCCCTTTTTTACTCCAAATACTCGACAAAGCAGCTTATCTGCAGGTGCAACAATTAATTGAGGAGGACAAATTCCTAGGGCTGCGCCAATCAGGCTTTCGCCCTGGGAATGGGACAGAAACCGCCTTCCTGACCTTAAAAACCAGATGGACGATGCCAGAGACTTAGGTAAACCAGCCCTACTCCTACTCCTCGACCTCTCCGCAGCATTTTACCTCGTAGACCACGACGTCTTATGCCACCACTTTACTACCACAGCCAAATTCTCGCCCAATGCTACTGACTGGATCCCATCCATCTTAAAAGGAAGGACCATGCAAGTATTCTCTGACTCAGCATTCGCTTCACCAACCATCATGCTATGTGGGGTGCCCCAAGGCTCTTGCCTCTCGCCCACCCTATACAACATATTTGCACGTCTCTTCTTCCTCATCCTCGACGCCCTGGGTATCTCCTGCGCCAACTATGCGGACGATACTCAGATCCTATTCACACTCACAGGTGACTCACAGGTGACTATGACACTGACTCATGAACCCTCACCTACATATACTACACCATCCAGACATGGATGGCAGCCAGCGGAATGTGCTTGAACTCAGACAAGACTGAATTTATCTTGGTGGGTTCCTCCGACACACTCAAGAATCTCGAACCCAATTCAGCCACTTCATCATTGACTCCATCAGAATCTCAGTATCTGAATCAGTGAAAACACTGGGAGTATACTTGGACTCCAACCTGTCCATGACTAGGCAAGTCAACCTGATTGCCTGCGCAGCAGCTTACCATGCCAAGCTCCTGAATGCAGCCAGACCATTCCTCTCTATAGAGAACTGTACCAACATAGCAAGAGCCATTACCGGCTCAAGGCTAGACTATTGCAACGTTCTCTTCTTAGGCACCTCAACAAAAAACCTAGACAAATTGCAAGTCATCCGGAATAGTGCACAACGTGCAGCTATGGGCATCCCCAAAAGGGAACACATCACGGCCGCCAGGCAACAAGCCTACTGGCTCCCTATAAAAGAATGTGCAATATTCAAAGCACTCGCCATGACCCACAAGTGCATTCACCTCACAGCTCCTGCCTACCTATCAAAAAGGATTCACCCATCCACTTCCGTCAGACCCACCAGAACGCCCTACTCTAACCTGCTCACCATGCCCCTGGTCATAAGAGTTATAGCAGGTGGTGCCAGCTTCCCATACCTAGCTTCCTTACAATGGAATGCCCTCCCTCAACCATTGTGTGCCGAGGCAATCCGAAAAAGCTGCTGAAAACCATGCTCTTTGCCTAAAACCACCTCTGCACTTACCACAGCATGTCGACATACTTAAATGTCTATATAAACTGCAATGTATATTTAATATGTGTCTAAGCTGTATAAATACTAATCCTGGAAATGTATAGTCAACCTGTATCCGCCTGTAAATAAGTTCCCCTTAAGTAACAGTGCCACGATGCCCAAGGACTGTTTGTGCGCTATACAAATGTAAAAAATAAATAAATAAATAAATAACCACAACCCTGTTCTCTAAATGGTGACCTTAGATATTGGGTCGCCGGCCTATCCAAATGTCTATGGTGGGCAGCGAAAATCTATATCAATATGATCAAACATGGGGAACCGATGGCATCTCAGGAAACTGAGAAGAAGTCAGTTGCACTCCCTGAAGACTACTTGTCGCACTGTATGAGCTTACTTCAAGAAAAATAGGCACAGGAGGTTACATCTAGTAGGAGTGATTTTTCAAAATGTCTTGCCGACATGAAGTTTGAGGTCGCTTCATTAGGCAAGAGAATTTATGCACCTAAAAAGGGAATCTGATGGAGAGGATGCCCCACAAACAGGATATTTGGGAACACCTCAATAATCAAATATCCTTACTCTTAGAAAATAATGCATGCATGAATATTTGATATCAAAGAGATTAGCCAGTGGCAGTACAATATGTGGAAGAGCATGAAGTTTGATGTTCCCGCTGTTTGGGAACATCACACTTCCAGCCCGCTCCGATACGCCTATCAGATAGTGATCAAGGAATTTTCATCACAAAATAGGGTATAAAATTCAGTCAGTCAAAATTCCCCAAAGTGGGCATTAGCAAATGGGCCCATACATGGGAACAGGTCCTTATTTCTCTGCTGTGATTTTGCTGAACATGTTACCTCAGCAACAAAAATAAATTCTTTACATCCTGGTCCCCCAGGAGGAAAAAAAGAACAGGATCCCAACAGTGACCCCTAGCCTAATGAATACCTGGCATACACATCGCTATGAAATTCCAATTAGGTTCTGATCCATACAAATATCCACCATATACTGCGCATTGAAAAGTGAATTACTGTACCATGGGCGGGTTTGTCTACTATGTCAACTACCCAAGACCCTCCTCTTCAAGGAATGGCTCCTCCTTAACACCTCGGTTCACACCCCCTCCACTCATCACCTAGCATGCGACTGTGCAATTTGCTCCCCTCCTTTCCTCCTCCACTTGCTCGTATGTTCCTTGTTGCATAATTGACCCTTCCTCCCCTCCCCTGTTGCTAGTTCCTGCTGCCTTATATTGACCCCTTGCAATCTGCTTCCTTCGCTGTAGACTTCCCCTTCTGGCTATTAAAACTCTCTGGCGCTTCTCAAAGCTAGTTCCATGCTCAGTAAATACAATACAAATATTAATAATATTGATAATAAAATTAATAGTAATAATAATCATAATACTAATAATCGTAGTTGCTGTGCCCTGAAAACCCCACCAGGTACTAAATATCTATCACATATTAAGCTGTGGGATTAGCTTTTGCCCTAGATATGAAATGTCCATCCGGTACGGTATTATAAAAAACCCACAAGGTACTTTCCCATTAAATTAGCAGTCTTTACAGCAATTGCTGTCCCTGCTGCTCTGTGGTAGTAGTGTAGAGGGTGGAGGGGTGGCTTCCAATTGGAGAGAAAGGGGACTTGCTTGAAGGAAGAGGGAGCTGGAATATATGATTCAGGGTGGGGGCTGTTAAAGTCCATGAGGGGTTCATGTACACTCCGCTATCAGATACTTGTCAGCCTTCCATTGAGTCCCTCCTCAATTAATGCTTGTATGAAGAGATCAATTTGCTGCTGAAAAGTAGAAGATGTGGTTCTGTTCTTAGGGATGTGGTGGTAGCATTTGGAAGACTTGGCTCGGAAAATGTGTCTGATTATGTCAAGTTTCTTTATCATATATCATTTATTATATATACATACTTACAAGTGCCCATATTTCCTCCTAGCTTTCCTACCTGTAGAACATGACTTTTGTGGCTGTTCTGAGCCTCTAGGAATAAGTAGAAGGATTGTGCCCCCTGCATTGTCCTGGGCACTAATTCATCATGCCTAGGCTCACAGTAACATCCTGGCACTGTGGAAGTCTTAAACATCTCACCACTGACACAGCATGTGTCCTCAAGGATTGTATGCAAAAAGACAAGTCTAGGTTGCTCTGGGACTATTGTGGAGTTAGTGGTGATAGTGTCCTGGTGCAGAGTACAGTGTATTGTTAACATAAAAGAGTGAAAAAATGAATATTTTGCTTGTTTTTCAGGGAGGTGTGAACATGGCAAATTTGCATTTCTGACATACAACCCCTCTCAAATGATTATTTTTTTAATCAAAGAGATTTCCAGGTGTACAACCTGAGCAGATCACTGTTTTTTCTTGCCTGTGATTCTATTTTGGGGCACATTCACTTCTGCTTTGCGCACAATGGGCCTCATTACGAGGCTGGCGGCTGCGGAATGAACGGTGCCGGTAAGGGACCGGCACCATTAATTCTGGAACGCCAAATTACGAGGTCTGTAGTGGGTCCCGCTCTGGATGCCTGGCCAGACCAGACGTGCAGAGCGGGACCCGCTAGGTGTACAGGAAGCTAACAACGGGCCCGTCATTAACGGGCCTGTTGTTAGCATCCTCCCCATTCCCATTAAGCCCTATGGGGGCTCAAATGGTAATGGGGATTTACCGGGTCTGGGTCCAGCGAAAGGGAATTACCGGGCCCTCCAAGGTCAGAATGGCCCGGTAAGTCCCCTTTTAAGGGACCCGGACCCGCACCCAAGTTTGGGGGTAGCCATGCATCTAAAAAAAGCATGGTACCTCCAAACTCGTAATGAGGCCCTATAATGTCTTTGCTTTGGCTGTCTGGGGGACCTTTATTGCAGTTCATTGGCACACTGGGGTGTGCCTTTGTTGGCTTGTGACCCGAGAGCCTCCCTCCTTGCTCCTCAACCCTTTGGGGTGGACATAATGAGGCATAAAGCCCTGTACAAAACATTTAGTAGCCTCATGTTAGCAGTCAAAGTATACTAAAATAACATGAGAAAAGGGTCCCTTTCTGTCACTACATACAAAAGTACAGACATCAGTCTCGTCTCTACACACCCTGTTGGGTGGCACATCCAGCTCCTCCTTTCATATAAACTAATGAACACACCCTGCATTGGTAGCTCATGGTATATTTTCTTATAGAAGACTAAGGGCCTCATTACACGGTAGGCGGAGGACCAAGGTGCTATTAGCACCTTGGGCCATGCCGGTAAAATACTGGCACCGCCTTGGTGGAAAGGGGAATTACCGCCCTATTCCAAGGTTGGCGGGGCGGTAATTCCCCCTTCCTTCATTGCCCTTCCCCATTCCCATTTTTGCCCCATAGGGCTCTATGGGAATGGGGAAGGCGCTAATTACGGTGCCGCAAATTGCTAAACAGCAGACGTTAAAGTACCTACCCGCAAAGGGACCTCGTAGTAAGGCGGTAAGGGTTTACCGGTACCGGTGCCCTTACCGGTACCGGTAAACCCTTACCGCCGTCCGTGTAATGAGGCCCGTATTACTATCTCACAATGAAATGCACTAAAGTCTAGCTCTTCATGACATGGGTCAAACTCTGGTGCCATTCACCCTCCATTCACTTACCAAAAACATTCACACTTATGCACCGTGTAACCTTTTCTATGCCATTCTTGGCTCAGGCTTGATAATCACAGAACTACAATTTTGGAGTTTGACCAGTATTACAAATTATAGAGATGCCCAGGCAAATAATCCACCAAAGTTCCAGGATTGCTGAGCCGACTCTCAAGACTCTCATGCATCCAACATTATATCCTGTCCTGGCTTACAGCTCTCCAAACCGGCAATAGAATCTCAACCCAATTACCACCTTCCTTTTCCAGAACCATGGTCTATCTAACAAGACCGACTCACTGTCCTGCCCAATGCTATCACAAAACATTATTTCTCCCACTCTGCCTCTCCCTCCTTGTGTTCGTAGTATCCATTTCCCACTTTCCCAGCCTCTTATCTTCCCCTCACACATTTTCCTGTGGGCCAAAAACGCCAGTCCACTTCCATGTCTAGGTGCTCTGATACTACTATGGTGGTCATATAGTACAGATTATAAACATATTAACATAATATGAAATATGTTGCCTTGAAATGACCTAGGTGCTCAGATAGTGTGCCCTGCAAAGCTCAAAAATGGTGGCAGTTGTGCATAGATTATATGCCAGAAGCGTTAGCAGATGTACATCATTGTTGCAGAGATGCCTAAACACTATGGGCCTCATTACACGGAAGGCGGTGAGCCATGGCGCTATTAGCGCCATGGCTCATGCCGGTAAAATACCGGCACCGCCTTGGCGGAAAGGGGATTTACCGCCCCATTCCAAGGTTGGAGGGGCGGTAAATCCCCCTTCTGCCATTGCCCTTCCCCATTCCCATTTCTGCCCCATAGGGCTCTATGGGAATGGGGAAGGCGCTAATTACGGCACCGCAATTTTGCGGTGCCGTAATTAGCTCCGAGGTCCCTTAGCGGGTTGGTTTTTAACGCCTGCAAAAAGCAGGCGTTAAAGCACCAACCCGCTAAGGGACCTCGCAGTAAGGCGGTAATGGTTAACGGTCACCGTTACCATTAACGGTGGCCGTTAACCATTACCGCCTTCCGTGTAATGAGGCCCTATGACAGGCATTCTCCAAGATGTTTGCCAGGAGATTATCTAGTCAACATTGCTGGTGATTTTCGAATTGCTACACCATCCGTTGTATGTAAAAAAAACAATGTGAGTAAATGCCCAGATTATGGAAGAGAAAATGAACAGAGCCTGTTCCAGAAAAGCCCTTATAATGTTGATAAAATGCCAGGATTTCACTATAGCTGTTGGGTAGGCAATGCATATCAAGGCCCTTATAGTTCCCTGCCCTTGTTTTCAGGATCTTCTTTTGGCTCACCTGTTTACAGATCTCCTTAGATGTTTCCTTTGACCTTCTCCCTCTCAACTCTCACATATGTGTTGTCCCTCCTCTGTAATCTCATCCAGTGGATCATCATTTATGTATTCCAATTGGTCTCAGGATCCCATCGCTAAACAGAGTGGTCTCCAAAGACCGTCATGCCTGTTGACCCTGAACAGGACAAACAATTGGCCAACTATTTTCTGTATCCAGGTCTCTCATAGGCACATGGACTACCGTTTCCCCCCAGAGAGTGATTAATAAAAACACAAGAATTAAAATAAATGTATATGGAGAAAATATGTACCCTATCTTACAAGTGTAGTGATTTTCAATGAGTTGATGTGATCTCATTTGCCACAATCAAGTAAGGCTGGACGAACTGCTCAAAAGGAATTGACAATTTTCAGGGGTCAATGAAACTAAGTTCAATGATCCTCAAATATTCATAAGTCACCATCACAAGAGTGCTACAACTAGAACAAAAGGCCCCAGTCTAGGGCACGCAGGTGACCTCAAATTTCCACCCAAAGATTTCAGAGAGGTTCTAAATGTGAGCTGGTCATGAAAATGTGACGATTCCGCAAACATGTTCATGCAGGCTTACAATCAAGATGATGTTCGGCTCTCCTTTGCTGCTGAAAAAGTGACAATATCACTGCACATACTTGACATCTGTGTAATGGCCCCTGGTCAAGAGTAGAGCCATTCTCACATGATTCATCATCACCTTTACCATTTGAGCATCACTCTAGACTCGGGGTCTGCAACGTGTGGACCTCCAGATATTTCAAAATATGTCTTGTGTGATCCCTCGCCAATGACTATGATGGATGGGGCGCATGGGTATTGTTATCAAGAACATCTGGCCCTCCAAAGCTTGAAGACCCCCTTCTTTACGGCCATCATCTTATGCCTCCCCCAACCACATCAACAGAACCACTCAACACATCAAATTGGAATTCAAATCTGAGATGTGGCCATGTGGCTGACTTGCTCTCTTTGGTGCCCACAGACATGTGTTTGAATCCGGGCCTTGGAAATGAACGAAACATCGGCCTATTTTGGGAACAGCACTTTATCCTCTTCTCCCTAAATTATACATATATGTCATGTAAATATGTACAAACAACTATACAGTTTGCTCCCTGGCAGTGCCTCAATTACATGTTTGTAGCATGTTTTCCATCGCATCTTAATTTCTGAAATCTCAACTGGAACCCAGATGCCATGCTGATATATGTTTTAAAAGCCTCTGCGTGGCAGATATGTTCCTGCTATAGTAACATGTTATCAGTAAAGTGCTTTCAACCAGATCTGCACTATATGAACCAGACAACATCATTTAGAGCCAAAGGAAAGGCAAATAGAAGATTAAGGTCAGACGGGAACCATTTCATTAGGGTGCCCCCACTCTGGCATGCCCACCCATGTCCTTCAGTTTGAAACTATAAGGTTATTTTACAAAGTCTAGAGCAGGGTTGTCCAACTCTTGGATTTTCAGGATACCCCTCAATAATGTGCAAAATGTGATTCTAAAAGTGTACACATTTTCTTTCATGAATATTAATGAGGGATATCTTGAAGGCCCATCAGATTTCCCACTTTCGAGGCTTGGAGTTGGACATCCCTGGTCTAGAGTCATAGTTATTCAGTAAAGTCTTTCCAAACTTGGTCTCTCCCCATAGACCTCCAAATTTAGTCCATGAAATATTGAGACTGGTATATGAATGCATGCTTGCTTTCTGACTTACTGTGTACATACAAATATGTTTTCCCTAGGATGAGATTATCGTAGGGAGGGGGGAACAATATCTCCAACCGGCAAAAGTAATAATCGGTGTGGCTGGTGTCCAGATTTGCGAGAGAGAAAGACAGGCCATTGGCCGACCTCCGTGCGACACACTGTGCTTGGTCAAGACTTGGATAGTTGAAATTTTTGTTGGGTCCCCAGTAGCCAGCACAGACCGCCGGCCCTGTCTGGTTACCCTTGAGCAGCGTCAGTTTGAATTCTTCAGTGATATTAGGCAGGACGACGTCTTTGCAGGTCAGTTCTGCCTGTCCATTGTGGAAGGCTACCACCACAGGTGGGCTGTCGATTGCAATGTGTGCTGCAAAAAAACAAAAGAAAACATGGGTGACCTTGAATGAAAACTCTACCTGAAAAACTGCACGTTTCCCAGTAACACAGATGGCAAAATGAGAAAACATGTACCTGATAAACAGAAAAGATCATAACAATGTGTCCACTAAAACGGGTGAATTTAATTTTTTACCAAAAGTCAATGTGACACTTTTGGTGGTTTTGTATTTCTTTTTTTTTTTATTTTGAAATCACCAAATGGGCATTTTTTTTAACAACTCCACAAATTAAAAAAAAATTGCATTTTGGCAGCTTTCATTTTTACTTTGTGCCTACTTTCTGCCTACTTAGGTGGAACTATATCAAAGAACCCCCACATTTACTGAAATAATGTTTGTCGCATATTCTTCCAAATGTGTATAGAAATTATGTACAAAATTGATTTGTGGAGTTGTTAAAACTGTCACCCATGTTTATTTTTTTGCAGCACACATTGAAGACGACAGCATATGTTCTACCACTTCTGTTGTCATCATTTGCATTAAGGAGTAGAGCCTTAGTTGTATTTATTCTGTGTAGGTTTCTCCAAGAACTTAGAGCACTATACATTTCTGACATTCATGGTGCCAGTATCTCCGTTAGATGTTTCTGTGTGTCCATTAAAGTTGTCGACCGGCTCATAGAAAGTTGGTCATATGTCAGACATAAATTAGTTTGAATTCTATATTGCACTGCTCACTGCACCTCACTGCACACAGCAAGCACCTCAGTGTATCCACACCATACAGCAATGGTCTTCCTTGCCCTCCGCCCATGCTGCTTGCACCTCCCCTGTCTCATGTCTTGTGTTCAGAGGACTGGCTTCTGAAAGATGGATATAACTACTTGATGCATTGATGCCATTCTTATTGGACTAAATGAGCATAACATGCTAAGGTTTTTTGATGTATAGGATTTCAAACTCTAGAGACCAGGTCAGGTGCAGAATATATTGCTGCTATTTGACTTGGATGTCTGTGGGGCTCCTAAGGCTGAACCATTGCATCCCCTTAGCGTATTACTTTCAGTTACTCACATTAATGGGATCAAAGCTGAAGTGCTTGACTTTTTAGACTGCACCAACATGGTGTCAACGTTTCTTTGGAAATAGAGATACATAATAAGAGAATAGTCTAGAGTGTGATCTTTATCTTCATTCCCCCTCCCTTATAACCTTCTCTGTGTTTCACTCCTGAGTATGAGTTGCCTTCACCGCTCAGGTCACCCCTCTTTGGGGGTGATTACAGATTTGACAGTTGTACCGCCAGTAATACTGTCAAAAGGAATTACTTTTACCACATGCAGTAAGCATGGGGTAACTTGAAATGTCTGCATGATGTAGAGTCATGCAGATCCTTCAGTTACTACCCACTTGGAGCTTCATAGGTATCCATGGGGAAATGCAATATTACCTTATGCTGGATTAGTGTAGTAATGCATTTGTGTGGAGGAAAATACCTCCAAACAATAACTGTGGTAAAAGAAGAGCTTTGGTAACAAACTCTTGTTTGACAGATGATAAAAAATGGGTTATTCTGGAGTACAAAAAACAAGGGGAGTCCTGGGAGTCTCTCTGCCAGACATTAGTCCCAGTTACAAGAGCCTTACCCAGATTCTTTAGCTCACTATCTTTCACAGAGGAGAACTATCCCAAACATATCAATCTTTGTCCTGCCCAGGGGCAGTCCAGCACTGAAATGCTAGGCAATTCCCCCCTGAACAAGAGTACCAACAGCAACCCCAGACACGTGTTTCGGTCTGGTTGGGCCTCATCAGTAGGGTGGAGCTGTGCCTCTCTAAGAATAGTGAGGAAGGGGTCCACGTCTGGATTTCCCTAGTAACTTAGGGTGAGACCCAAAGTTACTTAAATATGCAAAAAACAAGGGGGGTCCTGGGAGTCTCTCTAACAGACATTAGTCCTGGGGACCAGAGCCTTATCCAGAGGAGTGCATGTTTTACCACGACCACCAAACTTGCATTCACCCTTTGTCTTTCAGTTTTTAGTCTTGAAAAAAGGACATTCTCTGTACTCCAAAAATATTTAAACATATTGGCGGTCAGTTTCCAAGGCCTGGAGTGTAAAAGTGAAATGTAAAACCAAGGTGTAAGTAGTTTACAGATCACTTTTACACTAGGATTTTCATTTGATTTGAATGTGGAGCAGGGGAACAGAACGGAATGTAAATTCTTTCCATGCACTCCTCCTCCACCTTCAAATACCAAATGGTTTTGCGACAGAAAGATTGTTTCGCCTGCAGTCTACCTATTTTCAGCACCTGCTAAAAGCAGGTGGATTTCAAGGGTATCCATTAAATGTCCTCTGCCAAGTGCATGTGGCAGGCAGCAGCCTTTACACATTTTTGGCAAAAAAGAATGTAGGATTGCAAGATCTTGCCAACATTTTTCATTGATGACATAACCCTTCTGCATAAGTAAGGTGTCATTACTATGCAGTGGTTTGGATGTGATCATATTGTCATGGTAAAGTTGATCCAGGTATTGAACAACTTATTATGGCTCCTGAAATACTCTTATTTGCCATTTTATGTTTTCACAATCATTCTGTTGGGATCCAAAAGAACAAATCGGAATCCTCTTTTCAACTCTGGTATTAGTACCAAATATGTTTCTTTTAGCCATTGTCGTTTTCTGATTAAATCAGAAGCAATAAGGATGTTTGCCTTTATAAATGAAGGGCATTGACTTTTGCGCTGTTCGAAGGATGAATCCTATATGATGATGTCTTAATACCCAAACGATGAAAAGTCATGGATGCACCACTTCTAGATTTAAATCATTAGGCTTGCGGAATCTCCAAATGTGGGTCAATAAATGTTTCGATCATTTTTGGAATCCATAGTTTGGTGATGGCTACTGAATCATCATCCTCAATTTTCTGAGGGTTATAAAAGAATAAAAATGTTAATCTGTTCTATCTCTAGCCTTACATTCAATAGTGGCAATTTTTTATTCCAGTCCCTTATTTTGCATATGCTCCAAACATCTCATTATGTGGTAAAGAGAATGTATTCTCTTTTTAGCTTCTGTGAGTCTCCTAGAAAACAGGTTATGAAAAAGGGCTCTTGGAAAAACCCTTTTCTGCCCAGGAGGGCTCCATGGTAAACAAAAATACTATTGAACGGGTCGAAAGTTCAATCCTAGAAAACAGATTCATATTTCTATGAATAGCACACTTCTTCTTGGCCATCCTTGGTACACAAATCAAATGCACCAATCTACGATTTGAGGTCAAACAGCTCCTAAAACATTGCTGTAATGTCTTAATGAACCGAGTGGAAAGATTCAACAACTGATCATCGGTTACTTATATTTCCAATGTACATGCAGTGTTACTCACAATACATATATTGCTTTCTTCCTAAATATCTGTCGAGCTATAATGAGAATATTAATTGTAATGTGAAGGGCCAATCAAGCATGATGCTGCTTGCTTTAGGCTGGAAGATGTGCTCCAGATGTGATTCCATTTGCAAGCATATGTAATAAAAAACCTTTGGATGCCTCTTGATGCCATATCTGATTTTTCAATGTCCTCCCAATATGTGGTTTTAAGCTTTTCTTGGAGTGGTGAACTGGGATGTCAGCATCAGGTTATGCAATGTGGGACTCCATCCCAGCTTTGAAACCCATACTATCTGCATTTCCACGCATGCTACTTTACAGACCACAGTGCCCAGAAAGACTATCATGCAAAAGTAAGAATCTCACTGCTGAAAAATGTTTGTCATCATGAAATGGATTTCTGATCTCATTCACATACTCCTCTGAATCAGACAATGTGCAAAGGCAGTTCAAGCAAAACGCGAACTATCGTCATAATAACTTTGTTTTTGTTTTGTATGGTAGGTGCCACCATAGATGTTCTAATGTCCTTGAACTGATGTTACCATTGCCTAATTCAATGGTTTCTTACAGGTGTTACCGTGTGAGGCAGCTGCTCCAGAAAATAGGTGGCCACCTTTAATCATTGTAATGAAGCAGTAATTCATTGACGCTCTTCTGGAAAACCATGGCATTATGAGGAATGTAGATAGAAGACTGATGCGTAGAGTTTTGCTAGAAATTGGCAGTTTAATGGCCCGTCTGCTCGTGATTCCATCCAAGAACAACTTCTAATTTGTGTCTGCATCTTTCTGGTCCAACAACATCTTCACAGATTGTTCATTATTGATGTGGCTTGTTTGATCCTGGGAGGGTTTTGCCATCTTTCTAACAGCTGTTGTGGCGAATCCTCGATCCGACCTCGCATGCCAGATTTATCTGATGAGAAGAGGAGGGGTGTGAAATAAGGAAGTGCAGGCCAGAGAAGCAGGTACGTAGAAAAACAAAATGCTACACTATTCAAAGAGAAATTGCAGGAAAAAAATGGGGAAACTTCCCTAATGATATAAAAACACGGACATCAATGATGAGGATGGAACAACCAAAACAATACTTGGCAAATCTGCAATTTTAAGGTGGTGAGACTACCCCCACACCAAGATGAAAGACCCTTGCAGTGGAATTTTACAGGAAATATTGGATTGGCTCCCACTAAGCCTGACTAGCACTTTCATTGACAAACAGTCCACAGGTGGCGCAGAAGGACAACAGTTGGCGCTTTGCTTACGAGGTTGGGTGGCATTTCAGAAGTTTCCACCGAGGTACTTGGCGGTGAGCCAGGACCTGGGGGCTGATTCATTGGCATAATGCTATACAATATTTTTGGGCACTGTCAAGACTAGCATGTGAATTCATGCCACCCCCAGCCACAAGATCCAATCCCTCCATGTTCCACACATGGCGCTCATTAGCCCTGATAGCTCCCATAAAAACCTGGGTAATTGGCCTCAGGAGGCTGTACTTAGACACCCCCTTGGGTACATGCCCAGAAATAAAAACCCTCATCCTATACCCCACTTGCAGAATGGGCATGCATGTGGAATGATGTGTAGCTTGTATAGTTCTCATGCAATCTTGGCATGCCATTCGTTTCTCTCGTGCCTCCCGCACATCTACAAGAACTGACATATCCATCCCACAAGGATTCATCAACATCAAAGGTGTAGACCCCAAGCATGTCCATCTCTATCTCTGCACCTCAAAAGATCTAATGCTTTTAATGGAGTAGGGTATAGTCCTGTACATGAAAAACATGCAGCATGTGTAGACCTGAGCTCAGTAGTGCTCTGCGGAGCTGCCTATATGGTATCCTTTACAACTCTATTAAACCTTCCCTCCATCACATTTCTTTGTACGTGAAATTGGGAAGTGGTATCATGTTGAATCTCGCTCTGACTGAGAAAGTCTGTCATCTCCAAAGAGAAGAATTGCACACCGTCATCAGATACTCTGGTCTTTGGGGACTCCTACTTAAAGAGACCTAAAGAAGAGACCTTGAGAAGAACAATGACACTTTTGGTGTTGATGCCGTCAACAAACCTAATCTTCAGCCACATGGACCAGTGATCTGTGTAGACAATAACATAACGATCAAGGGGCACAGGGTTGTGGAACTGCCACAATAGATTAATTACAAGCTTGAGCCTCGGGTCATGCGGAATGCTAACAGGAATGATGGGTGCTTGTCTAGGGCTTAGAACTCTGTCAGTGTATTGGCAAAGTGGACATAGTTGCACAAAGCATTTGAAATATCTCTGTGCCCTTCTCTTGGTGATCATGCCCCCAAAAGCCACTTTTGGGCAGCATGTAGTAGCCTTTTCTCATGCCAATTCAAGGTACCACCTGATCGTCTCTGCAAAATATGTCCTCTTGCAGGAAATGTTCATCCTTCACTTTGTGGAGGGGATGTGGAGGTGCTTCTTCCAGGACTTTCCAGAAGTGGGGAATTCTACATTGAGAAATGGCATTGTGTAATTTATTACTGTGTTTTTGTCAAGCTGCTAACCAACTCTCCCCGTATTAGTGCAAAGAGTACCCTGCGAGAATCCAGGGGATGGCTTGACAGTCAGCACTGGTTTGATTCTCAAATTTGTACACCTTAATTCATACAGACAACCTTTCCAGTCTGGGCGAAACACTTCCCAGGCGGGCTGTGGTCTGTCTGTCTGCAGGCCCTCTTAACAGCAACTCCGTGCCTCCAGCGTCTCCTCAGGCAAAACCTGTGCCTCCCGATTTGCTTCACTACGGCCATGCACCTTAACTGGCACCCAGCAGCTCCACTCAGCAACAGATCCTCCTACTACAAATGAACTGCCGCTCTGCGCACAGGACATCCAGCCCTCCTTGCACTAGCTGCTCTGCGCAAAAAGGTAAGGCTTCCTCACTAGCCAGCCCCTTGGGCCAATTTCCAGAATCACTAGCTCCTCCAGAACGCTGCACCTGGGCTCTGAGCCCCTCCAAGGCTCACTTAATGGGCTCCAAGCCCCTCTGCTGTACCGCAATGGGCTACAGGCCCCTCCTACACGCAGCTATAGGCTCCAAACCCCTGCATCATTGTCACTGGCCCTTAGCTCCACCAATGTTCATTTCTTTGCTGACAGTCTCTTGATCCTCGCTAACCTTTGCCCGCTCTTCAGCTGGCAGGCCCGCTGGCTCAGGCCCTGGCGCTGCCTTCTACATTCTGCGCCTCAGGATCCAGCGCTGCCCCTACCTGAGAGGATCTTCTTCTTTGGTTGGGGGGCAGTGCATGTACCTTCCTTTGAGCTGTCCCCCCAGCACAGCCAGCATCCTCGTTGATCCGAAAATCGCTCTCTTGTTCTAAGGCTCCATGTGGTGATACCACCAGGACAATTCTGTCCTGCCTTCCGCAGAGAGCAGAACTCTCTGCTCGTATGAGAGACCCTTCTGGAGATGCTGGATTTTGAGGCATTGCAATGCTTGATAGTGGAGAGGGCCAAGAAAGATTGCTTGAATGGATGACGCAAGCTGCTCTACCAGCCTCGCTAGTTCCCTGAGTGAGACCCAGCCCTGTGACATGAATAATTTTATTTCTTTTCCAATTGCATTGACCTTTGCATGGGGCAGGCTGAGCGTCCCTAACGTGCAATCCACAACGAAGCCCAGAAATTCCATTGACTGAGATGGGTCTACCTCTGACTTCTCCCATTTGAACAGAAATCCTAACTCCTGCAGTAGCGTGACCATGCATGCCACCTGTTTCTGTAGCAGGTGTCTGTTCTGACACATCAGGTAGACGTTGTACAGGTAGATAATGAGCTTAAAGGGATGACTGTGCTTTGTCGAGGGCGGCAAATGTGTTGACAAATTTGCTAATGTCCTTGATGAGGGAGTCACTGAAGAGCATCCCCTTCGCGGCTCCCCATCCCGCTAGAAACTCAGGATCGAAGGTTTGCTGCTGCTGCTTGGTCTCCTCTGCCAGTTGCCATTCCTTTGCAGGGGTCAGCTTGTCCTGACATCCCCTGCAGGACCGATCGATGCCCTTGTTGATATCTCTCCCGAAATGCCCCATGAAACAGAGCATGTGCTGGTCAATCTCCGGAGTCTTGGCCACTTTGTTCGGCAGACCAGATCGGGGACAGTCGGCCCTGATCCTGTTACAAGCCTCTTTTTCCAGAGGCATGCGCAGTCACTTCCCCAGGTAAGCTGCTATCCTCTCTGGCGGTTCCCACTTCACTGACCTGGGGTGGATGAGGCTATCTTGGTCGAATAGGTCGTCATTCTCCCCTGACCTCTTGCTTTTCCTTTTTTTTGAGGCTTTACGCCGACCCCCCCGCATCTGAGGATTGATCTTTTCTCTCATCCAGGCTTTTGAACCCACGGGGGGCCTTTAAATCAGTAACACTTCATACTCTGGATGGGATGCAGAATAACTCTGACACCAAATAATAGGACCGACTCAGGAAGTTGGTAAAAAGTCTCTCCCTACTGTTTAACTTTCAATTGTCTAAAACAGGGAGTTAGAATGGACATCAACGGACGTCGCGCAGCATAAGTCCCAAAGCATTTCATAAGAAATCACACATATATAGCAGAAATGTGGCACACTAAGTAAACCCAAGGGGTGTTGGGGTTGGTTCAAGGGGAACATCTACGTATACTTTCTTTAAGGGATCGGGTTGATTGGGTCTCTATAGTCAGGTGGACAACTTATGCCCACCCCTAGTGCAAGTCATATTCATCAGTTACTAGATACACAGCATGTTATTGGCTCTCAAACTATAAGGCCCTTCATTATGTGGCCTTCTGCAATAGGTTGGCACGCTTGCACCCTTGCACCCTTCTGGAACATTTGGCTCACCAGCAGTACTTAAACTGGTACCCCAGGTGTCAGTGGGTGGACTTGACCATGCCTCCCCACCCAATTAGGCCAACATCTCTCATCGCTCATGCCGTGCGCCCTTCAGATTGTCTTTGAACTTGGTCTTGCAAAGTATCACTGCTCCTGAGAATAAAAGGGAGTATAGGCACAATCTTATCACAGTTCAGGTCTGTACGCACAACTCCTATTTCCATCCTTAACTCATGTGACAGGAGACCATATTTCAATTAATAAACTTGGCAGTAATGGTGTACTTTCCTCGCACCTTAGATTTTGCTTCTCATGTTCACTGTTCTCCAATGATAGTAACCAGTTCTTGGCCTCTCCATCCTTTGACATCAGGCCAGATCTTTCCAGGTCTTTCCTCAATCTTTAGCTGTTTTCTTACTGTGACACAGCCCTCTGATCCTTCTTTCTTTGTGAGTCTGAGCTTACTAAAATGTGTGACACCGATGTCCAGAATCCTATATAATGGCGGCACTGCCTGCAGTCTATTCACTACGTATACCCATAGATTACTTAGTCTACTTATGTTGCTGTATCTGTACAGTTATAAAACGACTTGCATTTTCTGCAGTGCTCTTCACACATGCATTCTTCATTTCCACATATGAAAGTTTACTTGATCCTTTACTTCATCATCAGATTCTATAGAGTCTATACATCTTCCTCGACCATTTTTCTCAGTGCGTCACGCTCATTTCTTGTGACGTCACCAGCTTCTCTTTCTCTCGTCTTCATATTCCTTCAAGGATCTCCTCCAAGAGGTTGTCATCTCTACGGGGGTACATCATATAGGGTCTTCTCAGTGGATACCTTTTCTCAAAGTCTCTCCGTGGAATAGGCACCATCACTGGTGTTGTGCATGTTGCAATTTCTGGCTTCCAGCACATAGGAAGAATGGGGGCGGGACTTCCTGCAGAGGCATTCAGCTGCTCCTCTACACTTTCATCAGAAGGGTCAGCCCAGGTGTCCTCATCCTGGCTGTCCAAGGGGAGGTATATTCTCCCCGGCCTCGGCCTCTGCTGTCCCATGACCTTGCACACTTTTGATGTTTGCTAAGCAGGGACTCCCGGGGGGTCCGGGCACTCCTGGCCCTGCAGGCTTTGGGTCTTCCCTGTGCTCTCTGAAAGTCTCTGAGCAGAATACTATAACATCATCCATGATACTCAGTTGTTTACTGATTGGCCCAAAGCCTGCGCAGGCTGCCTTCTGCATCAACTTCCACATGGAAGGGTGCAGCTGCCGGATGCATTGCAGCTCATCTGACTCCTCTGCAGAGCTGTGCTCTCTTCGGCTCATTGTGCCGTTAACAGCACTGAGCTTATGTCAGAGGTGAAACTAGGGCCTGCTCCCATCTGTACTAGCAACACTACTAGATATGTACTTGGTTACGCAGGAGAAGGAAGGTCTGGGTAGCTATGTAACAGTCTTAACTTGGGACTGTGCCTATATTTGCCCTGCGTGTAGCTGAGTAGGGATGAGGATGTGCTGGGACTGAGCCGAGGTTGCTACTGAGGAGATTTTATGAATAAGGTTGGCCGCCAGGTGGCGTTGTGGATCGCATGCAATTCCTTGTATATTCTTATCTCCTGTGGAGTCGGGTTGCGCTGTAATACTGAAGTGGCCGGTGCCGGGCTGCAATTGCCGGTCAATGCTGCTTGCATAACTGGGGGCGTGCGGAAGTGCGCAGGCGAGCGCCGGAACCCAATGTCCTGTTGCACTTGTCTGAGGGCTTCTGTGTAGTCTGCCCCCTACTGTGCCAAGGAATGGAGCGCCGAAGCCCAAGGCCCTGTTGCGCAGAGGTGCCCTTGCAATGAAAAGTTCTGCTTCGTGAGTGCGGCGCCGGTGCAGCTACGCTCTAGAATTACAGTGCGCTTACGCTCTGAACAAGAAATAACTGTTAAAGTAATAAGGTTCACACAATCTCACACATACAAAATATGAGAGAAAATAAAATGCCACTCATCTGCTGATCACAGCAAAGAAAGAGGAAGAGAGTTTGGCCAGTCAGGAGCGGCGCACCTGCAGATAGACTGGGATTGGATGGCAGGATCATATGGACCTTTATCACCCTACCAAGTTCAAACTACAAAAAGAGTGTTTGTTCATGGATATTGAAGTTTTTCCTTGTTTTGCGTGTTAACAGTATTTTTTATGAAGAAGCTGCTTGAGAAGTAAAGAGTAGGGTTAAGCATAATTCTAGCCTTCAGTCTTGACATAGAATTCAGTTCCAGAATCGGCGCAAAGGCGTTTCTTACTGGCATCTACAGTCAAAATTGTTAGGTTCTGAGATGAAACGGGGTGACAGGCCGGTGACTCAACAATGAGTCATTTTGTAAAATGGCTTCCTTTCTTCACGAGCCTGTGAAGAGTTTCAGGCACCTTTGAAAAATCCCTTGCGAACATGGCATAAAACATGTTCACACTAAGAAAGGGCAGCAGTATTTCTTTTTGTTTGGTGGAGTTTGATTGGCAAGTTGCAAGTTTGGCTGGAGCTTCCCGCCATGTGCAGAGAGAGTCAGCCTCAGCTAATCTGCCCTATTGCAGTCTCCAGGCAGCTGGTCAGGAAGTGCGACACACAAAAGCCTGTCGCACATAGGCTGGTGCCTGGCACGTCATTTAGGGGTCGCCAGATGTCGCAACTGCGACCTCTGAGGTCTCCCTTGCGACCTCTGTGGTCTCGCTTGTGATCTCTGTTAAAAAATGTTTTAGTAACAGGGGCCCGTGTGCCCAACAGTGAAGGGCCTGGGCACCCAGCAACAATGGAGGGCCCGTGTGCCCAGCAGTAACGGGGGCCAGTGTGCCCAGCAGCGACGAGGGCCGTGTGCCCAGCAGTGAAGGGCCCGTGCGCCCAGCAACAATGGAGGGCCCGTGTGCCCAGCAGTAACGGGGGCCCGTGTGCCCAGCATCATCGGGCCTGCGAGCCCGTGCGAGCGGCAGGGCCCGTGCGCCCAAAGTGTGGTAGGGCCTGCGCGCCCCAGCAGCTGAGGAGGTGGAGGCCGGTGCGCCCAGCAGCGCCTGGGGCCCGTGTGCCCGCTATGAACAGGGGCCCGTGCGCCCAGCAGCGGAGGAGACGGTGGACCCGTGCACCCGCAGCAGATGAAGACCCGTGAGGAGCTCCGGAGGAGGGTCCGCGAGCCCAGCAGAAGGAAGACATCACGGGAGCCCACCCCGACAGCAGAGAGGACCGCCGGACGCAGCCCAGCAGAGGGAAGACGTCGAGGGAGCCCACCCCGACAGCAGAGAGGACCGCCGGACGCAGCCCAGCAGAGGGAAGACGTCGCGGGAGCCCACCCCGACAGCAGAGAGGACCGCCGGATGCAGCCCAGCAGAGGGAAGACGTCGCGGGAGCCCACCCCGACAGCAGAGAGGACCGCCAGACGCAGCCCAGCAGAGGGAAGACGTCGCGGGAGCCCACCCCGACAGCAGAGAGGACCGCCGACCGAAGACCAGCTGAAGGAGGAGCCGCCAAGGGTGGTCCAGCAGAGCCGTCGGAACGAATCCAACGGCAGGGGGAGGCCAACGCACAAGGGGACCCCCAGCAGGAAGAGGAGCCGCCACCAAGACTACGGAGCCACCGAACAGCAAGGAGAAGACCACGCCTGCAGCAACCGTGACAGTGCAGCAGGCCTGGCTGTTTGCCCGCTTCATCCATCGGCGGCAACAAGAGGAGGAGAATAAACGGACCGCGGCAACTGCAACCCCAAAAAGTAAGGTGTTCTGTCGGGGGTCGGAAAAAAAAAAAGGGGAAAAGGAACCTCGCGTCTCCCCATGTGACATTGAAACACATACGGGAAAACCACATTCCGACCAAAAGGGAATCCCCGTGTCTCCCGCACGTGACACATAAAATAATACGGGGAACTACAATACGAAAAAGGAATCCCCATGTTATCCCACGTGACACCCAAGGGGATAATAAGCTAAGAACGCTACGGCAGAAGGGAATCCCTGTGTCTCCCCGTGTGACATTAAAGCAATCGTGCGACAGAGACCGCCACAGCAGAGGAAGGAACCCTGTGTCTCCCATGAGTGACACCCCTACAGACAACAGAGATAAACCAAAACAAAGAAGGGACTCCCAAAGCCAAAGAAGGAGGGAAACCCCGTGCCTCCCTAAGTGACATTCAAAAATAAAGGAGTGAGCGACGCTACGAGGGAGAAAGAAACCCTGTGTCCCCCCCACACACAACATTTAATGAGACCATACAGTTAAACCAAACCACAACAAAAGAAAGAAAGCCTGTGCTTCCCACGTGAGACCCATTCAGGAAGCCATAACACCAAGAGTCAACTGACCAACGCCCACGTGCCACCTGACTAACGAAAGCAGACCAAGCGACACCATCATGTCGGCCCCGGATGCAGCGGACCCCAATGCCCAACCACCAGTACCAGGAGCACCCTCCTCTCACGCAAGCCTAATGAGGAGACCCGCCCCATTCACATTAAACCCACGTCACGACCAGGGCCAACGATGGGAAGAGTGGATGGAAGAATTTGAGGACTTTTTAGGTGCAATTGGGAACAAAGACCCGCCAAACAAAATTAGCATATTTAGGAACCTGGTAGGAAAAGAGGTAAAGGACATCATCAAGACAATCCCAGCTACAGACAAAACCACGTACCAACGTCTCCTAGGTGCACTAAACCACAAACTCATAACAGGATCCAACAAAGACTACGAACGCCTTGCATTCAACCAACACAGGCAGCGTCCACACGAATCGATTGGGGAGTTCGTCATACGTCTCCAGCAAAAGATAGGAGACTGCGACTTCGCCAACTTCAATGATGAAGAAGCTATAAGACTAAGGATCATAGAAGGGTGCACCTCGTCAACATTCAGAAAACACCTTCTCATAAAGCCCCTACCCCTAGCGAAAATACTAAATCTGGCAAAAACCTACAAGAGAGTTGACGCACAGGCAACCACCATTGAGAGGCAAGTTGAACGCAACGCCATCGCGGCCCTCACGGAAAGGCAACTGCAACAGTCCAAGCCCACTCAACCCTGGAGACAGCAAAAACTCAGAAGACACCAGCAACAAACCCCAAGCAAAGAGCAATTCCACAGGCGGGGCTGGAAACACACACACGGACAACCATATTGAGCCTTGGGACGAACATGCTGGCGCTGTGGCCAGGAAGGTCACCTTCAAGCAAAATGCGGAACACAAGCACCCACAAGTGCTGCATATCGACCGATACCACCTGCCCAGGAAAGATACCCGAACTTACCGATGGCACTGTCAGAGACCAGAAGAAACACAGAGACCGTGAACACCAGCCCTTCTAGACATCACGGGCATGCACACCCCCTCCACCCTGGGTTGACCCACCCAAAAGAGGACGGACCAGCACTTGACACACGAACCTCACCCGTCCTGCGAGAGAACTATGAGTCTCGCAACCACCCAGTACCCTTCGAGATATCATACGGGGGAGGGAATGCGGAAGCCACAGGAAACGTTGGTACAAGGCAACTGTACCAGACACGGGCGGAAGAACAACCCCTAGACAAACTCCAGGACCATGCCGGCCAATGGAGGACCGCACAAACAATACAGCCAAAAGGTCCGTCACGACGCGACCCAACCCAAGGAGGCCGCAGAGTGTCTGACGCCATCCGCATGATGCCGAGTCCCGCCATAGGGCACAGCCGTCTCAGCCACCGGACAGCACTACAGCATGCACTCATCAGCATTCACTATAGGTCATTCGGAGTAACCCACAAGGAGGACCACGTGCCGGAGCAAGATGCGGGAGAAGAAAACAAAACCAGAGGACAGACAAACCGCGCAGACCCCATCCTAGCGACAAGGAACAGAGAGCAGGTGACAACTACGACAGAGAACTATGGCAAAATGACGCCCAAGGACTCCCTCCTCCACGAGCTATACTTTGAAGAGCAGGAACCAATGAAAGGAGAAGGGATCGAGAGGAAGGAAAAGGAGAGAGCAAAGACTTATGAAGCACTGCAATGAGAGAGCGTGGAAGAGACCCACGAGCAACCAGGCAGGCCCCACCGAGCCACAAAGAGACCCCAACGTCTCATCGAGCAAATGTGACCCCGGAAGTCTCATGTTAAGCAAGGGGGAGGTGTTGTAAGTAGGAAAAGGGACAGAGCCCCTTTAAGAGGGGAGCCCAGGACTATGGGAGGGAGCGGGAAGCGGGAGGAAAGGGAGGGGCAAGGGAAGCGGGAGATCAGTAAGAGTATGGAGGAATAAAGAGGAGGTTGTAGAGCACAATGGCTCCTGCGTGGTCATTTGGGGTGCGTGGAGCGGCCCCATGAAGGGGGGCTAACAGTGTTTGTTCATGGATATTGAAGTTTTTCCTTGTTTTGCGTGTTAACAGTATTTTTTATGAAGAAGCTGCTTGAGAAGTAAAGAGTAGGGTTAAGCATAATCCTAGCCTTCAGTCTTGACATAGAATTCAGTTCCAGAATCGGCGCAAAGGCGTTTGTTACTGGCATCTACAGTCAAAATTGTTAGGTTCTGAGATGAAACGGGGTGACAGGCCGGTGACTCAACAATGAGTCATTTTGTAAAATGGCTTCCTTTCTTCACGAGCCTGTGAAGAGTTTCAGGCACCTTTGAAAAATCCCTTGCAAACATGGCATAAAACATGTTCACACTAAGAAAGGGCAGCAGTATTTCTTTTTGTTTGGTGGAGTTTGAATGGCAAGTTGCAAGTTTGGCTGGAGCTTCCCGCCATGTGCAGAGAGAGTCAGCCTCAGCTAATCTGCCCTATTGCAGTCTCCAGGCAGCTGGTCAGGAAGTGCGACACACAAAAGCCTGTCGCACATAGGCTGGTGCCAGGCACGTCATTTAGGGGTCGCCAGATGTCGCAACTGCGACCTCTGAGGTCTCCCTTGCGACCTCTGTGGTCTTGCTTGTGACCTCTGTTAAAAAATGTTTTTTTTTTAAAACGTTTTTTTTTTTTGTAATGCAGGCCAGCACCATGTGGCTCTTTACTTCTGGAGTGGCTGGCTTTTTTTTCAGGCCCCTTATAAAAAAAATAAGAACAGGAGTGCCACAAGTCTAACACTTTCAGCACTGGCCCAAAATAAGAAAGAATAGGAATACAAAATAATGTGTCTTTCTGGAATTCTATACAATAATTTCTAGACTCATTAAAGGTTTATTTCAGGCACACTTCAGGCGGTGAGTCACAGATTTATCTGTTCTTAAACGCCTCAACTCAGCCTTTCATCCTTCTGCGGTTGATAAATGAGTACCAACACAGGTTGGGTGATATTGGGTGTATATTTCGTCTATGTTAAGCACTTAAGCGTAAGTGCTATATAATAACACATCATTATCATTTGGTCATGAACGTCTGCTTGCATTCACAGTAATTTGGTAATATGGGCCTATACACACTGATCTTAACGATACATATGGCGATCCATTCCTGTATGAAATGTACATCACATTATAGTGATATCATAACCATATTTTTTGTAGTGTACAATGCTATGTGATGCCACTCCCTGTTTTGTCAACGGGTGAAAGGTTGTGTTTTTTAACTTCTCGCGATATCACTTTGGGGTGGGTCAAATGACATCACTTCCTGTGATGTCGTCAGGAGTCAAGGGTCGTGTGATGTCACTTCCGCTACCCCTGGCATTTTGGTCAAATGACGTCCCTGGCTGGCGCACAGTCCGTCGCGCTTTAGGGCAGTGGACTGGAGACAGGAATCAGGAACGAGCGGGGGCTGTTGAGTTAAGTGATGGGAGCATGAAATACAAGTGGTGAGGGATCGGGAAGGGGATGCAGGGCCACGCAGTGGGGATGGGGTGACTGCCCTTCCAAAATGGACAAGTGAGAGGGGGAAGTGAAAGAGTGACAGTGGGAGGGGGAAGTGAAAGAGTGACCTCTGCAATGTCGCTCTTTTACCTGCGACATTTGGACCTAGATCCAATCTACCATTCTTGACAGTTTTCATTTGCCCGCCTTCAATGCAAAGCCGTTTTCTCATATCATGCTTAATACTTGATTCAAAACGTCATCATGCTTCACTACTGACGTCCTCGAAGTAGGTCTCTTCTTTTAATTGCTTAAATAGGCTGCCCATCTTGAAACACAGCAGCAGCCGAGGCCAGGCAGAAAGGCATCTTTCAGAGAGGTAGGTGCCAACAGGGTTGATGAAGGCGGTGAGTTCCCTTGACTCTTTAATGAGTTCAATCTGGTTGTTTGCAGATGTCTGGTCAACAGTGATATGGACCACCCTTTCCTTCCTCGTTGGGTAAGGGATGTTTGTGTCAATCTTACTTTTGTGGTTCAGACTTCAAAAGTCAGCATACATCTTGATTTTCCTTTGATCCCCTTTGTGAGCTAAGATTATGGGGGTCAACTATACCATGGCCTTGACTTTCTCTATAATGCCCTTGTCAACCAGCACATTGAAGAGCATTTTGAGTAAGTTAAAGTGTACTTGGTGGTTTTTCTGGTGCGGCTGTCAACTTGAGCATTATGCCGAGTTTCAAACCTTTCAGCTTCCCAATGTGCTCTGAGTATACTTCTGGAAAATGCTTGGTGAGTTCACTTGCTTTCCATGCCAAGTGCTGTAGTGGAGTTGGTGCATCCTTCTTGATCCTGGGAAGCTGTACGAAGATTGTCATCCACCATAAGTGCATGATGGGTTGCGCCTGGCAGAGGCGCATGTGGAACACAATGGCATGGTTCCAGATCAGGATGGGGTACCATGAGTGACGACCAGGGGTGTTGCTAGGTCTGTAAAAGATCTGGGGCTATGCTAATTTTGGGACTGTCGGGACTAGGTTTCAGACCTGGTAGGGGAACGGAGAGTGTGCTTGTCTCAGTGCAAGACGACATGTCTAGACTTGCGGACGCAGGTGGAGTCGGAGCTTTGATTCTGCTGGATTTGTCCGCTGCTTTCGATACAGTGGACCATCCTATTCTCCTCTCACGTCTAGCACAAATCGGGATCTCTGGATCAGTCCTGGCATGGTTTACCTCCTTTCTTGCAGACCGCACTCAGACCCTTGCTATGCCCCCTTTCCTTTCTGTCCCCTGTGCCCTCACCTGCGGTGTTCCCCAGGGATCCTCTCTTTCCCCTGTTCTATTCAATATTTACATATTGGCGCTGGTCTGCCTTATCCGTTCGTATGGACTTAATTGTTATTCCTACGTGGATGACACTCAAATCCTGATCCGTTTAGATCAGGATCATACCAAGGCCTCAGCTTCTCTTCATGACTGTCTGACATCAGTCGGCGCTTGGATGGACCAAAACTGGCTCAAGCTTAATGGCGACAAAACTGAGGTGATGTTGGTGGGTTGTCCCCCCTGCCCGTCACTATGGACCCCTGCTTTTTGGCCTACCTCACTGGGCCCCCTGCCCTGTCCAGTGGACAAAGTAAAGAACCTAGGAGTCATTCTTTCCACTTCCTTGTCCATGACAAACCAGGTCTCTACGGTCTGCCAATCTGCCCATCACCAGATTAGGGTACTTAAGAGGGTCCTCCCTATGATCCCAGAGGCTATGCGCCCCCCTGTGGTAGCTGCATTAGTCCTCTCACGGTTGGACTATTGCAATTCCTTATACCTCGCCCAGCCAATGGGCCTTCTCCAACGTCTCCAACGCACACAGAACCTGGCAGCCAGACTGGCCACAGGTTCCCCCTATGGAGCTCATATCTCGCCAGTGCTTCGCCAACTCCACTGGCTCCCGGTGGCCCAGCGAGTTAAGTTCAAGTCACTGTGCATTGTCCACCGGGCAATCCAGGGCCTAGGCGCTGAGTTTCTTCAAACCAAATTTGTCCGTTATATCCCGGAACGCAATCTTCGCTCCCTGAACACCAACCTTTTGGTGGTTCCTAAGTATAACCGGGAAAGACTCGGTGGCAGAGCCTTTTCCATTGCTGCGGCAAGGCTGTGGAACACCCTTCCACTGCCACTCAAGTCCATCTCCAACCATCTGGCTTTCAGGAAAGCCCTGAAAACTACTTTATTCTAGCCCTCCGACTATTACTGTTCTCTCTGTTTGATAGCTTCCTCATCAGCGCCATGATGCCCCTGGGCGACCGTGCGCTCTACAAATTCAGGTAACATAACATAACATAACTAGGGGCTAGCTAGTCTTTTTGGTTGTAACCCCTGAGCTTCTATCAGGGGCTACAACCAAAAGACCCAGGGCTATAGCCCCCTCACCTCCCCCCCTACCAACGCCTCTGGTGACTACAGCATGTTGCCAACTGTGCTGTGCTTCTTGTACCTCATCACCACTTGGAATGTAGTGATCAATTCGATATAGTTCCTGGAGTACGCGATGGGAGAAATATTTATGGGGGGAAAGTCATCCAATATCGGCTTGAAGTTTCTCCTTGTAAATCTGTGCATGGGCGATGGTGTATAGAAAACCAGGTTCCACCATCAGAGCCATTTCCTTTTAAGCAATGGTTTCCTGTGCCATTGGACTGGAAGGGCTTGTATTCTTCTTTGCCCTCGCCCTACAATGCAAGAATCACATTGCTGAATTTGTCAGTTCTCTCTTTGTCCTTCAGGCCCACCTTAGCTTGGTGGACTGGCTTCTTCTTCCCTGTTGGCCCACCTACGCGAACGGATTAATTATTCCACGG
Organism: Ambystoma mexicanum; assembly: GCF_040938575.1. NCBI lineage: Eukaryota > Metazoa > Chordata > Amphibia > Caudata > Ambystomatidae > Ambystoma > Ambystoma mexicanum. The sequence continues at coordinate 683,695,156 of NC_090931.1, read as the reverse complement.
GCAGAACATTTGAGGCCCCATGCAGGGTGCTCCTTAAGGTCTGAAACATGAGTGCTGCTCCTAGAGCGGTAGCACTGATCTTGGCCGCCACTTCTACACACTGCAGCATAACATAATGGGCCAAATATTTTCCCTGGCACCAACATGTCACCATCTCTGGGTCTGGCCTAGTTTGTGGTGTAGACGGGGTTCGCCTGTTGTGAGTTCTTCTCCTTGTTGATAGATCTATTGCAGCCATGGATGCTCCAACTCCTTTGACCAATTTAATGGTATGGTCATCGGTGGAGGCAGCAGCTGCCACAATTGCTCTCAAACATTCTTAATGTAAGTGTGAGCCATCAACTGATCCCTAAACACCTCTTCCCAAAATTGGATGAATTTACAGGTGGTAGCATTGGTGGGAAGGGCAGTAACATGCTGTTCAATCATTTTTTTTAGCAGCAGTTTCCTTGTTTAAACCCTGGACCTCTCCATAGCCGTGTTCACCTTGGGTAGGTAGTGCTTGTCAAGCCACAATCGTCTCCTCAAAGGCATCAAGTGGGCTGCTCCTGCAGAAAGGGGACATGTCGGCAAACTTCCTATACTTCTGGGCCTTGGCAGTGCATGTTTCTCCTGTAGAGTGTGGTGCTTGTCATCAGCGACCTCAAGCTATGTGAAGAAATCCGCCTTTACCGCTTTCATGGGATATCTGGAACACCACAAGGAGAGGCCACCTGGTACATTTAGCAACTTACCAGTGACTCTCCTAGCTGAACTGGTCAATGCCCTGGGCTGAGCATGATCATGTGGCTGGCCCTTCCATTAGGTGGAGGCAGAGAGCAACTACGAGGAGCTGCGTTGACATCTGGTGATGGCCGTTTGCGGCTGCCCCTTCTATTCATAGCAATGAGGGTCCATGCCGGAGATGACTGGATGGCAGAAGAACAGCAGAGAAGAGGTGCAGGAAACAGGGAGCCATGTTGGGGCAAAATGTCTGTCAGGAGATGCCTCACGCACTCTTCAGTTAAACACAGAATGCGAATCTACATATAGCTCTAGTAATTTCTAGTAACTCATTTGGAAGGGGATCAGGTGAGATTTCTGTTATCATTTCTTGATGTTTTTCTGTTTCTAAAGATCCTAGGGTTTGCTCAGTATCATGCACCTGAGTCTCCCCTCAACTACAACATGGTGATTTGCTGGGTGGTGGTGATTTCTTTGAAAGAGGTGGATTTGAAGTGATTCTCCTTGTGAGTCTTCCCTTTATATTTTTTAGACTAACCTATCTCCTTTTTTACATTGGCTTAAACCATGTTCGCGAAGGCCATGTTTAAATGTTTACGCAAAAAACAAGGGGTGGTCCTGGGAGTCTCTCTCCCAGACATTAATCCTGGTGGTGAGAGCCTTACCCAGATTATTTAGCTCACTATCTTTCATAGAGGAGAAATATCCCAAACATATCAGCCTTTGTCCTGCCCAGGGGCAGTCCAGCACCAAAATGCTAGGCAATTATCCTCTGAACAACAATACCAACAGCAACCCCAGGCACGTGTTTCATGAACAATTCCTAGCCACGCTTCTGTTTGGATTCGCTTTGCTCCTTATGACAACTGACTTTGTAGAGTCTCCTTTGATGTCCAGATCTTACATGGTGACACTAGCTCATCATACTGTTCACATTTCTCGATACATTGTGGGACATGTAGTCCTGCATTTATTATTGTACTAATAAACCGAGGAGTACCCAATTTCAAAGATAGAAACAGGACTGGATAGGCTATATACATAAAAACATTGAGAACTGTGCATTGCTTATTGGCCCAGTCTGTACAATCTTTTAGCAGCAACTTGGTTTTAAGATTTGAGATCTCGTCCTTGTGCATCCATATATTAAGTTCTCATTTGTTTTCTCCGTCCTACCTAAATATTTTTTAATGTAGGATTGCCATATCGCCACCGTGGTTCCCTTCCTGGTGAGGTTTGCTGGTGCCACTACTTTTGGAACCTCTGCGCAGTATTCCATTCTACTTTCAGTTTCTCTGCGCAATCTGGGACAGACACCAGCTATCTGCAAATCTATCCTGTGGTACTTTGGCAGTCTGGCTGGAACTACTAGTCCACATCCATGCCGGGCAGAGAAGCAAGAGATCCCAGACATGCTAATGCCTATTCAAGTGGCGCGTAGACTGAGCCTCCAGGCAGAGTCACCAAAGGATTCCACTTCTGGACATAGCCGTCCCCGGCCTGAGCCAACGGTGTCTAACTGCTGCCCTTCCATGGCAGAATATTAAGCCCCAGAAACATTGAATCAATCATTGGCATCACGTTGTTAGAGATGTTTTGAGGGGATATATTGTAATTCTATTGAATGTGGCCATGAGCACCAGATGCATAATGGTATGTATACCTTAAGCTTTATGGTGAAAAATATCTACCACATTAAAATGCCGATAATAGGCTGTCAATTCAATAACCAAGGACATCATTTTGGGAGCCCCAAAGGTAGCAGGAATGTTTGTCACCTCTGACATTGCTCCTGCAACCCCTGGTTCAGAAATGGGAGAAGTAGTCCTAGGAAGAGAATGCAAGCATGGTTCTCTGGGAGCCATATTTAGTTTCTGCACTTCCTCCTCCCATCATTCAGTAGGAGGAGGCTAATCTGATAATGACTGGCCATCCTCGGACCCTGCCATAGCCATCAATCATCACCCATATCTCAGTGGGAACTTTCCCTCCTTCTGCACCGAGCTGCTGGGTGAAAACACTACTAATGGTTGCCCTCCCTCTGACATCAGGCAACTTTGTAGGGTGTGTGGGATGAGGACAGTCCCACCCGGTATCGCCTCTCTGACTGGCCAGTGTGGGTACACTGATAGTAACACACTATTCATGTGTGTTCGACCTCCTGGCACAGTGGTTACCACTCTCCAGAACTCTGCTCTGCATGGGTGGCCTAACAGAGCCCCTCAAATACCCCAATGCCTGCCACACACAAGCAAGAGGCGGGAGAGTGGGGGAGATCCTGGGGGGAGGAGATACACTTCTCTCTTGTCCAACCAACATGGCACTGCCCACCTTGCTACCAGCCAGGGGCCTTGTTACGTTAACCTAGGAAATCATTCCCACAATGCAAAAAGCTGCAAGGTTGGCTTTACCACATGAGACTGCCACCATAGAAGGCCCATGCCCAGTTTAATTTAATGGGACCACCGGGAGTTATCGTATGCTCAAGAGCCAGCATCTTTTGCTCAAGCCGAGTAGGGATGGTGGATCCTTTGATGGGATCTTATCAAAATAGAGAATGCAACAATGTCGATAGGCCAAAATACCGAAATTTGAGACCCTCATTTTATCATATATATATATATATATATGGGGGTGGTTAAGTAAATATAAAAGGTGAAGGGTTTTTCTAGTGGTGGCAGGAGGTCTGCCCCCGCGTATATGTCTGGTAACAAGGGGTAAAAAAAACAGTATTTTCGGCTTCTACATTATTTTTTCGCAGTGTTCACATAGTTTCGATCCTGAACATATGAACATGGGATATGAGGAGGTTCCCAGCCCGTCATGCCTTGGGCTAAAACACCAAGACCACTTCACATCAGCATCGAAGATGCTCCACTGGCTGCCAATAAAGCAGAGGATAGACTTTAAAACTGGTTGCTTAGCGCACTCAGGTGTACACAGCGTGCTCCATCCCATCAGCAAACATATGACTCGATGCCACGTATAGTCACTGTGGTTCATGAGTGGGCACTTGGCATTTGAGCGCTCCAAATGGGCATTTCAGGCAGTACCTTGAATATAATGACTGTAACGGTGGTGGTGGTGTTTCCACCCTCTCCTATATAGCATGCCACTACCTGGGCTTATGGTATTGCAATATGATTTAAGCACCTGAGGATGTCTTTTGCACTCTCGGGAGGATAGCTCTGCGGCAATGTGCTCGCCTTGAAAGCAAGATGACACGGAGCAACACAGGTTCGATCCCTGGATCCGTGCTTAGAAACCTCTGGGTATTAAGCGCGTTATAAATAACCTATCATATCATATCATGGTGACATTGCACCTGGGAGTACAAGCATGCACCTCGCAATGACAACTAGGCCTGGAAGGTGATGCTATACCTGGCCCACGAATGCGGTACCACTACGATGAGCAGGAGGCTGTGCCTGGTCTATAGTATATAGTGGCTGCACCAGGGCATATGAGAGTGTATTTAGCTGTACTTGACATCTGAGGCTCTATCTTGCAGAAGATAACAGTGGCTGTCCATTTGAAAGTATATGTCAAGTAATGGCAACCACTCTTACTTCTGTTGCCTTTTGTAGATCTGCAGTTCATGCCCGCTCCGGCATTTGAAGGTAGCACACTAGTCAATGGCCCTCATTACAACTGAGGTGCTAAGTGCACCAACTTTACCACCATGGTGTAAACTACGTTTACACCATGGTGGATGGCGGATTTACCGCCCCATTACAAGGTGAGTGGGGCGGTAAATCCCCATTTCCCATTTTCCCTTCCCCATTCCCATTTTTGCCCCATAGGGCATAATGGGAGTGGGAAAGGCGCTAATTACGGCACCGTAAATTACGGTGCCGTAATTAGCACCAAGGTGCCTTAGCACCATGGAACTTAACGCCTGCAAAAAGCAGGCGTTAAGGTGGGAATCAGGCGTTAAGGGTTAACGGTGGCGTTGACCCTTAACGCCTGAGTTGTAATGAGGGCCAATGTGTGGTTTGTAACCAAAAGAGCATTTTGTGTGCTTTGATAACCTTGTTTCCTTTTCTAATCTAATACTTGCGGTTGTATTGTTTACTTCAGTGATGTCACTTCCTGTGATCTCATCAGAGTGAATGATTATGTTACATCATTACCTGTAATGCTGTTGGGTCTAGCTCATGTGATGTAACTTCCTGTAGTATCATCGCACATGTGTCATCACTTCGAAAACAATGCACTTTGGGGTGAATGGAAAGGTCAATTTCTATCAATTACTACGAGCAGAGGTTTTATTGGAAACGGGCTGAAACTCTCTGAAAACTGAAACATTTTGAAGCACCTGTCTCATATTGTCCTGCAGGAGGTGGAGCCCTGCGTCTCACCATGCTTAATGACTGGCTGTCTGCCATCTTGTACTACAGCACCCCTCTCCCAAGTGAACTTTTGTTTCTACAAGTCTGCATGACCAAGGCCCTTCCTTGAATAGTTTGGTTCAATTTATGGTGACATTTTGTCTCAGAATCTAGGCAGTTTGAGGAGTCCTTACATTGGAGGTCATTACAACCTTGGTGCTAAGTGCACCAACTTTACCACCATGGTGTAAACTCCGTTTACACCATGGTGGATGGCGGATTTACTGCCCCATTCCAAGGTGAATGGGGTGGTAAATCCCCATTTCCCATTTTCCCTTCCCCATTCCCATTTTTGCCCCATAGGGCATAATGGGAGTGGGGAAGGCGCTAATTACGCCGCCGTAAAATTACGGCGGCGTAATTAGCACCATGGCGGGTTAGCGCCATGGATTTTAACGCCTGCTAAAAGCAGGCGTTAAAATCAGAATCAGGCGTTAAGGGTTAACGGTGGCGTTAACCCTTAACGCCTGAGTTGTAATGAGGGCCATTATCTAATTGTCAGAGTTTGGCCGGACACAGCGGCTTCGCTTTGGGAAATGTGAGATCCACTTCAGCATTGGATCCTTGAATCCACATTCTGTATACACAACGGCAAATCATGGATTCATAAAATGAGATGATCCTAAGAGATCATCATGGCCCCCTACTCTGCTTGTTTCTGCACATATTATGGCATTTTAAGAGTCTACTTATGGCCTCATTACAGGTTTGGTGGTGTTAGTAGTGTCAATACTGCCAGACTGAAGTACATTTACCACCAGAGGTAACAGAGGCATCTCCATCTGATCATGTGATTTATTTTTAAAGCTAGGTTTTTTTAAATTCAGACTCTTTTCTCATTACTGCTATGTTTACTTGTTTTTGCTCCCTGTCCTTTCTGGTATGCAGAGATTTGAACAAATGAAAAAGAATGAATTGCATTTTTAACGAACCAAAAACATCTAACAAAAAAATAATTAATTTGTTAAAACTATATGTATGTAATTGGGAATGGGAATAGTAGTTTGTGGGTGGTGGAACGTATGAATAAAAAAATGGGGTGGGGAGCTAGGAGGAATCCAAAAACAAAGAAACAGAATGTGTTAATTTTTAGATATTTTTGGTTCGTTCAAAATTAATCTGTTGTTTTGTGATTCATTAAAATCACATGTAACCGCACTTTCTCCCATATCACTTGCTCCCTTATGAAATTCCACTTGTTGCCAATTATGCAGCGGGTGCAGTTCACAACCCTCTGCCTTCTGGGGCTGCTTTCTGCTGCTGCTCCCCTTTTCTCTCCAAAAAGACCAAACTTAACTCTCCTGCTCGAAGTCTCTGCTCGTCCAATCTGAAACGTCTAGCTGTTTCCAGATTTAACTATGCCTGCAAAAGCGTCCGCTGCTTCTCGGGTCTTGCTCCGCCACTCTGGAACTGCCTTCTTCCTGTGCTGCGATTCTGCTCCTCCTTCTGACACAGTGGTCGAAGTGTACAAAAAGAAGTAGTGGAACTATACTCCCCGCAGCTCTGCCCCCACTCCCCACAAACCACATCACATCACACCCTCCCACATGCAATCCAAACCGCCAAACACCTGCTATTTTGGAGAATGTTCAGTTCAGTGCACTGAAGTACAAGCTGTCATTGGGTAATATTAATATGGGTTGAATTGGCTCATCTGCCACTCGGCCCGTGGTCGGGCCGAAATCATGTGTAGTCCCAGGGGGCCGGTTTCTGCCCATGCCCATTTTTTTTAAACAACAAAAACCACCTGCAAGGCCATAATTCATCAAAGCAAGGTAACACATGATACCTTGCTTTGATGATTGATTTGCATGCATGATGTGTGCATCATACATTATAATGCATGCATCATTCACATGCTGCTGTAGCATGCAGCCAACTTTTCACCAGACCTGCAGATGAACTTAAGTTGTCTGCTGTTAAATCTCAGTTACCAGTTTAAAGGTATCCACTACAGAATATTTGCTCATTTTACTATAGCTGATATGATAGCTCAGTGGGTTGAGCAATTGCTGCTGCAATGTGAGTGTCATCTGCATGTTGCAGGTTTGAATCCCAGCAAGGCCATCTCTGCCTTTCATCCTTCTGAGGTCGGTAAATGAGTACCAAACAGGTTGGTTGATATTGTATGCATATTTATTCTATAAAAAGAGCTTAAGTGTAAGTGCTATACAATAACATAGTATCATTTGGCCTTGGACATCTGCTTGCATTCACAGTAATTTGACAACATGGATCCATACACAGATATTAATGATACATATGGTGATCTATTCTTGTATGAAATGTATATCACATTAGTGAAATCATAATCATATTTTTCGTAGTGTACTTAGGAACAATGCTATTTGATGCCACTTCCTGTTTTGTCAAGGGGTGAAAGGTCGTGTTTCATCGCTTCCCGGGTGGGGTCGAATGACAACACTTCCGGTGATGTCATCAGAGGTCAAGGGTCATGAGGCGAGGGGTGGGTCACTTTTTCTTGGGTGTCCGGGTCTATTTCTTGTCCCAGTCCGACCCTGATGTTAATCTCTCCACCAACTATTGTTCTTATGAGCAGCCAGATCCAGCTTGTAAACCCGAGACACCCGGAGAAAAGGCGACTTCTCCAGTATCGCACTTACTATGACTTTGGCTTACTGTTTCCAAAAGTAATGGCATGTGCTCGTTATGTGATTGCATGCAGTATTTCTTGGTATCCACCTCGGAAAGAAATATGTTGGTTTGGTGGTAATGGCGTTTTTTCAGAAAAATCTACATGCTTTGTTTTCCAAAGTATTTTCATCCACTTTGCGCCTTATTTTGAGGATGGAAATGGATTTTGCACAGTAGTTTATCATACCTCTACTGTGCAACATTTCTGAATGCAGAAACCTGTATTATATTTTGTTGCCTTCCTCCCTGCATTGAATATGAAAGGCAGACAGAAGACTGGTCTGGAAATTGAACACTCTTTGCCCCCAGCCTAGGTATCCCCATCCAGAAAGATGTTGTTCTTTATTAAGGGAAATCGCTTGTAATTTCGGTTCCAATTTCAGTGGAGTTTTTAGAATGTTTACCTCCACCTGATGAGTAGAAGTAAAGGATGGAGAGAAAAATATGAAGTATTTCAGCTTTCCAAGTGGTATTTACTGCACACGCTATTCCCAGGTAAGCACGACTATGAATAACAGCAAAAACAGCTGTTATTTGCAAATATCGTCTGTTTTTGTTGTGGCGGCACAAGGAGTAATGAGGCCTTGGTGCCAGTTGACAAGGGAGACTTGAGCTCATAATATGATGATTTTAAAGTAAAAAATATGGCAACTTAACCATGTCTGCAACCTGCTATCTTTTCTCCACTAGACACAGAACCAATTGGTGTTTCTGAAGTATTGCATTCCTCTTCAGAAGTGTCTGCACTGTCCATAATGCTCGCTGCTGCTCTTCTGAGGGATGCAGGTACAGCCTCACTCCTCTTCAGAAGCTCCTGGACTGTCCATAATGCACCCTGCTGCTCTTCCGAAGGCTGCCTTATTCCTCTTCAGAAGTGTCTGCACTGTCCATAATGCTCGCTGCTGCTCTTCCGAAGGCTGCCTTATTCCTCTTCAGAAGTGTCTGCACTGTCCATAATGCTCGCTGCTGCTCTTCTGAGGGATGCAGGTACAGCCTCACTCCTCTTCAGAAGCTCCTGGACTGTCCATAATGCACGCTGCTGCTCTTCCGAAGGCTGCCTTATTCCTCTTCAGAAGTGTCTGCACTGTCCATAATGCTCGCTGCTACTCTTCCGAAGGCTGCCTTATTCCTCTTCAGAAGTGTCTGCACTGTCCATAATGCTCACTGCTGCTCTTCTGAGGGTTGCCAGTACTGCCTCAGTCCACTTCAGAAGTGCCTGTACTGTCCATGATGCACGCTGCTGCTCTTCCGAAGGCTGCCTTATTCCTTTTCAGAAGCTCCTGGACTGTCCATAATGCACGCTGCTGCTCTTCCGAAGGCTGCCTTATTCCTCTTCAGAAGTGTCTGCACTGTCCATAATGCTCACTGCTGCTCTTCTGAGGGTTGCCAGTACTGCCTCAGTCCACTTCAGAAGTGCCTGCACTGTCCATGATGCACGCTGCTGATCTTCTGAGGGTTGCCAGTTCTGCCTCAGTCCACTTCAGAAGTGCCTGCACTGTCCATGATGCACGCTGCTGCTCTTCCGAAGGCTGCCTTATTCCTCTTCGGAATTGCCTGCAGTGTCCAAAAAACATGCTGCTGTTCATTAAAGGGCTGCCAGTACTGCCTCATTCCTCTTCAGAGTTGCCTACACTGTCCATGATGGATGCTACTGCTATTCCGAAGGTTGCCTCATTCCTCTTCATAAGGGCCTGCACTGTCCATATAGCATGCTGCTGCTCTTCGAGGGCTACAAGTACTCATCATCATCATCACGTCTATCCGGATTTGCATATAAAAACAATCCATAAAACCATTACAAAATACATACAATTAAATCCCAATAAAATCAAACCATATCCAGAGCACAAAAAAGACTAAAAACAGAGAGGAGAAGAGAAAGAAGTATGGGTTTGTCTTGATCAATATATAAAAACACATTATCAGAGTAATGTATAAAGCAGTCGTTTCCTTTGACAGAGTGCTATTTGTAAATTAGAAAGTAGGGACCAGCCAACTTGTTTTGAGTTTGTCCGTAACAGGTAAGTTAAAGCAGGCCTGTATTGCACAGCACCCATTCCCATAGTAGTGGTCATATGAGCCGTTCTCTCACCTGCGCATACGGGGGACAAAAGAGAATCAGATGTGCCAAATCCTTGTATGGGGCTTTGCAAGTTGGGCAAGAACTATCTCCACCCCCCTCCCCCGGCCCATGCTGCGACCACAGCCTTTAGCAGGATGCAATTAAACCTTGCCCTAGATACGAGTACATGATCCATGGGGAATTCTGCCCATAGTAAGTAGTGCTGAGCTCCGAAGATATAATAGTCTTCAACCCTCGATTTTTTGGCCTCAGGATTTCACTGCTTTCTCTATCCAGGTGCACTTTCTCATAGAAACGAGCAGTCCATTGATTGATATCTCCCCTGGGAAGAAGACTAGTGGGTGGATACAGGTGAGTGCAGTTTATCTGCCTCAGCTGCTTCCTGATATTAGCCAACCACAGGATCTTATCTCCCGTGCCCTTGACTATCAGCAAGATGATCAGTTCCCGAGTGAGTTTCGCCCTACTCTTACCCCACAATCCGAGCCAGTGTAATACAGGCTGCAGGAAAATCGCATCACTAATTGGAGTACAGCTCAATTCCATCAACACTCTGAAATTGGTTGCAGAAGTCAGAAGCCCCAGTAGGTTTTTCAGGAATTGGTTCTCCAGAATCTGGACCGCGTTAATGTTAGAATAACCCCATGACTCAGTCACGAAATTAGAAACTGATGCTGATTTTCCTTTGTACAACTGTAGCAAGGGGGCTACTGGCTTTGCTTTGAACATGTATATGGCCCTAGAGGCCCCACCCAAAGCCTGCTTGAACTGCAATGCCTGTTTATTTACGTGGACCGTCGCACCCATGTTTGTAGAGAATCTAGCACCTAAGTTATCAAAGTGGTCAACCGTGGGGATAACAGTGTTCCTACAGTAGATGGCTCTAAGGTTAATCCTTCAACTCCCCTTCCAACAAGACATCACCGCCGACTTAGCTGCACTTACAACCACATCCAGGCCCTCCATAAAGGCAGCATATTCCGAAATGAGTGCCTGTAAGGCCATTGGAGTGCGGGCCATCACTACAGAATGATCCGCATATACCACAACTGGTAGTGGGCGACCACCCAGCTTTGGAACATCGGGGGATGAATTAAGTAGGTGCTTTTAAAGTCCATTTTTGTATAGACATGGCCATCACACATCCCTGGCGCACCGCCAGTTGTACTTTGAAGGAGCTTGTGCAGCGCCCATTAACTCTGCTCCTCACACAGGCTTGCATGCTACCATGTACTCTCACCATAAGGTCCATCACTGGACCCGGGCAATTCATGGACCTGCGCATGTCCTAGAGCTTGGCATGATTGACTTTGTCAAATGCTGTGCTCAGGTCCGTGAATGCCAAATATATTGGCTCCTCCTTCAAATAAAGTGAATGTGCCAGTACCAGGTAGAGATTGAGTGCCCGTTCTGCTGTACCCAACCCTGGCCTAAATCCCAACTGAACCTGGAAAATAACTTTGCTACTCACCACCCATTCCTCCAGTCGGGCCAATATGGCACGGCCCAATATTTTGAAGATTGTGTGCAGGAGTGAGATGGGTCTATATGAGACAGGGGAAGCCTGGGATTCTTTTCTTGTAAATTGGCTGAATTACTCCCATGGACCATGATGGTGGAATTCCTCCTCCTGCACATATATTAAACCCTTGAGTTAGCACTGGTGGACAGAGATCTGGCTCCATTATGAATAGTTCTGCAGGACGTTATCTGGACCCGGAGCTCGATTGCCTCGTTGGCAACCAATGGCCTTCTTTATTTCATCCACTGAGAACAGAATACTATCCCCAGTGCCCATCTCATCACTATGTTCCGGCCTACGCCAACTTGGTAGATTTATAAAAAGGGCCCTTCTGGGCGATTTTCCATAACAATTTGGAGTCATTGTCCCATGCGGCTATCACTCATGCTTCCCATGCTTCTTGCTCTATTTCTCTTTTTCTGGTGGCCAGGAATTTCTTATAGTTTGCTCTGGCACTTACAATGGTAGCATTGGATGCACTGGTGCTATGCAGAGTATATAGTAAGTTCTTCCTGGCTCTAGTGCAATCAGAATCAATGTAAAAATCAAAATTAAAATGTATTTAAATGTAATAAAATTGATGTCAAATAAAATTAATGAATTCCTAGTTCATAAAATCCACATTAAAAAGTTAAAACTGAGGTTGGGAGCAAAGAAGCATCCTGTGCAAAGTTTGCATCGGAACTGAACCACTAAAGAGCCACCTTGGTTAAAAATAGAGTCAGTTAGGGCAACTCTCCAAGTGTTCCAAGTGTTCTGAGTCCCTGAATCTCGAAGATAGCAATCAAGGAAAGCCACCAACCGACCTAGGTCGTAATACCTTTTTGTCAGCCACCAGGCCATTGTGAGGGAGAGCAAGCTTGCAGCCTTCAAGGGACCCAGTGGTCAAATGAGCCTAACGATAGTCCTTTGGTAATAAGATACTGCAAAGCATCACAAAAACGGGGGCCCACTCGGTGCAGATCACTACAGCTTCACCACAGCTTGTTAAAGCACGCTTTATAACCCAAATAACAAATCAAACCATCCACAGTGATTGGTAAGCAGGGAACGCCCCGACAGCTTGAGGAGCTGCCTTAGTCTATCTGTCCCCCCTGCCTCCCCGAAAGAGTCTGAGTAGGAGGAACAGTTAGGCAGAAATGTGCAAATAGGCACAACTTCATCGAAGTTTTAATTCCAAAATGAATTCCAATAACGAGCAAGTCGTAGATTTGAAAGTCTTTAAGCCTGGAACCAAGTGGCAACTGGAGAAAAAGGCTTCCTGCAGGGTGAGTTATCTGCAGTGGTAATAGTGAAGAAAGATTGGAGAAGGAAGAGAGTTAACCTCCTCACGTCTGTGTATATAATTATGGTTGCCCTAATTTCACAATGTTCCACAATTTTCATTTATTTATTTTGATTTATTTATGTATTGTGTGTTACAGTACAAATATGCACTTTTCACACATTCTCACAAAAATAGATTTAACAAATTCCTTAAAAAACAATTACACACATTTATTTCCACCCATGAGACCTACATACCTAAAAATCATCAAACAACATATAATCTACAATCCATTGTTACAATCTAACGATATATAAAAGAATATATATACACCACAAAAACTTACAAATTCCACTAAACATGCATTTAAAAACTCTAAAAGCCTACTTGCAAAAGAAATGTCATTAGTGTTTAAAATTCTGATCCAAGGATCCTGTTTCGTTGTTCTGATATTAAGTTGCGTGATATGTCCCCTTAATGTACACAAAGCGGGACATTGGACACATAGGTGTTTTAGGGTCTCTACCTCCTGAGCCGACAAAGTCTCTGATCCCTGGGAACCTCTGTCTGTCTGCCCAAAACTTCTTGGGTTGGCAGTAAGTTAACTTTATTCTCAAAATGTGAGTCCTAAATAACCTTGACAGATGCTTTTTCAAGTAAGGCGCAACATTATTGTAATTCTTAATTGACCAAACAAAGTGGTCTCCAAAGCATTGATAATTCACCAAGTTCTCTCTTAAACAATTCCACACATATCTAAATCGTTTCTGCTTTACCATATGTGTCATCGCTATAAGGTCTTGTGTTGAGGCCTCTATTTTTAACAATAGGTGCAGACAATATGCCCCCCATTCTGTTAGGACCTTGCACCAGCCTTTGTGCCGTACTACGCTAAGTCTTTCATAAATTGAGGCAACTGGGGGGGCAATATACTTAACAACATTTTGAACTTTCCCCAGTCAATCAGAGTCTGAATAGGAAGCTGCCCTAATTCATACAATATCACGACCAGTGGCACAGATGACGGGAGGCGGAGAACCCCTCTCTAGAGTTTTGCCTCCAATTTTGACCAGGCAATTTCATCATCCCTTGTTTGAGTGCCAAACATACATTTTGGACAATTTGCTGTTTAAACAACTTTAAAACTGGAAGGAATGAAAATCTGCCAAATTTGAAGTCAAAATGTCAGAGCTGCGTTGTCACAACCATAAACTCTGCCTTGAGGTTGGTTGCTGGGTCTGTCCCTCCCTTTTTATCATATACCCTAGGTACTTATACTTATTAACCACCTCAAGGCAACAGCCCCTCAAATTCCAGGAAACGTTTCTCTGTTCAGTCCCCCCCTTCAACACCAATACTTTTGATTTTGCTGTGCTTACTGAGAAGTCCAAGTTACCCAAAAAGTCCTCCATCGCATGTAGGGCTCTCTGTAGGGCCAACTGGAGTCAAGTTGCAAATGACTATGTCATCTATGTACATTAGGTGCTGTATTTTAACCTCACCAAACCTAGCAGGGTTAGTACTCACGGGGCTCCAACTGGCTTTATTCCCTTAATATAGAAACAAAAGAGGAAGGGAGCCAGGACACGCCCTTGGCGCAAACCCCTATTTGTCTCTATCCAACACGTATAAGATCTGTGGGCATTTAATCTAACTTTTAACTTTCTGCCCATATGGAGAGCCTCCAAAATCCCTATCAGTGGAAGAGGATAACCATTTTCAAACAATCTTTTCCATAAAACAGCTCTGTTTATATGGTCAAAAGCCTTACTGATGTCGAGGAACGCCAAAAATACTGGCTTGCCTTGAACCTTTGCCTGTCGGGCAGTATTTCCAGAACAAAACTACTCAAGGAGGTTCCCATTCCCTTGCTGAAACCTGTCTGGAATGGTTCCAGGCAATCACCTTCACTTGCCCAAATCTGGAGTTCCTTCAGAATCATTTTGGCATAAATGTAATTTGATACGTCCAACAGTGAAATAGGTCTATAAAATAGAGGTGATGATCTATCTCCCCGTTTAAATATCAGTACTATTAGTGCCACAGACCAGGTTTCAGGAAACTCCCTTTTAGACAAAATATTCGCAAACATATTTACAATAATTTGCACCATAAGAACACATTTGGTTTAAGGGTAAAATTTGAAAGGCCGCCAGAGGCATTTGATTTCTTGCTCACTTTTATCAGTTGAGCGATGTCATCGAAATTCCAATGAATAGCCTCCTTCCAACTGGTCTGCAGAAACGCAGAATCCTGATTAAACCTGGGCTTCACATAGGGGTCAGTAAAGTGCTTTACCCCGACTTCCTCAGATATCCCATGGGTTTCCAAAAACCTCCCTTGAGGCTTTATCAATTGCCAAAATCTACCACAGTTGTTGCCAAACATACAGGCTAGGATTTTCTCAACATCATCGTTGATGTTCATAAAAAAATGTCCGACCCTTCACCCAGTTCCAACAGCTTTGCTTTGTTGCATGAACCTCGTTACCACAACCTCTGGGGTCCTTCTTCCGCAACCCTTTTATCTCCAATCGCATTTGTATTTACCAAACCTGCACCTGTGCATCAAAACCGTGAATAACCCCCACCTTCACTGCCCCCTTGTTCAATGCTCTTTCTGTGGTAAGACCACCCAATACTGACGCTATAGAGGAGGAGAAACCTTCCGGGGAACAAAGAAAACCAATCCCCTTTGCACATAACTCCCACACTCTCATTCTCAAAGGCCCTTGCCAGCATTGGTGACCATTTAACCACATGGTATCTTGGATTTCTTTCCACCATAAGTGGGATGTTCTTCTCTTGGTTTTTCAATGGGAGAGCAATTTCACAGGTAATCAATGAGTCGTCACTTATCTTCAATTGTTTCATCAAAAGAGTTCTGTCCCTCTGGAACAAATCGGAAGAGAGGAACATGTAATCTATGGTAGATTTCCACAGACCATTCTGCAATGTAAAACTGGGCAGTATGTCCCTCTGGAGTTGGCTGTTTAGCCCCACAATGACCGATGGAGCAAGGAACGCCCGACGGCCTGGAGCCGCCAAAGTCCAACTCCCCAACCTGGCTCCCACCTTCTGTTCCACAGAGTTGACTGTACAATGGCTTTACGATGACTTTACTGCAGCTGGGAGGCACACAAAAAAGTAGGCTACAGACACTCACCGTCAGAAAACAATCTCCAATAATCCAGTTCCTGAAGTCCTGAAGTCGAAATCAAGCCCTCTTATCCCAGGGCTGGCTGTGATGTTGACAGCAAAATTCCAAGCAGTGTCCCCTCAAACCTGCAGCATCCTCAGACTGCGCTGACTGCGGGGGACTCGAACAGGACTCTGCCACGCTACACAACAACCGTAGGTGTTGGTAGACAAGCTCTGCCTCCTCCTGCGGAAAAGTGTAGATAGACTGCTCAGGACTCCCGGGGGACTGCGCTGACTGCAGGGGACTCGACCAGGACTCCACCACGCTATGCTACAACCTCAGGTGTTGGTAGACAAGCTCTGCCTCCTCCTGAAGAAAATAGTAGACAGACTGTTCAGGACTCCCGGGGGACAGCGCTGACTGCAGGGGACTTGACTAGGACTCCACCATGCTCTGCTACAACCGCAGGTGTTGGTAGAAAAGCTCTGCCTCCTCCCTCCTGGGGAAAAGAGTACACAGACCGCTCAGGACCCCTGTGGGACTGTGATGACTGTAGGGGACTCGACCAGGACTCCCTACAAGTACTGACCATTCCTCTTCAAAAGAGGCTGCACTGCCCAGACTGCAAGTTGCTTTCCTTCTGGGGGCTGCCAATACTGCTTCATTCCTCTTCAGAAATGCCTGCACTGTTCAAAAGTAATAATACAGGGTGCTTGGCTAGGTCCTGATATGCCCAGGAGGGTGAACGTATATTCAAACAGCAAATCAGGATGGGAGACCCACACTTTTGAAATTCAGGATAATTTTAGTTTAATCTCTGAATTTTGGTGATGATACATATAATATATCAATTGTTAGCATAATAACAGACAGACGGACAGTTGTACATTTGATATGTAGGTGTACCACTAGGTACCACCCTCAAGAGTGTGGAGGGTGCAAGCCTTCTGATGATGCAAGATCTCTTGGATACACAGTTAACAAGGGTTTACAACACAAGAGTGAATGCAGCCCAGGACCTCAGTTGGTCCATGGGTATAGTCATAGGGAAAGAAAACACAACAATAGGTGTGTACAAGTATGCAAGGGGTGGAGTTGTGTCATACATCGACACTGTAGTGTTTCGGCCACAGGGTACGAAGACTGGACGTAGGTGACTGGGATGGCCTTCTTCAGGATGGAGGTGAAGGGATGAAACACTGTCCGTGGGGTATCTGTGGGATTCAATGACAGATAGTTTAGGGGGTGTGGGATCTCCAGAGTTAATTGGTGATTTGCGGACAGATGCAAAGAGTAAGCACCAGAGAATAGAAGCTTACCGTGAACCGACAAGCGGTGCAGCGGTAAGGGCTTCTGAGAGTCTTCGACCATGAGAGTCTTGAGCCTGAAAAGGAGACTTCCACCCTATGGAACCTACCATCGTGGTCGGCCATTTCAGCTGCGGACATTGTGTGACCTGTAAATTCACCAAAACCAGTAAAACCTTTGGCCACAATGATTTCCATTGGACCCTACAGAACCACACAAATTGTGAAAGCAGACATGTGATCTATGTCATCGAATGCCCGTGCAATTTACTATACATTGGCAAAACTATCAGGCCAATTAAACAACGCATCAGCGAACACAGGTTTTGAATCAAAAATTGTGTGGCAGGAAAACCTCTAGTTGACCATTTTCACAAAAAAGGACACAGCAACGAACAATTCACATTGATGGTCCTTCAGCAACTTAACCCACAGAAACGAGGGGGTGACATCAATTTGGCCCTCACCCGACTTGAACAAATGTGGGCCCATAGACTGAATACAGTAAAAAACGGTCTCAACATTACCATTAAATGGAAACATTTTTGGACGTAACTGCCACCACTGTCTCCTTTCAACCCTAAGTGATTCTTTAATTCTTTAATTAGTAACCAGGAATATGCACATTCTGTTTTTGAACATTGAATTGCAAATCGTCACCCTGAATATGCACATGCTGGTATTTGAACATTGATTGGCTTTTAAAACGTATGCCACGCTCATCCACTTTTATGTGCTTGTATTTGTCACTCCAGCCACCACCCAAGCCAGTGACTATGGGCTTGCACCTGTACTGTATTTTCATAACCTTGCGCGTGTTCAGCATTGAATCGCTGCACACACCTCGGCACAGCCGCCACTCACGGAATCAACATAGTCAGTCACGTCACTATTGAACTTGCTATGAACTGTCATTACATTGCGCAGTACACCATGCATTCTGGTGCATTTACACAACGACCATCCAGTTCGACTACACCCTCCGGACTACATTTCCCAGCATCCTCTGCCCGGAGCCAACGTTGATTGACAGGGCTTGTCCCTCTCCAACACACGGCACTCCCATTGGCCCACGTGCTTGACAGCTGATTGGACCGCCCGATCTGGGGGCGGGTACTTCCTGTGACTTGCAGCTTTTTAGTTTCACTTTCATTTGCACACGCCGCGACGCTACAGCTAGACGCTTCTGCTCCGGTAACCAAGTACGTTTTTTAAGAATTGCAAATTGTTTCTCAACTACTCGCTGGCCCATAGTCTATTCTGGGACACTCCACGTCCCTCACACGATTTCACTCAGCCTTCAACCTCATGCCTGTTATCTTTTGGCTTTTCACTGCTCTCTCATCTGCTGCACAGTGACCATGACAATTGCTGGGACCTACAGGCACCTTCACCCGGCACTCCCTCAGTTATTCATTTTTTCTGGATTACTTTGACCACATAGCTCAACCACACGGGCACCATAAACCACGATGTATTCCTCCCTCCATGCGTCTCCTACGCATTGCACCTCATGGAGGCTCCTGCCTTGTAGTCAACTTGGGCGCATATAGGCTATTTTAGCCTCCACTCGAACCGGACATCACACACGTTCTGGTTCTGTTGAATCGGCCTCCTGGCTCCTTCAACCCTGATCAGGTATGTACCACCCCTGACAGGTCAACCTTTTCTGTTACAAGACCAAGACCACTAGTAGCTCTTGCCTTTTCCTTCCAGTTGCTGGTGCCATTGATTGACGGTACCGCCATCTGTAGACTCCGGTTCCAGATACGGTTCTTTGGACTAATTCCATCAGCAACAGTGGCCATTGGGCCACCGCCTTCACCTGACTTCCGCATAGTCGAAGACTCTCAGAAGCCCTTATCGCCGCACCTCTTGTCGGTTCAAGGTAAGCTTCTGTTCTCTGGTGCTTACTCTTTGCACCTGTCCTGACACCAATTGGTCACTAATAAGTTGCGCAAATCACCAATTAACTCTGGAGACCCCACTCCTCCTAAACTATCTGTCATTGAATCCCACGGATACCCCACGGACAGTGTTTCATTCCTTCACCTCCATCCTGAAGAAAGCCATCTCAGACACCTACGTTCAGTCTTCGTACCCTGTGGCCGAAACACTACAGTGTCGATCTATGACACAACTCCACCCCTTGCATACTTGTACACACCTGTTGTTGTGTTTTTTTCCCTATGACAATACTCATGGACAAACTGAGGTCCTGGGCTGCATTCACTCTTGTGTTGTAAACCCTTGTTAACTGTGTATCCAAGAGATCTTGCACCATCAGAAGGCGTGCACCCTCCACACTCTTGAGGGTGGTACCTAGTGGTACACCTACAAATCAAATGTACAACTGTCCGTCTGTCTGTTATTATGCTAACAATTGATATATGTATCATCACCAAAATTCATAGATTAAACTAAAATTATTCTGAATCTCAAAAGTGTGGGTCTCCCATCCTGATTTTTTGTTTGCATTGTTCATAATGCATGTTGCTGTTCTTTCGAAAACTGTAAATACTGCCTCGTTCCTCTTCAGAAGTGCCTGCACTGTCCGTAATGCATGCTGCTGTTCTTCTGAGGGCTGCCTGTAATGCCTCAGTCCTCTTCAGAAATGCCTGCACTATCCAAAAAGCATGCTACCGTTCTTCTGAGGACTGTGACTAATGCCACAATCCTATTCAGAAATGACGGCATGGCACATAATGCACAGTGCTGTGTTTCCGAGTACTGACAGTACTGCCTCATTCTTCTTAAGAAAGGCCTGAACTGTCCATAATACCTACTGCTGTTCTTCAGAAGGCTGCCAGTACATTCTTCGTCAGAAGTGCCTGCACTGTCTATAATGTATGCTGCTGTTCTTATGAGGACTGCAATTACTGCCTCATTCCTGTACAGAAATTCCAGCACTGACCTTATTGGATGCTGATGTTCTTCCAAGGGCTGCAAGCACTTCCTCATTCCTCTAAAGAAGTGCATGCACTGTCCATAATGTATGCTGATGTTCTTCTGAGGACTACGAGCACTGCCTCATTCGTATACAGAAGTGCCTGCACTGTCCATAAAGGATGTTTCTGTTCTTCTGAGGTCTGCCTGTACTGGCTCATTCCTCTTCGGAAAGGCCTGCACTGCCCATAATTCACGCTGTTTTTCTTCAGAGGGCTGCCAGTACTGCCTCATTTCTCTTCAGAAATGCCTGCACTGTCCATAATGCATGCTTATGTTTTTCAGAGGACTGCAAGTACTGCCTCATTCCTCTTAAGAAGTGCCTGCACTATCCATGATGCATGCTGTTGTTCCTCTGAGGACTGTGAGTACTGCCTCATTCGTATTTAGAAGTGCCTGCATTGTCCATAATGAATTCAGCTTATGCATCATGAAATTGCGTAGATGTGGCTACCCTAAAACAGTGGTCAGCAAAGCTGCAAAGAGGGCTTCTCTGTTGTTATTATATAAGCCCTCTTGGCAGCTATCCTAACCAGTTTTTTAGGGTAGCCACATCAATGCCATTTCTTGGACAAACTATTAGCCTCTTTCTTAAAAGCCTCTTTTTGACTACTATTTCTTTTAAGAAGAAGAAATTATCCAAAGGGCAGGTTGTCCCTAAGGTGTTTAATATGGTGGCTCATGTAGTCCAACAGAGAATTGCGATCCGTAGGGGTTGTGTTAGGGTTTAACCACTAAATGCCCATCTTCATGGAAGATGGTGATATCCAAAAATGGGAAAAGTCATTACTTATAGCCTTAGTGAATTTGATGTGACGATTCCACTTAGGCTGGGTATATTAGTCCTAATGGTGTTTTACAACCTAACAGCTCTAGATTGTGCACCTTATTTATCAGGGATCATTATAACTGTTGCCTAGGGTAGTTGTATCCCATGTAGCATACTCCCGGAGTTAAGGATTGACCATCTGTTCTTATTTTCACCTTACTGTTCAGGTTTGGAAACCCCTTTCCAAGATGGCCGCCTAGCAGCAACCTTGGGCTCTCCTATTTATATAGCCAGAGAGTATCCATGGCTACCCTAGTAGCCACCGACTGAACGCGGTACACAAGACAGTGTAGACTGCACAGTGCATATTCTGCTCCCCGGTTAGGATCCCAGGCGCTTTCCGCTCCCTTTGATGATGTTCTTTAGTGGGTTAGCAAACACGGTGTGGGGTTTATTGAGTCCTTGTTGCATACACGCTACAGTGGTTTCTGTGTCCACTCACACAAGGTTTGCTTAGCAACCAGTGAGTTGGACCAGGCTTTGGTGGTTTCCAGCTCCATTACATGTGCCTAAGGGTTTATGTTTATGTTCCAGCTTCTCTACTTTGCCTTTGAGAGGTGTTCTTATTATCCTTTGCCAGAATCCCCATAGGAGTCCCCAAGACATCTATATTTGGTGAGTTCCATTCTTTACCAGCCACTATGGTTCTACAATATGTTTACTAATTGATTTGCACTTATTCAACTGTGATTGAGACGTAGACAATGAACAAGCTAGGTTCGTTAGTAGTTTTGTAAACACCTTTGGGCTTATAATAACAACAGAGAAGCCCACTTGGCAGCTTTCCTGACCAGTGTTTTAGGGGAGTCACGTCTATGCAATTTCTTGGATAAAATATAAGCAACCAGTGAGCAGCACTGTGCTTTGCACCCACTCACAATTCAGTCACTACGAACTTGTGAGTTGAGTGACATAGATGATAGGCACACATTACTATAGTCGTAGTCTTCATTATACTGTTTCTGGATATTTTTGTGGTGAGACTGACACACACACAGTTCCTTCTCCTCCCACTAGGTTCTCATTCAGAAGAGGCCTTGTACGTGTTCTAAGGGCGAACACGCGTTTGCCTCTCCAAGGCTTTTCATGGCACTGCTGTTTTAGCATTATTGCTGACTTCAGTGTTTCTCCACATAAGGTAGATGGAGTTTTTTCCTTCACGAGAGTTGCTGTAGAGTACTGCGGTTTGGCGGTTTCCAGCTCCATTACATGTGCCTTTGGGTTTATGTTTCAGCTTCTCTTATTTGCCTTTTTTGAAGTGCACTTATTTGGACCT
The DNA here is from genome assembly GCF_040938575.1 of Ambystoma mexicanum. Taxonomy (NCBI): domain Eukaryota; kingdom Metazoa; phylum Chordata; class Amphibia; order Caudata; family Ambystomatidae; genus Ambystoma; species Ambystoma mexicanum. The sequence goes on along the minus strand of NC_090931.1, from coordinate 683,673,016 downwards.
TTGGCACACTGCCCATAAGAGTTCCCAAGAGATCTATATTTGGTAAGTTCCATTCTCCAACAGCCACTATGGTACTACACTTTCTTTACTAATCGATTTGCACTTACTGAACTGTGTTTGAGGCATTGAGAACGAACGAGCTAGGTTGGTTGGTAGTTTTGTAAACACCTTTGTGTGTTTCCACAGATTGTTCACAGTCATGGCTTATTAGCAGATGTGCTTCCTGTGAAATTCTGCTAAGCCACTACCCACCCGAGGTAATTATGTTAACTTTTTCCTTTCCTCAGGTTTGGGTGAGGGTTTTAAACCAATTAATTACATTTATGAAAGCAGTAATGGCTATTTTTCTTTCTTTTCTTTTTCATCCTATAGTGTGGAAGAAGTCACGTGTCTGTGAGAAACATTAGCTCTGAACTCAGTCCAGAGAATTTTAAAGGGTTGTATAACTATAGATACCCTGCATTATCAGTGACCTGTTTATACTGCTCCTGAAGAATGTTCACCACTCTCAGGATTATGAACAGAAACATGATGAGCGCTGGCCGATGCTAATTTGCAAAGGCATATGTAAACTTCAGCTACATTGAGTCATAATGACTCTAGAAGTTTGTTAGTTATAAACTGTATCAACATTGTTCAGGTTTTATATATTACGGACTGTTCCTACCTCGTGAGTAGACAAGTCACTTTTTTGCATAGCTTACACATTGTCCTTATTGTTTACACTATATTTTGCTGTGCATGTTTAGTCTCTGCATGTTTTTTCTATTTATACCTAGAATATTTGTATTTTTATATATACCTTATTTTTTTGGATTTGGATTTTAATATTTTTTATAAAAAAATGTGTTTTCCATATTTTCCTTTGATTAATTTTGTTTAGCTTGTTCTGCACTCTGGTATTTCTAGCTGCACTATAGGTTGCCACCCTTTCCCTACCTTGTTGCTTTGTTTTATTGTTCTTATGACTGGGAAGCGGTTGGGACTGCACGGTTATTTGTAAACTGGTGCGCCCCGGTGTTCGCCTGAATGTTTTTGTGTGACTGTCCATGCATGCCAGCCAGGCAGGGGTGCGCAGACTCAGTGAGTCTTAGACACACCGTGTCTGTTGCGCACAGACAGGCAGTTGGGCAGCATAGGAGACTGGTGGCAAACTGAGACTTTGTTCTGGTCCCCTTGGCATGAAGCAGTCGGGACCAGTAGTCCTCCTCTCTTCTGGTGTCTCGGCTCAAGGTGAGCAAGTTAAAGCCAGGCAACTTGTTCAATCTCACTGTGCGTCTGTGGAAGTGGAAAAAAGGATCTAGTGGTACTCTGAGTGCCTGCATCCAAAAAGGAGGGAGTGAGATGGTCAGACAGATGTCCGAGAGACAGGTGGGGGGAAATGTTGAGGGGAGTCTGACCAGGATCACAAACAGTTTGATAGTTGGATTTCAAGGTCTAGAGTAATAATGTCTTATAGCGTTTACTTACAAAAAACGCAAATTGCATACTAGATCTACATGACGACATGTAAATCCTAAAAATGTTAAGCCAAAGAAGATCATTGTGGCTTTCATTTTCAGATCCTGAATGGTGAATTATAAGTCCCAGAATGCAAGATAATGCCAACCTGAAATGTCTAGTGAACACCCCAGTACTTTCAGTGATTTAGGACATGTAAGAAAAGACATGGGACCTCATTATGACTTTGGAGGTAAGCATGGCGCTATTAGCGCCATGGCTGCCTCCAAAATCGTGTCCGGGTCCGGTCTGGTGGAGTGGGGACTTACCGGGACATCCCGCCCTTGGCGGACCCAATAAGTCCCAATTCCAAATGCCATTCCCTGCTTGTAGCAGGCCCGTATTTAGCACCCTGGTCCCCTAACGGGACCCGTAAAGGACGTGTGGTCCGACCACACCGGTGCCCGGTATCCCTTACTGCCCACCTCAGAATGAGGCCCATGGTGTCATCAGCAAAGATAGGTAAGCAGATTCTTTGTCACAAACCTCCAGCACGTTTTCATCATGATGTTGAAAACATTTGATTAGTGGGTTAAAGAAACTTTATTGTTTTGCATTTCAAGATAGTAGACATCATGAATATAACTAAAGCTCCAAATGGGCACTTTGTGGTGCTCACTTTAACTTGCACTGATTTGCAAAGTAACTGGTGTTTTGTGAGCTCTTTTTAAATTGGAAATGTTCCATCATGCATTTGAAAGGCTCTGCCGCTGAAAGGTGTTTTCACCCTGAGCACCTTAACGACCTGCATTGCCACGCACGCTGTGTGTGTGTGTGTGTGTGTGTGTGTCTGCCTAGCTGTGACTTCGGAAACTGTCGCTCTTGAACGCCCTGCTTGAGCCGATTCTATATTTGGCTCAGGAGAAAGAGAAACTATCAAGGATGTGTTTCCTGAACCTTTGAAGTAAAGGTATGCTCTGTGAAAATTAAAAGAGCTAGTGGTACGGCTTACCAATGATTTATACTACTCGTCCATCCCTGGCCTAACCTGTAAAAATTGCCAAGCCCAGTCCCTATTATATCAAAATGGTCCGCTCTTCAGAGTAATTTAGTTCTCAGTAGGGGCACTTCAAGAAATCTGCACTCATGGTGTAATTGGCGATAGCACTGCTTCATTTATAGTAATAGGGTGCTCTGGCATATAGTGCATCACAATTGGTTTCTTGGCACACTCATGTCAACTCTACTTAAAGAAATAGGACCTCTAATCTGTATCCCCCATCTATGCTGTGGTATGTGTATTCTGCTCACTGCACCAGCTGTGTCGCTTTCATCGGTGGGCTCGTGGTGGGCCGATCTAGCACTGAGCCGGGCCGCCGGCGCTGCAAGCCCCGGCATTAGTGAGCCAAGATTATTTGGGCCCTGGCACTTATTTACTTACAAATTAAGCACTGCAGCTCTACTAGGGGCAGGCACTGTCAAGGCCCCGTTCTTCGGGACCCTGAGGACTCTGAGGAATTGCAGAAAGGGCCCTGAGAAGGTGGACCAGCAGTGATACCACAGACCTCTGATAGGGCATTTTGTAGAACATCAGATCTAAGTAGAGCCAATTATTGAGGGGCAGTTGCTCCGGACGTAGTACAGGCCGGCCCCAGCCAGCAAAGGCAAGCCCTGAGGAACTCTGAAGGGAGTCCGGGCATCACCGGCAGCAGCACATTAAGTCACCCCTGTCTACGGCTCCTAGAAGCATGGATGTGCAAATGGCGGATTAAGCCCCTGAAGAGGTCTAGGAATCAAGGGCAAAGGTGAACAATACAGGTAAACAGTGAAGGGGTATTTAAAAAGATTTCAGGAATGCTCCAGCAGCCTGGTGCTTCAGGGCTTCAGCATTGTCTCGGGAGGATAGCTCAGGGGCAAAGTGCTCGCCTTGGAAGCAAGACGACATGGAACAACACAGATTCTATCCCCGGGTCCGCGCTTAGAAACCTCTGGGTATTAAGCGCGTTAAAAACAACCTATGATATCATATCATATCATTGAAAGCAGTGCTGCTGAAATGTGCTTCTACAACCCCCTTCTGAAAAGTGAAGGTACTGTTACGTTAAACATTACAGCAGTCGCGCTGAGAAGTTGTTCAACTGTCCCATTAAAACTACAGCTGTTAAGTAACAAAGGCCTGCTACTGTCTAATTAATAGCATTGCAGCACTAAAGCAAATTGCTGGTGGTGGCCTACAAAAAGATCTCCTGGGGCGTTTTAGCACTGTGGAATTAAAGTACTATATTCACCATCACAAGTATCAATCATACTTCTTTACACTATATGGAAATTTAGCGAATAAGTGCAAGCACTTCAGAATTAACCTTAACACAGTACTGCTGTGAGGTGCAGGTTGTGTCCCATTCATAACCTGCAGTTTTGCTGAGCCTTCTTTAGGTTGTCCTATAAAAGTACTGGGGTCCTGCTGAGAAATATAGCTACTGTGCCATTAAAGTGCTGCTGACCTGCTGAGAAGTGCATGTGTCTTGTTCTTTTAAAGTGCTGCTGATCTGCTCAGAGGTTCATATGCTGTCCTATTTATAGAGTGATGTCCTGCTCAAATGTGTATCTACTGTCCCATTAAAGTACTGCTGACCTGCTGAGAAGTGTATGTTCTGTCCTATTCAAGTACTTTTGCCCTGCTGAAAAGCACAAGTTCTTTCCTGTTAAAGTACTGCTGACCTACCAAGAAGAGTATCCACTTTCCCATTGACATACTGCTGACCTGCTGAGAAGTGCATGTACTGTCCCAAGTAGTGTTGACCTGATCAGAAGTGCAAGTACTTTCCTATCAAAGTACTTTTTAACTGCTGAGAAGTGCAAGTGCGTTCCTGTTAAAGTACTGCTGACCTGCTAAGAAGAGAATGCACTGTGCCATTGAAGCACTGCTGACCTGCTGAGAAGTGTATGTATTGTCCCATCAACGTACTGCTGAGAAGTGCATGAGCTTTCCTATAAAAGTACTTTTGACCTGCTGAGAAGTGCAAGCGCTTTCCTATTAAAGTACTGCTGACATGCTGAGAAGTGCCTGTGCTCTCCAACTAAAGTACTCTAACTCTGCTGAGGAGCATCTACACGGTGCCATTAAAATAGAGAATTCTGTTTAAAGTGCCAATATTGTCTGATTCAAATTATGGAGCCCCCCCCCTAAAGTGCCTGGCTCACACTTTCCGAAAATAAAAAAAACTAAATACAAACGTGCTTGTGCCTGAAGCCAGATTAGGGTTTCGCATTTGAGGTAAAATATATATATAAGCCGGTAAAATAGCTCAGCGGAAAAGCGCTCGCTGCTGTGATCTATGTGTGATCTGCAGGTCGCAGGGTCAAATCCCCGCAAGGCCAACTCAGCCTTTCATCCTTCCGAGGTTGATAAGTGAGTACCAACTTCGGTTGGGATGATAAATGTATGTAGAATATGTTCCCTATAAAGCACTTTGGATTAAGGCGCTTTATAAATAACAAATCATTATCATTATATCAAAATCACTTACCAGATGCAAGTTGGACGGTGGCGAGAAGAAGAAATGCCATGTTTGAGTTCAGGGCTGTCTCACAGCGACCGCCACAGTTATACCGACACTGCGTTGTGTTCTCTCAAGGGATGTCATTGAATTCACCTTTTTTTGGGCAAGGGGGTGGAAGCTGTTTTCAAAAACAGGAGAGGAAGTCTCCTTGCGGCTGTAGTGTAGACTAGTTGTGGCAAAGCTTTGTCAGCGAAATAGTGGGTGCCAGCAAAGTCGCCTTCAACCAGCACCCAGTTCTCACAGCATGGTGCGTGCCGTGATCAGAAACCTGGTCTTATCGAGAGAAAAGTATGAGGGCGTTTACCAGAATTTGATGATGTGCCTTTTAGACGAAAAGGCACTGCACTGTAGCTACTAAAATACTTCATTTGCACTGGCGCGGGCCACGGGGTCATTTTGTACTGGTGCAGGGATGTTTTGTAACACCATTTGTACCGACTGACCACGGGGCAAAAATGACGTTTGCATCCAATGACGAGATTGTAGATAACATTTTTCGCTAATTGATGCCAAACGTCCTCGCTTCCATGCGCTTTAATTTGGGCATCAGAGCTCAGGACACATTAAGAACAAGTAAATAGATAGAAAAAGCAGGGTTGCAAAGTAAAATGTTGTAAGGCATTTATTCAAAATGAAAATACGTTTTTATGGTTGTCGTTGTAAGAAAACAAAAACGAGTGGGTGATAGCCGAAGAGTAGATGCCAACGAGTTCCATAAGCGTGGCGGAGCAGGTGGTAATACTTGCCGGCAGTACCTGTTTTTCCTTTATATAAAAAAAGGCAGCAGGTGCCCAACTCTGGAAAGAACATGGCACGATAACCTGTTCAATTGTTTTTTTTCCCCACTTTGAGAGTCCGCAGCCATCGCTTTTTGCTCACTGCACAAAGGGGGAATAACCATTTGCATATCAGTCCAGCACCGAAATGCCATGCAAACCTCCAGGGGTGGACTGAGAACCAAAAGAGGCCCTGGAAATAATGTTCAAAGTGGTCCCATATTACATATTTTAAGCAAGCCCAACCCTTTTCCTGTGGGAAAATTTGGAAATACCACACCACAGAGGCCCACTGTGGAGAGGCCTACCGGGAAATCTCCAGAGTTCCCTATAGGCCAGTCCAGCTCTGCACACCTCCTTGATGAGGCCCAACAAGGCTGAAACACGTGTCTGGGGTTGCTGTTGGTACTCTTGTTCAGATAAGGTTTTCCTGGCATTTCGGTTCTGGATGGCCCTTGTGAGTGGGACAAAGACTGATATGGAAATGGTATTCCTTCTCGGTGAAAGGTACAGTGAGCAATAAGCGATGACTGTGGACACTCAAAGTGGGAAACAACCACAGAAAAGGTTATCATGCCATGTTCTATCTAGAGAGGGGCGCCTGCTAACTTTTTTTATGCCTGTTTTTCCTTTACTTTGAGAATTTGAAGACGAAGAACATGTTTGCTGCGTGTAGCTGGCTCCCCTCCAGAGATCACGGACGACTAGCTGGATTTCAGGGCTGATATAGTAGAACAGCCTAAAGGGCCATGCATGCAATTTTCAATTGAATGTGAGCTTCAAATGCAGCTCCGATACAATTGGGGAAATATGATCAAATTCCCTTTGATCAAGTTCAAATTGGGCTGCAGAGTGAAGAACTGATTTCAGAGGGTGGAGAACTGTCTTAGGGACTCCTATATAAATCGCACTACCACCATAATTCTAAGGCAAGACCAAGGCTTGAAGAACAGTACGCAGCAGAGAGTTTGGTCTATATAAGGTTTGATTTTTCTTAAAAGCGAGAATTGATAGTTTGATACTCCAGCATTTTTCTCAATATAATGTTTTCAAGATAGTCTAGAATCAATTCAGAAACCCAAAGATCTTGCCTGTAACAGTAGGGGAGGGGCTACTTCCACGGTTAATGGAGGCATCCATGTTTTGATGTTGGTTTCTTGATGGGGAGATGCAAACAGAAAACAATCATTTTTTTTGGGTTTGAATTTAAGGTTGGTCATTGTCATTCAGGACTCGGTCTTTTTTTTAAACAGTCCTATAATTTCAGAATACCATTTGGTTTGGACAAACATAAGCATAATTGTGTGCCATCAGCATACTCATGTATGCTGAACAATGTCTTGCAGTGGTTCAACATACAGATTGAAGAGTGTAGGTGCAAGAATGGACCGGTGGGGGACTCCACATATTATTAGAATGGAAGATGATCTATTAAATTTTGCTATAACGCAATGGGATTGATGCCAAATTAGCCTGTTTTGGAGCCACATACCTAATGAAGTCAATTTTGGTTAAATGAAATGAAATGTGAAGCCTGTGTTAATATGTCTACTCAAGCAAAGAAGAAATGCAAAAGATACTTTTAGCGGTAGTACAAGTAAATTCTGCAAATGCAAATGCACTTGCAAATATCACGATAATGGTCCGGAAGTCTTTATCTTCACGTAGATTTGCTTCACTCGTTCCTCGATCCCAAAATTGCCAGGACGTGTGGGCTGGAGTCCTCTTCTCCTCTCTGACTGCTATTAGTAGCGAGTGTGGCACCCATGGTTTGATGCTTCATCCCTGAAAGACTGATTGGTCGGCATGGAACCAAGTGGGGTTTCTTCATGTATGTCAGGGCATGTGTACCCTTTTGCCTATCACCCGGGCTCGATAAGCCTGTCCTCGATCGCTGAGATGTTTAGTTTTTGAGGTTCTTGGAGAAAGATGCTTCTGGTCAATGCCATGGCTGACTCTTTGACTCCAGTAAAAATAAGAATTGGGCACTCTGCTCATGGTTATGGCTTCACTGCCTTAGGCAACTTTGACAAAAACTCCTTGTTCAAGATAAAAATGTCTGAATATCAAACTACTACAAACAGTGTAGTAATCCACGGGAATCCAGTGTGAGTGAGGAATCAATGACAGCGGTTTTCCAGAGTCCTTCCAACTTGCTGGTTCTTATAGCTCACACAGATTCCATGGTTACCAAGATGGTCGGTGTGATAGGCAAAACCACTCAAAGAAGGTAAAGCCATTGACACATTGAGCAGGAAGTTTTGGACATGGTGTTCTTTGTAGGATGGAGACCAGATATGAGGTGGTAGAAGCTTAGCTAGAAATTGTATCAGGGACTAAGTCGCAAAAAGGCTTCGGAAGACAATGCAGCAAGGTTTTCACAGTATCGCAACAGTCATGTGAGATAACCAGGAGCAAATGCCATTACAAGGGTTTGTGCATGAGCCGGCTTCTGCAGCGCCCATTGGTGCATTATGCATCAAGCTAATATTCTAGCTCCCACTTAAAGACATAGGCCCTCATTACGACCCTGGCGGAAATCGAAAAACGATGGCGGAAATGTAATACCGCCATCGAATACCGCTCGGTGCGATTATGACCCGTCACCGTAAAGTACGATGCCATCAGCGACACCGTAGTGAACGCCAACGCTAACTGCACCAAGTACGCGCACGCGCGCCATGCAAAACCGTAATTACCACCATGGCGCAACGGTACGCGAATGCTGACCCTAGCGGACATTTACTTAACGCCATCAAGCATGGCGGAAAGTACCATTCCGCCATGGTGAGAATTACGGCATCGTGAACCAACCGTAAATGGCCCTACTGAGTGCCTGTACACCACTCCCTGCCCACATTGCACAACACCTCGTAGGTGCAATGAAGTTACACAATGCAACCAGTGAAATGTACAAGTCACCCATGCATGCCAACGAACAAATGAATGTAGGGGCTCCAAGTGCCTTGTGAGTGGCCATCCATATTTGGCATGGCACCATTGCCGTACTGATGCAGCACAGGCATGTGAAGGTTCAAGTACAGCAATATGAACTGAAACATGAGACAAAACAACAACAGGCCCCCATCGCTTGACACCAGCGTAAGGCAACATTCAAAGCAGTATCCTGAGGGAGACTGCACCAGCCCTGTACCCTTGCCAGTAAACAAACCAACCATCAGCATAAGCATGTACCACACAAGTTGGCAGAGTGACTGAGCAGCCAGGCTCATCTCAAGAGGGGCCAATGGGAGCTGCAGGGCACAGATGGCACGAATACAGAAGCTATTCCAATGGACATGACCTCAGTCTCCCTCCAAGAAACGCACGCAAACACAGGCACCTGTGACCAGCCATTTTCTGATAATCACATCATTCCACCAATCCACCTGGCTGACCGGCATCTGTTACACAAAAGCTAATCCCCCGCCCCTGAGCATGACATCATTAAAACAGTCATAATGGCAGCCCCCATCCCTGACCTTACTGGGCTTCGTAGGCAAACGCGGCCAGTACAGTACCACGCAACTATACTCAGAAGCCGGAACCCAATGCAGATCTTCTCACAATACACCGCTCCACAAATAGGAATATGCTACATTACTTGCAAAGAATAACGCTACACGGTTGATATCAGAATCAAATTTTAATGCACATCAAATTCACCAAGCCCATACAGCTATTAGGTCATAAACACCAAAATATTGTTCATTACTGTGGGCTGCATCCGCAATAAATGACCAGCTTCTTCTTGTGTGACGCCCTGTTCCTTCATGGTACACAGGGGCTACATTCACGTTCAAAAAGGCAACATGGAAGCGCCGAGAACCGCAGGGCCGTCCCATTAGGTAGGCACTAGTCCAGCTGAAAGGTTGATATGTAGCTCCTAGCCACTAGTACTGCGTAAGGGCATGTGGCCCATTGGCGATCGTCCCATAAGATCGTAATGGTGCTCCACTGATTAACTCGAAGCAGCAGGTGTCGGGAGTAAAAGCCATCTGCAGGAGTGGCATACAGATGGCAGCGGCAAAAGGGGAGGAGATACCTGTCACCCAAATGAAATGAAAAAGAATAGTATGGGCATCAGAACTTCATTTGTATTACTCACTTCAATGATCATACTAAATCTACAGCCATATGCATGCTAGCCCACTCAAAAGGATTATTTCCACCCAAAAATCACTTGTGAATCATAACTATATAAATCGAGGTGAAAACACTATTACAAACGAGTGTTTGTGTGCATGCGTCTGTTAAGACAGAATCCATTAGATGGGATTAGTAACGTGCATAGACACAAGTGTTTGAAGGCGCGTCGAGACAGGGAGGGTTCAACAAGGGCAGATAGACGATGGTCCCACTATGGCAGCTCTGCATCACATAGCGCAGGGGAAGGGGATAGATTCCGAAAAGCCATGTACATGGCAAACTCTCAATTAAATCATCTGTCCATGCATCCATACATCATTCCCTCATCCCGGTATAAAAACGCCTGATTATTTACTCACATCACATTTGAAATTTCCATTGAGTCTGTGCGTAATGCAGTCTGCAAAATCCACTGTGCTCCAGCCCGGAATTCTAGTGTTGTGAAGTAACATGTATTTGGGAACGTCCTGCCTTATCGTCCACTACGCTATTGCGCATCCCATACTATTCATATCAATCATTGCATTCTCGCCATGGCCCCTGTCCCAAGGACATTAAACAATAGAACGTTATATTTGCAGTCAGACCTGTGGGCGTCTCCTCGCCGCTAGCTGAAAACCGAAAGCGCTGTCCTTCGAATTCCTCATTTGCAACATCACGTCGAAAAGGCATCTGTGACCGCTTGAAATCACAAATTCATCCATGTAGTGCGGCAGTGTGTGAAAATGGCAACTGGCTTCACTCACAAATGGGACGCCCCGCCCGTCGGTGAACCTCGGTACAGTGCTGCATGAGGGTCCACCGTTAATCGAGTACTACATTCCACTGACCCTTCACAAGTTTGTTCGCGACTGCAAAGATAGTATGTGAAACAATGGGACCATAGCAGAATGAACATATAAACCAATATTTCACTGCCATCGGGATTAAATACATGATTGTAATAGCAAGATGCCATGCGTCACATTGCAGCGTTGTGTGCGGGACGTGCCCGCCCAAAGGGGATTGCAGCTGGCACAGGTGGAATGAATCACCACAGGTGGAGGCTATACAGCCTGAAAACACATAAATTGCACACCCAACCCCCTCCCACAACCACACCCACAACAAAATGCTACCGGCAGGACTAGCGATGTTGGCCCTGGGGGACCTGATAGCACTGCAAGTACTCCAACTTCAAGAAGAAGACGAACACCAACTACTACAACAACCGGCCGCACAGAGGAGACGCAGGAGGAGGAGGAGGGCAAAGCAGGGCCAGCAAGGGCCACCAGCACAGCCACTACGACCACGCAGGCAGCCTGCAATTCCACGCCTCCGAGCTCATCCGTTCAACCGTTCAACCTCACTGCTGAGCAGATCCACACCCTCTACCGTTTGGACGGGGACACCATAACCGCCATTGTGAACATGACACACGCTGACCTTGTCAGCATGATAGATAGCCCAACCGCCATCCCACCCCTACTGAAGGTGGTGTCTGTACTCCACTTCCTGGCCACAGGCACCTACCAGCACACAGTCGGACAGTTGCATGGCATTTCACAGCCACTGTTGTCACGGACACTATCGCAAGTGCTCGATGCCCTCCTGAAGCACGCAGACGACTACATCTCTTTACCACGCTCGGAGCAGGAGATTACAAACACAAAAGTGGGATTCCATGCACTGGCCGGCATACCGGGTTGCATTGGTGCCATCGACTGCACCCATGTGGAATTGGTTGTCCCACATGCCATGGAGGCCCAGTACCGCAACCGGAAACAATATCATTCTCTTAATGTACAGATGGTGTGTGACTCCAACAGGATCTTTACACATTGTTGTGCCCGATTTCCTGGATCAACCCATGATTCTATGGTCTTGAGGAACTCTACAATACCACGCTACATGGAGCGACACGCAGGGAACAGATCCTGGCTACTCGGTGAGTCTCATTTCATGCATGATAATGTGGGGTATGTGATGCGGCAATGACCTGGCAGGAAGGGGGGGGGTGCGTACGTAGCAATGTCATTCCACAAACATCCTTTATTGTCCACATACAGGTGATGCCGGGTATCCACTGAAGAGATGGCTCCTTACACCACTCCGGAACCCACAGAACCAGCATGAGGAGGACTACAACCATGCCCACTCACGTACCCGTGTAGTCATTGAACAGGCATTCGGCCTACTGATGGCTCGTTTCCGCTGCCTCAGCAGGTCTGGCGGGGCACTCCTGTACCGCCATGAGAAGGTTGCAAAGATGGTCATGGCATGTGTCATGCTACACAACATGTGCGTACGTAGAAATGTGCCCATGCCCCCTGACGCAGAACTGCAAGCACCTGAAGATGGTCATGATGAGGGTGGGGATGTGGCAGCACCTCAAGGAGTCCGCGAGGCACATGAGGCCCGTGAAATTCGTCAGAATATCATAGATTCATGCTTCTAGCACTCACGCCTGGTGGCTGATACATGGACACGGGTCTTGTGGCACTGTGTGTGTCTGGAACATGCACAATGTGGACTGTACGCCAATAAAGGCCTCGTACACAAAGATCAATGTCCACACATCTCATTGGATGATTATGTAATGTTTATAGCATATGTGAAATTATATTACACACCCCATCGACCCGCCACCCAAGAAAGCCCAACACCCCCCCTCCATCCTCCTACCTCCCCCCCGAACACCAGTGTCCAAAGATGCTCATTGTCAGTGGGCAGACGCTATTGCAAGCCCCCTCTCCGGGTATCAGGGGCACCCCTGCCTGTGGAGCGCAGGTTCCTCCCAGATCTACGTTGGGGGCTGCCCTGGACGGAACTTGCAACGGATGATGTCTCTGCCTGCTCACGTCCATGCATGTCCCTAAGGGTTTGTGAGAGCTCAGTGAGCACACGGCGCACAGCGGCAAGTTCACCACATACGTCTTTGGACGTCGCATGCAGTTCCCCCCTCAGGCTCTCGGTGCTTCTCTCCATTTGTACCCTTAGTGTCTCTGTACTTCTCTCCATTTGTACCCTTAGTGTCTCTGTACTTCTCTCCATTTGTGCCCTAAGTGTCTCATTAGATGTTTCTATGACTGCCTTAGAACCCCCACATTCATCAGCATGCTCCTTGAGGAGCGTGGCCAGTTGCTGCTGTTGCACGATCACCTGGTCGAGGGACTGTTGCCTCTGCTGGGCCATGGCCATTTGCGGTGGTGTCACAGAGGGGCTGATCACCTCATGTTGCCTTGCCACAGGGCTTGTGGGGGATGGCCAGTAGTCGTCTTGTGGGTGCCCCTGCGTGGTATCCTCATGGTGTACGGGATGAAACAAACAGGGGGATTGAGACAGGTCATGGATGGGTCCTACATCGACAGCACCGTTTTCTGTGTCGGAGCATGCTGCCATTAATGCAGTGTCACCTATGGTGCTGCTGCCACCAGAAGCAGTGCCTTCTGTGGCATCCATTGGGGGGACCTGTGGTGCTGCTGTTGTGGGCATGCTGGCTGCTGGGGTGCCTGTTGAAGTCCCCTCCTGTGTGCTGCCACTTGATTTGTGCTGCTGCCGTGTCTTGATCCGTGCAGCTGAGGTGGAGGGTCTTTGGCCGTTGGTCTTGGCCCTCTTTGCAGGTGTGCTGGTAGGGGTGTCCTGGAGCTCGTCGTTTGAATTGGACCCTGTGGTGGAGTAAAGGAGGGCGAGCGTTATTTATGGGTCTGTGGAAATTGGAATGGCAATGTATCACATGCATTGGGGTGGTACCTGAGGGTGATTTGGGTCAGGGCCTTGGAGGTGGTTTCATTTTTGTGTGGATTGAGGATGCAGTTGTTTTGCAGCCTGCAGTTAGGATGTGCATGCTGCACGTGTAGAGGGTGTTTTTAGGATTTTTGATTATTTATGTATTTAATGTGACTTTTAAAGTGCGCTATCAGGCCAATGTATGTGGACGTTCTCCTGGACATGTGTTTCTGTTGCACTATGTGGACACATGGTACTTCACATGATTGGACATTGTGGATTTAGCATTGTTTTATTTGGCCCACCTACCTGATTCTTCGGATGTCTGCACTCCTTTCTCCATCCCTCCGACTCCCTCTATACTCTCCATTCCAATGGTGGAGGCACAGATTTCTTCCCAGGGGGTCAACTTGATGGGTGATTATGATCCTCCCCCGGTAGCTGTGGCAATGTTACGGTTGGCTGATAGTATGCTCCGTACGCGTATCCGCAAGTCGTCCCATCGCTTTCTGCATTGCTGTGGGTTGCGGGGTGCGGTCCCCACCGCACTTACCCGCTGTGCCACCAGGGCCCATATGGCCTTCTTGTTCGCAAGTGCCGTCCTGGTCATTTGCGTCGAGAAGACGACGGCAGCATTCTCCTGGAGGGTCTCTGTGAGCACGGTGAGTTCCTCATGGGAGAAGTGGACCTGCCGCTTGCGGTCGCACGCTTTTTTAGCAACTTTTCCCATTTTGATTGTTTTAACTAGGGTGGCTTATGGGTTGGGATGTGTCTCAGGGTCGGATTTGTAATGGTTGTGTTGGGATTCTGATTTTGTAGGTGTACGGCGTGCTGTTTCCCGTTCCGGCCCCATGTTTTTACTTCCGTTTCCGTATATTTACGGTCACCGTATTTTGCGATTACCGCTCATTACGGTGACCGCTATGATGGGTGGCGGAATTGCACCTAGGGCGCCGTACGACGGCGGTGAGGGGCGTTTTGGGGACATTTCCGCCATCGCGGACTTTGCACTTCCGCCATGGCGTAATGCTCGTGCCCGATGAGTCAGAATTAGCCGCACTTTACTCCATCGTGCAATGGCGGAAACGCTATTTACGCTATGGCGGTCAGGTCAGTTACTTTCCGCCAGGGTCGTAATGAGGGCCATAGACAGAGTTACCACTTGCTGTGCCTCCATGGAGTACAGCGACCTGTGAGGCTGTGAATCTGCGGCTGAGTCGGAGAGGATTCCTGACACTATTCACACAGAGGGGGCTCAGCAGGAAATGTGCGTGAGAGTGACAGAGAACATACATGTTACAAACGACTAGCTTTCAAAAATACAGGAATGGTACATTGTTACATTGAGTGGCGATTACTGTAATCTGCTCATTGTTTTGGCAAAGGGAGATGATTGCAGAATGTTCAACCTAATTTTCTGTAATTTTCAGTTTTTTCCTGTTTATTTGACCTGTTACTTCCCATAGGAATTCGAACAACCTTTCTGCAGTTTTTGATTTCACAGTTCCACACAGATTTAATGTGGTTGTAGTAATCACAAAGCCCTGGGATGATATAAAGACTTTTATTGATCAACTTGCTAGAGATATCACATCATACAAGATGTTGTATATTTTCAGACAAATAGAGAGTAGTCTGAATACTTGCAAAGCAGTAAGAAAGATATGCAGAGTATAGTACCCCAAGTAAGACCAGATACTATGAGGGTAATTCATAGAAATTCGCACAAAAGTGGCGCATGCGGCTGGCGCACAGTGTCCCCGTGCGATACACTGCACCAGCCGCGTGCGAAAAAATCATTTTCATCGCACAGCGTATTCATGGATTTTAGCCTCCGAAACCAGCTGTGGCGCAGAGTGGCGCAGCGACCCTGCAGCAGCGCCAGTTACGCCCCCAAGAACGCCCTCACGCAAGGAAAAGCCTTCAAAATTCACAAATCATTGCAAAGGGCTGCGCTAACCCTGGACCAGTTCACAGGGCTGCCAAACAGCAAACGGCAAGCGAGGAACGTGTATTTCAGTGGTTCGCGGGAAGTTTCACACGCGATTGTCCTGGGTACGTGTACATCAGGGGTGCGTGGGAAGTAACTCATGCGATTCCATCAGGGCACGTGTATTCCAGGGGTGCGCAGGAAGTATCACACGCAAAAACAGCATGGTACGTGCATTTCAGGGGTGCGCGGGAAGTATCACACGCGATTCCATCAGGGTACGTGTATTCCAGGGGTGCGCGGGGAGCACCACACGTGAATTGTACGTGTGGGTCCTCCCAGGTGTTCCCTCTACACCCTCCACGGCCCCTGCAGGCGGCCCACACCACAGGGGCCTACCCTGCCCATGTCCTGCAGGAAGTCCATCCACCATGCCCATGCCTCCCAGCCAACCCACATGTCACCTTGCACTACTGCCCACCAACGCATGTCCCCCTGCACGCCCACCCCCCAGCATCCAGGGGCAGCCTCCACCAGGCCCCCACTCATTTCTCCCTCTACCCCCACCCCCCAGCATCAAGGGGAAGCCTCCACCAGGCCCCCACTCATGTCTCCCACCACCCCACCCCCCAGCAGTGCCGGGCACCCTCCACCAGGCCCCCACACATGTCTCCCATCACCCCCACCCCCCAGCATCCAGGGGCACCCTCCACCAGGCCCCCACTCATGTCTCCCATCACCCCCACCCCCCAGCATCCAGGGGCACCCTCCACCAGTCCCCCACTCATGTCTCCCATCACCCCCACCCCCCAGCAGTGCAGGGGCACCACTTATGTCCAACTCATGTCTACCACCACCCCCACCCCCCAGCTGTGCAGGGCATCCTCCACCAGGCCCCCACACATGTCTCCCAGCACCCCCACCCCCAGCATCCAGGGACACCCTCCACCAGGCCCCCACTCATGTCTCCCATCACCCCCACGCCCCAGCAATGCAGGGGCACCCTCCACCAGGCCCCCACTCATGTCTCCCACCATCCCCACCCCCCAGCAGTGCAGGGCACCCTCCACCAGGCCCCCACACATGTCTCCCATCACCCCCACCCCCCAGCATCCAGGGGCACCCTCTACCAGGCCCCCACTCATGTCTCCCATCACCCCCACCCCCCAGCAGTGCAGATGCACCCTCCACCAGGCCCCCACTCATGTCCAACTCATGTCTCCCTGCACCCCCACCCCCCAGCATCCAGGGGCACCCTCGACCAGGCCCCCACTCATGTCGCCCATCACCCCCACGCCCCAGCAGTGCAGGGGCACCCTCCACCAGGCCCCCAGTCATGTCTCCCTGCACCCCCACCCCCCAGCAGTGCAGGGGCACCCTCCACCAGGCCCCCACTCATATCTCCCACCACCCCCACCCCCCAGCAAAGCAGGGGCACCCTCCACCAGGCCCCCACTCATGTCTCCCATCACCCCCACCCCCCAGCAGTACAGGGCACCCTCCACCAGGCCCCCACTCATGTCTCCCAGCACCCCCACCCCCCAGCATCCAGGGGCACCCTCCACCAGGCCCCCACTCATGTCTCCCACCACCCCCATCCCCCAGCAGTGCAGGGGCAGCCTCCACCAGGCCCCCACTCATGTCTACCACCACCCCCACCCCCCAGCAGTGCAGGGCACCCTCCACCAGTCCCCCACTCATGTTCAACTCATGTCTCCCTGCACCCCCACTCCCCAGCATCCAGGGGCAGCCTCCACCAGGCCCCCACTCATGTCTCCCTGCACCCCCACCCCCCACATGTGCAGGGGCAGCCTCCACCAGTCTCCCACCCATGTCTACCACCACCCCCACCCCCAGCAGTGCAGGGCAACCTCCACCAGGCCCCCACTCATGTCCAACTCATGTCTCCCTGCACCCCCACCCCCCAGCATCCAGGGGCAGCCTCCACCAGGCCCCCACTCATGTCTACCTGCACCCCCACCCCCAGCAGTGCAGGGGCAGCCTTCACCAGGCCCCCACTCATGTCTCCCACCACCCCCACCCCCAGCAGTGCAGGGGCAGCCTCCACCAGGCCCCCACTCATGTCTACCACCACCCCCACCCCCCAGCAGTGCAGGGCACCCTCCACCAGGCCCCCACTCATGTCCAACTCATGTCTCCCTGCACCCCCACCCCCCCAGCATCCAGGGGCAGCCTCCACCAGGTCCCCACTCATGTCTCCCTGCACCCTCAACCCCCAGCAGTGCAGGGGCAGCCTCCACCAGGCCCCCACTCATGTCTCCCACCACCCCCACCCCTCAGCATCCAGGGGCACCCTCCACCAGGTCCCCACTCATGTCTCCCACCACCCCCACCCCACAGCAGTGCAGGGGCAGCCTCCACCAGGCCCCCACTCATGTCTCCCACCACCCCCACCCCCCAGCAGTGCAGGGGCAGCCTCCACCAGGCCCCCACTCATGTCTACCACCACCCCCACCCCCAAGCAGTGCAGGGCAACCTCCACCAGGCCCCCACTCATGTCCAACTCATGTCTCCCTGCACCCCCACCCCCCAGCATCCAGGGGCAGCCTCCACCAGGCCCCCACTCATGTCTACCTGCACCCCCACCCCCAGCAGTGCAGGGGCAGCCTCCACCAGGCCCCCACTCATGTCTACCACCCCCCCCACCCCCCAGCAGTGCAGGGCACCCTCCACCAGGCCCCCACTTATGTCCAACTCATGTCTCCCTGCACCCCCACCCCCCCAGCATCCAGGGGCAGCCTCCACCAGGTCCCCACTCATGTCTCCCTGCACCCCCAACCCCCAGCAGTGCAGGGGCAGCCTCCACCAGGCCCCCACTCATGTCTCCCACCACCGCAACCCCAGCATCCAGGGGCACCCTCCACCAGGTCCCCACTCATGTCTCCCACCACCCCCACCCCCCAGCAGTGCAGGGCTCCCTCCACCAGGCCCCCACACATGTCTCCCATCACCCCCAACCCCCAGCATCCAGGGGCACCCTCCACCAGGCCCCCACTCATGTCTCCCATCACCCCCACCCCCCAGCAGTGCAGGGGCACCCTCCACCATGCCCCCACTCATGTCTCCCACCACCCCACCCCCCAGCAGTGCAGGGGAACCCTCCACCAGGCCCCCACTCATGTCTCCCACCACCCCCACCCCCCAGCAGTGCAGGGGCACCCTCCACCAGGCCCCCACTCATGTCTCCCACCACCCCCACCCCCAGCAGTGCAGGGGCAGCCTCCACCAGGCCTCCACTCATGTCTACCACCACCCCCACCCCCCAGCAGTGCAGGGCACCCTCCACCAGGCCCCCACTCATGTCCAACTCATGTCTCCCTGCACCCCCACCCCCAAGCATCCAGGGGCACCCTCCACCAGGCCCCCACTCATGTCTCCCACCACCCCCGCCCCCCAGCAGTGCAGGGGCACCCTCCACCAGGCCCCCACTAATGTCTCCCATCACCCCCACCCCCCAGCATCCAGGGGCAGCCTCCACCAGGTCCCCACTCATGTCTCCCACCACCCCCACCCCCCAGCAGTGCAGGGGCAGCCTCCACCAGGCCCCCACTCATGTCTCCCATCACCCCCACCCCCCAGCAGTGCAGGGGCACCCTCCACCACGCCCCCACACATGTCTCCCATCACCCCCACCCCCCAGCATCCAGGTGCACCCTCCACCAGGCCCCCACTCATGTCTCCCATCACCCCCACCCCCAGCAGTGCAGGGGCACCCTCCACCAGGCCCCCACTCATGTCTCCCACCACCCCCACCCCCCAGCAGTGCAGGGGCACCCTCCACCAGGCCCCCACTCATGTCCCCCAGCCAACATGTCACCACAATGTAGATCCCTGGCCCTTATGGTCAGCCTCCAAATGCCAAACACCCACCTGAGTATTGCATCCACCCACTTAGAAATGGCAAAAACATGATAGAACCCCAATTGCAAGTTTGGAAATGAACACATGTCCCTCACATACACCCAATGGGTGTCAATGAATGTCAAAACCCATATCATGATATGCATGAAACCAATGAGATGATACTACACATTGAAGTTTGAAGAAAAAATATGTGTTAAAAGCAACATAAATTGAATCAAAAATAAAAAAACAATAATGGAAATTTAAAAATAAAAAAAACAGCAGGTCCGTGAAATAATGCAAAACCACAATTCATAATGCAAAGGAAAGGTGTCCAAAGTCACAGTCCACAAAAGTAAATCCAATGGAAAATTAAAATCGAAAACCATTGCTCCATGGGGAAATCATAAAAAAAAAGTCAACTATATACAGATAAACAATCCAGGGTCCATGATCCCAACCGAAGAAATGAAACCTATCTAATAACACTACCTAAAAAAAAACTATATACAAAAATGTGGCCCATTGTCCAAAAGGTCCAAAAAAAATACAAAACCAAAGGAAACCTAACACTAACTACAGAACTATTTACAAGGGCAGCGGGCTAGTCCGACGGCTCACTTCGGGATGTTCCGGGCCAGGGCATCATCGAACTCTTGCTCAATGTCTTGGAGGCGGTCCTCCTCCATGGCCCTGAGGATCCGCAGGGCCGTCCACATGTTCACCCTAAACTCCCTGCAGATTGCCTCGAGGCATTCTGCCCGCCTCAGGGCCCTCCACATGGAGTTCTCCGCCCTGACTATCGTGAGCCGTGCCTCTTCCGCCCGCTGCCGCTCCGCATCTATGGCGTGGCCCAACCGCTGCCACACGGAAGACACTTCTCGTCCTGGGTCCTCCTGCCCTCCGGCCGATGCCTGCCCCTCCGATGTCGAAGCCCCGAGCCATCATGGCTCCCACCACGTTGCTGCTGCTGCTGTGCCTCTGCCCGTGCACTGCCTCCTGCTGCCTGCACATCCTCCGCTGGCTGGGGTGCAGTCGTTGATGTGGCCACCCCTGCTGGACGTCCGACTCCCGACTGTGACAGGGATGCCTCCTCCACCAGCCTGGCCGCACCGTCAGAGGCAGCTCCACAGGGCACCCAGGTGACTGATGGGTGGGAAGATGGCACGGAGGATGACTGGCGCATAGGGGGTTCAGTTGAGGAGGGTGTCGTAGCAAGCCCCATCAAACGGAGGAATCCGGCCTGGGTGACCTGTCCCAGTAGGCCGACGCAGTCAACGAGCCATTCGAGATGACGTGCAGTCTCCTCATGAAAAGACTGCAGGTCACCTCGCATGGCCCGTTGACGCAACGCCACACCAGTCAGGACAGGCTCAACCCGGACCCGGATAGCTACGTCCGCAGGCAGAGGAAGGCCAGTTGTCGTGAGCTCATCCCCTGACTGAAAACGGGTCTGGACGTAGGCATCCCTGCTGGTGCAAGATGATGCAGTGACAGGATCAGGGATAGGATTGCACACAGGCACCTCCGCGGCGACCTGTGCTGCCTCCTGTCCCTGGTCCTGCACTGCACCACTAGCACCAGTGGAATCCCCACCTCCAGACCCCGTCTCTGTTGCTTGCACGGCCTCCTCCTCCACCAAACCCCCCACCAACCTGGATGACTCCGTGCCATCTTCCCCCGTTGGGCCCTGTGGGGTCGCAGCTGCCCCTTCTGCTGCCGAGGAGTCCAACTCCGACCTCCGCCTCTTGGACCTCCCCCCGGCAGCTGCGGCCTGGGACGCGGCACCAGACTCCTCACTCCCCGACGACATCACAACCTGGGAGGGGAGCCGGGCCTTGCGTCTCCGGCTGGCGGTGCGATCCCAGCCGCTGTGCTCCACAGCACCTTCTCCGCCCTCTTCATCAGTTGACGCTGCAGACAGGGAGAAATAAAACACAGGCATCAGGGCACTGTACAATGGACACATACACACATGACAGTTGCACATGAGTGGCATTGGCAAACCTCAGACATGGCATCACAATTGGCAACACACATGTCATTTCAACTTGCACACATGAGCCATACCACAGCCACATCGCAACTGCCAGCACCATCCATAGACATACAACAGCATGAGCAGGCAAAGGTGAGCCAGACATCACATGCAACACAGGGAGTGCACTACACATGCACGCACACCACCACACTTGCATGCATGTGTACACCTCAGCCAACTGTCGCAGTGTTCAGACGGGCACCCATGTCACATCTGCCAATCAGTCTTCCACATCCCGCTGTCACATGCATCCATGTTGCATCACTGTTGCACCCTTGTCAAATACACACACATGCACATGTACACAGTGCTGATACATGCAGCTGAAAACAACATACATGCGTGACATCACGAACATGCCTACTTACATACACATTCATCCAAATATATGTGCCCACACAACTGCATTTGGCATGCAAGCCTACACACACAAGCACCATCCATGTCTCACACATGACAGCCCTCGCATGTGTTAGCCTCACGGCCCTGTACACCCCCACCCATACTCGGCCCCATACAAACAGATGTGCAACCGGCACACTACTGGCACATCACCGCACGCATAGCTTACAATTATGATGCATGTACACTTACCGCTCGACTCCAGACGGGTCTGCCTCTCTAGGACCTGGACGTGGAGCGCTGGGGATATGCGTTCCAGGACCCTCATCTGATCTTCCGACAAGTGGCCCCGGCGCCCCTTAGCATCCGCTACCTTCAAGAGGCACCTGGCCTTGTTCAGGGTCCTGGACCTGAAGTCCTCCCAGCGCTTCTTGACATGTTGGAAGTCGCGGACTGCCACCCCCTCCGCGTTGATGGCAGTCACGATGTCCGTCCAGATCCGAGTCCGTCCTTCCTTGTCGGCGCGCACACTTCCGAAGAGGACATCATACTACCCCAGGACTTGCTCCACCAGGACACCAACTTCCCTGTCACTGAAGCTGGTGCCCGTCTGCCTCTCTGGCCGAGGGTTGTCAGTGGTGCCAGATGTTGCAGTGCCCGACATGACAACCCCAGAGGCAGGAGTGGGTGGGCAACTGGGTCCTGGGGCTGGGCTGTGGAGCGATGGAATCCCAGTCGGGAGTCTTCTGTTCCAGCAGGGGTGGTCACAGCAACAGCACCCCTGGCTGATGTGCAGGCAGCAAATGGCAGGGCACGTGGCAGTCAGGCAGCAGCAGATGGCAGGTGGGAGCGTGCTCGGACTCTGGGGGGCAGCAAATCGGCTTTCTGGGCAGGAGCGTGGTCTTCCGTGTGCTTACGCGTGGCCAGCTTGATACAGAGTGATTTGGCACGTGAAAATCCTGCACGTCTGCGTGTAATTCGAGGAAAGGCCCTTAGCGCGTAAGCGCGTCTGCACGCATACGCGATTTCATTGGCCCAAAGGCCCCCATGCGCAGCTCTGACGTCACACGCATGGCCGTAGAGAATGGCGCATGTAAAAAAAAAGATACACGTCCGAGTGTCAAAGCGTGTAATTGGTGGAAATGGCCTCATCGCGTATGAGCGTCTGTGACGTGTGTATAAAAGGTACGTGTAGAACGCCATTTCCTTGTACGTGCTTTTCGTGGAGAGCGAGTGGGTGAAATCTGTACTTCTTGTCAGTTCACACGCGATTTACTTCACAGCGTTTCCAGTTCGTACTCCCTGTTACCTCTGACAGCTTTTTCTCTTTTCCTCTTTTTCCTGGGCCTGTTTCCTCAAACAGCGTTCCCTTCTACTGTGTCCTGTCTCCTCAGACAGCGTACAATTCTTCTTTTGGTGGGGATGTTGCCAACGCGCACACGTGCATATTTTTCACGCTTTTGTTCCTGGCAGACGGTGAGTCGCGCACGTATTTAACATCTGTGCTTGCCCCGTGTGTCGCATACCCCTTCAGAGGTCATTCTAGGCTGCGTGTGACATGCATACATCCATTCTTGTGTTTCTGGGTGCCACAGCGTAGTGCAGGTTTATTTTTCCACACACGTGGTTTAGGAGCGGTTGCGTGCACCTTACTTCCCTTTTTTCGGGTGCCTGTGCGTTGCGTGACCCATCATCTTTCCCCAGGGGTGACATACAGCCTTGCTAGAGCACTAGGGTACGATTACCATCTGGTACCCAACCCCTTTGACCCCCAATTGCCCAGGACAATAGTTCACATCGACTCCCATACGCACAATAACATCAGTGCCATGGCTAGGAGGCGAACAAGCCGGAAGGGTGGCAAAGGTGGCCGAGCCCCAAGTGGTGGCCGTGGTGGATCCGGTAGGGGACGTGGCCGTGGTGACTTGCAGGGTGCCCCTAGCCCCCCATGTGTGGAGGAGCAGTCAGGGACACCCATGCCCCCCCCCCCTGGTTGAGGTTAACGTGGCTGACACCATCCATGCTCAGCCCTTGTTGGACCAGCCCACTGTGGAACCAGACCTGGCACAGGGTGACTCCATGGCTGACTTCCAGGTCAGCAGGTCTCGGCCACATGCGCCGGTGCACGTTGGTGTCATCAGGCCACATATAAGGGGCAAATAGGTCATCTGCTGCCCCGCATAGGCAGGCTGGGGAGGCTGCAGGGGCAGCTGCGGCTCCATCCACCCTACCTCTCACACACCCAGCCAGGACAGTGTCGGTCCAAGTTCATCATGCTGACATTCCCCCTGACACCATCACACTTGAGCTAATGCCTGCACCAACTCCCATGCTGAGTGTGCAATCCCACACTCCTAGTACAGAGTCCACCGGGGCTCCTGCCCCTAGTGTCCAGAGCGGCGTAGGACACTCAGGATCCCCACCACCTTCCAAGCGGAAGAGGAAGAGTGCTCGTCCAGTAGTGGCTAATGCCCCAGACACGGCTACACAGTCCGGCCCGTCAAGGAAGCCCAGCTTCAATGAGGCTGAACTGAATGCACTTGTAGAGTATGTGTCCGCACATGACCGCAAAATGGTGATTGTTGCAGGATCCAAGACCACACCTGCACAACGTCAGGCACACTAGCAGACCATCGCGGACATCATAAGTGCCCTTGGAATCGTGAGGCGCACAGCTACTGAATGCTACAAGCGCTGGAATGACCTGAAGCGCAGGGCAAAGAATAAGCTGGCCTCAAGTCATGCCGCAACTCTAGTGACTGGAGGTGGGTCTCCAGCAGAGGACATAGAACTCACTCCACATGAGCAGGTTGCTGGGACCTACGTCACGGAGGAACAGATCCAAGGCGTGGGAGAACTGGCAGATTACGAGGCATTGTCCAGTGAGTGCACATGCATGTGTGTGTCATCCATGTGCATGGTGTGTGTGGGAGGGCTTCTGTTTGGGTGCCAGGTGAGGGTGTGTGTGCCTGAGTGGGTTGGGTCACCCATGTGCCTCATCCAATACATTCTGCGCACCAGCATTTAGGTATAGCAGTATCCCTTCTGCAAACATTAGACATTCAGCCCAACACCATGCCAGTTGCCCTTGAAGTGTCATCTTGCCACAACATTGTTGCTTATTTTCCTCTGTTTATTCAGGCAGATTGTTTGCATACCACCACTTTTACTCAGCATTTCTCAGTCCTATTGTCACATATCTGACATGGCTATGGTACAGTGGACTGGCTTTATTTCCTGGACATGATTTGTTTAGACATGTCCCTGTGCTATAGGACCATTTTGGACTGGCAGCTCCAGGTTAAACATTTGAACCATTGCAATGAAAAAATCAATTTCATGAGCAAACTGGACTGAATGAACAATTGGTGCCCTCCTCTCCCTCTTCACTTTATGGCTAGGGTACATGCCATCTGTGTGATGGCATGTGTATTTGACCTGCCAATCACTGGCCAATGTGTGATGCCACTGCTAGGCAGCATGCAGCAAATGTGTTCATCTTCCATCTTGGTGTCATCAATGTGTGCCATCTGCCTACCCTTCACACACAGTGACGGTGCATGCATGGGAGGGTTTTAGTCATGTGAGACATGTGTCAATCAAGTACTGTTTCTGTAGCCTCTCAGCCCTAATTGTGTGCCATAGTGCTAATGCCTGTTTCCATTTGTTTTCTTTTATGTCTTTGCAGGGGATGACGCACTTGATACTGCTGGGGTTGTGGAGATGGTGCAGACCCAGGAGGGGTCTGAGGCCCGACCGACCACCAGTGAGGGACGTGGTGTGGTGGTGGGTGAGAACCCACAACTGCTGCAGGTCATGCTCTCAAGGGGTGTCTCTGGCTGCACCTCCCCCGAGCTGTATTCAGGTGTCGATTCGGATTATGAGACCTATGTGCCGTCGCAGGTGAGTGTTCCTGGGAGGGATTCTGTTCTGTCCGACCCACCTGCACCAGGGTTAGAACCCTCAATGGGGATGTCAGTGTTGGCAGGTACACCTTTGGTGGTTACGGATGCAGGGTCACATTCCGCAACATCTGATCCTGTTCCTGGGCCAGCAGATCAGAGGGGGAATGCAGTCCTGCAGCCTCAGGCAGTGCCGGCACAGCAAGGCGCAGTTCGCCTTGCCCCAGACAGGTGTGTTGCCCGCTGACGTGGTGGCCGTACGCCACCTGGCAATACCGCATGGGAGCAATCCATATACGGTATGGCAACCCAACAGGCAGCATCATCAGAGATGATGGCTCAGGCCATGGATAGGGTGGCCACTTCCATTGTCCCCCCCGAAAGGCTGATGGAGCGACTACAGGAGGCAACAGACTCCATCTGCCAGTCACACAGGGAGGACATGTTGGCGTCCGACAGGGACAGGCGGGCGGGACTGGCGACTCTGCGGGAAGCCATTTCCATAGAGTCCCAGGGCCACAGGGAATCCCTGAGGGTGGAACTCCTTCACCTCAGGACGTCTCTTGTTGAGCTTGAAGCTTCAACAAACAGAAGGACAGAACAGCAGCTGGAGCATCTCACACGTACACTCTCAGCTGAGATGCAGGCAACTAGGGCGGAGGTCCGGGCATCCCGTGAGTTGTTGCATGGGGACCTACGCACAATTATCCTCCAGAACGAGACCTACCACACCCGCATGCTTGCTGCCATGGAGGAACAGACTAGGGCTTTGCGTGGGCTGCCTCCCATAGTGCCACCACCTCCTGATGCAGCTGCAGAGGTTGAGGAGAGCGACAGCAGTGATTCTCTCACAATAGGGTAGCCGTGTAGGCCATGAGCCCATGGAGGTGTTTTTTCCGCAAGATCCACACAGGTGGGTTTTGGTGTGCACCCTGTCCTCGGACCACCTGGGTGGCCTCCCCCACCCCCCCGGGCCCATTAATGGCCATTTTTGATTATTATTATTATTATTTTTTTTTTTTGACAGTGTGTTGCCTTGTGTGGCTCCCGTGGGCATACGCTGTATTGTGGCTGGGCACATGCAGGCTTGTCATGAATTTGGTTCAGATGCTTGGGTTTGTGTGACACACACCCCTCCTGCTTCCCGTTTCCATGGGCTTGCAAAGGGTGTGCCCAAGTGACATTGACGTACATGGTGACGTTGGACTCCCATTCGATGTGTGGGCAGTCTGTAGTCATTACTGTGTATACATTCATAGTGCATATTGTTGTTGTATTGTACACTGCATGGTGTATTGATATGTGCCTCTGCATCCATCTCATCCTCCTAATTTGCAGGTCCATTTCTCATGTCTTCACAAGGCGGTCCACCTTGGAACTGGAGTCCATGTTGTAAGCAGTGCACCTACACTCTTGCGTGGCGCTAACACTGTATACTTGGAAGTGTTCGAAGTGCTGGCATCATCAGATAGTGAGGCTACCAATTTTATAAGTCTGTAATGTTATGTTTAAGGTAGGTTGGAGGTTGTGTAGGTGATTGGTATTCTTGGTAAGTGTTTGGTAATCTGTGTTGTAGGTCCTGCATTACTGTGAGCATTTCATGTGTGGCCATGTTTCCATTAGGGACACTGTAGTTGGTGACACTTGGGGCATGTTGTGGGGATTAATTTGTTGCCTCTCACATTGCATGACATGCCATGGTGTGTTGTGTGGCCGTGCCGGGGAGGGGTTGGGTGACATGGCACTGCTCTCATGTAGTATTTTGCAAGTGGGTATTCATTTCTGCAGCATGGAAATGTGTCTTTTGATGACACTGCATTGGAGGTGTTTGTGTAGGTAGAGATGCACACATTGTGACACTTCCACATGAACAATCTCAGGCTGCTATGGTTCTGACAGTTGACTGTCCCATTGTTCGTCATAATTGTCAGGTCGAGTCATCATTGCTTATCAGATGGTATGTGCCAGGGCTGTGTGCACTCCACAGGGGTGTGATTTCTATGTGAAGTAATTAGCCACCAGCTGCGTACGGGCTGCCTCAGCCCCGTGCCCTTTCCCCTCCCATGCGCAGTGGGCGTGCATGTGGTTGGGGATGTGGGGGCACCACCATATCCACAGCCAGGCCCCGGCGTGTTGCAACATTGTGCAGGACACATGCTGCCACTGTGATCATGCACACTACTGGGGGCGCATATAACAGCTGCCCGCCAGAACGGTCAAGGGAGCGAAAGCGTGACTTGAGCACTCCGAATGTGCGCTCCACTATGCCCTGGGTTGCAATATGGGCTGTGTTGTATCTTACCTCGGGAGGCGTGATGGGGTTCCGAATTGGCGTCATCATGTGGGTGCTCAGAGGGTAGGCACTGTCCCCTGGTGAGGAGGTGATGGGTATCACTAGTGGGGTAGTGACATAACTCTGTATCTGACATGCATGCATGTGCAGTGGCATTCATACTCACCAAGCAGCCATGTATCGCCATGCCGCCCAGCTTCTAGGTCCCGGCTTAGGGTAGACATTCGGTAAATGAAGCTGTCGTGGGTGGACCCTGGATAGTTGGCATATACTGAGGTGATGATTCCCTTGGCATTACATACTACCTGCACGTTGATGGAATGCCAGTGCTTGCGGTTCCTATAGATGTGCTCAGATGCCCTGGGGGGACGTAGTGCCCCATGGGTGCAGTCAATGGCACCTAGCACTTTGGGGAATTGTGCCACACCGTAGAAATCGAGGGCGGCAGCCTGCCTTTCTGCAGGTGTCCTGGGCAGGTATATGTGCCTACGGACTGATGGGCGTGCAGTGATGATGTTCAAGACCTGGTGTAGGCAGCGTGACTGCGTGGCCTGTGACACCCCACCCACTATGGCACTTGTCCGCTGAAATGATCCTGTGGCCAATAAGTGCAGTACATTGAGGACCTTCTCCAGGGGGCTGAGTGCTTGGGAGCACAGGGTGGGTGATGTGAGTTCATCCTCCCACTCACTGACCAGGTCCAGTATTATGTGTGGTGGAAACCTGTACCTCCCATAAACCTGGTCATCAGGCATCCCAAAAAGGCTGGTTCTGGGAGTGAAAATTCGGGCCCTCACTATCCTCCTCCTCCTCCTTTGGTAACCCACGGCCACTGCTGCTAGGAACGGTATATTCATCCTGGCGTCTGAGCTTGTTTGTTGCTTGCGCCCACTTTTATACTGCGCGGGTCGACGTACGCCTGCTTCATGCTGGCGTACTTGTTTCAGGATTGGACCATTTATTTTTCAGCGCGTTGTAGGCGAACGTGTGAATCTTCCCGCCCACCCCAGGAATACACGTACCCCACTCTCACAGGCCCAGTCGCGTGTGGAAGTTCACGCGCACCCCGAAATACACATACCCAGGGCAATCGCGTGTGGACCTTCCCGCGAACCCCGTAATACACGTAGCCTGCTGGTATCGCCTGTGGAAGTTCACGCGGACCCATAATACACGTACCCTGATGGTATCGCATGGGAGACTACCCGCGCACCCCAGGAATAGACGTACCCAGGCAAATCGCACTGCTGGGGGATGGGGGTGCAGGGGGACATGAGTGGGGGCCTGGTGGAGGCTGCCCATGGATGCTGGGGGGTGGGGGTGGTGGGAGACATGTGTGGGGGCCTGGTGGAGGGTGCCCTGCACTGCTGGGGGGTGGGGGTGGTGGAAGACATGAGTTGGACATGAGTGGGGGCCTGGTGGATGGTGCCGTGCACTGCTGGGGGGTAGGGGTGATGGGAGACATGAGTGGGGGCCTGGTGGAGGGTGCCCCTGGATGCTGGGGGGTGGGGGTGCAGGGGGACATGAGTGGGGGCCTGGTGGAGGGTGCCCCTGGATGCTGGGGGGTGGAGGTGGTGGGAGACATGAGTGGGGGCCTGGTGGAGGCTGCCCCAGCACTGCTGGGGGGTGGGGGTGGTGGGAGACATGTGTGGGGGCCTGGTGGAGGGTGCCCTGCACTGCAGGGGGGGTGGGAGGGCAGGGGGACATGAGTGGGGGCCTGGTGGAGGGTGCCCTGCACTGCTGGGGGGTGGGGTGATGGGAGACATGAGTGGGGGCCTGGTGGAGGCTGCCCCTGCACTGCTGGCGGTGGGGGTGATGGGAGACATGAGTGGGGGCCTGGTGGAGGGTGCCATGCACTGCTGGGGGGTGTTGTGGTGGGAGACATGAGTTGGACATGAGTGGGGGCCTGGTGGAGGGTGCCCCTGGATGCTGGGGGGTGGGGTTGCAGGGGGACATGAGTGGGGGCCTGGTGGAGGGTGCCCTGCACTGCTGGGGGGTGGGGGTGATGGGAGACATGAGTGGGGGCCTGGTGGAGAGTGCCCCTGCACTGCTGGGGGTTGGGGGTGGTGGGAGACATGTGTGGGGGCCTGGTGGAGGGTGCCCTGCACTGCTGGGGGGTGGGGGTGCAGGGGGACATGAGTGGGGGCCTGGTGGAGGGTGCCCTGCACTGCTGGGGGGTGGCGGTGATGGGAGACATGAGTGGGGGCCTGGTGGAGGCTGCCCCTGCACTGCTGGGGGGTGGGGGTGGTGGGAGACATGTGTGGGGGCCTGGTGGAGGGTGCCCTGCACTGTTGGGGGGTGGGGGTGGAGTGAGACATGAGTTGTACATGAGTGGGGGCCTGGTGGAGGGTGCCCCTGGATGCTGGGGGTGAGGGTGGTGGAGACATGAGTGGGGGCATGGTGGTAGCTGCCCCTGCACTGCTGGGGGGTGGGGGTGATGGGAGACATGAGTGGGGGACTGCTGGAGGGTGCCCCTGGATGCTGGGGGGTCGGGGTGGTGGGAGACATGTGTGGGGGCCTGGTGGAGGGTGCCCTGCACTGCTGGGAGGTGGGGGTGGTGGGAGACATGAGTTGGACATGAGTGGGGGCCTGGTGGGAGGTGCCCTGCACTGCCGGGGGTGGGGGTGATGGGAGACATGAGTGGGGGCCTGGTGGAGGGTGCCCCTGGATGCTGGGGGTGGGGGTGGTGGGAGACATGTGTGGGGGCCTGGTGGAGGGTGCCCTGCACTGCTGGGGGGTGGGGGTGATGGGAGACATGAGTGGGGGCCTGGTGGAGGGTGCCCTTGGATGCTGGGGGGTGGGGGTGCAGGGGGACATGAGTGGGGGCCTGTTGGAGGGTGCCCCTGGATGCTGGGGGGTGGGGGTGGTGGGAGACATGAATGGGGGCCTGGTGGAGGCTGCCCCTGCACTGCTTGGGGGTGGGGGGATGGGAGACATGAGTGGGGGCCTGGTGGAGGGTGCCCCTGGATGCTGGGGGGTGGGGGTGGTGGGAGACATGTGTGGGGGCCTGTGGAGGGTGCCCTGCACTGCTGGGGGGTGGGGGTGGTGGGAGACATGTTTTGGACATGAGTGGGGGCCTGGTGGAGGGTGCCCCTGGATGCTAGGGGGTGGGGGTGGTGGGAGACATGAGTGGGGGCCTGGTGGAGGCTGCCACTGGATGCTGTGGGGTGGGGGTGCAGGGGGACATGTGTGGGGGCCTGGTGGAGGGTGCCCCTGGATGCTGGGGGATGAGGGTGCAGGGGGACATGAGTGGGGGCCTGTTTGAGGGTGCCCCTGGATGCTGGGGGGTGTGGGTGGTGGGAGACATGAGTGGGGGCCTGGTGGAGGCTGCCCCTGCACTGCTGGGGGGTGGGGGTGATGGGAGACATGAGTGGGGGCCTGGTGGAGGGTGCCCCTGGATGCTCGGGGGTGGGGGTGGTGGGAGACATGAGTGGGGGCCTGGTGGAGGCTGCCCCTCCACTGCTGGGGGGTGGGGGGGATGGGAGACATGAGTGGGGCCTGGTGGAGGGTGCCCCTGGATGCTGGGGGGTGGGGGTGGTGGGAGCCATGTGTGGGGGCCTGGTGGAGGGTGCCCTGCACTGCTGGGGGGTGGAGGTGGTGGGAGACATGAGTTGGACATGAGTGGGGGCCTGGTGGAGGGTCCCCCCGGATGCTGGGGGGTGGGGGTGGTGGGAGACATGAGTGGGGGCCTGGTGGAGGCTGCCCCTGGATGCTGTGGGGTGGGGGTGCAGGGGGACATGTGTGGGGGCCTGGTGGAGAGTGCCCCTGGATGCTGGGGGGTGGGGGTGCAGGGGGACATGTGTGGGGGCCTGGTGGAGGGTGCCCTGCACTGCTGGGGGGGTGATGGGAGACATGAGTGGGGGCCTGGTGGAGGCTGCCCCTGCACTGCTGGGGGTGGGGGTGGTGGGAGACATGTGTGGGGGCCTGGTGGAGGGTGCCCTGCACTGCTGGGGGGTGGGGGTGATGGAAGACATGAGTGAGGGCCTGGTGGAGGCTGCCCCTGCACTGCTGGGGGGTGGGGGTCGTGGGAGACATGTGTGGGGGCCTGGTGGAGGCTGCCCCTGCACTGCCTGGGGGTGGGGTGATGGGAGAAATGAGTGGGGGCCTGGTGGAGGGTGCCCCTGGATGCTGGGGCGTGGGGGTGCTGGGAGACATGTGTTGGTGATCAGTAGTGCAAGGTGACATGTGGGTTGGCTGGGGGGCATGGCCATGGTGGATGTGTTGCCTGTGGGACATGAGCAGGGGTGCAGGGTAGTCCCCTGTGGTGTGGGCTGCCTGCAGGGGCCGTGGAGGGTGTAGAGGGAACACCTGGGAGGACCCACACAGCCAAATCACGGGTAGCATTTCCCGGCACCACCGAAATACACGTACCCTGCTGAAATCGTGTGTGAATCTTCCCGCGCACCACAGAATACACGTACCCAGGCCAATCGCGTGTGGAACTTCCCGCGCACCCGAAGTACATGTACCCAGGCCAATCGCGTGTGGAACTTCCCACGCATCCCAAAGTACGCTGTCGGGGGGGAAATTCTGCCGGGGTCGGCCGGGCCGTCCGCAGACCTCCGGGCAGGGAGGCCCCAACTCCTCCCGTATATCCCAAAAGAGATAGAGTATGAGACACACGCAAGAAGCAAGGTGACTCTGCTGTTTATTAGACAAAAACGGCAGGGATGGGTCAAGGATCGTACGCGTCCGTCCTGACACACACACAATCGTGGGGCTCGCAGGCCCTTTTTACCTTAGTATGACGCGCTACTTGCGTCACCTTGGAAAGTTGGCAAAAACCCTATCGCCACTCTTAATTGGTTGCTCGAGTGGTAGGGTTAGTATAGCATACGTATAGAGAACAATGTTAGTGGTCAAGGGTTAGTCAGGTGATATATCTGGGTTGTCCCTACAATTAGATACATGAGAATTGTTACATGAAGACCCCTGATGATTGGTTAATGTTAATGGCGTCAGTGATAAGAGCCCCATGTTCTGATTGGTGCGCTCGCGAGCCTCCCAGTCTGGGACCATCGCTGTTCCCAGCTCTCGGTGCACCTGTCATTTGCAACAATGTTTCACTATGAGTACGTGCAGACAATGTGAGGACTTATTCATAAGCTGGAAGGCCGACTACTCCCACTGTCGCAGATGTCCATTGAGCCTTTTAATTGTATCTGCCTGTGTCTTGTAACGAGGGATCCAGACGCCTTTTCTGGCCTTGGCATCCTGTCAGGTTCGGCTTGGTCACGTGAGGTGGGACCGTGTTTGAGGCAGAATTCTGCACAATTAATATTGTTTTTCCACTGTGTGCCTGGTTTAATTTGCAGGTGTGACTTTGACGTTGGTGTGCGGCATGCGAGGTTGCAACATCGTGCCCTTGATTGTCCGCTTTCGGAATGTGGGTTTGCAACATTGCGACCTTGGCTGTCTGCTTTCGCCGGGCTCATTCTGCAGGATCAGCAACCTGACTCTTGTTCTTTTAACGTCCATGGAAGCTCTTGTTTGCGGCCTACTTAGGCCTGGTGTATAGGTGGAACCGTTTGGTGCACAGGCGCTTTAGGTTATAGTATCATATTGTCTTATCCCCAGTATCGTGTCTTC
The DNA here is from genome assembly GCF_040938575.1 of Ambystoma mexicanum. Lineage (NCBI taxonomy): Eukaryota > Metazoa > Chordata > Amphibia > Caudata > Ambystomatidae > Ambystoma > Ambystoma mexicanum. The sequence continues at coordinate 683,639,419 of NC_090931.1, read as the reverse complement.
GTTATATTTCTCATTATGGCACCTGGTTTTAGGAGAAGCATAAGCAAGCTCTTTAGATGGGTTCATGATGCGTCTTGCGTTGCTGCATTTTGAGAGCCTATGTGGAAAATATTAAAGATGCACGTCCTTGAGTATGTCTGTCGCCTACGTCATAGCACTGAGTATATTCTTTGTGTAGATTGGTGCGGGAGTGTCCGGTGTGCATATTTGCACAGGTGTGCTGACCGTTGGCTAGGTCGTCATGGCATCTCTAACGACGTGTAGGTTTTAGTCTAGTTGATCCGTGCCGCAGGTGTCGGCATGGACAGGGCGGGCTGCTGGGCAGGCAGATGGACACATCCGTATGTTCCTGTACCAGGGTATTTGGTCATCTGGTAGATGGGCAAACTCTTCTCATGGCGGGTGCCTGGGCCGTGATCCTTTAGGCCAGGCGCGAGAGGGGAAGGACGGGAGCCTGGTCTTCCATTCTCCCACTTCAGTCCCCCCTCTGGTCGACTTGTCGACCACAAACATATCCTTTTCGTTATCTCCTCTTACTCTCCATATCTTAGTTATTCCTCCTAAATGTCCATAGTGGTTCACATGATCTTCAAATGACCAATACATATATTCACAGGTTCCTCCAGGAATACAGTATACCCATTTCCCTATGTAACTCCTGGGGTTTCTTGGGTTCTCGATCTTCACAGATGGTGGGTCCAGGTGATTGGTGATGATCTGGTTGCGCAACTTCTCTCTCTCTTGTATTATTGTGCCTGTGTGTTGGCCGTCATCTGCTGGCATCAAGGGGTGCATACCGACCATTTCAAGCAACTCGTCAGTGGTGCGTGCCTTCCGGGCCTTCCAAAATCTTATTATGATCAGTGTAGCTCCAGCCAAAATAGTACAACCAACTATAATTTTCAGTCCATCTGACAGCCAAGATGGCATCCATGACCATAATATTGAAAACCAGCTCTCATCCTTTTTCACACCTTTACTTTCATCCATCATTTTGGAGTGCATCTGGGCCAATTGTGAAACTGCTTCTGTCAGTGTACCGTTGTCAACATCGTTGGCAGGAATGAACGTGCAGCATGATTGTCCTATCTTTGCGCAGACTCCTCCTTCCATGGCTGTGAGGAGGTCCAATACATATCTGTTCTGAAGTGCTACCATCCTTATAGCTCGCAGCTCCTCTTTTATTGCGTTAAATCCATTTACTGTAGAATTGATGGTCATCATTAGTTCCCATCTAGTTATCTGGAGCCATTTTGCGTTTGCGTAAGCCTGCAGTCCCGGATGTATTATTGAGGAGAAGAACATTGCTGCTCTGCTGAATAGTCTGTGTTCTGGCGGAATTGAAGTGAGTGCCGTTTCCGACCTTCCCCATAGGTAATTTCCTGTCAGAGGTTCTCCTTGTCTTTTCCTTCTATTTAGGACAGTATTATTGCCGTTGTTCCTGTTCCCTGACCCCTCCTGAGGTGGTGCAGATCTCTTCTTCCTCTTGTCCCCTTCATCCATTTTGGGAAAGTTCGCCACATTCACATGCTTCTGGGGTACCACTAGTGATGGTACATTGACGTGCACCATCGTGCATACACCATTCCACAGAGGGGGCAGTGTGTGGTATGCCTTTTCTCCACAGGCCCAGTAATGGTCCATTATCACTGCTGTTCCTGCTCCCCCCTCAGGTAACTCCATCACGTTTGCACAGTTGGTGTTGTATCCTACGTCCACCTCTCCTTTATGTTGGTAGCATACCTTAGGCGCAGTCAGCGGCAGTATTGTTATTGGGTCTTCATCCGTCTCTATCCACGTGAGCATGGGCACGTACCTGATCCAAGTCGTCCAACATCTGTGGTTGTGTGCATCGATAGTTGAAATAGTTTCTTTTGTTACCATGTTGCTGCCAATCACTCCTATCTCCCATTTGTTGTCCATGTACACCTTCCCTGTTATCGTCACCAGTGGCCTCTCCCAACATCCTGGTTTACCAGGAACTTCAGTGGCGTACCAATCACATGGTAAATACTGCAGTGTTACTTTCTTTGTTTCCCCTTTTTCAGGACCACTTGTTATGTATCTGAATGCTTCAGCATGTAAACTGCTCTTGTGGTAACTCAAATAAGTCTTGAGGAAATTGTTTTCATATGGGTATGAGTCTCGTGTTTTCCACACCAGATGCACCACTGTCCCTTGAAATCTTCCTTTCGTTTGGAACAGTGCCAAGTATATTATGCATCGTGCTGTCTTTTCATCTATTTCTGTGGCAACGAATGTTCGAGAAGCGCTCATGGCGTATGGTATTAATGAGCAAACGTAGCAGCTGTCTTCTGTTGTCTGCTTACCGATGCGGGTCATGTGTTGGTACCATATGTTGTTTGAGATGTGTGCTGAATCTTGTATATAATTGTCAATACCTTTATTATCTGAGTATGTGCTGCGTTGAACTCTATTTTGCTTGTGTGCGATTTTACTAGTATCACCTGACGTAATACCTGTTGCAGCTGGGGATGGGGGTGTATTAGGTTTGGGTACAGCAATAAGATTGATAGCATAGCTGTACTGCCATACAGAGGCAGCCAAGAACCCGGTGATCATCAAAATCCATATTATTTTTATTACACATGCTAATTTCACCGGCATTTTGCTCTTACCTTGCTGCAGTCCGGCAGCGTATTCTTGCGACGTTAAAGTTGCCCGCCTGAAAATTCTCAATATGCTGGTTATTAAATGTTAGTTGTTGTTGTTTTTTAAGCTCTCCCTATCAAATAGTCATTCAGTGCCCAGGCGAAGAGCTGTTCCCACGCTAATCTAAGCGATCTATCTCTTAGGACAGGCAAGTATGGGTGGAGGTGGGGCATTGAATATTCTATGGCCAAGAGGAATGCTGTGTAGTAGACACGTACCCTTCTTCTTTTCAGGTACGTTGGCCTTTTTATTTCATATACACTCGTAACTCTTTCTTCTCCATCTTTTCCCCTTCTTCCATCATTTCCTGTATTTAATGTGGGCATGTGTATTCGTCTTTCCTGCCTGCGTCTAGGGAGGTCTCTAAGCCGACATGCACAGGGTGTCAGTTCGTCTGTGAAGGGCGCGAGTTTTATTGTGCGTAACGAGCGTGAGGTGGTTGAGCATGTAGGGTGCGATGGGGGAGGGCGTGATGGGGATGGGGATGGTGCGGCCTCATGCGTCTGTCTTTCCGCTATTCCTTGCTCTCCCTCCTCACTTCTCTCCAGCTCATCCTTTCTCCTACGGATCCATGGTGAGTCTGTGTTGGTCCGGGTGATGTATAGTTTATCTAAGCTTTCCCTTTCACTGTTTCTTCCTTCCTTCTCCACTCCTTCTTCTTCCTCACTACAAAAGTCAGTCATAAACGGCACCCCCCACTCGGTCTTTTTCCCCTTGATTGTTACTGTTTGTAAGTCTATTAGGTCCAGTTCTCCTTTTTCTCCTTTATCAACCGCTCCCCTTTGTGCTGATGTTGTTGCTACTTCTGTGTTTCTATATACATCCCCCCATGCTTCACTCTCCCTTCTCCTATCTTCTCTTTCTCCTTCATTTCTCTCCTCCATCTCCCTACTATTTTCCTCCCTTTTCCTTTTTAATTCCTCCATCACTTCACTACTCATCTGTTCCAATATTCTTTCATCCTCTTTCTTCCTTTCCCATTTCACCCTTTCTCTTTCTGCTATACTCTCTATCACCCTCCCTTCTTTGTATTTCTTAGTCGTTTCTGATAGTAATCTCCTCTTCCACATTGCCATTTCTTTTTCTTTCTCTTCTTCTTCCCTTTTCTTTTCTCTCAGCACTACTCTTGATACCCTTTCTGCTGCTGCTTTTACTCTTTCAACTTCTCTCCTTTGTTCCTCAGTTCGTTCCCTTATTTTTTCCAATTCGTTCTTACCTTCTTTCCTTTTCCTCGCTCTCTCTCTCTCCTCCCTCTCGAGCTGCTTGATCAATTCATTCTGCTCATCCCTTAACTTTGCTAGTCGTTCCTCCAAAATCTCTTCCTTTTGTCGTAACAGCTCTTCCCCCCTCATTTCACTCTCCCTGGTATTATCCTCGTCTGTTTTCTTTACTACCTCCTTCTCTTCTACTGTTAATGAACCTCGTAATTTTAATAATATCTGTGCAGCTACCCACTCATCATTTCCTATCTCCACAGTTTGTTCTTCTCCAGTTCTCCCCTCTCCTGCTGGCATTTTCCTATGAGCCACATATGGTGGAGGGCTGTATGCCGGGTTCGAGTATCCCTCAGCCGCCCTTAACTGTCCTCTTTCTATTTCTCCTGATTCTCTTAAAGGGTACAACCCCCCTCCCTCTGTTTTCACTCCCTTTGCTAGGGGTATATCGTTGCTCGGTTCCTTTTTTATTTCATCTGATGTATTATTCTTTTCTCCTCCCTCTCCTCTGTTCTTTCGGTCTTCACTCCCCTTGTTCCCATCCTCTCCTTCCTCCTTAATCTCTTTTTCTTCCGGTATTTCCCCCACAGTGAACATTCCATTTGGTCCTGTTCGGGACCCTTGGAACATCCTCCATAAGTTAAACACCTCCACGTGGTTTGCCAACTTCTTCCCTTTGTATGTATTGTGCAGATGGTTTAATAGTGAATGTTGGGCATATGGATCGAAGCTACCATTAGGCGGCCACGGTGTTATCATTTTGTTATCCGTCCCCTGGGTCCATTCTATGCTATACTTAATCAGTTTCTCCCTATGGGGTGGCAGTGTTGTACATATGTGTTGTAGTGGGGTAGTGAGGGTGTTCCCCCACCCTCCCGATCCTGTCCCGTATGACATAGTAGCGCTCCACTTGTTACCCTTCCCCTATCTGGTAGTGGTTATCTCACTAGCAGTTTACAATATACAGCCTTATATCGTTACCTGGCCCCGTAAGTTTGGGGACTTGCGATAGTCCGCTAAGGAAAAGTACAAAAATATAGTATTTTACATTTGTATATTTTCTTCTGTCTTTCTTTCTTTATACGACACCCTTACGGCCCCCTGCGGCCGAGGCGCACGTAGCCCCCTGCGGCTGCGTACCCCTTATGACGTTCTTATACAGTCGTCCTATTTTCACGTGCTCCTCCTCCTTCTTCTACACTTGCCGTGGCCGGCGTTCTCCGTGCGCAGCCACGTCCCCCGTTTCGCCTTTCCTCGATCAACTCATTTACCGTTTATCTCCGTTTCCACTCCCTTACCACAGTTCTCTTCCCCACCACTCTCAAAAACGAAGATGCCTTGTGCTCGCGATATCCTATGTAAGGCCTTCTGGTGACGTCACCGATCTCTTCGAGCTACTGGTAAGTTCTTCATATATTCTTTAAGTTCAAAATACACTTGCAATCCACCCCCGTTAACCTTACAGCTGTCTTCCTGTCACTCCTGGAACAAGGTAATCAATAATATAATCGGACTGCGCACGCTGCGTCGCCTCGCGTGTGATACGCCCCTCGACAGGAGGGCTTAACCAGCCAATCATCTTCCGTATTGGGCAACTAACTAGCTACCGCCTACAGGGAAACGTCGTCTACCTATCGCGTTTCTTGCTCGAACAATAGGGATCCTCATCTACTCATTGATCAATAAATGCCAAATCGTAGGAAACCACACACACCCACCCTTACACGTAGTCGCGACCTAGGCCAATCAGTTTCTACGAGCGGCCGCACGTGATGTTTTTGTGCTCCGCCCCCCCCTCGCGTAACGTAGCCCACTGCTCTCGCACTTGTTCGGTTACCATTCATTCCATTGCCAACACTAAATTGTCAAACCTTCGCCGCGCACCTGTTCAACACCTCCCACCTCCCGTATTTAATTCCTCCCCCCTCCCTCACAATCTCACATTGCTTGTTGTGCGTGGCATGCTCACCAAGTTCTCTTGATGCGGGGCCGCTCGACTGCGTGCACCCCTCCAAGCGGCTCGCCACCTCCCCTCGTCTGGACCACGTCTGGACACTCGCCAACCGCGGGCGGGATACTTCTCAACCGGCTCCCGAGGGCCAATATCCGGATTGCGCTGTCCGGTTTTCTCGCAGCTCCGCGATGGTCCTGTAGTCCTCAGAAGGGGGCAACGGCAGAGGGGGCCGCGCCGCCGGGCCTCCTCGCAACGGGAGTACCTGGAAAAAAGTAAAAATAAAAAAGCGGATCTTAAACAGATCTCAGCAGTGCCTCCAACTTGTCGGGGGGGGAATTCTGCCGGGGTCGGCCGGGCTGTCCGCAGACCTCCGGGCAGGGAGGCCCCAACTCCTCCCGTATATCCCAAAAGAGATAGAGTATGAGACACACGCAAGAAGCAAGGTGACTCTGCTGTTTATTAGACAAAAACGGCAGGGATGGGTCAAGGATCGTACGCGTCCGTCCTGACACACACACAATCGTGGGGCTCGCAGGCCCTTTTTACCTTAGTATGACGCGCTACTTGCGTCACCTTGGAAAGTTAGCAAAAACCCTATCGCCACTCTTAATTGGTTGCTCGAGTGGTAGGGTTAGTATAGCATACGTATAGAGAACAATGTTAGTGGTCAAGGGTTAGTCAGGTGATATATCTGGGTTGTCCCTACAATTAGATACGTGAGAATTGTTACATGAAGACCCCTGATGATTGGTTAATGTTAATGGCGTCAGTGATAAGAGCCCCATGTTCTGATTGGTGCGCTCGCGAGCCTCCCAGTCTGGGACCATCGCTGTTCCCAGCTCTCGGTGCACCTGTCATTTGCAACAATGTTTCACTATGAGTACGTGCAGACAATGTGAGGACTTATTCATAAACTGGAAGGCCGACTACTCCCACTGTCGCAGATGTCCATTGAGCCTTTTAATTGTATCTGCCTGTGTCTTGTAACGAGGGATCCAGACGCCTTTTCTGGCCTTGGCATCCTGTCAGGTTCGGCTTGGTCACGTGAGGTGGGACCGTGTTTGAGGCAGAATTCTGCACAATTAATATTGTTTTTCCACTGTGTGCCTGGTTTAATTTGCAGGTGTGACTTTGACGTTGGTGTGCGGCATGCGAGGTTGCAACATCGTGCCCTTGATTGTCTGCTTTCGGAATGTGGGTTTGCAACATTGCGACCTTGGCTGTCTGCTTTCGCCGGGCTCATTCTGCAGGATCAGCAACCTGATTCTTGTTCTTTTAACGTCCATGGAAGCTCTTGCTTGCGGCCTACTTAGGCCTGGTGTATAGGTGGAACCGTTTGGTGCACAGGCGCTTTAGGTTATAGTATCATATTGTCTTATCCCCAGTATCGTGTCTTCGTTATATTTCTCATTATGGCACCTGGTTTTAGGAGAAGCGTAAGCAAGCTCTTTAGATGGGTTCATGATGCGTCTTGTGTTTCTGCATTTTGAGAGCCTATGTGGAAAATAATAAAGATGCACGTCCTTGAGTATGTCTGTCGCCTACGTCATAGCACTGAGTATATTCTTCGTGTAGATTGGTGCGGGAGTGTCCGGTGTGTATATTTGCACAGGTGTGCTGACCGTTGGCTAGGTCGTCATGGCATCTCTAACGACGTGTAGGTTTTAGTCTAGTTGATCCGTGCCGCAGGTGTCGGCATGGACAGGGCGGGCTGCTGGGCAGGCAGATGGACACATCCGTATGTTCCTGTACCAGGGTATTTGGTCGTCTGGTAGATGGGCAAACTCTTCTCGTGGCGGGTGCCTGGGCCGTGATCCTTTAGGCCAGGCGCGAGAGGGGAAGGACGGGAGCCTGGTCTTCCATTCTCCCACTTCAACACGTACCCAGGCCAATCGCGTGTGGAATTTCCCGCGCACCCCGAAACACACGTACCCAGGCTAATCGCATGTGGAAATTCCCGCGCACCCCGTAGTGCACGTACCGAGGCCAATCGCGTGTGGAACTTCCCGCGCACCCAGGAACACACGCACACGCTATTTTTCACACAGCGGGTGTCCGTGTTTTTCGGTACCCCTTTGCACCTCATTTGTCCTAGAGGGCCACTGTATGGACCATTCATCATGGCTGTATATGGGTGCTTTTTGTTAGCGCACATTTTGGCGCACATTTTTTTCAGGCGCAGGGACGCTACCGCCTACTTTCTTGTGGCATACTTGTTTGGCCCTGTGCGCGTCTTTCACCGTACGCTGGTTTGCCCTATTCGATTCCATGAATACGGGTTGTAGGCGAGCGTGTGGGCGTTCCGCGCACTTTCCTCCTGTACTTCCCCCGTGACGCCCATGTTTTCACGCGTTGTTCCCCATTCCGAGTGTTACACCCCGTGTTACGCCTACTTTTGTGATGTGCGCCGCGCTAGGTGGCTGTGGTGCACGCTGTTGGATGACCTGTCCGCCGGCGTGCGCGGCACACTTTTTCAGCGCACATCCAATGTTTTTCTCGCGCACAGACTTCCATGAATCGATGTGCGCTGGTTTCCCTGCGATTTTCGCACTTGCACTGGGATTTTTGCACTTTAATGCAAATCGCACGTTTTGGCACCTCTGCGGGGGAATTTTCGGCGCACATTAATTCCATGAATCGACCCCTATATGTTTGAGTATTGAAAGCAGATAACGACGTCCAAAGATAGCAATACAATGTGGCAGCAGACATTTTTTACCAGAACCAATCAGCCTTCCTATTTTATTGTCATATTATCATTACGTTTATTAAATTGACTGCAGGTTAAAAAAAAGTATCTAAAATAATTGCTTTTAAAGTCACAAATGAACACTCAATATTTCCTAAGATTATACATAAAATGATAACTAAATACAAAGAATGTTATCCTAAAAACTATACATTGAAGTTGAGACGTGAATTACATTTTCTACACTGAATTTAAAGGATGTAAAGAAGCCATTAGTCTCAACCTTTTTTCTCTTCTTTCCTACAGTGGAGTGCACATTAGGAAAATATAAGAATGTGAGTTTTTGGATTAAGTACATAATCAACACATTTGATCATGTTTCTTAATTCCATGCCACACACTGTCTACTATCCATAATGAAATCCCTCAACTGGCTCCCAGTTGCTGCAAGGATCAAATTTAACTCGCTCTGCATCATCCATAAGGCTGTCTGGGGTAGAGGACCACTCTTTCTACCACTTTCTCTTACCAAATACCTTCCTTCCAGACCCCTACGCTCCTTGGGCTCCAACTCGCTGCATGTCAGGCACTTACCTAAGCAGCGAGCTGGGGACAGATCACTCTCCTCGGCTGGCTCTCTCTGGAACAACCCCCCATCCTCTCCGCCTTGAGCCTGACCTCCTCAAATTCTTGAAGCTCCTCAAGACCTTCCTATTCACCTCCTCCTTTCATCGCCTCTCACTCCCATGCTAATACCCCACAGTTGCTGAGATTGGTGGCCTGGGACCCTATGTGTCCTCCTCTGTCACAGCCCTCTGCCCAATCACCTTCAGTCCCCTGCACTTGCCTTCTGGCACCCATTGGCCTGTGTTCCACCGGCCTGCACTTACTAATGGGCAAGCGATCACTGCACCTGGCAATCTCTGCCAGGCACTTGCTGTTGCACTCAATTGACTCCTGGCACTTCCCTCTGTGTAATTCCTAGCACTTACCCATCCCCATCCCCTCTCCCTGGACTTGCACGTTCTGAATGCTCACAAGGCCTAGTAGGACCGCCAATTTTCCTTATCATCTGTTTATTCTCTGCCTTTGTTCCCATGTTCCCTCCACTTTGCCCTGTGGGCGCTTTGAAACACAATTTATTGATGTCTGAGTGCCATACAAATGCACAATAAATAAAATAAATAAATAAATAGTTGTTGCAGGAGCAATGCCAGCAAAAGCAGTCTAAATGTTTTGTAGGTGCCATACAAATTACAAATATCATAACATGACAAAGTTTCATGGTTGGTAGTGTGATTTATTTTCTCTGTTATAATTATTTTTTTTCTATGTCTTTGTCTCTAGGCCACATCTCACACTGTCCTGGTGAATATATATACTGTAGCCCATTGCATGGCCTCCCATAAAAATTAACCTTTGCTTCTATTTTTCAATGAATCACTGAGACACCCATCTCTAATCTGATCTTCTACTATTAAGGAGGATTTTCTCAGTTAAAGCATTATTTTTAAATTAGACGCTTCTTTTGATAAAACATAGCATGCACTATCTAGAAGGCATACATTCCACAAGTTAATAATGGAACAATTCTGATACCGTACATTGAAGACTTATACACAGAGTCGTCTTCAAATTTCATGATTTTTCTTAAAACCATCAGAGCTTTGTATTTCACGGAATACTCATGTATATTCCCATTCAAACTACCATCCGCTTGAAATCCCAATTATTTATAATTGGGCTAAACCTTTTACAAACTTTCTGAAATGCATTTTTGTTCTCCTTCCAATAAAAACATAATTACAATTTTATAAATTAATTTCATTTTATGTTTTTTAAAAACCTATAAACCTCATGAACAGTATTTTGTAATCCAGTAGGAGTTGCATACAGGATTACAGTGGCAATGGCAAATGACCAATAGGGGATAGAGTTATTGCCCATTTTTAGGTAGTTTTATTATTCTGTTATTTACATCACCACTTCAATATCTACCCCGTATAACCTGTAGCACAAAGACGCTAAAATACACAATTTCTTCTTTAGTTCATAGAGAAGTGCCGATATTGAAGTGTAAACCTTAGTGTAGCATACTTGGTAATATGTCAGGGACAGCAACTTGTACATCAAATACTGGGGATGTTATATTGACGGCGTGTTCATGGCAGGACAAGGCACTAGACCAACAGTGAATAACTTCCTAGCGTTTTATTATGTAATTGATGACAGAATCCAGTTCACACACGAAATCGGGAACCCAGGTCTGCATTTCCTGGATGTTCCAATGTTATTTATTTTTATTTACTTATTACATTTATGTAGCGCCCAAGCTCATCCGAGAACTAGAGATTGTTGAGTTGGTGAGTTGGGGATCATGAATGTAAGAGGAGGAAGTTGATCCATGCTCTTGTGGTAATGGTGAGCTAGAGCTTCCGAGTATCTGAGTCTCAGGGCAGCTCTGAGGGCTTTTGTTTTGAAGTAATTGGAGTTTGGCAAGGTTCTTAGCAGAGGTACCCAAGAAAAGCACATTTCAGTACTCCAGTTTACTGCCTATGATGGCTCTGGCGAGGGTTAAGCAGTTGTCTGATGAAAGGAATTGTCGGCTTAGAGAGATGAGTTGGGCCATGTAAGTCGTAGATGAAGGCAAAGCATTGATGTGTTTCATCATATTGAACTCTGCATCCAGGTAGACACCAATGGTCTTAACGTGTTTCGAAACTGAGATGGGGTGCCGGCAATGGTGAATGAGAAAAAGGCAGGCTCTAGGTTCTTAAACTGAAAGGGGGAGCCCAAAATGAGAAGCTCTGGTTTGTCGTTGTTGAGGTAGAGTTTCTGGGTGGCCATCCAATTCTGAATGATACTGAAAACACAGTTGATGGAATCAGTATCGTAGGAATCGTTTCCTGTGATGGGGAGGAGGATTTGAATATCGTCGGCGAAATTGTTGTAAGGGATGCCAGGCGTGTCTAAATGGTCAAAGAGAGGCTTGGTGTTAATGTTATAGACAGTGGGGGAGATATGCTATTATTCTACGGTACTACCCTCAGTGGTAATAGCGTTAGCGTCAATTCTGTCAATGGTATTACTGTCGGAGGTATTACCCCGACGGTATTACCTTTGCCTCCTAATTTGGCAGAATGGTAAAAGTGTCAGTAATACCATTACTGCCATTTTTAACCTATACCACCAGAGTTATAATGAGCCCCAATGTACACCACATTGTTAGGCTATTGCAAATCACTTAGGAGTTTTGTGACAAAATAGAGGAATTTCTTTCTAAGGTCACGGAACACCAATGCGATTTGCAATATGCTTTTTATTTATGTTCGGGGTATTCTATTCCTTATAATACATGGCCGTACACTGTCATTCCATTTAATAACTTGTCTTTTTTTTAATATAATATAAGCAATCTTCCATTTGCTGATCCATATAATGAATATAGAATCTGTTGGAATTTTATAAAAGCAAACATGCAGCTCCTAATGTGTTGTAGAAAAACAGTTCAAATGGATTAATAAAATGTATTGATAAAATAAGCAGTAACTTGCAGATTCTTGCTCATATGAGTTACACTCCAGCAGTGCACCAATTAAACATTCTACCTTAACAGTTCCTTGTCAATTACCAGCTTTTCTGGCTTTAATTTAGTGCTACAGTGACAGCTGAAAATCTTTCTGCTGGCTCACGCAGAAGGCATTGTGACATCAGAACTGAAGCGTAATAACTGATTACAGAGCCATGTGTGATGTCATTTTCTTATTACAGGTCAGTTGTGATGTCACAAGTAGCCTGTAATAAGAACATTATTTCTAGGCTTTTATACAGATATTGGAGGCTGCCATGTATTACAATGAAATAATTTTAGCGATTTTCAACATGTACAAAGAAATGTATTCTAACTATGTAATAGGTGTAAGGATCGCCATAAGGCTAAAATGTGACTTTCTTTATTAGATTAAATTGTTTGTTCGTATGACTAAGTGGGCGTAAGGAGTACGCCAGTAAATGAAGTTTCATGATTATTCATTGGTTATATGGTAAACCCCATGGTGGTTCTGCAGATAAAAACATGACTGCGGCCAAGGCATCAGCACTGTGGTCGCAGTTGATTTGTGGTGAGTCTGTAGGTCGGTGAGCTTTTTTACCACAATATCGAAAGTGTAACTGGATACAAGAAGAGTAAAAATCAAAAACACCAGCCCCAGAGATGATACACATAGCAGGTCCAAGTTTACAGTCATTACCAGCGGTCACTCCAACACAGTAGTTTGCCTCCATTGCAGACCGAAATGGTGCAATTACATTTGGTTCTATCTATCACTCTGGTGAACAGTTTTTATGACTTTTAACATGGAATTTGCATGCTAAGATCCCAACCTTGATGTCCAATAAGCTTGAAAATGTGATTTTGTCCTAATGGTAGAGAAGCCCACACCATACATGCTCATCGGGGTGGGCAGTACTGAGTTTTCAGGGACTGGTTTTAGTTCTGAAGTTCCACATCAGTGGCAGAGCCAGGGAGGGGCAGGGGCGTGCTAGCATCCTATTAATGCATCCTATTAACGCCCCCCTCTGATACTGTTCTATGAGTATTGATGCTGCCATCTGGGAACTATAGTTCCTTCAATTGACCACATTTGCCTTTATGTATTAGGGGATTTCAAACTTCTTGTTGCCGTCACCAAGACTGCAAAAGAAGTATCCATATAAAATTTACCAGCTCCATGGATCGCTCATCATCCAATGAAATTCTGAGTGCAACTCACGAGAACGCCCCGTGCACTCCATACTCTCACTCAACTGCCTCGATGAATAACCCACTGACTAGATTGGCACCAAGACCATCCCATTCAACATGATAATCAAAAACCAAACCAAAGGTCAACCCAAACGAACACAAAGTACCAACAGATCATTTAAGGCGTTTTCACTTGACATTCAATAACAGGCATTGGTTACATTCCCAGTTGCACCTACAGTTGATATATACATCTTGATAGACACTCTCGACACAATGCTCAAGGCCTTCTCTCGTGTTTATGAATCCTGGTGAGACAGGGCCTCAACTGTCCACACCTCGCTGTAGAGTTGAAAGGCAGCAAAGGGGACATTTGGAAACTTGTAAACGCTGGAGCGAAAACACATTCCACCGAAGAACGCACAATATTCCAACTGACACCAATAACTATTTCATCAACAAAACCAACATCAGCAGAAACAATTTAGACCTCACAAATACCAACACACCATACTTAGCACTCAACAGCATTCCCAGCTTCCAAAATCTTTTAAACTTTTAAAATAGCTTTCCCTGGTAGCATCTTCAATTCACTAAAAGTAAACTTACATAATTGCACTACATGCTCAGAATTCATTAAATTGCTCTCCCAGATGCACTTGCATTTACCATCATCAGCATCACATTCTCTCCCAGAAAAAAGCACATCCCCAACTTCACTAGAAAACTGACCACCCCTTCCAAACCTGTTCCAAACAAACCTCCAAATGAAATCACATAATCCATCTTCTCCTCTTGGGCAGACTCCTCAGCAGTGTTGTGGCCACATTGACTGCCAACAGCTGTTCCAAACATTCCAATCTGGAGTTTTCCCCACTCACACATGAAGCCAATAACAATTCATCTTATGGATGCTGCTCTTTGGCTCAGAGACAAGAGAGGCACTGTATTCTAGTTCGCCTCCAACCTCTTCCCAGCATTTAACACTGTGCATCATCAAGTGGCCCAAACTCCCATCCTGCAACCTCATACCCCCACACAGTCCAGGAAGTATTTCCACTTGATCCTATTCCACTTGATACACTTGTGTATAGGCATTTTATAAATGCCATATCATATCAGATCATACCATATCTGGCAGACATCAACTCATCAAGATGGAGTTATATGGATCATCTTTCTTCCTGTGAACTGCTAAATCACCCATTCTTCAATACTAGCCCCAATGAGCTTGACCTCCACATGTGACCTGTGAGTCTCCGGTTCATTAGCCACAACATCCCCACACCAATTCCAATATGCCAACAACTTGCAATTTTACATTGATGCATGTTTCATTATGTCACCCGGTGTCTGAAACCTTTCTCTATACCATCCAGTCATAGATGGCTGAAGCCCACTTGAAGCTGAGCCGCACTAAAACAGAGTTTGTCCTCTGCAACAGTAACTTACTTGTCCCCTCAGAGATTCAAGAATGGATTTCCTGTGTAGACCAAAAAGTGTTCTGCCAACTGAACAATATCAATTCAGTTGGCTTCTGAATGGATTGAACACTATCATTCAAGAACCACTTGAGCCAAAAGACTAAGGTGTCTAAATCCAACTGGGCCTTTTCAGAAATATTAAGTTGGTGGCTACCAGCCACAAACTTTTACTCCACTGTCCTAGCTCTTGAACACTTGCAATCTGAAGGTGACAATGCACTGCCTACTGTCTTTCCAATTGACATACTTGCACCACTTTCAGCTGTCTACCACGCAGAGTCAATGTGATCACATCACCCCAACACTATGGAATCTCTACTGGCTCCTCTTCCCAGCCTGCTTAAGATAAAGAAAAACACTGTCTCATCTTCAAGGCGATCAACATACTTGCAATTCACTAACGGATTAAGAGACTCTCCGTACTGGGCACACTCTGCGACACCTTGAGTCTAACCCGGCAAATTGGAGATAGGGAAAAGACAAAAAGCTTCACTACAGACTTTGGAATGACTTCATGTGGGTGTGAAAAGACAGCCCCAGAGTGACAGAAATGGAATTACCATGCTAGGCCGTGTTGTGAGAGTGAAGCTGGCTAATGTGGAGTTCCATTGAACTATAGAGGCCAGTACAAAACAGTGATTTTTGATATGAGGTCTAGTGACATAGAAATAAATGGGCCTAGCCAACTCCACTAAAATGGACAGGTGCGCAAGTGAAGGGGAATCTACCTGAGAGCTTAAAAGTGATGGATATGCCCAATGAATGGGTAATAACATGTGGTGCTGCAGATGTTGACTTTGTGTAAGTTGGGAAACGACACCTTTGACAGATTTAAAACCACAGCGGGGCACGTGGAAATAAAACATACATTTGAAATATGGAGCATTTGGAAGATAAAAAGGAGGAATGATGCCTGAGATTTAAGAAATAAAGTCATGTGACAGATTGCGTTATCAGGAATAAAGATACTTAATTTTCATTATATCAAATCACAGCATGTAAAGAGAAAGGCCTATTTTGTTTTTAGTAAAAGTGAACACTGGTTTCCCAGGTTAACTGTGGCCTATCTGTGCGCATAAGATTAATAATGAATCTACCTCTGGTCTGATATAGGAGAAAAGAAAGATTGTATTTATGAACAACAGGCCTAGGTATAATACAAAATGTTAAATGTTAAACACATTGTGTCAATGTAAAATTCTATTCTTTTAGAATTATGTATGTAGCTTGTTTTTCCCCATTGAACTGGAAGGTCTGGGCATCTGAAACTTTGACCTCAAGACCTTTGGCTGAGGACCTCTCGGAGAAGAAGATCTGGATTTCAGTTTAAATGCTGAAAAATACAGAGGAGAAGATCGGAATTGTGGAGGTGGCAGATAAGCCAGCCAGCAGAAGTGACCTTAAGGTCAGGTCTCCCCATTAACTATGCATTAGCTTCAAGCAAAAAACCTTTGAAGCCCGGGGGGGTGGCATGATCACATGGGCCAGCCAGATGTCCTAATCAGGTCATAAGCGAGAAATGAAACCTAAGGAATGGCGGGGGCTGGTGTGAAACTCAGGGACACTTGTTGTGATTTGCCATTGACTAACATTGAATACATTTTCTTGAAAGAAAAGCGCACTGTGTGTTCCACTGGGCTCATCTCAGGTTCATGTTAAAGGGGATCAGAAGCCAGTCGGGACCATGTAAAAACGAATTTTGAGTGATGGATACAAGTTGAGTTCTAAAGACAATTAGGATTCCAGCCTTCTCATAATTCTGAGGGGATGGACATTTTGAGTGGTCATAGGTTAGGAAGAAAGGTTTGAATGATGAAGGGTGAGAGTTGTGACTATCTTGGCTCAGGAGTAAATCGATAAAAATGGTAGCTCCTCCCAGGAAGGGAGTGCTGATATATGATTCGTATTTTCTGACTCACCATAAAATGCAGAATTCAAAAATATATAGGTTCATGTAGTTATCCGAAAGATTAAGGTAGTTGCCACATTGGCAAATTTTCATAACCCAAAGTGCAAAACTACCTCTCATTTTGAAACAATGCATTTTTCGTCCTCCCTCAGCTTCCATAACCCATAGCTCCCAACTTCTGGTCCTATCAGCAACCAGTGGGAGTCTTGGTGGGAGGTAAAGGGAGAGAACTAGCCAATCCATATTGTGGGAAATATGAAAATATGTAGGTGTCATCAGTACTATATAGTGGCAATTTCCAATCTAAGAAGGGACGTGCAAGAGAGCAGCTATGGAGAGAGACCAGGAGCACTGCCTAATCCATCGGGGCACCACTTTACCAGGGGAACAAAGCTAAACCAAGGCCTACCTAGAAGGAGGGAGAAAAGGTGACACAGGGACTTTGCTTCCAAACCTGGGAGCCCTATTTGAGAGAGGCCTGTGGCTGAGGACACCTGGCTGGTGGATAGAGGCTTGAGGTGTTAGCTGCCTGCCTGAAAGGGGGTCCTAGGATCTGGCGGGCCTCTTGAGCTAAGAGCAGAGATCTCCCATGTAAGTAGATGTACCCCGAAGCTATCAATTGTGCGGGGAGATACCTGCCTTAATACCTTTCCCTTAGTGGGTGAAGGGGGGCAAAACTGGGTAGACCCTGTATTTTAATTAATTCCCATAGGGTCATTTAGCATGGGGTGATGTTTTTGTAAAAAAAATTGACAAAGTATTATCCAAGTGCACTGTAAATGACTCTAGTCTGTAATGTAATTGGGTAACCCTGCTGTTTAATTGAGTGTGCTAGAGCCCCCAAAACAAAAGTCCCTATGTGGAAACAGAGAAATTGATATGAGGCCGGGAAGCCCAAAAGGAAACACACCAACACAGGTTACAAAGGACACACAAAGCGCTTTATTTCAAAGTTACAAAGTTACCAAAGTCAATTGACATGCGAATAGCTATTCGGCCCTCTGACTTACACACGAACCTTCAACGTTAGGTTCGCACTGAAAGTGGGAGAGACCGATCATCGGGATGCTCGGGCTTTTATACATTTTGTGCTGCATTGGCCAGCGCTCTTGCAAGTTAACCATTCTTGGAACAACGGCTAGGGTTCGTAGCCAGGTCGAACACGCAATTTCCATGTATTAGATCAGTTCCGCTGATACAGTTACATATTTACACCTAGGTTAAACAGAGGACAGGGTCTTAGTTCATGACCCTAACAGGTAGCCTGCGGACATATTATTCATTCACGTGTGCGGAGGTCACCATAGCCCGAAGTCTTACTCGAAATGTCATTCGGCCTCCATTTTGTGATTCGAGGTGACTTCCACACTGCAAGAGTACCTAAAATGGCGGCTAAATCCAAGATGGCGGCTTTCACGATACATTAAGGTCAAGACCTTGCCGCGGAACCTATGTACATAGTATTCTTTTTGGCGGCTTGGCGTAGGCCAACATATATTCAAACAATGCGATTGGGGTCACAATACTATATCGATTTCCACAGACCCTCCTTTTGGCCTATGCCAAGTGCTAAAACATAATTTCCTAATACTTTTGAAAATACTTGAAGGCATTATCATCCATAGGTTCTGCATCATTGTCTGAAATGTCAATAGCCATAAAGTTATTCATAAGAACTTCTTGCAACATGAACTCTTTAGATGCTGTCTTCGGGGTGTATATTTTACGCCCTATTGCGCTCATTACCTGGGCACAACATCCCCCCATCATTCCGCATATACTCGGGAGGCATTGAAAACAACAGCAAAGAAATAACAGAGTCCCTAAAATACCTAAAATAACAGAAAGCACCCTCCACCCCCAAGATCGTAGAGAATCCCAAAACCAAGTACTAAGGCTCCAGTCTCCTACAGGGATATGGACTTCAGAACTAAGAGTGTGTAAATTCTGAATTGCTTTAAATATTGTTGGTGAAGAATCTGGTACGAAAACACAGCAAGCGGACGCCACTAATTTACATACTCCACCTCGTTCAGCTAAAATGACATCTAATGCCATTCGATTTTGAAGTGCTACCAATCTTATCGCCTTTTGCTCTAAGGTCATATTGTAAAGTATGTCCGTGGTCCGGTTGATCGTTTTCTCCAATACCCTCGCTAATCCCCTAATGTTTTCTGAATTTGCTATTTGTCCCCAGAAGGGGACTACTGATTTGGCTATATCCCCGAATACTTGTCCAGGGGTATCTCCATCATTATCCCGTCGCGGGCGAGCCTTAGATACCTCTAAGGTACTGGCTATAAACACACCTGGTAACAATATCCCTAAATAACAAGTCCCCTGCCAATCCTTGGGCAACCAGGGAAAGGCTAAACCACCACAAACAAAATAAACGGCCCCCCTACATACAAAGGCCTATTTTCCCCAGTCAAATTTACAATATTTACACAAGGCTCGAAATCTCCCATTGGCCTAGTGCCATTTCTTTGTACACAGAAAGGGACAGAATCAGGACTGTGATTTACATGGTCCCCCTACATACAAAGGCCTATTTTCCCCAATCAAATTTACAATATTTACACAAGGCTCGAAATCTCCCATTGGCCTAGTGCCATTTCTTTGTACACAGAAAGGGACAGAATCAGGACTGTGATTTACACAATAAGAAGGAGGCATGGCATCCTTATTGCCTATCGGAGCCATCTTAAAAGAAACTAGATTTTGAAAAGGAAAAGAAAGTTTATCAGACGGCCTAATAGAAGCGATATTAGGTCTACTCCTATTTGCGAAAAGCGAGCATCCCAGGGGAGTCAATTCACGTTTTTCAAATTCATTCAAATTAGTGCCATCGAAGTTCCCTGAGATGCTAACATTCCATCGGCCAAAGAAGTGTGCTCTAAGAGAGGCATAGCAGGAAGTCGTTAGAGGTAGGGGATGTATATACCATCCCAGTCCCTTGTTCCCATGTTGTGGTAAGTGAGTGCAAATCCAACAATTACTCCTATTAAAAATAGCATGCGTAGCATTCATCACTATCATCAAAGTGTTATTATGATATTTCTGTCTATGCCGAGAGTCCCTAGGGGACAGAGTGTGAAGGTGTACAGAGGGAGTCAAAACAGTTGGTACAATTTTGGTCGGTAACAGAGGCTTCAAAGGATAGATTTCTTCAAAGTACCAAAGTCCCACGGCAGCAGTTGCAAAACTAACAATAATCAAAACAAGAACACAACAGTACGTTTTCAGGGCCCAGGCACATTGTCCATTGTTCGATTTGGTCACCTCCTTATCTAATAGTTCAATACGAGGAGCAGCGGTGAAGGCGGCAGGCATCATGGTTATCCCGATCGTCGGCCCCAATGTTCGTTGCTGGCGGCACTTCGGCCGCGCGACTTCTTAGTCCTTCCCAACCCTAGCCAACAGAACCCTCCTTTTTCTTTGTTCCAAAAAAAAGGAAAGACAATAGTATTTCAATCACTCCTTTTTCTTCCAGATGCACGATACTCGTGCAGCGATTCTATTTTCGTGGTCGAAGGTTGTACCTGATGGTACCCAAGTTTGCTGAATCCAAAAGCAAAGTATCGTCGCTCCCTGAGGGGAGCGTCGCGTCGGTGGCGACAGAAGTCGCAGAACTTGAAACAAGAGTTTCCGGAAGTGATCGATCAAGAGAGTGCGGAGACAAGATGGACGGCTCCCCGAGCTCCTCGGGCTCAGAGAACTTCTCCGACGCACTCACAGCGCTGCCTGCTACTCCGAGATCAGAGATCGTAGCATCAGCAAGGGGTTCTGTTCCTTCTGTAACGTGTGGCGTCGGGTGAGGGATCTCCTTCACATGCGTTGCATGTACCCAGTTCTTCTTTCCTGCCACCCGCACTGCCGTCCTGGTGACCAATAAAACCTGGTAGGGTCCCCGCCAGCGAGGCGCGAGACAGGAAGACCTTTCATAGGCCTTTACCAGGATCCAGCTGCCGGGCAATATATCGTGTCCTGGGCCCGTAAACCGTACAGGTAAGGCGGCATTCACCTGGTGGTAAATGAAATACAGGTTTTTAGTCAATTGATTACAATAGTCTATGAGCAATACATTCTCCACATCCCTCAGGGCTTTAGGTTTAGGGAGACCCCAAATATTAGCAGGCCTTCCCATTACTACCTCGAATGGAGAAAGCCCAGTTCTAGTCTGGGGTGTGGTGCGCATAGCTAACAACACAATAGGTAAAGCATCTGGCCATTTTAATTTAGTGTCGGCACATGTTTTTGCAAGTTTGTTTTTCAAAATACCGTTGTGTCTTTCTACCAACCCCGCACTTTGAGGGTGCCTAGCTGAATGAAAACGTTTCTCAATCCCTAAGGCAACACATATTTGCAACATTACAGCTGCGATGAAGTGTGGGCCGTTGTCCGACCAGATTATCCTCGGGAGCCCAAATCGAGGAAAATATTCTTTCACCAAGATCTTTGCGGTCGTCATGGCGGTAGCATCTTTGACAGGGAAAGCCTCGACCCATTTGCTAAAAGCACAAATGATAACAAGAACATATTTCAAGTTATTACATCGTTCCATTTCAATGAAATCAAGGTGAATGGTTTCAAAAGGGACAGAGGGGGGCCCGAAACTTCCCCTTGGAGTCACTGTCCCTTTACCCACATTGTGTTGCAGGCAAATCATACAATTCTGAACATATCTTTTTGCAGTTTCCAAAATGTTGTCATTCACCCAAACCTGCTGTAATATCTTCGCAATTTGCTGGGCACACACATGTGTTGGACCGTGTGCCATTGTGACCATTGCTAATACATAAGAATCAGGAAGCAACCATTTCCAGTCAGATGTGTCCACCCAACACCCTTCGTCATCCAATTTCCCCATGCCTTCAGCCCATTTCCTAGATTCTTCAACAGAGGCATCAGTCTGAATATCTCGCACAGACCCAATGCCTTCATCTATTATACAACCATCTCTCACTTCCCTCGAGGTATACATGTCTGTGCTAAGGTCTGTGGCTGTTTGTCTAGCTATCGAATCTGCAAAAGCATTTCCTTTGCCCACATCGTCTATGACCTTCCGATGTGCTGCACATTTCATGATCGCTAGTTGTTCAGGGAGTGAGAGTGCTGAGAGTAGTTGTACTATTAAGGGGCCATGCTGAATCTTGGTCCCGTGTGAGGTCAGAAACCCTCTTTCCGACCACAGTTTTCCGAAGTTGTGAGCCACCCCAAAGGCGTACTGACTATCCGTATAAATGTTAACTCTATGCCCTTGGGAGAGCTCACAAGCACGGGTCAACGCTATAATCTCTGCGGCCTGCGCGGAGTTATACGGAATCCTTTTAGTTTCTACAATCTTGTTCAAAGTAGTAACTGCATAAGCTGCTGTAGATGTGCCATTCGGAAGTTTAAAACAGGAGCCATCACAAAACAGCTCCCCTTCCGCATTCTCCAAAGGAGTATCTGAGAGGTCTATTCTGCCCTTTGTTTCTTGTTCGGTGGCATACAGGCAGTCATGTGATCCATCATCGCCGCAAGCAGTAGTTTGCGGGAGAGGCAAAAGTTCAGCCAGATTGAGAACACAACACCTTTTAATTTGGATATGAGGAGCAAATAGAACTAATTCATACCTGGTCAACCGGGCAGAAGTAAGGTGTTGTGTTTGAGTTTTGTTCAATAGAATATCAACAGAGTGAGGTACCATCAGAATCAAATCGTGGCCTAGGACCATCCCCTCACTCTGTTTTACAGACGCAGCGGCAGCAGCAACAGCGCGCAGACATCGCGGCAAAGCGCATGCAACAGGATCGAGGGCGGAGGAATAATAGCCGCACGGCCTATTCTTCCCTCCATGTTCCTGCGTCAACACAGACAAAGCACATCCATTACATTCATGCACAAACAACACAAAGGCCTTATCGTAATTTGGTGTACCCAGAACCGGTGCTGAACACAGAGCGGCTTTGAGAAGCTCAAATGATCGTTGATGTTCCGATTCCCATGGCAGTGGCAGAGAAATGCCCTTCTTCGTCAAAGCCAACATCGGTTTTACCACTAGGGCAAAGTTCGGGATCCACAGTCTACAGTAGGACGCCATCCCTATCAGGGCTCTGACTTCCTTCTGTGTTTTTGGGACAGACATGCCAGAAATGTGTTTTATTCGTTCAGGTGTCAATCTTCTCCCCTCCTTTGACAGGAGGTAGCCTAAATAGGCAACCTCCTGGCAACAATATTGAAATTTCTTAAGTGAAGCTTTGTGACCATGTTCGGCTAAATGAACAAGCAACAATATAGTGCCTTCTTTACAAGTTTTCTTAGAGTCTGCAGCTAGGAGCAAATCGTCTACATATTGAAGCAGCGTGCAAGTAGGTGGCAATTCAAGGGTGTCGAGCTGCTCTTTTAAGGCTCAACTATAGATACTAGGACTTTCAGTATACCCTTGAGGTGCCCTTGTGAATGTAAATGAGCGTCCCCCCAAGGTGAACGCGAACAAATACCTGCTCTCCTCGTGTATCGGAATACTAAAGAAGGCGTTTTTCAAATCTACGACACTAAAGTGTGTAGCCGTAGCAGGGATCATTGTTAAGATTGTTGTTACATCAGGCACGATTGGAAATTGTGGGGCCACTACCCGGTTAATAGCACGAAGATCTATTATAAACCGGTACGGAATTGCATTGTCGCCTTTCTTATATACCGGCAAGATCGGACTATTACATAAGCTACCTGTAATCTCTTTGATCACCCCACGATGTACAAAATCGGAGACAATGTATTTCAGAGCGCGCTCACCTTCAACTGAAATTTTATATTGCGGAATGCGCGGTAGCTTAACCCCATGTTTCAATACTATCTTAACAGGGTCGATGTGCAATATCCCGACATCATTGTCGTCTATTGCCCACAAACATTCTGGGACAATGTCAAATTCGGGAGGTAGAGGTCGGGTCAAGTATTGGGAGTTAAAGGGTTGCTGTGGTGAAACTGTTAATCTTATTCCGTCAGGGGAACAATGAATCACTGCGTTCAATTTCTTCAACAAATTCAACCCCAGCAAATTTTCTCCACAGTTTGAAGTAAGAAGAAAAGGGCACTGGTCTGTAAAAGGGCCCAAAGAAACGGATACCGGCGCAGAAACCGGACAAACAGTTGGTATACCAGAGAACCCTATAGAAACATTTGTTTGCCCTGACAGGGGGATGTTTGGAACCCGAGAATGGTCGATGGAGCACTTCTGTGCTCCAGTGTCGATCAAGAACTGATGTTTCCTATTCCCCACCAATAATTCAACGTAGGGGCCCTTCTGAATAACGGGAATAGGTAAAGGTTCCAAACGCTGCTTCGGGCAATCCTAATAAGGCAGAACTTCATCAAAGGGAAGTTCCTCAGAAAGATAGGCGGCGGAAGGGTGATCAAATATATTTCTCGAGTCCATACTCGGAGTCTGATTTTCCCGTGAAAAAGATTGCTGTGGATCTTGTAGAAGCTGACCCCTATCAGGGCCCCCTGCTCCAGGGCGGCCCCGTGGTCGCCTACCCATACCTCCGAATGTGCCTCCTGACCTCTGACGGAGGGCAGGGCACTGTGCTCGCCAGTGACCTTCCTGGCGGCAATAAGCACACTGATTAATATTTATAGAATTTGGAGGAGTATTTCCTCTTGGAATGTACTGACCTCTAGTTTGTGTCGTACCTCCTCTGGGGTTTCTGACAATTTGCTGCAACAATACCTTAGTCTTTAGGTCACCCCTTTTTTTTCGATTTTCTCTTTTTCATTATTAACCCGATTCTCATAATACTGAGCCATATGCAAAACCTCTGACTGAGATTTTGCCTGCCAAGCGCTCTCTGAGGACATAATTTGTGACTGGATGTCGGGCAACAATCCACGCACAAATTTGTCCACAAACAACCTCTTCCCCGACTCTGTACCTAAATCCTGTCCACTGAAGTCGGAGAACACCTGTTCGAATCTATTAAAGAATTCGGTAGTACCTTCAGTTTTCCCTTGGACGCAGGCCGTAAGCTTGTCCCAAATAATACTTTTTTCTGGGATTATAGTTTTTAATTTGGCAACTATTCTATCGGGTAAAGTGAGTATTACCTGGGGTGGTTTCTCACCAGCTGGTCGTTCCCCATCTATTCTAGTCAAATTTACCCATGTATCCCCTAACCCCGGCACATCATCTATTGTTCGTACCTGTTTCCATACATCAACAGGTAAAAGCACTGGAAACAATAAATCCATGTCACTTAAGGTGAACACAGAAGACTGCAAAACGGATTATATTTCTTTGTAAAACCCTGTCGGGTTCTTCCTGATATCAGGGACTGATTGTCTAATCGTGTTCACTTCCTGTCGAGAGAACGGGACGTGAACAAACTGTGATACGTAATGTGCAGGGATATCCACCGCGGCAGTACCAGCCGCCGCGTTGGCGGGGATTTCTACTTTTGGGACAAGGGTCGGAGGGACCTCTCTCATAGGCAACTGAGATATAGGGACCTCCGACCGCTTACTAAGTAATAAGGCCAAATCGAGCGCTAAAGCAGCTGTAGAAGTGTCGGGCGAAAAAGCTCTTTTACAAATACCTAATAACTCTGTGGGGCAACCAACCTTCTTCCTTATACATTCCTCCTGTAAATGCTGTACCATCACTTGGATTACCTTCCTTTGCATCTCTACCGTGTATTGACTATATGTGTCATATACCTCATCTGGCGGTATCGATGAATCCAAGATCCACCGAATCGCATCTCTGGTACAAATCCGTACTTCCTCAGGTGCTGATCTTCGGCACGAAAGGAACCGTTTCTGCACATATATCCTATCGTCCTCATCATCCTCGTTTTGTAACCTTTCAAAATCCCTTCTAAACTCAAACAACCTATCGACATGCCCATATACTTTCTGCTCTGTATCCCTCGAGAGTGCCAAGGCATTCAGATCTCTCACCCCTTGTGGGAGATCCGAAGTCTGCAATCTACCCCACATTACACATAAGTGAATCCCCAGTCCTTCAATAAAAACGTTTTTCTCGGGAAAATCGTGCAAATTAGATAATGTTGAAAATACATCAGTTTGATCACCTTTTTCCATGCAATGTTTAGCCCAAGCAAATAGTTCCTGTTTCCTGCCTGCAGGAACAGTACTACGAGTCACTATTCTCGACCCTGCAGCGGGATCTGATTTAGTGAACACAGGACTTCCCGGAATCGAAAGTGTAGGTGAACCTAACAAGGGTGCAGGGGAAAGAGGTAATGTAACAGACGAAATAGACGGAGGAGCGACAACTAAAGAACTAGGGGCAGTAGACTGCGCAGGAGGAGTAGGAATAGCGATAGGAGCAATAGCAGGAATGGGCAAAGCGCCCACAACAGGAGCATACGGAGGTGGCGCTGAAGAATCAGGCCTCCGTTCGTTTAATATTTTCTCGATAAACTCCTCGGAGACATGGAAATCTTTAGAGGGGTAAATTTTCTGGACTCCGAGCGAGAAAGCTCTGTCCATTTTCTGGGTTTCATCTAATCGTTTTTCCTTGTCATATAACAATGCCTTTTCGGCATTCGTTTTATGACGTCGTGCATGTTTATCCCTACTTTTAAGCTGCTGTAATGCTTCCTTTTTCAAATTTTGTAACACATCAAAGGCTGCTGGCCTAGCCTTTTTCTTAAGCAAGATCGACTCTAAGTATTCGATACGGGGGATCTCAAAACTACCATTGATTGGCCACTGAAATTCGGAGGCATTTCTGGTCTGTCTGTGCCAAATGTCATTAAATACAATACTACCAATGCCATACTTACAGTACATAGTACACGCCGGCGACACCTCCTGTGGTGCCGGACGGCTAAATTCCAAAGATTGTCGATCGCTGCGGAACAGAGCCCTAAAACAGCTAGACAATTTCCCAGGCATTTCTCAAAGAATTGGTGTTACCTGGTCCAATAATTGTGTCTGCAGATACAATACGCCAAATTCAAATTGTCAGGGTTAAATTAAGAGCCGGGTCACGACTGCACCTGACCAAACCTAAGGAGGACCGTACGGTTTACAAAGGACTTCAACTAACGAATTTTACCTGCGTTCGGTGGTTTCGGCAAATCTGCCCGCCTCGGAATTGGACCCTCGTCAAGATGCCGTGTCAGACCGCACGACTATCGCCCAAGGATCGGATCGTGCAGCGCTGCCGAGGTATCGCGTCTCGATCGGTCGGGCCCGCAGAATCACACCGTCCGATCCCGATTCGATAGTCTGCGTCAACCTTCAATGATCCAGCATCAATCTTGAGGGTCCCTATTCGGGCGCCAACTGTGGAAACAGAGAAATTGATATGAGGCCGGGAAGCCCAAAAGGAAACACACCAACACAGGTTACAAAGGACACACAAAGCGCTTTATTTCAAAGTTACAAAGTTACCAAAGTCAATTGACATGCGAATAGCTATTCGGCCCTCTGACTTACACACGAACCTTCAACGTTAGGTTCGCACTGAAAGTGGGAGAGACCGATCATCGGGATGCTCGGGCTTTTATACATTTTGTGCTGCATTGGCCAGCCCTCTTGCAAGTTAACCATTCTTGGAACAACGGCTAGGGTTCGTAGCCAGGTCGAACACGCAATTTCCATGTATTAGATCAGTTCCGCTGATACAGTTACATATTTACACCTAGGTTAAACAGAGGACAGGGTCTTAGTTCATGACCCTAACAGGTAGCCTGCGGACATATTATTCATTCACGTGTGCGGAGGTCACCATAGCCGAAGTCTTACTCGAAATGTCATTCGGCCTCCATTTTGTGATTCGAGGTGACTTCCACACTGCAAGAGTACCTAAAATGGCGGCTAAATCCAAGATGGCGGCTTTCACGATACATTAAGGTCAAGACCTTGCCGCGGAACCTATGTACATAGTATTCTTTTTGGCGGCTTGGCGTAGGCCAACATATATTCAAACAATGCGATTGGGGTCACAATACTATATCTATTTCCACACCTACACCTTGCATTCCCTTTGAAAAGAAATTGTGCAAAATAAATGTTCCTTTTCAGTTCAAACCAGAATCCCAAAGCCTTGCATTTTCATTGTAGGAGTGGTGCACAACAGAATTCCCCATTTATTCCCTTTTATCACAAATCATAATTCCAAAACATTCCATTTACCTCAATAAAAAGCCCAAACAATATTTTTCATTGTGTTCCCACTCCCTGTACGTTGCCTTCGAATCAGAGGGGTCATATCTAATTGATGCCTGGAGGGTGGGGGTTGCAGGGAGAAAGGAGAGTTATGCCAAACCAAGCAATCACTGTGTGTTTTGTATTTTTCCTATTGGTTAATTTGTAAGAAATCTGATGTAAATTGTGACTGCAAACTTCAAAATGTTACCTGTGTCTTATATCAACTGAAAGTGTTTTAAATCTATGTTAGTCAATTGGTGCAAGAAATTTGAATGTGTGTTATTGTGTAGTGCCAGAGTTGGTGGATGATGTTTTGGTGATTGCCTATTATTCTTTGCAAAAGCTGAAATAAATATATATTCTTACTATCCACCGGATTGGTTCTTAGCTCATTGGTGGTAAACAAGATATTTTGACATAGGGTATGATAGAAGTGGAGGCCTCACTAAAGTTGAATTTGTAAAGCGTTTTGTTGTGCACCACGTTGCTTGTGGGGTAGGGAAAAAGGAACTCCCTGAGTTGAAAGTGACCATCTAATAAACCTGGACATTCATCCTCATCCTCAATAAGAGGCTGGTCACGTCATTTCAGTCCTTCCAGAAAAAGCTTAAGCCTCATTTTCAGATAACACCTGCCTCTACTGAGCCTAATCCCAATGACATGACAGTGACCCAATATCATTGTAGAAAACCTATAACTCACATTTGACATATGACTAACATGTGTAATCTTCATTAATAATGTTAGACTTTTGTAAACAACATTCCTAACCAGCACTGCCTGGCTCATAAATCACTTGAGTAAAGCTCTCGGCTGCTTGTCAAGTCTAGTCTCACACTCTATTAAGCTCTGCTTCATTATCTGCAAAGCCCTCTCGATATAGGAGCACTGCTACCTCAAGGAGAAACCAAGGCTGCATATGCAAAACCATCAACAAATCTTTCCTCCAACTGGACATTGCCACAAACAAGAAGTCTTGCAGGATTTAGCAAGCCTTCAGTTTCACTCCAAGGTTGAGGGACTATCTGCTAAATGTCATCTCTACCTACTTCCTTACACGTTGCTACCCTTATGTGAAAGCCTTACCATGCTTTCTCATGTCTTACTTAGCCAAGAACATCACCTTCATTGCTTTCTGCAATCCTATCTCTGCCACTCTACCTCCAGTAGTACCAATCACCCGTTTCCTCAGCATATCAAAAGGCATTCTAACAAACGCAAAGGACAAAACAGATCAAATCAAAAAAGACAACTCTGAAATATCTGACGTACTGCCAGACATTGCACACAAGCAAAAGAAACCACAGACCAGGGACGTCATTTCACCAAAACGCCAGGGGTAGCGGAAGTGACATCACAGTGCCACGCCCATAAGAGTGACATCACAGGAAGTGATGTCATTTGACCACACCCCACTCGACATCACAGGAAGTGATGTCATTTGACCACGCCCTCCACATGACATCACAGGAAGTGGCCTCATAAAGCATTATCCCCTCAGTACACTAAGAAATATATGGTTACGATATCAGTGTTTTGTGACATTTCATACAAGAATGGATCATCATATGTAGCAGTGTCAAGGTCCATGTTGCCACGCGAAGTGTATGAACCCAAATCCCCTCTTAATCTGGATCTGCCCTGTTAGTTCAACAGGACTACAGAGCGAAATCACATTCTGGGGGGACAGGGACGGATAGGCGGGTATGGGGATAGGGGAAAGCCAGGATAAAAGGCGAGAGGGAGAATATTTCACCAGAAAACATGTATGGCATCCACAGTTTTTAATAATTCTTCTTCTTGTGTTATTTTGGCTGCCAAAAGATTAGTTCAAAATGTGTTCAAGGTGTACAGTGCATTACTGAGCGATGCCACCTTCAGTACCAAAAGCCTCATAAGTCATGTCCCCATATTTTACGGGGAAAAAATCCTGGCTGCATTTTGCATTACTCCCACACTCACCAACACTCTTTATATGCCTAGGTTTCTGTTCCTACATGTTCATTGTCCTCCACACCCCTCACCTCTCCATAATGGTACACATTCCAACAATTAGTACTATTGTATAGATTTTGGGATAATGCCCAACCCTTCACTCTGATCATAAGACTTAAAATGTAGTTTCTTACCAGATTGAGCAGAACAGTGGCTTGACAGATGTGTCCGAGGCTGCTGTTTCAGTGGCATGTAAGGTGAAGATTCTGACACAGAAAGGAAGGAACTCCACATGAAGATGCAGGTCTGAAAATAAAAAACAAATTATCAGAATGGAAGAATCATTTGTACAACAGCACACCAGAATATCATTTGTCATAGAGACAAGATACTGACTGAACGCACTGAGGGGTGTGCTTTCCAGACTACCATTAACTGCAGTGCCCTGCTTCTGACCTTGCAATCCGGCCACCCAGCAGCCTATTCCACCCTCCGTTTCCCGGCATCCCTGGAGCCTGTGGTACCTCTCATCCCGGCACATCTAGCCTCCCCTCACTCACATGAGCACTTGGGGTGACGTGATATTATCGAATTATACTCCTGAAACTGAATACCCTACACCCAGTGACCCTAATGTGGCTGGGAAGAGGTGGATGGTGACGTCCCATCACCATGTGAGGTCATACACTGGGAAACTGGGGCGTGCAGCGTAACCCCTCACTATTTACCCAGAGGCAGAACTGATTATTGTGGCAGATATTCATTGGCCCATTATTTTTATGATGATGATATTTTGAATGCACAGAGCTGGATTCCAGCGAGCACTGAGCAACTCAATATGATCTCTGCTGCATAGGAGGCATTTCAATGAAGATGCAGGAAGGACAGTTGTCTCAGGTAAGGAGCGATTGTGCTGCGAAGTGACTCTGTTGAAAAGTCTACATGTCCCCTTTGTGTGAGGGACCGGCAGGGTTCCACGACTCCCACCACACTTGCCCAGTCAAGGAGGCGTGAGAGAAGGGAGGCCACAGAGAGACAGTACACCTTGCACTCCAGACACACCTCCACAGCACGGACCCAGGGGCCAGAGAAGCACCCCAGGCACAGGGGTCCCTTCCAGATATCAGGGAGCGCACAGACCACACAGCTAGGGGGCCGAGAGCGTAGCCCGCAACACTCCAGATAAAGCCCCCTGATTTGGGCCAACCAAGCCCTGCAGCACTCCAGATACAGGCCCCCCACATCCCACAAACGCACACACAGACTAGAGCAAGCAGACATTTGCATGCATGCACACCCCCACCCCGAAAGCAGAGCTCCCTGCCCTTGGCCACAGGCACCCTGCCAGTGGAGTGTGTTGGGACCCTGATTACATTCTGCTTGAGGAATCAGATTTTAGGCTTTTAGCTCCAATTGTGTGTAAGTATTTGAGGTATTACAGATGTGTGCAGCGCACTTAGTTGCTGTATTGAATCCATGCTCCTTCGCCAATGAGGTAAATTCACAAAACCCCCAATTCTATGGAAAGAGGCAGAGAGAAGCTTCATCATTCTCCAATGGTACTGTGTTTTACTTTGTGTATAGGCGCGTTATAAATGCCATAATATATCATATGTTGACATTCCTTGCCAATGACATTTTAGAATATTGCAAGGCCGGGACACACATGATACTTTATAAATCGGGGCCACTGTCTATATTCTAGGGACTCTAAGGGGGAGAAACTGGGGTGGCTAAACCTTAGCAACTCGACAGTCCGTGGGGCAGATTCCTAGCTCAGGGGCAACTGGAAGCAAGACGACGTGGGAGCAAAACAGGTTCGATCCCCAGGTCCATGCTTAGAAACCTCTGGGTATTAAGCAACACGTGTAGCTGTTGTCGCCTGAGGTGCCAAGCTATCCGCCTGCGGCCGCAGGCGGGTAGTGGGCTAGCACAGCACACACGCAACCTAGGCTCCACCTGGTCCTGGCGGCCGCAGGGGAATGCCACAAGAGCACACATCTGACCTCAGCCTGGGGCAGGGCTTTAAGTGGGCCGGGGCCTGCCGGGGCTGGGCCCCGGCAGGTTCCGAAATTTCGTTTTGAGGCGGGGCCCTGCCGGGGCCCACTAATCTCCCCGGGCAGCCCCGGCCACTACACGAAAAGGCATTTTTTTCTACAGCCTGAAACTCTCGCTCGTGTGCGAGAGCTTCAGGCTTCAGAAAAAAATGCCTTTCAGCTATAATGGTGGCGCCGCACCTGCGAGGCATCCCTTTAATCAAGGGATGCACGTGGGCCGGCGCCACCATTAAGGCTGAAAGGGTGAGGCCGCTGGAAGCAGAGGCCTTGCTTCCTAAATACTGAAGCTCCCGCGGATTCGCGGGAGTTTCAGTCTTTAGGAAAAAGGCCTCTGCTTCCAGTGGCCTCACCCTTTCAGCCTTAATGGTGACGCTGCCCCTCCCCAGCTGGCGAGGGGCAGCACCACCATTAAGGCTGAATAGGCGAGGCGCTGTCCCCTGCCAGGCAAGCCTATACAAAATAAATGCAGAGATCAGCACCCTCTCCCCCATAGGGGAGAGGGTGCTAATCTCTACAAAAGGCTGCCTGGCAGGGGTGCCAGTAGCCCATTGAGCCGGGGCTCGTCAAGGGGGCGTGGCCTAACGGCCCATCAAGACCACGTTGTTGGGCCACGCTCCCTCGATGGGCCCCGGCTCGATTTGTAGTGCCACTTAAGGCACTGGCCTGGGGCCTACGGCGGCACACGCCAGCAACATTAATCCACCCAGCAGCTCACACACACCCGCTCGCCCCCGACCTCAGTCACACACACAACACAGACTGACTCACCGCTGTGTGTTAGCTTGGAAGAAGTTAGTTGGCCTGGACTTTCTGGCACCAAGAGAAACCACGAAGCTGCTGCTGCACGCTGGCTTCGCTGCAGTGCTCACAAAATGGAGGACCACCAGCACGCTGCACCGCTTGAGTGGTGGCCACGCCCCCTCCTCCTCTGATTGGAGGAAATGCCAGAGGTCGCAAGAGAGTGACAGAGGTCGCTGGCCAATCGGCAGCGGTCGCTCTTGCGACCTCTGGCGACCCCCAAATGACGTCCCTGCCACAGACTAATACAAAGCATGATATTTGATTTGTGTAGTGTGTGATGCATGAATGAAACGTAGATGTATGAATGTAGATGTATGAATTGTCCGTGGAGTATAGCTCAGCGGCAACGTGCACGCCTTGGAAACAAGACAACACGAAGCAACACAGGTTAAATCCCCGGGTCTGCGCTTAGAAACTTCTGGGTATTAAGCACGTTATAAATACGCAACTAAGACATATTTTCTGTAACAGCGCCTCAATGCCCGAGGGTTGTGTGAGCACTTTAAGAATGCAAAAAATAAAATAAATGTTTTCTAAGTAGGGATCTAGAGTGTTGGTTGATTGGTGGGAAAGACGGTTGGAGAGAGCTGTGAGAAGGAGCGGTTGTATTGTATGGCGTCTGCAGTGTTGCACAGATAAATACGTGTTGTGAAAATAGAAGACGTGCAATTCTCTATCTGACTCAAACGTACCTGTTATGTCTCATTACGGCCGCTGGTCAAGTTGGCGCCGTGGCTGTATTCGATACGCTGGTGCATTGTGGAATTCCAACATGGCAGCTGGGACTCGCCGGTTCTGTGCAGCATTTCAACCTGCTCCTGCCTTTGGAAGGACTCCACCTACCTGGGATCATGCGATGCATTATATTCTGCCTGGTCCAGTGTATCGGCACATTGCTACTCTTGTATTAGATGCTCTGGAAGTTTGCTACCTAGGAAAACTAATCTTCCTATCCCTTTGTGCTTTTCTATGCTTATGTGTCTTTCTGTTACAGATCTCTTGACTCTGCGGTTACGTCCCCTTCGGATTCCTATACCTCTCCCCGGCCTGTCTCCTCTCCCCGGTCTTCTTTTCCAACACAGAAGGTCTACTTCCGCTTTTCGTCTTCGGTCACTCACCGAGACGTAAGTACTTGGCATGGATATTTACAAGGATTTAATCACACTATGTTTTAATGGGTACACAATAATCACCCATGGGGTGACATAATACGGAATAATCTCCTTAATACACAAGGAGCAATAGCAAAACAATTCAGCGCAGAAATGGTACTTTGGTGCGTGTGTTCAGATCAAATAGGATAGCACTGTGGTTAAAGGTTCACCAGCAAACCCCTCAACCCCCCAATAGACAATGTAAAGAGATAGGGGGAGAAGAGCAGGTTTCAGGAATGGCAAATTCAAACAAAATATCAATCCCACTTTCCCCCCTTTAAACACAAGAGAAAACGGAATTGACTGTCAAGCTGTCAGATTTGGCTTTTAAAGTTATCTCAGAATTGACTGGGCAAAAACACTAAATATGGTTTAAATTGCTGGAATTGTTATATTTCTTATGGGAGCCACTTTTTATTGTTGCACACAAACACTAGCAATGATTTAATACCTAGAAAACTTTTGAAATCTTAAAATTAAAGTTGGGAGCTGTTTTACACATGTCAGAATTTCCCTAAACGAAGATTTGCGGCAAACATTTCAGTGCGCGATAATCGCGATAACCAGCGAACTATATGGATTTGGGATGCGTTTTAAAGCTGTGGATGTTAGCTACAAGCAGACGTTGAAATTTTGTTTCTATCAGAAATACCGAGGGAGTTATGGACGTTTTAGAGGAGGTCATTTTATTTTTAGATAGGCGCAAGAATGGAAAGCAGGAATGCACTTTTACAATGACTAAAAGATTTCTTATACTAGAGGATGACTATGAATAAACGAATACCACACAGGAACACAGCCACTTGATCAAGGCGACTGCCTGTCGTGGTCGGCCTTCTACAGATGAGAAAGATCACTGCAGGATAGGTTTAACAATACTAGCACAGGAGGAAGATAGGATGGAGGGTTCTGACAATTCAAAAATCATCCTAACAATATCAGGTTCTGAAGACAAGATAGGATGGGTTTAAGATAGGGATTAACTAAGCAAGGTACATAGGCTAGTGACACAGTTCTATCTAAAGATACTCACTAGATATGTTTTTAACGGAACTGTTAAATCTGGTCAGGGAATTGGATCCTGGTTCTGGGACAAACAGCTGGGCACCTCGGACTGGATCTACAAGGTGCTCTGGTTGCAGCATGGCACAGGACTGGACTGGATCTGCAATGGGTCTGGTCACAGCACGGCACAGAACTGGATTGGGTCTGCCCTTTTTGGTTCTGATGATAAGCAGTACAGCGCAGCCCGGCTGTATTTGATTCCCTTAGGTTGTGGGATTCTCGTTCTGGAATTTATGGCCTAGCTGAAAATGGTTCAGCAATGCAATGGGCCTTTCTGCTTTTCCAAGTTTCTGAAATCTGGAGCAAGGAAGATGGAGAGTTCTGCAGCAGGGTGCTCCACCAGGGTCAGGATAGAGGGTGAATCTGTGTGTCTTTCTGAGTGCTGAGCTGTCTCTATTTATGCTATGGTGAAGGGGAGTGTTTTCTGGTTTAGCCTAAGCCCACCCCTTTGACAGTTCATTGGTCAGAGTCTCCTCTTCGCCTTGATATGATGATAGAAACAGGGTGTCACCTTCATGGTGTGGGTTTATGAGGCTTACAGTCCACCCCTGGCCCTTGGACACAAAATCTACTTTTGGCACAATCCATATTTACACATCCGCAACCTCTATAAAAACCACATGTACAGATTACATATTTTGAGTAGCAGCTACTCCTCAAAACCCCGTAGCTGTGAGATCATGTTTCTCCTTTTCATGGAATTTTGCCCTTTTCATCAGGAACACAATGTTCAATTTATCAGCACATTTCTACAAGTGAGTGTGTATATCATGGGCATAAGTGTATAACGTTTCATACTTGTAGCAGAAATACATTTGTTGTAAAATCACATTTTCTGCCGTTTCCTTCCAGAGCATGTCACAGAGTTCTGGCGCCTTTTCAAATGTGCAGCCACAATTTACATTAACAATGCTGTTATGTCTATATGTTGCACAATTTTACATAGTAAGTTATCAGTCTTTTTAAAATGTGTCTTTTGTCCTTGTTAAGCACCAAATGGCTGTTTAGCTCCGCCACTTGGTCTCTCCCTGGAAGGCCAGGAGCCATCCCCCATGTTTGTTCCTTGCAAGGGGCCATTTACGACTCTTCACACATAGCATTTCCTTTAGCTGGAAGATGTCCATTGTTTCCTTCCCTACTGCAGACCAGTTTCTTCCCCACCCTATAATTATCACTTAGGTGTGATTTCCTGGTGGAGGTAGAGGCCTTGCCTCTGTGAGGAAAGCTGCTATTCCAGTTTGGCTGGCTTTAGCCAAGCTTAAATTTAAATGTTAATTATGTTAAATGTTTCCTTAGCTTAAACACACTTGTAATTTCTAATCACTGCTAGCATACGTATTCAAGCTTTTAAACCATAGGATTAAACAATTACAACATAACTTACTCTCAGCAACAGACCACTTAGATTGCAACATTTGATTTCAGTTTAACATGTTTAAAGTTTAATCCTGCAGGCTTCTGACAGCTGTCATTCAGGCGGCCCAGGGTACTGCACCCAGTTTTTGACAGATCCACAGACAGGCAACTTTTGCTGTGAAATCTCTTTATGCCTTCAGCTTTTCAGAACCTTGCAAGTTCACAATGATTTCTTAACTTAAGTGAATTGTAGCACCCAGTGAGAATTTTGGATTTTGCAGGGTGTTTTGTACCAGCATTCTGTTATTTCAGCAACAAGGAAACAGATTTTTAAAGCAAGATTTTGGGGTTTCCTTTAGTGAAGCACTGCTTTTTCCTTCTGTGCTTCATTTGCACATGTTGTGGAGCCCAGTGATATGTTTCAGGAGTGAAATATGTGTTCCACCGCTGACAACATGCGTGGTAGATTGGCCCTCCATTTGCAGCCATTCTGATGTTTCTGGCACCATCAGAGCACAGTGATGCTGCATGGCAGAGCATAAGTGGGTTAAAACATCCCACAGAGACCCCCCTCATGACTTGAATTTGACCGGCCGTCAAGGGGAAGTCGGGAGATTGGGATGTTCTTTCTTTCTTTGGTCGAGGTGTATAAAGTCGTCTGCTTCTCCCATCAGTGCTGGATCGACATGCTCTCCTCGCCAGTTCGGGATGAGAGTATGGAGCGATACTCTGGGCCCCTTGGGTCTTTCCTCCCGGTCCCCGAGTGGTCCTCCTTGGTAATTCGAAATTCTTGGTTTCAGTGCTATGAGACAGAACAGAGCATGGTTATGGAAATTTCCCCACTACTATTCACATAGTGGGGCAGATGCATACATTGAATATAATTTACAATATTCCCGCCTGTATTTACTAATGGTTTTAACAGATGGAATGGTTTCAACAGGTGGATTTTTCTAGGGGGCCAGAATTTGCCCTTTTGGGTTTCCGGTTGGTTCTGGGTTTCTCCCCCTTCTAGGAGGCGGTCCCCAGAATGGAGTGGGATAATTCGGGTACCTCAGCACCCAGTATGATGCTCAGTGATTTGAGGAGTCTTGGGCTCCTCCCTTTCTGATCCAGGGCTGCCCCCCCCTTGTTGGAGACAGTCCTTAGAAGGGTTTTGGGGAGCTAGGGACTCTTCTTCCTCTGATTCTGGGCCGCCCCCACTTTTTGGATGCAGTCCCCAGAGTAAGTTTGGGCAGGATTTTGTTTGGGATTTTGGGAACCTGTAAGAAAAAGGTGACAGCTAGATATGGGGGAAGTCTTGTGTTCCCCTGGTTCTGATTCTCGGCTGCCCCCCCCCCCCTTTTGGAGGCAGTCACCAGAATGGGTTTGCACAGGGGGATGTTCGTTCTGGTTATTCTGGAGTTTGATGATGGGCGGTTTCAACTCCGTCCCCACATCTACCCAGTCTGGATTTGGATCCTTTGTGACCCATTTTTCTTTGGGAGGTGTTCACCGATCCCTGAAGGAGAAAATCCTTTTCCCAGAATCCTCTGAGGACCCCTCTCCTTCAAAATGGAAGATTTGCACCTCCTCCACAAAACAGGCCTTTTTAGGCTCTTTATTTCTCCTACCCACCCTCTGCTCCATGGGTTGCAGGCTTTCGGGGGCAGGAGATTTTGGTTCCGGTTCCTGGGTTTCCAGGGGCTTTCTACAAGTGGGGAAGGAAGCTTCCTCCAAGGCTTTGCACCTGATCTGGAGCACCAGACCCTGGATTGGAGGTGTTCTGAGGTGCCATGCTCATCTGCGGGTTCTGTCGAGCCCTCAGCATGGATCCCAGATCCTGTGCCATGTTCTGGACCTGGCGCTCTAGTTGGGACACCCGCTCTGGCTGGTACAGGGTCCTCAGGTCTCCCCTGGGTTGATCCCGGGAAGGGTAACTATCCCTTCTCGCATAATACCTCTGGTTAGGAATGTTTGGGTACCCTTCCACCCTTGCCCTCCCCTCTCCCGGATTCGGCTGTCTGGGCTCAGGAAAGTGGGGAAAGAAAGAAGGGTTGTTTTTGGGGTTGAAGTTTGGCAGGTACCGGGGAAAGAAATTTGGTCCGGTCTTTGGGGGATTACTGCCCTCCTGGGGAAAGTGAGTAGGGAAGTTTCCTGGGTTTCCTGCTGTCTGGTTGGATCCCCCCTTGGGCTGGAGGAGCCACACATAGCCCAGGATGGGTCTATTTCCCTTGTGGCGTAGGTTGATGTAGTCAGGAGAGTTAGGGGTCCCATTTGTGGGATTACCTCCCTGGCTCCCCATTTGGGATTG
This sequence comes from Ambystoma mexicanum, assembly GCF_040938575.1. NCBI lineage: Eukaryota > Metazoa > Chordata > Amphibia > Caudata > Ambystomatidae > Ambystoma > Ambystoma mexicanum. The sequence goes on along the minus strand of NC_090931.1, from coordinate 683,600,925 downwards.
GCCCGAGGGCCTTCTGGGTTTGGGGTTTGTTGGATTCTGCGCAAGGAGGTTTTTAGGCCCCCGTCTCCAGATCTACCATGGGGGCAACCTTCACCTCTGCCACCTTAGCAGCAGCAGGGGTGTTGATTGGTTTGGAGCTCTTGCTAAGATTTTTATTTTCCACCAGTTTCTGTAGTTCATAGATGCGCGTTGCTTGTTCAATAACCCAGTCTAGTGATCTTTTCTCATGAAAGTCCCTCACTAGCTGGGTCATAATGTACTTAGGGAGAGCATGAAAGAAGGTGTTCACAAATTCCTTACTGTCAGTGCGCACCCTTCTAGTGGTCTGCACAAAGGCGTGTTTCAATTCCTGAACAAATTCTTGTGGGGCCTGCTCTTCCCCACATTGTAAGTTGTAGGCTGCCTTGCGAGCCTCTTGAGGGTTCCTATGAATGGAAAAATGTTTCAGGATGGCCTCCCTATAGGTGGTAACATAAGTAACCCCGAAGGGTAATAGGGTAGGGCTCAATTCAGAAAGGGTACTGAGCCACAAAGGATAACATGTAAACAAATGAATGTACCCTTACTGGTGATAAATGCTCTAAGCAATTTGTTTATATGGACAGATGCAAAATGTAGGGCCTGTCCACAAGCTTTTTCAAAGGTATGGTCTCCTAAGTAGGAGATCCAAACAAAGAGTCTGTAAATACTCGACGCTCACTGTGTTAGAAATATGCAAAAATTAGAAAGCAATAGTTTATTTGCTAGTTGCATGAATACATATAGTGCAAAAAGAAAAAAAACATTTAAAATACAATGTTTAAGAATTGCGACATACATGAGAAGAGTAACAATTAACAATGACTTCAAATGACGAGTGAAAGTTATGACATATACAATAAAATGATCAAAAAGCAAAAAGCACTGTATATTCAATATACAATCTCTAAAGGTATTTCGTTAGCACAGTAAATATACACACTTGTGTGAACACAAAAATGCTTTGTGGTAAATCCAAAGATCAAAGTGGAAACAAAGGGGCTATAAAGTCACCCCACTTTCTAAAAGATGTCCTAATTGGGAGATAATTCCTTATATGTGTTGGGTATTCCTTCTAAGTATAACAATAAATGTTTCTACGTGGCAGAGACTGAATGGACAGAGTAGGGGACAACTGGGAACCGTTATACTCCGCTGTTCCCGGTTGGTATCACGTTTCGGCAGATTTTCAATTCATTGCGTCCGCCTACATCAGGGCTCCTTAGGGGTGACCCTGCCGGTGCTAATTATCCCAAGTCCTCTGTTTTTTATCACTAGGAGGCATTATGGAATTATCTCCCAATTAGGACATCTTTGCCTTGATAGGATGAGAGGAACAGGGTGCCACCTGCCGTTTCCTTCCAGAGCATATCACAGAGTTCTGGCGCCTTTTCAAATGTGCAGCCATAATTTACATTAACAATGCTGTTATTTCTATATTTTGCACAATTTTGCATAGTAAGTTATCAGTCTTTTTATAATGTGTCCTTTGTCCTTGTTAAGCACCAAATTGCTGTTTAGCTCCGCCTCTTGGTCTCTCCCTGGAAGGCCAGGAGCAATCCCCCATGTTTGTTCCTTGCAAGGGGCCATTTACGACTCTTCACACTTAGCATTTCCTTTAGCTGGAGGATGTCCAGTGTTTCCCTCCCTACTGCAGAACAGTTTCTTCACCACCCTATAACTATCACTTAGGTGTGATTTCCTGGTGGAGGGAGAGGCCTTCCCTCTGTGAGGAAAGCTGTTATTCCAGTTGGCTGGCTTTAGCCAAGCTTACATTTAAATGTTAATTATGTTACATTTTTCCTTAGTTTAAACACACTAGTAATTTCAAATCACAGCTAGCATACTTATTCAAGCTTTTAGAGCATGGGATTAAACAATTACAACATAAGTTACTCTCAGTAACAGACCACTTAGATTGCAACATTTGATTTCAGTTTAACATGTTTAAAGTTTAATCGTGCAGGCTTCTGACAGCTGTCATTCAGGCGGGCTAGGGTACTGCACCCAGTTTTTGACAAATCCTCAGACAGGCAACTTTTGCTGTGAAATCTCATTATGCCTTTAGCTTTTCAGAAACTTGCAAGTTCACAATGATTTCTTAACTTAAGTGAATTGTAGCACCCAATAAGAACTTTGGATGTTGCAGGGTGTTTTGTACCGGCACTCTGTAATTTCAGCAACAAGGAAACAGATTTTTAAAGCAAGATTTTCGGGTTTCCTTTAGCAAAGCAGTGCTTTTTCCTTCTGTGCTTCATTTCATTTGCACATGTAGTGGAGCCCAGTGATATGTTTCAGGAGTGAAATCTCTGTTCCACCATTGACAACATGCGTGGTAGATTGGGCCTCCATCTTCTTGTGCTTTGCAGAGCGCGATTTTCAGAGGTTTTTGGCATGCACAAGGGTTTTGCAGCCATTTTGATGTTTCTGGCACCATCAGAACACAGTGATGTCGCATGGCAGAGCATAAGTGGGTTAAAACATCCCACAAGAGACTTGCATGAAGTTAGTCCCAGGTGCAGTCCAGTTTCTCTTTTCATATTCTATTTCCATCTCCTTTCCACATCCATACTTACCCTTTCATTCTTTCCGACAGAAGGTAGCCTCATCTCGACTCCTTGGGAGAATCCAGTCCAGTATATCTCCAGCCCATGAATTTGAAGATCGAAGAGCCACCACTACCTCTGGAGGTAGTGCTCTCAAAATTTGGCACAGGGTTTTTTCCTCCAGAGGGTTTCCCTGGGGGTTTTGCTTCTCTCTGAGTCCTGTCATAGTCAGGCGGAGGGGAGTATGGTTCACAGGGGAATGTTCCTGTCGTCAAGGATTTGCAATCTGCTAAGGTTAGTGGCAAACTGCATAATTACATTCTAACCTGTCAGAGTGCCGTCCCTCCACACTTCAATTCTCAAGAGAAATGGGCCACTTAGAGCCAAAATGAGACTGTGGTAAAGAGACTGGAATACTAAGGTATACCTAAAATGTCAAGAATGCCAAACATCCATGACATAGCGATAACTCCTGTGTTTATGGGTGGATAAAATCAGTAAGAGGCCGCCAGCCCTATACACCCCTGAACAAAGGGTTATCGCTATTAGCACCAAGAGCATCTCCCCACAGTGCTAATACGTTTTTTTGTGGAAAATGCTGGCCACAAGTTTTGCACCTACCCAATTTCCTTGAAACAAAAACGAAAAACCAAGATGGCCACCAGAGAAGTAAGTGCGGGGAGTAGGTTCCTTCACTATTTCCTTGGGGGCCATGACAGAGGCAGGAGGGAGCAGTAGTGTATCTCAGCAGAAGCCTGAGGTATGTAAATGGGACAGAGAGGTATGTGGTTGGTGGCAGCGGGAAGAGTGGTTCCATATGTGAGGGGTGGGGCCATGCAGTGGAAGAGCACAGAAAATAGCGGACCCTAATGGCAGTGGCTGAGATGGCCATGGAGTATGCAGGTGGACACTAGACGTGTCTGCCCACATCGTGTGCATTCTGACTGGTCAACACCTCTCTCCTTAGTGCTAATACAAAGATCATATTACTTCAGATTTAAAACGCCATTAAGAGATCTTCAAAACAGTATCTGAATCAAAAGATCCAGTCACTCCAATCACCAAACGAATCCCATCATAGAGCTCTGTTAAAGACTAATTTTCTTTTTCTCTGAGATAATATCCCCTAGTCACAAACATTTGTATGATAATAAAAACAAGCTAATGGTAACTGTGCACAGAAGAAACTCAGAATGTGCTAAAACAGCACAAAAACAGGCAATAGCTGGTTTCTCATGCTTCAAACTACGGCCATCAGAATACTTCTCCAAATCTTTTAGGCTCAGGTGCTCTATTTTACTCTTGCACTTCTAGGATATTTAAAGTCCACTGCCTCCGACCTCAATTTTTCAATCAGTTATAAAAGAGTCAGGATGGACAGGCAGATGGAAAATGATGGCAATGTGAACACAATGGGCCTCATTACACGATAGGCAGTAAGGGATTGCCGGCACCGGTAAGGGCACCGGTGCCGGGAATCCCTTAGCGCCCTACTACGAGGGCCCTTAGCGGGTCCCTTCCTTAAAGCCTGGTTTTACCAGGCGTTAAGGAAGGGACCCATTGAGGGACTTCAGCGCTAATAACGGGCCCGCTAAAAGCGGGCCCGTTATTAGCTCCTTCCCCATTCCCATTGAGCCCTATGGGGGCTCAAATGGGAATGGGAAATGGTTCCCGGAATGGGGACTTACCGGTCCAGCCAAGGTCGGAATGACCTGGTAAGTCCCCATTCAGGGAACACGGACCTGGAATGCGTTAAGGGGGTAGCTATGGCACTAATAGCGCCTTGGCTACCGCCTACCGTGTAATGAGGCCCACTGGGCCTTATTATGACTTGGGTGGTAGTAATGAAACATCTGGGATATCAGAATTGCTAATGTATTACCAGTCTGCCATATTCCCAATTTCACACCAGAATCTCATCAAAACTCTCTGCTTTTGTGTGGAGGAAATTTACTACACACAAAGGCAATACTGGATGCAATATTACTGCATTAGTCCTGCAACACTCCTAAATGGGAAATAACTGAACGATACACAAGACGCCAAATCATACTGACCCTTCCTATTAATTCATCCTTACTGCTTGAAATAACAGTATTTGTAGTTTGGTAGTATTTCCAGAGGAAATACTGCCACACTGTCACTGTGGGCTCCTCAGATGTCTGTACCAGTGGATAGTTTTAAAAAACTGCTCACTACATTTCTCAGTATGAGAAGAAAATATGTAACAAATATTTCAGTTTTGTGACAACTGCATTTTTTATTAAGGCCTTCCCGTGAAACATATTGCGCTGATCTTGAGAGATTTGCAAAAACGGCTCTTGCAACAGAGGTACTTGATAGAAATCAGGCAGGCTTTAGGAAACTAGTGGGAACATTACTAAATATTTTGTATTTGCTTCATCAACAAGCCCATCTTTCAAAATGCCTAAATCTATGTTGCATTTATAGATCTCACAATGGCTTTTGACCATGTCAATCGTAAGAAATTATGGTCAAAGTTAAATAAGAAGGGCTGCCCAAGCCCGCTATGTTGATACATGTTGTAGGACAGGCCTGTGTTTTAGTACCCTTTCTATTTAATGCCTACATCATGGATTTAGGAATAGCTTTATCCTCTACCTCCACATTTCCCCTGCACCTGGGAAGTCTATCAATAAAGGACATTGCCTATGCAGATGATATTGTGCTATTTGATTGGACTCCTGCAGTCCATTCATGCTCTGGCCAAATACCTAAAGGCTTTGAAGTTAGAAATGAATGCTATATGAGGGGTCAGAAATGAGAGCCAGACACAAAGTTGGAATGTTCTCGTTGTCAGACATGTTATTAAACAGAAATGGGTTGGAAAAATGGCTCTCTAGCCCAATACTAAAGAAGAATTTCCTAAACTAAAACTAAATATCAGTCAGTGTTAAGTAGTACCTTAGAAACCGTCCTTATGTCCAAAATATTGACCCTCACACTAGAAACAAACAACTAAGGGTGCAAGGAAATGTCTCTGACTTAATGTTTAGAAAAAAGTGTTCATAATAATAAAAAGATAAATCCAGATATTATGTTTGCCAAGGAGAAACTCTTGGAACCAGAGGGTGTTTCCCGTCCCCTGGATTCGGAGGTAGGATGGCAAAAGTGTTTCTTTTGAACAACAATTTCTTTAAATCACACAAGTCCTTCTTTACCCAATGGTTCCTTTGGTAGATTCAGAAAGTTCTTGTTCAAATTATACATTCCATAACATTCAACAATCCCTTTGCTTCATTGTACCGGATTCACACATTTCTTGCAACCTTGAAGGATTACCTGGTGTACACGTCTCCCAGAAATCATTTTATGGACTTTTTAGATCTCCTGGTATATTCCCCTGCCATGTATCTTCCCAAAATGTTAGAGTCTGTATACAACTGCAAGTGCCTGGTTTAGCTGCCTACCAGGACTTATTTCATGTGCTTCTCAGATCCCCTGGTATACTCCCCTGCCAGGTATCTTCCCACAGTTTTAAACATTCCTTTATAGCTTTGTTGGATTGCCTGGTATACTCCTCTTCCAGGAATCCTCTTGGAACACTGTTAGACTTTCTTTTACAACTTTGATGGATTACCTGGTATACTGCTCTGCCAGGAATTCTCTTATGGGTTCTTCAGATCCCCTGGTATACTGACCCTGGCAGGTATCTTCCCAAAATGTTAGAGTTGTTATACCGCGTACAGTGCCTGGTATATTTGGCTACCACGTCTTCTTTCACAAACTTCTTTTATGAATTCTTTAGATACCCTGTTGTGCTCAATATATTTACTTAGGGTAACACGTGCTTCAGCTTTCCCCCACATTGACATCTCATGCATATGAAATTGTTTGGGATTTGTTGCTGCACTGTATCTTGTCCGTATTTAAATATTCTTCTTATTGGCCATTGAGTTAACATTGGGTTTTGTCTGTATTTAAACTTCTTTTGAGTATTGTCCATGTCAGCAGTCTCACACAGTTCATTCACTTGATTGCATGTGTGTCGATACGCCCCGGGGTCTCCATTGACTCTGGGCAGTCTCACCAGTAGTTTACAGCATCTCTGATTTATGATGTGCCTTTGCGGTGAAGCTTCCTCCCTGAGTCGGCTTCTTACACAATTTGGATGCTCCCCCGCGTTTCCTGCAGCTCCGTGTTCACTCGCCGGCTTCCTTCTGTGGCTTGGACCAGAGAATGCTGTTTCCTGGAACCATAGTACCTGCAGGAGCTCTGCTTCGGCTCCCAGTGCTTTCACTGTCTATGAGGTGAGCCTGCTGCTTCTCTCCTACCTTCACACCATGCCAGAATGTGTGACTCAAGTTCGCGAGCGGCCGCTTGGATCTGCACATCTCCTCTCTGTCAGCTTTCTCCTGCATAGTTCTCGCCCGTACTGCGTGACAATGTAGTGCAGAGGCCATTTTTAAATCTCCAACGCACTATAGTTTCAGAAAAACTAGTCTGCACATTAGGTTTTGGGTTTCTCTTAGTTTGCATCAACTCCTCTCTCCTCTTCTTCATCTTAGTATTTGAGGTTTTCTGGGAGCTGAAGCCATAGATGTTGTTGGATTTCTAAAATGATGTTGTTCAAAAGTTTCATATCGAGAAACATTAGAAACAGGAGATGTTATATCTGTGTTGTGAATGTTGGAGGTAAAAAGAGAATTTTGCCTAGAGTGAAACAAAGGAAGGGGATTTTGATTTTTACAATAAGGGGGAATAATGGGGTGACAACAAGCCATCAAGAACTTTGGGTATTCTAGGGTCTTCATCAGGAATACTGCATCTAATCTGATGGGATCACCACCTCCCCAGAATAGCTGTCTCCTCCCATGTGATCCCTCCTCATCTATTAGCCCTGAGGGACAGGATCAGATAGCGACTGCCGTCCCCTGGCCACGTGGGAGGAGGTCATTGCCAGGGTTTCACTGATGACTCCACTGGATTCATCATAGCTACTGAAAAACAAAGATAATGATTATGAAATCAATGAAGAGAAAATACAGGTCATTATACTGGAATCTAGAGGGCACTAAAATAGACAGTGTGGACAATTTCAAATATGTGGGTTAAACTATATTGTCTAAAATGGAAACTATGAATGATTTTAAAACATTTTACACCAAAATGATTTCCTTTGCGGCTCAGATGAAAGAAAATGTATTATAGATTTCTCTATGTGGCCTCTCTTAAATATGCATACGTTGAAAGTAGTTCCTAGTTTAACATTTGCTGCAGAATATACATCTTTGAATATGGACTGGGCGAAACTAGAATGTTTTTTATAGCAACGCTGTCTAAACTTACCAGCTGGTGCTCCAATAGCTGTAATTTGACAAAAATGTGTCCTTATATCACTCCAGGCCTTAGTGGCCTGGAAACAGCTATAATTATTCCAGAAGATCTTGAATCCCCCAACTTGTTAATTGTTGTGAAAATTGAATATATTAATGGGAAATAGATCATGTTCTCCATCTAATTCACGGATCGCCACTTGTTTAACTAAATTGTCATCTCTGGATGTCGACAAAATTGACCTAATTTCCGATCCAACAAAGATAAAAAAAGAAACTCTGGAGCCTTGACTGGATTAATACAATAGAAAAATGTACCATGTACCATCTAATCTCTCAATCATTGAAGGAGGTAAAATCTTTTAGCAATATTCCTTGATATTTAATATAATAGAAAACTTAGATATAATTTTATTAGATTTACATTTAATTTAAACGAATGAAGTCAAGGATACGAGGGTTAACATTCTGAGAAATCAAAGATTTTATTGATTTTGTCATCTTAATATCGAGACTTGTGCATTGAATGTCAAGTTCTGATGACCAAGAGAGAAGACCATTGTAAATGTCTTCTGCATTATTGAACAAGTTTTTTAACAGAGCCGTTTTGGTAAATGATACTAAAAGGGAATCAAATGTCTCTTAAAATGTGATACTCAATTTCTATACTATACTACTGGATTTAATGAATGCTTATATTTCGTAAATGTTTGATAATGATGTTGATAATTTTAAGTACAATTACCTGTAGAATAAGTCTCATGAATGTTAGCTTTTTAAATTATTGTGATAATGAATCAATTATTTTGTTGACTATTGTGAAAGGTTTTTATGTGTAAACCAATTCCCAGATAAATAAATAAATACATAATATACTCTAACAATAAACCTTTCCCACTGTTATACCTTGAGAATGTTAAATTTGTATCTTATCTTTAAAATATACTTTGTTGACATGGAAAACATCAGGCATGGAAAGAACTGAAGCAGTTTTACTCATCTCAAGTGGTTTCAAGTATCCTGCTTATATTTTACATATCAACTGTGTAAAAGCATTTGGTTGTTTGTTGGCACTTTTAAAAAATTGTTGCGCAGTTTCTTCTGAAAAATAATGTAATGCATGGTTTGAATATCTCCAATTCATACTTTAAAAAACAATACATGTATGTTTGTTCACAAGTAAACTCTGAGCATTTAAACAGATGTGGAAAAAGCCCTTCACCACTCACCGAAAAAATATGCTTTAGGTTTTATGATATAGCTAGCAATGTCCTGCTTATCATTACAATTGGTCCTCTTTCACTAATATGTCTAGTGTTCGCCTTCTAGAATGCAATAAGGGGGAACACCACTACCAACCCTAAAAAAAAAAAATATGTATTGAAAAATGTGAGCGAAGCAATTACAGTAGTGTTCTTAACTCTCTGCCTCATGGTACTTTTTCCCTGGTTTATTTGGCTTCCATGTCTGGCATGTCACATGGGCACCGGTCTGAGTTTTTATAGCCATGTCATAGACCTGGAAAATGGAAAGGGTGGAGGCAAAGATAGCTGGCAAATATGTGTCCGACTGATTTGTCTACTTAGATATTCATTTATGCCTAGGCCACTCATGTTATTTATTCAATATGAAAAGGACATTTATCTTCATTGCATTATACATGGAAGCATACAGGCCCGGGTGTCTAAGGCATGGACATAGAAAGAAGAAAAAGAAAAGTGATGTAACAACTCCGACGAGTTCAAATCTCGTCCTCATTTCCCTGCTGTTCCTGATGGTCCTGACACTCAGGCATGATAAAACATTGATAGGGAGATCTCTCGTTGATGCAAATTAAGACAGATTTCCCTATTGAACAAATTTGCTGCAGTATTGAATGTCAGTAGTATGTTGGTGAAGGTCCAACCCGTGAATTTGCACTTGGGTTTTTGTGGTGATGCACTGAGGCTGAGAATGATGCTGGCAGACAGCTGTTCCAGCTGTTTCATGTAACATTTATGTTTCTGTTGCATGCACAACTTCACAAGCACCAAGACAGAATCCTCACCAATCTCAAGTAGCAACACCTCCTGAGTTCCTCTAGCAAACAGGTGAGGGGAATCTGGGTGTTCGCAAAGTATTCCTGCATGGGGCCAAGGGCTAACTCGCAGAGGACCTTGGGAACTGCATGGAAGATGCATTGTATGTGACCTGTATAATATGGCCAGATAAAACAAGCTTTTATAACTACTTCATTGGACTCAGCTATGCAGTCAAGGTAATTCTGTTTTCATGGATGCCCATTATTCTTAATTGTGGTATAGCTTGAGCTGCAGAGTCTCCATAAATAGTCCTTCAGAGTTAATAGTCCTTCCTATCATCTATCTCCTTCTCCACCTGTGGCGTTCCCCAGAGGTCTAACCTCTCACCCTGGCTTTTCAACCAGTACCTGGCAGCTCTCGCCTACTGCATTTCCATCTTCTGCTCAAACTTCCAGTGCTATGCCAATGACACCCAACTCATTTTCAGGCTTCCCTCAGCCACCTCCTCTCCTGATCTCTGTCTAAATGCCAACAAGACTGAGATCCTCCTCATTCATACACCTTCACCAGCTTTTCCCCTCACTCTGTGGCCGGCCTCCCTTGGCCCTCCTCCTACAACTACCTGCAAGGCTAAGAATCTTGGGGTCATCTTTGACCCCACACTTTCCTTCTCGGCACACATCTCTGACGTCTCTAAAAATTCAAACTTCTTACTGCATCTCCTTAGAGGTACTCTGCCGTTCCTCTCCTTCCCCCAGAAGCTCACTGTCTCCCAAGCTCTGGTTCTCTCTAGGTTGGACTTCTGTAACAGCATCTTTCTAAATCTACCTGACTCCTCTCTCCACCCTCTACAACTAATCCAGAACAGGACTGCAAGAGTTGTCCTTGGCCTCAAGCCCTGAGATCATATCTCTCCAGCTATGAATTCCCTTCATTGGCTCTCAGTGGATGCAAGGATTAAATGTAAAACCCTCTGCATTGTCCACAAGGATTTCTGGGGCCTGGGTCCAAAATGCCTTCAACTATCCCTCCGAAAATACCTCCCCTCTCGAGCCCTTCGCTCTTCTGCTTCTAACTCCCTCAGGGTCAGTCGTTTTTCAAAGAAACTAGCTGGGGGCAGACTTCTGTCTTTGGCTGGGGCCTCCCTTTGGAACAGTCTCTCGGCCACCTTGAAACTTGAGAACCATCTCCGGTTCCCGGAAGCACCTCAAGACCCTCCTCTTCGCTTTCGCCTTTGCCCCTCTTCTCCCCTGCTGATTTGTTTTTCTCTCTCAGCACCGTGCACTTGGATACCCTCTGTCCAGACATCCTCTGTCCTTCGGGCCCAGGTACCTGCTTACCCTGCCTACCTCCAGCACGGCCTCAGGGCCACCTCTTGCACTGGGATTCTGTATCTGTACCCATACAGTCCCGCACTCTTCTCTGCACTTATCAGATTTACCCTATCTGACTAATCTTGCACTTGCCACTTGCTGGCTGCACTACCACTTTTCACTGCCTTGATTTATTTATTTACTGCACTTATTATTTATTCTGTTCTCTCTTCTGTTCCGCACTTACTTCTTCTCCCCCTTAAACGCACTTCCCCCTTTTTCCCTTTTCCATGCACTTGCGCGTTCTTAATATCGCTGGGCCTAGTAAGATTGTTGTTTATTTTGTTCTCCCTTGTTCCCCTCCCTTTGCCTGGTCGCGCTCTGAAACACTTGTGTATGAGTGCGATATAAATAAAATATCATATCATATCATATTGTCAACAGGGTCTTGATCCTTCCTGCAGAGCTCTGGCATTTGTGCCTTGCATCTTCCAGAATCCCTGGGAAAAGCAGTCCAGCTACTGCCATGCTCGATACCGGTCCCGCCACCCGCGATTGGGCAATAACCGGCCCATTACGAGATGAATGGGCCGGTAATTGCCCATTCATGGGTGGCGGTATTGCCGGGCTCCCGATCCCCATTCTGCCCTATAGGGGCAGAATGGGGGTGGGGAGCATGGTTGCACCGGCACCATTGATAACGGTGCCGGTGCAATCATGGGTTCTGCTCGTGGGTGCCGCACAGCCCGCCAGGTAAGACCTGGCGGGCTGTCAGGAACCTGCGAGCAGAACTCGTAATGCGGCGTGCCGGTATGAACGGTGCCGGTGCCTTACCGGCACCGTTCATGCCGTTCCCGCCACTATTATAATGAGGCCCAATGGGCCTCATTACAACTCAGGCGTTAAGGGTTAATGCCGTCGTTAACCCTTAACGCCTGATTCCAATTTTAACGGCTGCTTTTAGCAGGCGTTAAAATCCATGGCGCTAAACTGCCTTGGTGATAATTACGGCACCGTAATTTACGGTGCCGTAATTAGCGCCTTCCCCACTCCCATTATGCCCTATGGGGCAAAAATGGGAATGGGGAAGGGTAAATGGGAAATGGGGATTTACCGCCCCACTCACCTTGGAATGGGGCGGTAAATCCGCCATCCACCATGGTGTAAACATAGTTTACACCATGGTGGTAAAGTTGATGTACTTACCGCCTGGGTCGTAATGACCCCAAATGTCTCTCTCGCTTTCCCCTTATCTCTCTTACTCCCTCTCTCTGAGTCTCTCCCCTCTCTCTCACTAAACAACAAATATCATGCGCACTTATGTATTGCTGCCACCATAAAGCAATAAACACATGGCAGAGTGGGTAGGGAAATAGATCTGACCAACACTTTGGGGATCGGTAGATGAAGAGCATGCGGCATACTCTGGCAATGTATTCTTTGAGTAGATGAGCCCTAGTCTCAAGAACAGTGTGGAATGTGTCAGGACTCTCTAAGGACCTTTAAGAATAGGCAATTGTGACTACATAAGGTGTCAAAGTAAAGATTTAGGCACTAGCTAACCTCAACAAAAGCAAACGAAACTCCTCAGTGCATAAATTGAACAAAGCTTCGAATGAACGGCTATAAACAATTATAATAGAGGCATAGCTGAAAATGCATATTTACAATATAACACTTTTAATTGATATCAAATGGATTAATTTCCTAAAAACATCTTGAACTTTCATGATAGAGATAGAGCACTAATGGCTAAAGTGCTAGATAAAGTGCTATTATATACTGCGAATGGACCCAATGGGCCTCATTACGACCCAGGCGGAGGACCATGGTGCTATTAGCACCATGGTCCATGCCGGTGTCCGCCATGGCGGAATGGGGGATTACCACCCCATTCCGAGGTTGGTGGGGCGGTAATTCCCCATGCCGCCATGGCCCTTCCCCATGCCGCCATGGCCCTTCCCCATTCCCATTTTTGCCCCATAGGGCTCAATGGGAATGGGGAAGGCGCTAATAACGGTACCGCAAATTGCGGTACCATTATTAGCACAAAAGTCCCTTTGCGGGTGCCTATTTTAACGGCTGGAAAAACCAGCCGTTAAGGTCAGGTCCCGCAAAGGGACCTCGTAATCAGGCGTTAAGGGTTTAACGGTGCTGACACCTTTTACGGCGCCGTTAAACCCTTAACGCCAGGGTCGTAAGGAGGCCCAATATATGGTCAACAGCAAAAAGTGGGAACCAAGAGAACAGAACTTGTGCCAGGTGAAGGGGATCACGTGGCGAAAGGCTGGCACTCCTAGTCCCACCCAACACTAGACTTCATAAATAAACATGAAAAGTGTGCAATATATTTTATTTTATTTTTTGTATTGTGGTATTTCCAAAAGGGCCAATTTATTGGATCTAAGGATCCTACAGGAAAAACATTTCTTGATAGTGTTGTTGAGGTAGCTAGGGGTTCTGTTTGTGATGCATTTATGCACGACACAAAGTGTTTTGAAAATGATTCTGGCTTCGATAGGCAGCCAGTGATTTTTCTTGCCTTATGTTGGATATATGTTCGGATTTCTTTATACCTAGAGCTGCTCTGAGGGCTTTGTTATGCAATAGTTGTAGCTTATTGATGTTAGTTTTGGATGTTCCTAAGAGAAGGATGTTGCAAATGTCCAGTTTCGTTAGAATCAACACTCTAGCCAGAGTGATACAGTTTGTAGGAGTGAGGAATTGGCGGCTTAGTGCGATAGGTTTAGCTGTATATGCTGTTGAGGAGGAGAGGGCTGATATTTGTTTATGCATAGTGAGGTTGGCGTCTATGTGTACTCCAAGAGTTTTGACTTGCTTGAGTACTGGGATCCGGGTGCCATCTATGTTTATGTGTGAGTAGTCGGGGTGGAAGGTGCTTATTCTTTTTTGGGAGCCCACTATGGGAACCTCAGTTTTCTCATCATTGAGACAAAGGCTGTTTAGGGCCATCCAATTTTGAATTATGGTGTAGACTTTGTTGATGGTTTGGCTATCTTGGGTGTAGTCCCCCGTAATGGGGATGAGGATCTGGGTGTCATCTGCAAAGTTTGTGTAGATGACACCCATATCGTCTAGGGCTGAGAATAGGAGTTTGGTATTTGCATTGTACAGAGTGGCGGAGAGGCATGATCCTTCGGGAACAACTATGGGAACTGCTATAGGGTCAGCTGCATAATTTCCGATAGCCACTCTGGATGTTCGATCAGTTAGAAAGGATTTGATCCAGAGTGTGCGTTATTTGAGAAGTTAAAGTTTTTTTTAGGGTTTCACAGAGTTTTTCGTGGTCTACCAGATCGAATGCTGCTGATAGGTCCAGCAGCAGTAGGGTAGCCATTTTTCCTGTATCTCTGATGGTGTCTAATTGGCTTTTCAAATCCAGGAGGGACCGTCTCAGTACTATGGTTGGGACTGAAGCCGGATTGTCTAGCCCCTAGTAGGTTATTTTGTTCAAGGTGAGTTTGTATTTGATTGTAAACTAGTTTGTCGATGACTTTGAGTAGGAAGGGGATGGTAGTTAGGGGCCAGTAATTGGTAGGGGCTAGTGGATCTAGTGTGGGCTTTTTTAATAATGGCGTGACCCAGGCTTGTTTGATGCTGGCTGGGACCAGATTAGAATTAAAGGGCACATAGTTTGACTAGATGTGCTGGGAAGTTGTCTCCTTTGCAATTTGATGCTTTGAGTTTAGTTATAGTGTTTTGTACTACTTCTTGGGAGACTGGGACAAAATTGAAAGTGGGAGTAGTGTCTCCTATGTACTTAGTGATTTGGTTCGATGTGGGGTTTTTATCAGATAGAAGATTTCTTTTGGAAATAATTTTGTTTTGTAATAGTTTGATTTTAGTGGCGAGAGCATCTTGAATGGTGGTGTACTTGGTTGAACTGAGTTAATAATAGGGATGGGGTTTTCCAGCTCTTTAAGGATGGAGAATAACTCTTTTGTATCAGAGGAGGCATTTCTTATCCTGGTATTGAGGGCATCTGCTTTATGAGCAATGATGGCTGCTTTATAAGTTTTATTGGTGGCGTTGAAGGCGTCCGCGGCTTCTGGAGTGTGGGTTTTGTTTAGACAGTGTTCAAGCGACCGTTTAATCCGTCTGAGAGAAACTCATTCCTCATTAAACCAGAAGGAAGTTTTTGTTGTCCTTGTGTCTGGTTTTGGTGACAAAGGGTGCTAGGGTATCTATTGTATTGGTGAGGCATTTGTGGTAAATGTCGGCTAAGGCACAGGGGTTCTCATTATTGATCCTTTTGTCATTGAGGGCGATTGCTAGCAGTAGGTTAAGGTTTTCTGCTGAGAGTTTGCTGATATTTCTAGTTATGTAAACTTCCGCTATGGTGGTTTTGGGTAGGTCTGGTTCATTACACAGGATAGAGAAATTTACACTATGATGGTCTGACCAGGGTACTATGTTAATGGAGTCTATGGATACTGTAGTATTGAGTGGTAGCATCCAATCTAGTATTCTACCTTTCGCGTGGGTGGGAGGGTTCACGAGTTGTGTGAATGCCATGTCTTTGAGTGCATTGTGTAGTGATTCTGCTTTATAGTCTTGGGCATCATTGAATCCGAGGTTCAGGTCACCAAGGACTATGCATTTTGTGTTAGGTTTAATGAGTGGCGTTAGTAGTAAAGGTATGTCTGATTCAGGCTGAGATTTAGAGTTAGGCACTCTGTAAATAGTTACTATGTTTATGGTGGTTTTGTGGTTAGTAGCTAGTTTGGCTAACAGGATTTCGTACCCGTCTGGGTTCTCTATGGGGCAGGCTCTTATTTTGACTTGGGTTTTAGCAATAATAGCTACTCCCCCGCCTTCTGACTTGATTCTGTCCGTCCTGAGGATAGTGTAATCCGGCGGAATGGCAATGGTAAGTATTGGTCCAGAGGCTTGGTGGAGCCAGGTTTCAGTTACTATAAGTAGGTCAAATTGTTGCTCAATAATGTAGTCATGTATTTCTGTGGCATGTGCAGCTATGGAGCGTGCATTAATGAGGGCTGCTTTGAGGTACATAGAGGGAGGTTGCCGCTTTGACTAAAGGTGATGGGCATGTGTTGGTAGTCCCAACGGCGGTGCTTTGTTGTTTGGTTGTGTTATTCATTTTGGAGGGTTTGGTTTGGTAAGCTAGTGGGGATGCACTACCTAAAATGCTCATAATTTCACACATAGCCAAAAGTGCATGCAAAATACGCATTCTATCAAAAAATAGCATCAATGGTGCTCCAATGTTGCAAGAGAAAAAAGAAACAAAGAAAGAACACGTGGCAAATAACCATTCTGTCAACAAGTAGGGTGCAAATATTCAACTACAAATTACCGGGGACATTTAGACATGAATATACAGTGTCAACCCAGAAAAAGCTTGTTAGGCAATAAGTAGTTTCGACGGCATAATGCATCTAGCTGGACCATAGCTGATGCCCGTCTTCGTCGGGACAACGTACTCCAATCTCGTCAAGGCCACATTACTTAATGGAAAGGTGGCCATTTTTACTCATTTGTGACTCTAAGATTATAGCAAACGTGCTTCTTTATATTGAGCACAATAAGAAATACATATTTATACATTTCATATCCTTATATAGAGTATCAAGCTCAATATTATTGCTATTACGATTTTTGTCCTTTTCCTAGTTTCAATAGAAAAGTTTGCAAGGTTCAGTTCAGGTTACTAACCAGCCTGACATTAGAAGGGTATACATTTATGAAGTAAGAGGAGAAGGATACGATTGTCCTTCTCAAGGAGCATCAAGGTCATTGCACAGTTCATCCGTTAGACACCCTGATTGCTGATGCCGAAAGGATGGGGAACAATTTAAATCCCCATCATACTACCTCATCAAGAGTTTGGGGGTAACCCTTAAATGCCGAGGTAACGCTATTACTGCCACATTTAAGGGTCCGCCAAATCACGGGTTTGGCAGGATTTACCCCCAGCACTTAGCTGGGGGTAAATCCGCAGTGATTTTGTTTTTTGGTGATATTACCACACGCTATTACCGCTGCCGGTATTAGCGCCAAAAATTCCCTATTGCGCCCAATGGGGAATGGGGAATTCCTCAATTGGCCCAATGGGGAATTAGCATTCTGCCAAACCTGTGAATCTGCGCTAAAAGCGCCAGGGGGTTTGGCGGTAACGCTAATAGCCCTGGCAGTATCCCGGGCGTATTGCCACCGGGATACCGCCCAACTCGTGATGAGGCCCATAATGCTTTACAGATGGCAGTTGCCAAATGGCTACGACAGAAAATAGTCTGCATGCTTTGGATGAGCAATTAAGCCTTTTGTCATTCCCTTTTTATCAACTAAAATACAGGTTTGGTGAGCAACCAATGTCTGTATTGAAGCGTGGACTGTATCCATACATATAAGCAAGCTGTTGACTGCTCTCATATTCACCCACCTTTCCCCTTTCCCCCGGCTTCCCTCACCACCGTAAATACTAAATGTTAACCCTTTGCCATTTACCTGCTGCTTCCACTCATCTTTGCTGCCAACTGTGCAGCCTGTTTCACCTTATGGCAATCACAGAAATAGAAAAGGGGCTCTTGTGCAGGCTCCCTTTCCTTTTTTTCCAGTAGCCATTTTGATTGCAATTTTGTTTGTGTGGAAAAAAGATTTCCGTAGACTACGCTAGGCATGTTGTTCACAGAAAAAGAAACAATATGTTATTCCAGGATGCCAATGGGAATTGGGTTATGGGCAGTGTGACATGCTGGGTGGTAATATCCTACAGCACTTGTTACAGGCCCTTATTTTTCTCGGATCTGTCAACTCCAGTGCAAGACTGTTAACATTCGGTACGGCCTATCAGTCCCAGCATTAGTGACTAAGAGAAAAAGTATATATTTAAACTTGTTAGTATGAGACTTTACTAGTCCTTAAAGCAATTATTTTAAACAGATGTCGAAAAGCTCAAGCTGGACCCTACATTTGACTGTGTCAGGGTATGATTTGCATTCTTATTATGAGGTTTAAGGGCTTCTACACTTTCTTAGCCCGCTTAGTGGATACAACCGGACCTTCAAAATAAACGTCTATTAGCTAAAGTCAGCCTGGAGGATAGCTCAGGGGGTATTAAAATCAACACAATGCAAAGCAACAAACATTCAAATCACGGTCCCACGCTTAGAGACTGGACTCTGGTATTATAAGAGATTAAATACTTTGACCTAACCCTCGTGCTGCTTCTTGTTTAATTGTATCCACTATAAATTGTAATTTGCTTTCTGACTTTGAGAACATTCAGGCATGTAATTGCTAATTTTACTATAGCTGGTAAGATAGTTCAGTGGGTTGAGCGCTCCCCGCTGCGATGTGTATCTGATTTGCAGGTTTGAATCCTAGCAAAGCCAACTCAGACTTTTATACTTCTGAGGTCAATACATGAGTACCAACACAGGTTGGGTGATATTGTATGTACATTTGTCCTATATAGAGCGCCTCAGCTTGAGTGCTATATAATAACACATTATTATCATTTTGCATTGGACGTCTGCTTGCATTTACAGTAATTTGGTAATATGGGCCTATGCATATTGATAGGAACAATACATATCGTGATCCATTCTTGTATGAAATGTATATCATATTACAGTGATATTGTCACCATATTTTCCATAGTGTAGTTAGGAACAATGCTATGTGATGCCAGTTCCTGTTTTGTCAAGGTTGTGTGCCATCACTTCCTGTGATGTCACTTTGGGGTGGGGTCAAATTACATCATTTCCTGTGATGTCATCAGACGTCAAGGGTCGTGTGATGTCACTTCCGCTACCCCTGGCATTTTGGTGAAATGATGTCCCTGCCCACACTCAGGATACTTCACTGGCTGTCCATCAGCTGACAGGCCTCTTTCAAAGCCATGTGCATTAGATACCACCCCATCCAGTGGAAAGGCCATGAATTCCACCAAAACAAGCTAACACGCTACCACACCTCTTGAATCCCAGATCAGGTTCTGCACACCTCCTGGTAATCCCCTGATTCAAGTTCTCCAGTCTAGGAGGTGCCTGTTTCTCCGTCTTTACACCCACCTTCTGGAATTCCCTCCCACCCTCACTCCATCACACAGAGGATCACCTGGCCTTGAGGAAAGCCCTCAAAACCTGGCTGTTCCCTCTCACTTCCTGATTCCCACCCTTTTCCCATGCCCACTCCTCCTCCACTCGCACACTAGCTTCATCCGGAAGTCACCCCTTCACACACTCCCTCCCACATGTCCGTCTCCTATCTACCAGCCTCGTCTCTCCTCATCCTCAGTGCTCTGCCACCTCAAACCTCTGGGGCGCTGCCAATCCATGCAGAGTACTCAAGAAGGTATTCCAGTAACCTGCACATGCTAAGAATCCTGACGGTGGGACGGGTATTGCACTCATATGCACACGAAGGGTGGGCAAAGCATCACACTTAAAATGCACCTTAGGAAAAACACTTGGATCTTCCAGAAGGAGGACACTCAGGCACATCAGAGCCCTCGTGGCAATTTATCACTTTAAGATCCTCACAGAGGGTATTATGTTTGCATTTAGCACTTAGATCGTCTGTGAAATATAGCACTGCTCTATATACATAGATTGAACCCAGGATGTAGACATTGTTGTTTGTACAGCTAACCTATATTCTCCCATCGCACACCGCACCTTCATAACTTATCTGAAGGCATGGGCTCATTCCACACCACCCAACACTCACATATATCACAAACACTACTGCACAACACCTCTACAATAAGAATTAAGCTAACTTTAACAACACAATTTCGAACTGTAGCTACTCACAACATCTCCTTTAACACATTCACCCCCGTTTGGTTCATATCTTACATCAGCTGTGTTCATCCACACTCCATTCAGACATGGGTGACTAGCAAGGTCTTGGCCATCCTCACATAAGCTTAATGGCTGAAATGCACACATGCATAATAGCACCTCCCCATTCTCCAAAATCTGGACTCGGGAACCCCAGGGCGTTCAACCAACAGTGTGTTGGAA
Organism: Ambystoma mexicanum; assembly: GCF_040938575.1. Lineage (NCBI taxonomy): Eukaryota > Metazoa > Chordata > Amphibia > Caudata > Ambystomatidae > Ambystoma > Ambystoma mexicanum. Next base: position 683,580,716 of record NC_090931.1, on the reverse strand, counting down.
CCATAATTATGGTAAAAAGTGCTATACAAATGACAAAATGAATGAATGAATTCATTAATTAATCGTGAGAATCCCTCAGCAGTACCTGGTCTCTAGAGTCTGCATTCCACTACTGTGAACATGTCACACTGAGCAGGCGCGCCATCCAAATGTCATCTAGAAACAGACATATCTTATTAGAATAGAGAGGTATTCAACACATGTTCCTCCTTGTCCTAGTAAAGGCATTGGTAGGAATCTGGTTGAAGTGGGCCAAGAGATTCTGGGGGCAAAGGAAAGCTACACGTTCAGTGATGCAGCCCTCCTGTCTCAAATCTCAAAGATTCCCATAAGAGGCTACAGACCAAGGGGAAGAACACTGTGAGACAAGATCATTGACTTCTCTACCAGGACTCTCTTTGAACTCCCTCACTTCACAACTAATACCTTGTACCATCACCAGGCTGGAAGGACTAGGACTAGATTCAAAATTGTTCTCCTGGTTCACAAATCTACCCAAGGTGAGGCACCACTGTATCTATCCTCCTCTATTCAACTCGACAAGCCTTCTCGCAATCTCTGCTCTGCATCCTCAACAACCTGCGTGTCTCCTGACCCTCCTTGTGCTTCCTCTCACTTTTGCTCTTTCTCTCATCTTGCTCTGCTTGAATTATCTTACCAAGGACATTGAGAACAGTCAACGCGATTTGTTCAAAATGAACTAAAAGCCGCCTCTGAGTTACCATCTTAAACTACACCTCTTCTGCCTGCTAGCTACCGTGTTTCCCCATATCTAACCTGCCTCTGTCCCACACCTCCTCTGTCTCCACTCTAGAACTTCACCCAGCGTGGTCACATCCTGAGCACAGGTGACCATACTGCCTACCTGCACTTATAAATGTCTAATGTTGGCTGTCCTTAATCTATGCATGTCCACCTATGTATTTTCCCCTTTGACTGTTCCATTTACCCTCCACACCACCCACAACCGGGTCTGAATATCCCTCAAACTCACCCCATTGTAAGAAGCTAACTATTTCCTGTCAAATCTGATTACTTACCTATTGTTCGTCCTTGTGTGATCAAAAGAGCATTGTCCCTCCTGTATATATACATACACAAATAAAATAAACATTCTTGGGGGGAAGCAGAGAGAAGAGGGCACTCAATTTCAAGAACTGAATTGAGATTAGTAACTTGGGGACATAGAACAACACATCCTACTATACCTAGACCTAGAAAAGACTAGGGAATGTGGACTTGTACATCAGGGAATCTGGCACTCCAACATTAGGTCCACTTACTGAAAGCCCCTTTCCAACACATTTTGTTTATACTCCCATCCTGACACTATTTCTTTAGCTGTGCCCTTTTGAGTTGCACACCTCCACACCGGCCTTCTTCCAATCTCTCCGGTTTGCACATTAAAAAGTGTTGAAATTGAATGTATGACTCTAGTGTTGTGCCAGTGACGCACCATCACACTTTATGACTACGCTTAAGCCCATGCACTGCCATCACCCCGTTGCAGGTGTTCAATTCTTCCCATCCATTGAGGGCAGAGTCTTGTTTATGGTTTTCATTTCATGAGCACCTCAAGAGATACAAGACCAGAGTTGGAACGAGGTGCAGTTCTATATGCTATAACCGATTCTTGAAGGTCACGCTGTTACGCCACCCAGCCGGGTTACTCGCTGGTATGCTTCTCAGCTTTGCCCTGATGTGGTGTGCGGGGAAGGTTCTGCCTGAAAATACAGGAGGACTGTGTTCAAGACTGACCGACTGGGGTAGGTATCCTCCATCCACCCCCGTATGCTTTCAGTCCCTCTGGTGCCCTCTCCTCACCTTGTGGAAGAATTAGGCGTGCTCTCCACCCTGCCTTCTTTGTAGGGGCGCGTTGTCTTTCATGGGCGAGTGTGGTCCAGTTACTTCACTGACGCCGGCCCGTTTGATATTGTTCAGGTAGGTCTTATTGCTGTTCTTTAGTTTTGTTGCTATCCTGCATGCCTTTGTTTGTTTAAAATGTCTCTTTTTTCTCCCTTAGGTATGCAGAGCTTCAGCGCGACGAACTGGCTTGGTTGAGCCCCGCTGGTAAATGATGGCACATTAAGAGCGCTATGATGCGTAAAGTAAGCGCTATACGCAGCGCTGCAAAGTCTTGCCTTTGCTAACCTGTGTTTTCCTACCTTGAAGGTCGCTGTGTTCTTCAGCGTGAGTGGAATGCCCGGAGTGGTGGCAGCCGAGAGGCGACCAGCCAGGTAAGCCTTTTGAGCAGTTCGTAATTTGTAAATGTCTCTACAGCTTTCTTTAATGTTGCCTCTATCTTCCTCTTTCAGGTCGTTCTGTCCAGGAGGCGTGCAGATTCGAGGAAGCTGTTCTCAGTAGCTGCGAGTGTTTAGGGATGAAGACTGCAGGTAAGATGCAGCTGCTAATGATGTTCCTTTTGTCTTCTTGTAGGTTCTGCTTCTCCGAGGTTTGAGGGAATAGCTGGACACAGTGAGCGTCACGTTGCAAGCTGCAAAGTAACATGAAGCGTGTTCTGCAGTCAGGGTGTGGTTTATACAGCCCAGGTAAAGTAGTACCAGGGAAAGTAGTTCCAGGCCTGCCACACCCAAAACACTAGACCGCATAGCTTGGTTCATAGGGAACCAAGCTATGTGGATGCCTCCATGTTGGCTGACAATACGATAAGTAGTTCCCAAGCACATTGTTGTTCATGGTGTATGAGCCTGGCGCCATAGGCGCCAGGACTGGCCCCATGAGGGCTTTTGAAGAGGATGCCAGAGGCTCGAGTCCTGACTCCACCTGGTCGATGGGTTTGCCAGAGGGGTTTTGGGCGAGGGTCGTGACACACGCTCCCTTCGATGCCTTTCCTAACTGACACTCTCTTAATTTTCATAATGAAATAATTCCAGGCACACAGTGGTCTCAGGAGGTAAAGCATGAAAAGTGTCATTTGTCATTAAATACTCTTCCTTCTATGTCATGATCAATTTTATTACATTATCAGTAATTATTTTTTTCAGATATCATTCGTTTTGGAAAATCTTCTAAAGAAATGTTATCACTTTTACTCTTATATAATTGTTAATTGACCTTTAGAAAACAAACCCATCATGGTGACCACTTACCTCCTGTACCTCTGAGTATGACATGGCCTGTGACATCCAATAAAACATACTGACGAGGGGATAGAGGGACAGTCTAGAGTTTGTCGACCTTTTCAATATCTTGAGAGTCTCTGCATTAACCAACCAAGCCCTTAAACATCTTGTCCACCAATAATCTGTCCTCACTCCCATTTAATATTTGTTTTTCAGAGACTGCCCCAATGATGTAGCACAAACATTATTTTCTTAATGCCAAGTTGAGGAATTATATTAGCACTACTTCACAACACAATCCAGGAGTTTCGTTAATTCAAGACATATTTTCACTTGTCTCTCTCTCTCCACTTCGGGCAGTGCATCTCTGAATTTGGTGGTGGTCTGTGCATCTCTCCATCTTCTCTTGGGGTGCAAGGCTCCTTTGCCTCTACTGCCCGTGAGAATGTGTTTCCTGTCCAGACGCCGCCTCCCTCTTTCTTTGTGTCCCTTCTTTGCTCGTGTGTCCACCTGACAGCCTTGTTTCCCTGGCATTCACTAGCCAGCCAGTTCGCTCTGTAGTTTTGCAAGGCTCCATATTTTTACTCCCGCTTTACCGAAGGGTTCCATTCGGAGTTATTCAGATTTTTCCAACAGCTAGACCTCATTCTGGTTGCTCTCTTCCTCGTGTCAGTCTTTGTTACTGATGTAACTACATGATGTTTAAAAGTTCTATGACTGGTTGTTGGAGAATATTGAGAGTTACTGCCACAATATGCCATGAGGGCCTGAGGTACTGAAGGGGTGTCCCTAAAAGGGAATGTGGATACCATGGCTCACCCAATGATGTCACTATAGCACACCCCTAACCGCCCCCACAATCTCCCTGAGGGTGGGGCCCCCATCTGGTCCTTGCTTAAATAGCCACCCCCAGGGTCCCGATCCCTGGCCACATGAGAAGACACTACCCCTGGGAAAGAAGTGATGATAATGATGATAATGATGTGTTATTTATATAGCGCCTTTATCCAAAGCGCTTTACAGAGCACATATTTACATTCACCATCAGGTTCATCACAGTTGGCAAAGAAAAGCATATATGAGGACTCAGAGAGCCGGAAAAAACTGTGTAACACCTAAGGCCAGAGAAAGGCATATATGAAGGAGGATAAGAACCTGAGGTGCTATGAAGGAGATGGCGAGTTATGAAGAGAACACAACTGTGAGCAAACCAGAGTGGGAGCGATACTTAAAGCATCAGATATATGTTTTTTTTATATAACAGGGAGGTACTTTGAAAGGATAGGTTTATATTCATTTAGTTGGCCAAGTTTGATGGACTCCTTTGTTCTAGCTCAGGGCTAGCCTGGAGGGTAAAAGACTTATAAAGAATAGGTTTGAACGTTCTGTTGGCCATCACCTATGTACTTTGTTAGTTAGACTAGGGTATCCCTGAAGGCACAGAAATGTATAAGAGTACATTTAAGACGTTTATTCTGAGTAAGTTAATCACCCTGAGATGGATCCAGAATTCAGAGAATTGCGTTTTGAGCTGACCCGTTCTCATCAGTAGTCTATAAGGTATTTCATTATTGTGGCCAGAATACTGTTATAGAACTGATAGGTGTATATCCTACCTCAAACCTTATGTTTTGTATTCTAATAAAGACCCCATGAAAGACTTCTAAACAATTCTCATTTGGTCTTCATTTCTCTGTGCTGCCACACTAATGTTGATGTTAAAGGATATTCATATCGCGCACTTTCACCACCGTAGTGGTCCCTTGGCGCTCTGGCGGATCTGAAAGAAAGGGGGATAGGTTAGGGTACTTTGGTAGGGCAAAGTCTGGATAAAGAGCAAGGGAGCTGTGATGTGCTGTTGGCATCTTCAGCTCGGTTAACACCGCTCGTGGAGCTTTTTGGTGTGGTATCCGGTCGGCATCAGTCGTGTGCTGTTGTGCTAGGCTCTGTGTGGTTTGTTTGTTGTTGCAGTGTGGTGAAGTGCGTGTGGGTTGCTGTGGTTTAAGAGGTATGGTTGTGTTTGGTTTGGGTTAGAGAGATGTATGAAGTGGGGTGAGCTTTTAGTAGGGTTGGTTATTAGCATTGTTGTCTAAAGCGACGCAGATTCATTTTGTGTGTCTTCTAATGTTTAGATGAATTTATTCCTTAAAGGAATCTTGTTTCAGCATGACACAAGGCTGTCTCTCGCCTCTCTGTCCATGAGTTGTTCTAGTCAGTCTGCCTCTAGTTCGTTTTGAATTGGGATCTCTTTCCATGGCTTCCTTTGTCATCTGGAAGTACTGTGCTTTTTTCAGAAGTGTCTCTTGTCTTTGAACCGTGTAGATATTCTGGGTAAAGTAGCAAGTCATCTACTTTTGCGAAATGAGACATTCTCGAAAAAATGGTGCATGTTTGTTATGAATGCACTGTCCGACGCATCTGTGGATTTAGACTTGCTTTTATCAAATGAAAATCGAGCTAAACAGAAAATATATCATCATGATTGGATTACTACCCAAAATAAATGTTTAACCTATAAGGACTTCAATCGCACTTTATTTGGCCATAAGCGACTCAGAGTAATGGCAGATTATTTGGCCAAATTTCCTTGTTCAAAGACTCGCCAGAAGTTTCTTCGTTTTCGTTTAAATCTCTGGCCGACTCTCGATGTACTGGCCAGAAGGAAGCAAATTGGAGAGGCTGAGAATTGGTGTCGATTTTGTAAGAATGTCAACCAAAAAGAAACACTAGAACATTGTTTGGTGCATTGCCCAAATTTGGTCTCCATTCGGGCAAAATGTTTTGGGAAGTTCTTTGAAGAGCAAAATATTAACATACAAAAAAACATGTGGCAATGCATTTTCTCATCCGTCTTATTGGGTGTTAAGATAGCAACTGTACAGTTTTTGGATGCAATTTTTTTTTTATGATCTACATTTGTAAGTTTCTTTTAATTCTGTATTTCCTTTCTTGTTTTATTAATGCTGAATTTTAATGTTCTGATTTTTGCTTTCCACGTATCGCATTTGTACTCTTTTTTTATTTAACTGTAAAGAAGAAAAAAAATCAACGTTCTTGATACTTTGTATATTGAAAGGTTGATTTTATCAACCATAAAAAATAAAATAAAAAAGTTTCTCAGGCTAGCCCTTACATCCCAGTCTGTGCCTGATGCAAATTGGACATCTTAACTATACTCTGATGCCCAAACATTCAGCCTTCTTCAAAATGCCCCCTATAAAAAAGAAACTCTTCCCTCATTTTTGTATCTAACTCTTAGTGCTCAATGTCAGGGATCCACCCCCCAGGGCTGAGCTACCACAAGCTATTTCTTAAACTCCCCTGGCCTGCCCCTCTTTAATCTGCCTAGCTGTCGCCTCGGAAAAGGTATCAAATCTTAAACAGGAAGCAGTGCGTCACAAGAAACAAAGGCTGCATTTCCAACATGCGCGACTAAACTCTCTCTCGTTTCTGTTCTAGTGCCTTGCAAGCAAAGTGACATTTAACTTCCATCTTCCATGTTGCCGCGCATCTCGTCCTCACTGCTGAAGGGGGGCTTGCATTTGAGTTGGCGGAGTTTGGGGTGGTCTTGCTTGTGACCGTGGCTCATTTTAGGGGCTGCACAAGGATAAAGGAACAAGCAGCAGTGTTAGGTGTAGCAATGTTGGGACTCGGGATAACCCAGGGGGCAATCAAGGTGGCCTGGCCTCACAGAATTATGCATTCTGGACAAGCTAACAGAGATGAGTGCCCAAAAGTTCCACATTCCTGATTGGGCGAGCTACCACAATCCTTCCACAATGGGTGCAATTCTACCATGGCAGTTTCCTCCCTTGGATCACCAGGCCAATGACAAAGGAGAAGTTGATCAGAGTGGCCCTGCAGGGGGGTGGGGGGAGGCAGCATGGGGCTTCATCCTTTCCTGACGGCGCCACTACACCTGCAATGCACATCGGGAGCACAATCTGTTTTTACAAGATGGCCTCCCCTCCCCTGAACACACACTGATCCCGCCTCCTGTATCGTTCCATGGTACATGTGTTCGTCGTCATCAGAGAATTCCAGACATGCTGAACTGCCAGGCTAGTGTGGATTTATCGGAAATTATCAAACAAGAAAGCAGTGGTGGCGTAACCATGCTTCCCAGGCGGACGGATGGTGTGTATACAGTTTCCATGACTACAAATCCATGTGATGCATTATTTGACTCGGCTGTGTAGTTGTGATAGATGGTGGGACGAGGTGGGATGGGGATAGCTCAGGGGCAACGCATTTGTTGTGCCCGGAGGGGGCACGGATAATAAGGACAGACACGCCAGTTTCTGGTGTACGTCTTCTTTATTCGTTGTACACTCGATTCTGCCCCGTAACACTCCCTCCCCCAAACGTACTACGTCACGTGATGCGGCTCACGTGACAAGGCGTCGGTCTCTTAAGGAGACACAAACCTTATAACATCACACCCGGACGAAATGTCCTTACAACATTTTCAACACTCTTAAACCAGGCGTGCTGGTTTCTTCACGGCTCGTTGGGGCCGGCTACTGATGCCTTCTCCTAGATCTTCGTCAGGTCTCTCTATTCTCTTTGTTCCAGGACGGGGGAAGAATCCTGGAGGCGTCCACAGTGTGTCTTGCAGATCTATTGGAATTGGTTCCGGGTCTGAGGCTGGAATCTCTCATTTCCCGTGGTTGTCGTCAGCTTGAATTTTGAGCTGTTCCGTGTTATTTCCCATTCTTCATTTCCAGCCGTCACCATTGTTTCTTTAATCGTCATGACTTGTAATGGCTGTGGGGCGAATCTTGAGTCAGTCTTCTTGACTGTTGACTGTTGCACCAACACTTCATCTCCTAGTTGAAAGTCCTTTGGGCGCGCTCCTCGTCTTTCATCTGTCTGGATGCGGGCTCGTTCCTTCCTCTCTGTGTCTCTCTTTAGGATTTCTGGATCTGTTTCTGGTTTGTTTATCGGATGTTGTATGACACGTGTGCGAACTTGGTACTTTACCATAAATTCGGCTGGGGTCTTGTTTGTGGCCTCATGGGGCGTATTTCGATAGTCTCGAAGCATCCTGCATAAGGCTTAGTGTGGGTTGACGTTTTCTAGTCTGGCTCTTTGCAGAGTCTTTTTGATCGATGACATGAATCTCTCAGCCATTCCGTTGGCCTGTGGCCATAGGGGTGTTATTTTCTGGTGTTTCAACCCTAGGTGCTTGGCAAATGTTTTGAACTCGTGGCCACCAAAGGGCGGGCCATTATCTGACTTGATGACGTCAGGTATGCCCCATTCACTCACGACTTCGTCGAAGATAGCTGCGACTTGCGCGAAGGCTGTCGATGAGGATCTCTTTTCGATTGGGAACCTTGAGTGTTCATCAATGAAGAGTAGGTATTCTCCTGATTCTAGTGGACTGTAGAAGTCCACCGCCACTTTTTCCCATGGATGTTCTGGTATCTGTGTCAGCTGTAGGGGTACTGGTGTTTCAGCTCTAGCCGTGCATTGGCACGCCATGCAGTTCCTTATCCAGCGGTCAACTAGGGCATCAAGGAAAGGGAACCATACATGGCAGCGTAGTTGACGTTTGGTGTTGTCTGCTCCTCTGTGTCCTTCATGGGCTATCTTGATTATCTCTGACCGCAGGGCTACTGGGATTACTATTCTGCACCCTCTGAGGAGCACGGTTCTGTCTTTCACGGCTAGCTCGGTGTGAACTTTTGCAAGCCTTTCTAGTTCATCTCGGTTTGCCCTAGATGTGTAGACAGTGACTTCCTGTAGTGCTTCCACTTGTGTTCAGTGAGTTCGATCGCCAGGGCCATGGATGGATCCGCTGCCGATGCAAGTGCGATGGCCTCTAGTGAGATCGCTGGTGGTAGTGCATTTGCGGTGATGTAGGTTATGTATTCCATGTCACCTTGTCTTGGTGGTGGCTTTCCTGTGGGGTGTCACGACAAATAGTCGGCTGGGCTATGCTCACCCCCGGGATAATGTTTGATGTGGTAATCATACTCTTGTAGGCGAATGCCCCACCGTTCAATTCTGGGGGGCATCTTTGTTTGTGGGTTTCCAAACAGTGACAGTAGGGCCTGATGGTCCGTAATGAGGGTGAATCTTTTCCCTATAATGAAATTGTGAAAGTGTTCACATGCCCAGACTGCCGCCAGACTCTCTTTTTCTGCTTGGGAGTACGCAGACTCGGGGGGCGCTAGCACCCTGCTGGCATAGGCCACTATGTGCCTCGGGTGGGTGTCGACTCTGTTGGTCTGGGCGAGTATGGCTCCTAGCCCCACTGGGCTTGCATCGACTACTATTTCGATGTGCCAGTCCGGGTCAAAGTATGCCAGTTTTCTGGCTTCTGCCAGAGACTGCTTGATGGTATCGAACGCTTCTTGGCATTCTGCAGTCCAGACGAAGAGCATGTCCTTCTGGAGAAGTTTTCGGAGTGGTTCAGTGATAGTGGCGTAATGTGGTATGTACCTTGCGCAGTAGCCTGCTATGCCGAGAAAGGAGCGTATGTCTCCTATCTGTCTTGGCACCTGTAAGTTGAAGATGGTTGCCACTTTGTCTGGGTCTGGGGTCATGCCATCTGCAGAGAATATGTGACCGAAAAATGTTAGCTTGCCACGTTCAAAGTGAGGCCAGCATCCTGGAGGGCCTTGCATGTGGCACGAAGGGCGACATCATGCTCTTCTTGTGAGCGTCCGTACATTGAGATGTCGTCACTGTAGCTCAGTGCTCCTTTGATTGGTCGAATGATTTGTCTGATAGCTTCATGGAAAATTTCTGCAGCTGAAGATATGCCGAAATTCAGACGTTTGTAACGAAATAGGCCATCATGCCTAGCAAAAGTAGTGAATCCTCTCGACTCGGGATGAAGTACCACCTGGTGGTACCCTTGGTTTAGGTCCAAATTGGAGAAGAGGGTGGATTTATTCAGTTGGACTATCATGTCCTCAATTCGGGGGCCAGGGTTGGCCAATCACATGTCTACGCAGAGTCTGAGTCGTCCTCCATCCTTTGGCACTATTGCCAGTGGGGACACCCATGGGATCAGGCACGTGGCTGGTTCGATTATTCCATCTTCTAGGAGTTGGCTGAGTTCGGCTGGCACTGCAGCTTGGAGGTGGAATCCAACCCTCCTTGGGTGTTGTGGCACGGGCCGAATGGCAGGGTCTATGTGGAGTTTTATTTGGGGTCCTATTAGTTTCCCTAAGCCCTTGCAGATGAAGGGGAACTCTTCCATAATGTTGTCTTTTGACATCGTCTCTGTATGCGTGGGTTTTGGTTGGACATTGAACACGCTCTCTCTTGTTTCCACTAATGGTTCTGTCGAGTGGATTTTGTCGCCATCCCACACATGTATGTCTATGAGCCCCAAGAAAGAGGCAGTCCTGTAGCTGAGGAGGCATCTACCTTTGGTTGGGCTGCGGATGACGTGGATGCTTGCCACTGTGGAGTGGTTGTCGTGGATGAGACGGCGAGTGAAGAATCACTTGTTTGTATAGGAGTAGCAGCGCCCCATTGATATATCTTGGAGTCAGATGGCGTCAAGGTTGGCTTGTTGGGAATTTGGTGAAATTCCTTCTCCCCCATTATGATGACAGTGGCTCCTGAGTCAACAAGGAAGCAGAATTGCTTCCCTCCTATGTCAACTGGTATCTTTGGTGCCTCGCGGGCTTCACCTTCGTCCATGATAAGATTGGCGTATTCATCATGCGCGTACTGATCATATTGATCAACGTCATATTGACCACTCTGTTGGTCCATCTCATACTGGGAATGATGTTTCGGGGGTCCATCATATTTCATATTCGTCTCTGATGTGAGATACTTACTCATACCCTTCGTTACCCTGGGTCTCATCGGTTGGGTAGACGTCTTCGACCACTCTGACGTATCTTTGTGGGTTTTGGTTGTACGGTCATGTTTGGTAGGTTTGAGCTTGCGGGTTTCTGTTGGGTATTTTTAATTGTGGCGCCACTGGAGGTCTTTGTGTCGGAAATGGTCTGCCTTCTCTGCAGACTGATTGAAAGTGTCCCTCTCTGCCGCAGTTTCCACATCTCTGGAATAGTGCGGGGCAGGTTCCAGCGTGGGGGAAAGCCATCCCACAGCGGTAGCATTGATGTTGGGTTCTCGGCATCATGGAATAGTTGGGGTTGGTACCTCTTTCCCCTGGTCTGCTGTGATTGGACTGTAGTGCCGCTACAGTTTCGTTCCTGTCTTGTTTCGTCGAAGTAGTGCCTGATATCTGAGTCACTTGTTTCTCGACCCTTTCTAGGATTCTAGCCATCTGGCTTACTTCTTCTGTGGTGATTGGCTTTTTGAGGAGCTGCTTCTTTAGGGTTTGGGATGTACATCCTTCAATTACCCTCAACCTTATGGCCTCGTCAAGTGAAAAAGCATTGAATTGACAATTTGCTCCTTTTATTCATAGGCGGGTGATGAACTCATCCACCGTCTCGTCAATTCTTTGCGTGCACTGATTAAATATGTACCTTTCATAGTCCCTGTTAGGCTCAATTACCAGTCTTTTGTTCAGGTCTGCGATTATTGATGGAAAGTCAGCCTGTTCAGCTGTAGGGATGGTTTTTAATAGGATTTTGATGTAATTGCCTGCTAGGTTTAGGAACATGCTGCGTAGCCTTGGTGACTTCTCTTCCCCTGCGGCATCTATGAAGGTATTAAAGTCCTCTAACCACTCAACCCACCGTGGGCCTTTGTCCGCTTGGGGCATCATGGAGAAAGGAGAGGGCATACGCCATGCCGTTGTTGCAGTGCTCCCTGTTGGGCTGGTGCATTTGGCGAACTCATGGTGAGGTGGTGGTGGCTCACGTGACAAGGCGTCGGTCTCTTAAGGAGACACAAACCTTATAACAGCGTTAGTCTTGGAAGCAAGACAAAGCTGCGCAAAACAGGTTTCAATCACGATCCCGCGTTTAGAAATAATAAATGAACAATTATGAATTAAATTGTTAAATTGTAAGGAAAGTCATATGGACATTGGCATCAATGACAACCTCACAACATCCAATTGCTGTCACAACCAAAAAAAGTTCCAATGTTCTTGCCATTGTATACTAATGCTGACGCGCCCGGGGTGTGGCTTGCTGAGTGTGCCGGTGATGTATGTGATGCGATGATTGACGTGACACTGGAAGATATTAATAATGTCCTCTCAGTTTAGTCTCCTTGCACGCACACCAGGCAATCCCAACCTCCCATTTCGAGGGTGCATGTGCCAATCATGACGAGTGGAAGAATGGGTAGGCTCTTGGGGGCTGTCCAGTTACAGACATGGGCCTTATCACAAGTTGGGTGCTAGCCGGGATACCGCCCTGGGCTAATAGCGTTACCGCCCAACCCTCTGGCGCTATTAGCACCGGATCACGGGTTTGGCGGTAACGGTAATTCCCCATTCTTCAGTGGGTCCATTGGGTCCAATTTAGCACTTCCGCGTGACGGTGTCTGTCCTTCTGATGTTCCTGTGTGTGGTCTCTGTCTAATGCAGTTCATTTTAATGTATCTACCCTTTTGGTTCTTTGCCTTTGATATGATGTGATATGATTGGGGAATTATAAGCTGCTTAATACCCAGAGGTTTCAATGCGCGGACCTGGGGACCTCTGTGTCGTCTTGCTTCCAAGGCGAGCACGTTGCCCCTGAGCTATCGTCCTGAGACTTTAAATTGCTTACATTATCAGTCTGTGGTCTGTTTACGAGACGCGTTCGATGTGTGTTTTACTTTCTAGGTAAGCTTTTTGTGTGTGTGTGTATAGCCCTCGCCTAGGGCTGGCGGCCACAATTGTACAAATAATGGCAAACACACAATGGAGGTATTATAGTTCCAATGTCTTTATTCAACTGCTCTCCTTCAACTGCCCGTCCCTCACCTCCCTACTCCCCACATCACTCCCTGCCACCCTTATTGGCTCACTCACCAAAAATGACGTGGACAACATGTCAAATATACACTACTTCCTCCCCCTTTTTAAACTCTATCTCTGCTAGTACATTTCCTCAGTTAGTCTCATTGGCTTGTACCACACCCGACCCGGGCGGAATCTCTCTTCTAGGGTCGCGTGTATCCTCGTGGTGTTCCACTCCAGGTCCGACAACTCACAGTCACCTTGATACAAGACATCTGACTCCTGATCTCCTTCAATCCTTTCAGCGCCCGCATGGATGTATTCTGAGGGCGAAATCATTTATCTAAAATGCGATGAATTCCTGGTGATCATGCTCCCTTCTTGGCTTCTTGTAGTCACCATCTAAATTTCTGGGGCCAGCCCTGACCCTTCTGCCTTTCTCCTGCTGTCTGCATACCTCTTCATCTTGTTTTACGCTTGTGTGTCCCTCCAACGCATGTCAGAATCGTCTGAATAGTGACCCTCTTCCTCTTGTGCCTGAGGGAGACGGATTCTGACTAGACGTCCAAATAGCACCTTTGATGGACACTTCCCCGTGGAGCAATGCAGTGCACTGCAGTAGTCCCTCAACAATTTGTAGAGCAGTTGCTCTAAAGGAAAATTGGTTAGGTGGGAGATCTGCAGGGACATCTCCAAATTGGCCATAAACCTCTCGACAATTAAATTGGCCCCACGGCCAGAGCTGCGTCTCTCCGTGGTAACAGAACCCCATATACTCCACAAAGTGTATTTATTTTTATTTGAATTTGTCCTGTGAATGGGGGACCATAATCTGACTTCACAACTCTGGGGACCCCATAGGCTGTGAAGATCCTGTGCAGGGCTGGAATGATGTTAGAAGCAGCCACTGAATCTACCGTTTGTACTTTCGAGAACCTTGAGTTTTCGTCTACCACCACCAGAACATAGGTCCCCTCATGTTTGGGCCCAAAGAAGTCAATCGCCCCCATGTCCCACAATGCATCCGGGAGGGTTGCCTTGCACAGTGGTTCAGGTTTCGTGACCGGCGACATCAGAGAGCATGTCTTGCAATCTTGCAATGGTCCTTCCACTCGTGTGCCTAAGCATGGAAACCACACCCTCTGCCAGACAATCGTATGGTCAACACAGCTCCGCTATGGTTCATGAGCCAGTTCCAGCACCTGTTGTTGTAAGGAGGAGGGATCACTATTTTGTTTCCTTTCAGTAAAAGGTGAACCTCAGTTCATGAGAGCTCTTCCCTCACAAACAATAAGCCTGTGACTTCCTCCTCTACTTCCAGTGTTTCACTCTACGCTTACTGTTTGGATTATTTTGACCTCGCTTGTTCCAGGGATCGTTCTTTAATTGAGAAGTCAATATCCAGTTCAGATTATCCCTGCAGCACAACTATATTCCGGCGCGGAGGGGTGCTTGATGTATGATGTAGTTGATGTAGCGGTCAGCAATGGATGGGTTCACGTTCACAGACCCTGTCGGGTGTCTAGACTCATAGTAAAATCATAATCTTGCAACCTTAACCCCCACCTTGCAATACAGGGAGGCACACAGGTCTTTGGGCTCCAGTAAATGGTCAACAGTGCATGATGGTTCATATATATCGTGAATGGTTTCCCGTATAGTAACAGGTGGAAATGTTTGCATGCCCATACTACAGCCAGACCCTCCCTTTCGGCCTGTGCATAAGCCTGATTTGTCACTGAGAGGTTCCTGCTGGCATATGAGATTATTAATTTGTGCTGAGGTGCCTCTTGATCAAACTGTGCGAGGATGGCCCCCAATGGGGCGTTTATCTACCATGAGTTCCGTGCAGCGAGTTGCATTGAAATAGGTCATATCCACAGCCAACACAATAATATGGCGTACAGCCTCAAATGCTCCATACCATTCCAGCATCCAGACAAACTCATTCCTCTCTTTTGTGAGAGGCCTCAATGGAGTGCTGATTGTCACAAAGTCCTCCTGATAACAGGTGCAGTAACTCGCCAGACCTAGGAATGACCGCAGATCAGATACACTTTAGGGGCACAGAGGGCCACATTCCGAGATTGGAGGTAGCCATGGTGCTAATAGCGCCATGGCTGCCTCCAATAATGGTACCGAGTCCACCCTGGTTCAATGGGGACTAACCGGTCTAGTCGTACGTTTGCGGGACCAGTAAGTCCCCATTGAAAATAGCATTCCCCATTCCCATTTGAGCCCCCATAGGGCTCAATGGGAATGGGGAAGGTGCAAATAACGGTACCGCAAATTGCGGTACCGTTATTTGCTCCGAAGTCCCTTAACGGGTCCCGTCCACAACACCTGGTCAGACCAGGCGTTAAGGGAGGGACCCGCTAAGGGAAACTTGGAATAGGGCGCAAAGGGATTACTGGCACCGATGTCCTTAACGGTGCCTGGTATCCCTTTGCGCCCAGGTCGGAATGAGGCCCAGAGTCTCATTTAACACCACAACCATCTCCGGGTCCAGTCTCATCCCATGTTCCGAAAAGATGTGACCAAAAAACGTCAGTGTCTTTTTTCCAAACTGAAACTTCTATCTATTGAGTATGAGGAGTGCCGCTTCCTGGGCCATGCGCACCTTGTGCAAAGTGTCATTGTAACAATCCTGGGATGTGCCAAACACCAGGATGTTGTCGCTGTAATTGATGCAGTTCTGGATGTGCCTGATGATTTCGCACACCTCCTCTTTGAAGATTTCTGCCACAGGCGACACCCCAAATCTGAGTCACTTGTCATGAAACGGGATCAGATGCATCACAAGGTCATAATGTACCTGTACTCAGTTGCCTGCTCCAGCTGATGAAAGCCCTTATTCAGGTCTAGTTTCGGGGAGGTTGTGGCACCACTGAGCAGATATATCATGTCTGCGGTTCTGGGTGCCTGATGCCTTTGCCTCTGGATGGCGTGATTCAGGTATTACATGTTCAAAAAGAAGCAGATTGATTTTGCTATGACCGTCTTTGGCACTGAGATTATAGGGGATAACCGCAGGGTTGCCCCTGTGGCTGGCTCAATAATTTCCTGTTCCACCAACTTGTCTAGCTCTGCCTCTAGCTGTTGGATATTGATCAGGATTCCTCTCTAGTGTTGATCCACCGGTTTCACTGCTTCGTTAGTGTGTAATTTCACCTGACAGTTTCACAATTTCCCAGCCCTTTGAGCAATGCGGGAAACATGTGCTCTATGTTATTAGCCCCTGTCATATATTTGTGCACCATCAGCTTGTATGTGATATGCACTAGGCCCATGTCTAGTGTCGCCCTGAAGCTCAATATGCACTGACTAGCAGCAGCCGCTTCTAGCACATGGATCTGTACCTTGGCTGAAAGTGTCTTGTAACTGCACCTAGCCATAAAGGAACCCTTGCATGGCAATGGCGTACGTGCACCATACAGATAACTGGCCACTTCTGACGGCTTCAGGCACGCAGCACCAGGCAGTTGTCTGTAAATATCTTCAAAGATAACATTTACAGTAGTTCCTTTGTCAATTAAATATTCTGTCTGAAAATAGTCAATGAGCAGGAGCATAATGGTGTTGTTTTCCATTGCTGACTTGTTCGCCAACGTGCAGGCTTACCCACTCTTTCGTCTGTCATGTTACGAGGAAGTCGAGTTAGACTCACGCCCTCATTTGGATCTAGCATCCATGTCCTAGACATTGGGCCTCATTACGAGCCAGTCGGTCCGGAAATAATGATGGCGGTAAACCCGCCGCCACCGTTGTTTCCGGACCGACTGATCTCGAGTCCTGCAGGCGGAGGTGTCATTCCCGCCAGGTCTGACCTGGCGGGTTCAACACCGCCTGCCTGCAGGCGGACCTGGAAACACGGGCACCATCACGAGATGGTGTCGGTGTTTCCATGGTCCCCATTCCCACTGAGTCCTATGGGAGTCCTATGGGACTCAATGGGAATGGGGATTTACCGAATTCCGCCTCCTGAATTCCCGGGACACCGGGGTTGTAATGCCCCGGTAATTCCAGGAATCACGGAGGCGGAATGGTAATACGAGTCTGGCGGTAACCGAGCCGGAAAAACCGGCAGGTTACCGCCGGACTCGTAATGAAGCCCATTGTGTCTGGCTTTGAGTCGATGTCTGCACTCAGCCATCCTTGGTCTCTGAACTTGTTCTGGGTGGGTACTCCTTGTTTTGTCACTTTTGTATCTCATCGGTGCATGAGCTGGCGTCACCATCCTTGCTTGATATTTTACCCTTGCACACAGCATGAAAATGGTCCCCCCTTCCAAACACTGTGCATTCCTGTCCCATTGCTGGGCATGTTCCCTCGTGTGGGAATTCATATCCACATCGAAACCAGGACTTTTCTGGGTGTTTTGTGACTGGGACTGTCGACATCACCTGATGCACCCCTGCTTGTTCCTCAGGGTTCGACCTGAGTTTTAGCTTGTAATGCGGTTATAAAACTATTTTTATATTTAACTGCATTTCTTTATAAAGGCCACTGGGCGGCAGCATTGCCTAATACATTGATCGGTTTCAGACAGTTCTCACAATGTCAGTCCAAGAAACGAATTTTGTTTGTAGCAGTGGCAGAGTCAGGTCACGGGCACTGATCGGATGGGGTCATTGCCATGCCTTCGCTACCTTATGTGGGTGCAAAGTACAAACAACATTGAATGGCGAGGATGCCTATAGGTGCAACGAATTCTTGTACATGGTGAATGTTTTAATAAAAACATCAGACCTACATTTAATTCACAATGTACACCGAGAACCAATACATTTCAGAACCAAGCTGCCTCTGGATAAAGCAGAAAAACAACGACACAAAGGCCGACACATTCTTGTTGACCTAGGGTTAGAATTCCAACTGCATTAAAACATCGCTTTTGTATTGACAGCTTTATTGATATAATGGCGAAAGAATTCCAACGTTAGAACCAGGCCCAGCTCCAGCAGGGGTTTCAGGGGAGCCAGGTTCCCCCAAAGTCCAACCCCTGACCCCCCTAGAAAGGAGGCCTTGTCAGTGGTGGAGATTTTTCTTCCTTTATTTTCTTTTTTTTTCATCAAAAGGTTGAATGTAATTTAACTATACACAAATGAAGAAAAAGAAAACTTAACCACCACTGGGACCCAGGGGGATGAAAGGGGGTGGGGGGAAGACTATCCGGGTACAAACAGGCTGGGGGGATTGCGTGATTAGCATTCTGAGGAGCTGCACTGCAGGCAGCCCAGTCAGGATTAGTTTGCACAATGATTTATGCCCCACAGCCATGAAAGCAGAATGACCAAGGATATGGAGGGTCATTCACACCTCTAAGTAAAGTAGCACACGTGCTTGAGCAGTCAGCCCACAACTGCCAAGCAAGATCCTGTGTTGCTTTTGTAACTGCATTTTTATTTTTACTTACATTTCAAAACTCTCATTTATAAGGTAGCTAGTGTTTCAAACCTATCAAGTAGATTTCTGTGATTTAATGTTGGATTTTATGTCTCGGAATATCCCAATAATGCCTAATAAGATGGATCAATGTCGAAAACAATAAATGGCAGGTGATGATGATTAGACACAGATTTCTACACCAGGTGCATAAACGGCTGAGAACCCCGACAAATTACATTAACTGGAACCAAGATACTGCAAGCATTTCTAGGCCTTGTGGGCCAGCAGTTTGGACAGGGCTGCTCACGTTAGTGACAGGGAGGCCAAGGCTGATTCATAAATAACGGTATGGAAGCCTGACCAAAGCAATGGCAGTGGTTAAGATTGATTCAAAGACTTACGTCCATCAGACTGAGGGCCCTTACAAATTCCATTCAAACTATATATTCTGCTGCATGAACTATGTAATTCTGGAGGGGAGAGTGTAGTAAAATCAAAGTTATTTGATATAAGGCTTTGAAGTAGGCTATCACATGCAAACCAGAACAATTGCATTGGACCACAGATAGGACAGAGAAAGGATGTTAGAAGGGACACACATTCAATGGACGCGTCCAGTCGTTTATCCATCCATTGCCATGTTAATCTCTATGGTATTCCCACCAACTCTTTGGGCTAGTTCTGTCACAAAGTAACCTCAAACTGTGTGCTGTATTGTGCCTACTTGTGTTATAGCTAAGCATTCTTTTGAGTGTTTAATGACCCAGTTGCCTCTGTAAGTGAGCTCCTGTTGTAACACAAAATCTCGTAACATGGTGTGTTTTCAGCCAGTACATTTAAAAGCAACATGGTGTCCTTGCATCTGTTCCTTGCAATGGAATCCTAAAACAAGCAATCGCAAAGCCAACCATTTTGACATGTGTATATGTATTACACAGGCATTTGCCAGACAATGACATCATATGGCTAGGTACTCACAGTATTTTCTAGATGTTCCCACTTTGTTGCCAGGTGGTGCCCTTATGGCAGTGCCAGGCACATGCCTTTCCCATGTGCATTCAAAAGCCCAAAATGTTGTCTTTGCCAATGTGTGTTGGATTCAGTTGATTCAGATGAACTGCACCTCACTGAGTTGGTCCAACAAGAACCTACCCGAGCATATCAAGGCTAGGATGGCAGGTATAGACCAACTTCAGATCATTTTCTCATGCATACTTACCAGTGGGGTTCTGACCTAAATAGTATGTATATTTGTCTGTGTGGAAGCCTAGGTTGCCTGGCCAGAAATGTTCATGAAATGGGCAGATGGTACTGCCTTAATAACATCATACTATTGGAGTAACAATTAAAAATGTCTGTATGCAAACTAAATACATCATGTGTATTGCGGGTCTTGTTTGAAAAGTATGATATAACAGCTAGGTGACCAGGCAGTGCCAGAAATGGAAGTTATTTCTTGTGGGATCCCACCAGTGACAGAGGAGGAGGGGGTGCGCGACTGGAGGATTGTTCCCACTTCCCCCCAATAAATATTTGGCTCTCAGAAGATTGATCATGAAACCTTGAAAATGACACAAGAAAAGAGCATTTCTTACTATGTTTCCGGCAAAGTATAAACGGCGCACATCTGTTAAATGTAAAGAAAAGGGTATTAAAATATTTCTTGCAGAGTTCAGTCAGAGCTGGATTTAACAGTCGGAAAATGGACAAATGCTGTGGGGACCCATTGCTCTGCCTTTCTCCCCTCAAAGTCAGTCAGAACTGCACAGGTCCGCCCAGTGAGGCCTTATCTTTTTAACATGTCTCAGATGCAGAATATTTAAAATAGGATGTGATTAGTGATAGGAAAAGGTATTTCTTTCTTTAAATTACACACGGTTGTATTAAGCTATTTGAATGGGATTGTTAGGTGATTAAAAATCATGGGGGTACAGAACAAGCTGTGGGAGACAATGACTTTGTTATGCATTTCATTTCACTTAGTGTCTGTATGGGATCTTTTGTAAGTTCGGATTAATTATTATTCTGGAGCTTGTAGGCTTCCAATCAGAATGGGGAAAATAAAGCTACAATTAAAAAATCATTTCACCACCACTTTTTCCACTCCACTGGACTTGGGAAATTAGCACCTGTGATTGCAGCTTTATTGGTAAAAGCAAGCAGATTCCAAATCCCTAATTGTGGGAGAGATTTACACTTTTCCAGACACATGGTACAAAAGTGAAGTGAAAACGTGATTTTGCCTATGTTTTGCTATTCACTTGTCCAGCACTTTGTGGAATCAATTCAAATTGCCTGTAGGTGCCCTTTTGCAAAGAAGTAAAAACAGTAGCAGTCCCCTCTACACAATTTAGGATTCAAAACAAAATTGCCTCAATACTCTTAACCCGATTCTACAATAAGAACACATTGTCGGGTTAGTTTATCATGTGATTTATGCATTTTTAAAGTAATCTGTATAGAAGTGAGTATTATTACTTATGGTTTATTATAAACCTTTACAAAAAAAAGTTAGCAAAGTAAGAAAAAGAAACTAAATAAATGGAAAAAGAAATGTAAAGAGCAAAATCGACCACAGAAACTCACAAAATAAACAACATTTCATTGTCTTGGCTTACAATAATTGGTATAAAAGTATGTAATTCATAACAATAAAAATGTGTTCCTATAATTCACCCCTATCACTTAAAGTTTCTTTTATATACAGAGTGACAGCTATGGTAAGCAGGGTATAAGTAGCATTTTAAAATCTGTACAAAAAGTGACTTGTGGGCAAAGATTAATCCCAATTATTCATGCCCTAAGACACATGTTTTGTAGCTTTGTTCAACATAATGCTATGAATGAGATATAACAAAACAGTACAGAGCAAAAGAGAAGCAGAAGAAATAGTGTGGCAATATCACCCCCTGTCACCTTCCATCAGTTTTTCCTGACTACCATTCCCATTTACAATCACTCCCACCTACCCCACCCTTCCCCCACCGTGTCTTCTTGGCCTGGCTGGGGAGAATAAAGGATGATGCCAACTACTCGCTGCAGGGGCTGACCAACAACGCCCCCAGTCCTTGTTCCATCTAACATAGTGTGTGCTCAACAATACCTCCCTGAATACTGTGGCTACTCCCAGGAGGCCACGTAGGAGGTGCTCGTGGTCCAGCCATTTGGTTGTGAAAGACAGCCCACTACACCACAATAAATATTGAAGCAAGGAATAGGATATTTGGTTTCTCACAAATTACATTTTGAAGCACAACATTTTGTTTTTGTTGCAATTTTGCAGATACATTAAGTTGAGGGTGTGTGGGAGTGCTAGCATGAAGGTAAGAGTGGGATCAGGAGATAGACAGTGGAAGTTGATGGGTTTCCGGCCTCCTTGTATCATTCATGGTTGAATGTGGCAGGGAGGAGGGGCAGACGCTCCCCTGGCAGCCCCTATAGATCATTGTCTGCTACATACTGTTTATAATATGCAATTGTCCATGATAACTTCTTATTTGACATGTTTACTTTGCTATTGAATGTCACAATGTGGATCAATAAATGTGGCCTTATATTTTCCAAAGAAATGTCTCCTTGGTGGGCCCTGACCCCTGCACTGCCCATCTATTAAACCATAATGCAAGCTGAATCACTTCTAGGCGTAGATGCAGTGGTGCTGACACGCCTCAAGTGATCTAAAAAAGCAACGGGGATGCTGAGAAGTGTAGTCCCGTGTGTGATGATAATTTAAACATAGGTTAAAATATTTTAAAGCCAAGGATTCCCCCCAACAAAATGTAGGTGACAAGCAACAGATTCCTACAGAGCTCAACTAACAATAGGTTTCAAATTTGAATACAGTTCAAGGTCGAAAGAAAGTTCTGACCGCTTGGAACATAATTACAACTGGCTAATGGCAGGCAAAACAGGAGCGCTTAAATACCGGCAGAAACCAGCTTAGACACGCCGGCGCTGACATGCCTGAAGTGATCTTAAAAAAGCAATGGGGCTGCTGGGTAGTGCAGTCCTGTGCTGTCCATTCAAGTAGGTTCATACAGACATTACTCCGTTTCTCTCCCATTGGTGAGTGCTCATCAGCCTAACATTGTCAGATTAGGGACTGGGTGTCGCGACCCAGCTCTTGCCACAAGCCGAAATGTGCCTTGTCACTTTGATGCTAATGGGGATGCCACTGGTGCTTCTAGTTCCTGCCTTGGATCATCAAAATGTCGGTACTGCTGTGCCAATCAGGGCCCGAAATTCATGATGACAAGGAGTGACCGGGGGCCAGGTAGGCATGGTAAAGGTGATAGCCTTGCCC
Organism: Ambystoma mexicanum; assembly: GCF_040938575.1. Taxonomy (NCBI): domain Eukaryota; kingdom Metazoa; phylum Chordata; class Amphibia; order Caudata; family Ambystomatidae; genus Ambystoma; species Ambystoma mexicanum. The sequence goes on along the minus strand of NC_090931.1, from coordinate 683,558,104 downwards.
TCTACGGAGGAGGATCTGAGGAACGATCTAGCGATAATGTACTGGTGGATGTCAGAAGGCACCGGTTCATGTAATTGCTGCAGCAGTTCACGTAAAGATGGCCAGTCGACTTCCTAGCTGTAGGCATTGGGACACCCTGCCAGCCCTCACAGTGCCTGCTCTTATACCTTTGAACAGAAACCACTGAAATGACTAAAGAAGGTGAAGATTGCTGGCACATTTGCTTCACCACGGTAGTGTACACCACATTTGCCAAACTGGAAAGCGTCTTATTGGTGATTATCCAAAAGGAAATTAACAGGACCCTTGATATCCTTCACCACCTTTCCATAAGAGACACCTGACTCAAAAGTTGCCAAAATTGACAAACACTCAAACCTTGCAGAGGTTGGTAAAATATAACTCATCGCAGAGCTGGAAGAATTTGAAAGAAGTGTCAAGAATCTGGAAAGGATCTGGAAGAAGTCTGGTTTAGAGCAGGACAAGGAGGAGCTCAAGTTCCGATAATTGCTGTTTTCCATCCGGCACCTTCAATGGCCATAAGGCACCACCCGGTGTCACAACCTCCAATACTACTTCAGATAATTAATTGATAAAAAACAGAAAAGTACAGGTGGCATCCTCTGCCCAGAGAGTTCAATACCTGCAAGCCTGATGGAGACATAGCCACACTGGTTCCTATTTTGACTGCCCCTTGCAATGCTTCCATTATGTCGGGTTCAGTATCGGCAATCTTGAAGAAAGTAAAGGTCACACCACTGATGAAGAATCTTAGCTCAGACAGCAACAACTTGCTCAAACCCTCAATTAATGCCAATAATTCTTGAAGAACTAACCCCCACCCTATTCCTGAAGCACAGTGAGAGAAATTCTTTACAACAAATGTCCATGATTTAACCGAATTATAAATGTTCGAGGGAGAAAAAAACGAAAGTCATTTGAACGAAAATGACTTTCGGTTTCCACTCCCCCGAACATTTCTTATAACCTGTACCCTCCCAAACCCTTACTTACCTTGTGCCACCGACTCCCATGCATGGGGACCGGCACCTTTGGGACTTTTTTTTTCTTTTCTTTATTTTAACGTAGCGCTCATTTAACCGAAACCATTGTTATGTTATGTTAAAGGATACTTGTACCGCGCACTATCACCACCGGAGTGGTCCCCTGGCGCTCTGGCGGCTCTGAAAGAGGGAGGGGCGGGGTGAGTTAGTGGGAATGAGCTGGAAAAGTGCAAGATAGCAGGGATGTGCTGTGGCAGCCTCAGCCCGGTGGGTCCGTTGGCTGGGCTTGGGGTGTTTTACGGTCGGTAGTCGTCGTGTGCTGTTTGTGCAAGTCTATGTGTAGTTTGTTTTGTTGTTGCAGTGTAGTGAAGTTTGTGCGGATTGCTGCGTTTTAGGCTTGTGGTTGTGTTTGGTTAGAATTTGAGAGGTGTATGCAGAGGGATGAAATTGTTAGTGGATTGGTTAGTTGGCCTTGCTGTCCTTGTAATTATGTCTAGGTGTGATGCCTGCTGCCATTCACTATTCCATCGGAGTGTGGCGCTCGCTAATTTCGGTATTCTATCTAGATGTAAGGCAGGCTAGTGATCACGATTCCATTCAAGTGTTGCACTAGTCAAAACTCAGTTTCATTTAGGCGTTCTAACATTCACATTTCTATCTAGTTGCGATGCAGGCTAAGGTTAAGAATTCCATCTAAGTGTGGTACATACTAACATTCACATTTCTATCTAGATGCGACACAAGCTACGGTTAATAATTCCATCTAAGTGTGCTACATGCTGACATACATATTTCTATCGAGATGCGACACAGGTTACGGTTAAGAATTCCATCTAAGTGTGGGACATGCTAACATTCACATTTCTATCTAGGTGTGAGGCAGGCTAAGGTTAAGAAAGGTTAAGAATTCCATCTAAGTGTGGCACATGCTAACCATCAAGATCCTGTCTAGATGCGACGCGGGCCAAGGTTGAGAATTCCATCTAAGTGTTGTACATACTAACATTCACATTTCTATCTAGGTGTGAGGCAGGCTAAGGTTAAGAAAGGTTAAGAATTCCATCTAAGTGTGGCACATGCTAACCATCAAGATCCTGTCTAGATGCGACGCGGGCTAAGCTTGAGAATTCCATCTAAGTGTGGGACATGCTAACATTCACATTTCTATCTAGGTGTGAGGCAGGCTAAGGTTAAGAAAGGTTAAGAATTCCATCTAAGTGTGGCACATGCTAACCATCAAGATCCTGTCTAGATGCGACGCGGGCCAAGGTTGAGAATTCCATCTAAGTGTTGTACATACTAACATTCACATTTCTATCTGGCTGCGACACAAGCTACGGTTAAGAATTCCATCTAAGTGTGGCACAGGCTAACATTCACATTTCTATCTAGATGCGACATGGGCCAAGGTTAAGAATTCCATCTAAGTGTGGCACATGCTAACATTCACGTTTTTATCTAGATGTGACGTGGGCCAAGTTTAAGAATTACATCTAAGTGTGGCACATGCTTACAATCATGATCCTGTCTAGATGCGACGCGGGCTAAGGTTAGGAATTCCATCTAAGTGTGGCACATGCTAACATTCACATTTCAATCTGGCTGCGACACAAGCTACGGTTAAGAATTCCCTCTAAGTGTGGCACATGTTAACATTATTACACCTGTCTAAAAGGTGACGCAGGCTAACCTTGACCGTTCTCTATAAGTGTGGCACTAGTTAACTTTGGCTAGTGTGTTAGCGCGCAATGCAGTCCAACATTTACAGTCCGGCAAAAAATAGATTTAGGCTGGTGGTCACAAATCTCTCTAAGTATGCATGTTTTAATTCTATGGCGGTCTACGTTATGGAGAGGTAAGGTAGGGTGGCGAGGGCTTTCTGGAATAGAGTAATTGCTCTACACCCCAACCATGCCACACTTACAGTTTTGTTGGTGTCTGTTCACTGCTGGCTCCCTTTGCTTCCCCTGCGGACACCTGCAGACACATCTTGGAACCGCTGACGTAGGAGCCGCCCTTGGCCTTGGGCCCTTAGCCACAGGGGCTGCCGGGCAGAGGGCTGCCCTGGGGACGCAATTTATCACTGGTGATATAGCCACTCATGGTTGGAGGACGGGCGGGGAGGCGGGAGGCAGGAGGGGACCACGGGAAGCAACACGAGGGAAAGGGAAGTGGGGACGCTGCACGCGGGGGACTGGGGGCAGCAGGGCAGCTCAATTCAGTGGTGGTCTGGGCCCAAGGGCTCAGCAGGCCATGTTCACTCACATGGGGCGCAGTAGAAGTATGAGGCGCACACCGTCAGGGCCGGTCTCCAGGTTGGGCTCAGGGCCTGTTTGGCCAATCACGGTTGGAGGGTGGGCGGGGAGGCGGGAGGAGGGAGGGGACCATGAGAAGCAACACCAGGGGAAGGGAAGTGGGGACGCTGCACGTGGCGGCCTGGGGGCAGCAGGGCAGCTCAATTCAGTGGTGGTCTGGGCCCAAGTGCTCAGCAGGCCACATCACTCACCTGGGGTGCAGGAGAAGTATGAGGCGCACACCGGCAGGGCCAGTCTCCAGGTCGGGCTCAGGGCCTGTTGTTTGGCCAATCACGGTTGGAGGGCGGGCGGGCGGGAGGAGAGAGGGGACCACGGGAAGCAACACGAGGGAAAGGGAAGTGGGGACGCTGCACACGGGGGCCTGGGGGCAGCAGGGCAGCTCAATTCAGTGGTGGTCTGGGCCCAAGGGCTCAGCAGGCCATGTTCACTCAACTGAGGTGCAGGAGAAGTATGAGGCACACACCGGCAGGGCCGGTCTCCAGGTTGGGCTCAGGGCCTGTTGTTTGGCCAATCATGGTTGGAGGGCGGGCGGGGAGGTCGGAGGAGGGAGGGGACCACGGGAAGCAACATGAGGGACAGGGAAGTGGGGACGCTGCACGCGGGACCTGGGGGCAGCAGGGAGGCTCAATTCAGTGGTGGTCTGGGCCCAAGGGCTCAGCAGGCCATGTTCACTCACCTGGGGCGCAGGAGAAGTATGAGGCGCACACCGGCAGGGCCGGTCTCCAGGTTGGGCTCAGGGCCTGTTGTTTGGCCAATCACAGTTGGAGGGCGGGCGGGGAGGCGGGAGGAGGGAGGGGACCACAGGAAGCAACACGAGGGAAAGGGAAGTGGGGACGCTGCACGCGGGGGGCTGGGGGCAGCAGGGCAGCTCAATTCAGTGGTGGTCTGGGCCCAAGGGCTCAGCAGGCCATGTTCACTCACCTGGGGCGCAGGAGAAGTATCAGAAGGGACACCCCAGCTCTCCTTGTTTGCTACAAAGGTACCGAGTGGTGGGTGTGTTCGATATTTTAATCTGTAGGTTATTTTCATACAGTCGAAATTCAAAGAAATCTACCTTTTTTTATTTTTTTCGGTTTCTTATACGGATACCCTTTACAACACCTGGGTTTGGCTTTAGACAAACTGTGGTTCTGTAACGGCCTTGCTAAATGTGGGTGATAACAAGGCTACCACCATTGTTCACAAGCTGCCCACAACTCTATGCACCATAACTTTCCTTTTCATTACCTTCATTTTGGCATATCTGTTACAAGAATGTAACGCAGAGCTCTCCTATGAAACTTGGTGCACAAGTTCAACTGGCCCATTTATTAAAAGATCCCACAACAGTGAGGTACTGGCTCTGCACAGGCTCTGCACTCTCCCAGTAGCTCTTCAATGCCTACAGTACACAGGGCAAATTGCTGATAGGATCATGTGAGACACCGTTTCAAGTCTATGCAGACAGTCCTCAAATGCTGCTGACCACGGACAGCGGCAATAACATGCCATCTATTGCAACCCAGTACCCAAGGAAGAATGAATGACTGGAAGCCCTGTCTGACACCTTGGGTACAATTCTGGCATTGCACTGTGTGGGTTACCCCACTCTCAGGTCCTCCCCTTTTCCTGGACATTGTTCCATGGGTCCCTGACCTACATCTACAGGAAGCATGCAGGGTCACCTAGCGGTCATTTATGACACAGCCTAGCTTTACACTATCAGATAGAACCTGTGACCAAATTGTTCTACTTTCAGCTCTGCTGCAATAGGAAGATTCTGCTGGAATCCCTCTTGTTTGGTTGAATGCAGTTCCGTCTGTGTTATCCTACCATGTGATCCTTGCTCATATATTGTGACAAATCAACTTTTGGTGCACCAGTGGTCCAGGGATGACTATCCGTTTCCAAACCATCAATCAGCCCCACGCCTCTAGTACACCAGAAGGGATACAAACAGAATGGAAACAAAAGCAAATTATAAACCTCCATGTCCAATTTTGGTAACGTGGATGGAACGGCAGGCTTATCTCCGAAAGGTCGTGGATCACTGGTTAGTTGCAATACATTGAAAAAATACAATTATTATCCTTTGATAAAAGAGACTGCCAGTCAAGGTTGTATAAACATATATCCTTTATTATTATCACAACAGACAGTTCTAGCACACTGCAAAATACAACCCACCATGTAAAGGAATGCAGAGGACAGCCAGTTCCAAAGGAGGAAAAGGGATGTACTCTGGATACTGACAGGAGGTTAGTCGGTATAGTAATTCATTGCAATGGTTCAAGGATACTTTTTTTCAACCCAAAGGTAGTAATGGGTCGTAAAATGTAACTAGGAGCCTTCGGAGAAGGACTAGGGGGACAGAACCATAATGTACCTTGTGCTGTAAGAGTTCTTGGTCCTAGAGAGGGTCCAGTAGGTTTCTGGGCGCTTTGCAGCTTCTGCAACAGAGTTCAAGATGGGTGGGGGTGCAGGGCACTGTGGGTGATGGATGTTGGGGGGAAGGACTAGGAGACTCAAAAGATTTTTCTCAGCCCCCCCAAAATAAATATTTCCTTTTCAGGAGATAATCATTAACACCTGTAAAATAAAGCAAGAGAGGATGAGTGTTTCCTATAATGTTGCAAGCAAAGTATAAAAGGTGCACGCCTTTTAAATCTGCAAAGCTGTACTCAAATATTTTCTGCAGAGTACAAACATAACACGCATCATCCCAGATATCCTAACTAGACGTTCAAGTGGTCTTGTGGGTAAGTCTTTAGACCTTGGTCCAACCAGCATGAATTCAAATCCCCACCTGGACCCAAAAGCAGATATAAAATGCTGAAACTCTTAAAGCTTGCAAGTAGATTTCCAAGATCCATGGAGAATTTGTTTTGCTAGATCCCAGATGTGGGAAAATCCAGCCCAATGACCAGCAGTGGCATTATGCTAAAATCTCAAAATGGTGATAAAAGCCTAACTGCTACTTTTTACTGTATTCGCCATACTCACAACGTTGTTTGTAAGTATACTCTCACTACAACCTCTAGAGATATGATTGTGACAATTATGAATGGCCATGAAAATTGGGATATAACATTATGAAGGAGGGAATGTAATGATCAATTTGATTCATGACTGGGTATGGCATGTCTCCTGAATATGAAATCAAGCATTACAAAACAATTGTTGACATTCTTTATGATGTAATTAATTGTTTAAGTAGAAAGTGTGAAGCCATTCTAATTTCTCCAGGAGCTGTATTTCCAGCTATGGTTACTAGTTGGCATGTGTGACTTGGCTCAACTGCAATATTGAACTTTCACATTTCAAGTGGAATTCTTTTTAAAAGTCTTTTTAAACACACCATAACTTAGCCAGTATTTGTTAAACATGCCCCCAAACGCTCCAACCACAAAGCTGTCAGACTATACTACACTGATGACCCTTAATAAGGGTGAAACCAGGTATGTAGATGTCTGCAGTCCTGAGAAATGCCTTTCTTGGGTAGATTAAGCTATGTATAAAGTAACACTGCCCTGTAAGAGGAAGGCAATTTTCTAGAGCAAACGGCTTGCAGTTTAGCTCATTTGCATACCCACAATGCCATGCTGATGTGGCTCTGAACTGGAGGTGCACTTCCAGTAATGATTACTAGGTGGCATGGTAGCATGTATGACTTTGCTCTAATGGACTGTTGCACTTTCACATTTCGGTGGAAGTATTTTTTCAAGCCTTTTAAAAACTCACCATAATTTATCTTGTGTTTGTTCAATATGCCCCAAATACTCCAACCACAAGGCTGTCAGACTATACTACACTGATGATCCCTAATAAGGGTGAAACCAGCTATGTAGATGTCTGTGTCTTGAGAAATGTCTGTCTTGGATAGATTAAGCTATGTATAAAGTTGTGCTGGGGAGACCCCGGGCCGGCCCATAGAGTCGTGGTATGCTCCGAAGTACTTTAAGACAAGATAGCTGCACCTTCGAGATGGATGGGGGTGCAGATTTATTACTCCAACAGCAATCAATTAGGACAACTCAATGGTTTGGCAAAGGGAGTCCGTTTAATGACAAGTACAAAAAACAGGGAGTCATAGAAATCAGCAGTGATGCGATAGTCTGTCTCGCTTCAACTCCAATGAACTTCATGCAAAACATAACTTTGATTCTCAAAACTCGTCATAATCTGACATGTAACACTCAGAAGTTAACATATCATTCTATTGGTTAGGAGAAGATAACTTTAATATAGGAGCTATATCTGTATTTGGTAACGGAGTGAGGGGATTAGGTAAACACTGTCAGGTGGGCATCCAAGCCCTTCCTTCAAAAATGACTACTGTAGATGTCACTAAAAGTATGACATACCATTGGTTCTACTAACTATAGGACCCTAGATTATTTGGTCCATTCCTTCATCAATCATCACTTTATGGGCTATGTGTCAATTAGTTCACTGTGGTTGGCCTCGAAACTGCCTCTTCTTGTCTTGAAAAGTTTTGATATCTCTGTCTGGGCGGATGCCAAGCGTAGGTGTGAACCCGTGCTCCTTCTCGCTTGGATGGTCACGTGGTACTCACACTGTGGATTTGCCTCGTTTCTCTCAATTTGTGTATTTGATTTTCATTTCACCCGCCACCTGCCTTTGCCTTCTTATCTCGATCCTTCAGAGACAGGATATTCTGTTCTTAGTTTCAATTAAAAGTAGCTACTGTTCATAGCTTCTATTGGTATGATCTTGGCTTCCATGGCACAAGCTGCCTCTGCCGAGTTTCGATTCAGCCATCTCTCCTCATGTTGCTAGAATATGAATCTTCTTGCGTTTGGCCTTTAGTAACCTTGGTTGGTTCTGCTTTCAGTGCAAAGTGTACTTGCACTTGTAATAGTGTGCTTCGTTTTGAGGTAGATTATGTATATGGCGCTTGCCGCTCTATTCTTCTACTTAGCATAGCAAGCTGCACTGTTTTCTTAGCTTTCTTGCAGTTCCAAGCATATGTACAGGCGTTATCTGGTTGAATATCTTCATCCTGCTTACAGCTTAAGCTTCTTTGTATTTCAACCTCGTTCTCTGCTTCTTGTTTCACGGTATCCCTATTCATGGCGTTTTGTCTCCTTTTGTCGTCATTTCTTCTATCTGTGAGTCAGTCCAAGTCCTTGTGATGTCACCATTCGTCTTCCATTAAGGCCTTTTTGGTTTCTTCCTTGACAGTACTTAATCAATATTCAAGTCGTCTCATTTGCTGGTAGGGTTTTCTCAATGGATACCTTACTGTCCATGGTTGCCTGGTTATTGGTACTTCAATAGGTGTTGCTCTTCTGATAAGTACTGGGCAGAGTCCTACTGCAGCTCTCTGCTGGTTTATTTGCTCATCATACATCACATATCTCGGTGTGAACGTTCCTGGTACTTCAAAATGGGCGACTGGAGTGCAGGCTTTATTTGGGACCTCCTCTACAAAGTAACATTGCCCTGTAAGACAAAGGCTCTTTTCTGGAGCAAACTGCTTGCTAGATTACTAGGTGGAATGGTGGCATTTGTTACTTGGCTCAAATGGAATATTGCACTTACACATGCAGGTGGAATGTTCTTTTTTGAAGCCCCCATAATTTCACTGCTGTTTGAAATATATACATATTTTCTTTCAGTGAAAAAAACATGAGTTAAGAGAGAGTTAAGATGATCAGCTTTCATGCAACAAACTTCTTGCTCAAAATCAACACTTGCATTTGAAGCAAGTCCACCTTAACTTTGGTCCCGCTGTTGCACAGGGTTTAACAACATTAATGACATCACTGATAGCATCGCTGATGACATCACTGGAAACATCACTGGTGAAATCAGTAGTTACATCATACATGACATAACTGAAATCGCTGGTTTGAATCATTACATTTTGTAATATGACACGTCTGCTTTGTTACGTACCATATATGTACATATTCTAAACTTACACAGTGCATTGTAGTCTGCCCTTGTTTCTTTAAATGTAACATATGCTATACCATTATATAGTATAATTAACTGATAATTTTTGGAAATTAACCAAACATTGCAATCGTAGATTCTATACTATCACAATGCACACAAGCATGTACTTTCTTTCACATGAGATAATTTTTTATAATGCTACAAACATATGAGTTATTGAAGAAGGTAAGTGGAATAGATTCCAGAATGTTTGCCGCTGAGGCAGCAGCTTAAACCTGCAGGTCCTGGACCCTGACCTATTTGGATAATTCAAGGATAATAAACAAAAAAAAAGGATTAGGTGGCAGAAAACCCAATTCCTAAGAAACCCAAGCAGACCGCAGAGATGACTGAAATTCCCAGCTCTCAGGATATTTATACTCTGCTGCTGAAAGTGGCTCAGGGTGTGGGTGAGGTCAAGTCATCTTTGGCTGATCTTACTCGGAAGGTGTCTCATTTGGATAACCGGGTCACCAAACTGGAGGCCGACTCAGTCTCCCTGGGTGCAGAGATCACTGGAAGTTTCAGAGCCTATAATCGTTTGAAAACAGAACTCCAGAAAGCAAAGGATATGTCTCTTGAACTGGACTTGAAATTGCATGGAAGGAATCTAAGGTTGGTTGGGGTGGAGGAGAGCGGTGACACTCAAAATATGATGACTTTTGTACTGGAGATCATCTCTGATTGCCTTGGACCTGATTTAATCTCAAAAAGTGATGTAGATGTCACTTACAGAGTTGGGAAAGTCTCCACGTCCAGAGCCAGACAGATATTGATAGCTCTTACCAGTGTGAGGGCAAAGGAAACGCTATTACAGGCTGCCAGGACCAGAGGAAGAACCAGCTTTAAGGGAAACCCTATTTATATTTTTCAGGATTACCCTCTGGAGATATTAATTAAAAGGAGGTCCTTTAGGCGGCCAAAGATCTTGCCAAAGAAAAAGGAATTAAGGCATACTTAAATAAAGCTGGGGTTATGACATTATATCTTCCTGATGGAGAAAAATCCACTTCTGAAGCGACTGAGGCTCTTCTATGGCTTGAAAATGTGGGTTTGAAAACCACCTCCTGGTCATAAAATGACAATACTACACACTAAGGTATGTGCTCCTCCCACCCCTTTCGGTGCTTTCCTTATTACTGCTCCCTTCATCAAACATTTGCTTATTTACAAGTGATCAATTGACTTTAATATTCACAAAATGGCGCCTGTTCAACAAGACCGTTAACAGAATATTGACTCGAGACATTACCGGCATCCACAAGGATTAATTTCTACAAAGCTGAATGCTCTTCCGCAATTGAATAGAGGAATGGACCTCAGAGCGTACATCTACATCCACACAGCGTAATAGGGAAGTTGTCAGCCCATTTGTCAAGTCAACAATGATGCGGACCGTAAGATGGTGTTTAATCGGAAGGAAGAGAAATGAAGCAGCCTGTTGCTGTGCATATCGCAGAGGCTTACATGAGCTGTGATTGCTGGAACAAATGGAGGGTAAGAAAAGGCCAGTAACAGAATTTAACTGACCGGAATGTAAAGTGATCAGAAATACATTTTGGTATATAATTTGTAGGAGGAGCGTTGCGACAGAGCTAAATGCCCGTAATATGCTCCGAGACCCATATAACCTAGAGGCTTCATTTTAATTCGGGACAACACGACTTGTTGCTCTCCAACAGCTGTCCCTTCTGTCGGCAGAGTTGTAATGCAATGTTGCAGCGTTCCTGGACCTTTGACCCCGCAGAGCTCTTCTCTCAGCGACCTAAGCCCGCTGGGATTAGAGAAGCCTATTCTTCGTCCCGCCCTGCCTTTGCACTCTTGCTGTTACACTGAAGATTGCACAACCTCAACTGAGCTCTCGCAGGGGCTCCCAATTATCGATATTTAACTCAGGGGCTTAAATACTCTGACATCATTAATATCAAGTGAAGTCGGTGAAAACTTGAATCTGTGACTAAACAAGGCTAGAATGATTTATCTTGGGGGAAAATGCCTCACAGATTTGCATTCCTTGATGGATCGCCTCTCAGCCATTAGCAGCTACGTATGCGTGGTGGCGAACACAGAAACATATGATCCTATACCAATTAACACTTCAGCAGCAAACACCCTTCCCAACAGCCTCTAGCAATACAACAGAGGGATATTTAGACTACAGAACACCCCCCTAATACACCTGACATTTGAATTCTGAATTGCTAACTTAAGCCTTTACGTTCCTGATTAATTTTAACTTGCACAGGGTTGAACATATATGGTTTATGGTGCTGGAAACCTATTGGTTCATTATTAAGTCTACATTACTTAATAGGCCTTTAAGAGAGATAATCAACTGCCCATACACAAAAGCTTTAAATGACGCATCTTTCAACCTCATTGATTTACACCTTTTCTCCTTTCATTCAAAAGGAACACACTAAAACAATGGCTAGTATTTCAAAAGGAACTGTGCTAGATGTGTTTGTTCCCTCCTCGCTGCATAGTCCCCAATTGTTTTGACCCACAATTATACGTTACAGTTACTGGTAGCCATCTCTTATTATAAACGCAATACAAGCTTTTTGCATAACGAATGGTGTGAACTATTGACACGCATTGGCCCCGGCAAGTTTAACTGTTAAAAGATTTAAAAGGAATGAAACAGCACCTCAGAGAAACAGACACTTTCCTTCTGCATTTGCTGAACGAGTGCCACAGAAGTGGAAACATAATTTGTGACAGAGTTCATCTCGTTGTGATTGAGTTGCATGCGTTGATCCCTCCGCCTGACCTTGTTTATATCGTCTGCAGCAATAATTCTTTATTGAGTCATCCAGAGATTTCTGAGCCACAAGAACAGCAGAAAGGTGCTTTGTTTTAAACAATGATATTTCAGGAAAATGTGATACTCTAGTACACGGGAGCAGGTGGACTTAATTCATTTCTTGTCCTTTGTAAAGCTGAATTACTCTTCTTAAATGTATTTATAGACTATACACTGTGGATAATTAATTACAGCAACATAGCCAGGATGAACTACACAACTTTATTGAATAAGAATGTGTTGATGTCACTAAAACTATTCATTTGCCAATGTTTCATAGGAATATGGTTGTCCGGTTGCCGTAATAAGTTAGGTGGTCTCTTGTCGGTAGATGAATGAATTTAGAAGAGTTTTGTACGTTAATGATTGTGCTGTTTCTGAATTCAAATATGAGTTGTTTGAGTGTGTTAACCGATTTCTACCCTGGGCTGACTCATTTTTTACATTTATTTAAATTTTATTTTTTTGCAAGTGATTTTGGAGGAAAAACAGAATGTGCTGGGCAGAATGTGTGCAATGAATTAACATTGCTTGGCCGTTATATTAGTTGGTAAGGCATACTATGAGTTTAGTGCCCGTGTTGGATACTAACTATTGTTTTTTGCAGCAACACCAGTTTTCAATTTATTAAGTAATTGTTGTTAATATCAATTTCAATGTACTGTGTAAATTATCTTTTGTTTACAGGTCTCCAATTTGCATGAAATATATTTGGTCACTCAAGAAATAGCAGAGGGTGTAGTCTGAATAATGTTGTTATTGTGTTACTCTATTATGCACCAGGGGTTATGGTAAGGGGGGTATGTTGTACTATACTGAGTCCATTGTACCTATAATACAAATACTGAGGTGTTCTAGTTTGGGGAGGGGAGGTGAGGGTATAGGGTTCTGCAGAATGTCATTTCTTGAATTGAAGCAGTTGCATCTTCTAACTTACATGACCTTAAAAGGGTGTGTTTTTCTGTTTTATTGTATTTCTTTGTCAGGGCTGGTGTTGTCTAGGTTCAACAGCATATCTGAGGAAAGAATGGTGACTAAGGTCGGAGATTAACTATGTTTTGTTACATGGAATGTGAATGGTATTAATAACCCATTAAAAAGGAAAAAAATTATTAACCACTTGAATGATCTAACGGCAGATATAGTCTATTGCAGGAAACACATTTATCACAAGAGGAGGTGAACAGCCCAAAGAAAGGATGGATAGGAAATGTATTTTGGCTTGTCCTATAACTCAAGGTCACGCAGAGTGGCAATATTACTTCGTAAACATTCTTCAGTTCAAATACTGAAGCACTTTCCAGACAAGGAGGGCAGAATGATTGCATTGTTAATGAATATCAAAGGTGACATTGTAGCGTTGTCTAACATATATGCACCAATGGTGGTTGATGGTTAATTCTATAGATATATTGCCCAGACACTACTGGACATGAATACCTCAAATATAATAATCAGAGGAGATTTCAACGAGGTGCTTGACCCGTTGATGGACAAAAGTGAAAGTACTACTACTCGATTAAAGAATAACCATTCTATGTCCTTACATGTCTTAATTGACTAACATAATTTGGTGGATGCATGGAGATTAGAACATCTGTCGACCAAAGAATACAGTTTCTTCTCCTAGTTACACAATACATACTTTAGACTGGATATGATATTAGTTTCAGACAAAGCAGCTGAAAATTACAGAAGTGGCGTGATTTGGAATATACACTTCTCTGATCAGGCGTCAGTGAAAATGCATCTGGCACTAGTTTTAATATAAATAGGACTTGTTTATGCAAGATGAGTACATTACTACTGGATGAAGATGAATTTGTTGAGAAGATCAGTGAAGCTAATCATTTAATTGAAGAAATCCACATAGGGGAACTAGGTGCGAGAATAGCCTCGGAAGCCTTAAAATGCTCCATGAGCATGAGGGGCTTATTGATCAGTTTATCGAGTGGTCGGAAAAAGAAATATGAAACTGAAGTTTTGGCCCTGAACAAGAAGATTAAAGATCTGACAGAGGAAGTGTTACGTGACCCGATTGATGAGAAAGTTAAGGAGCACGCCACATGAAAAGTGATTATAACAAGAACATGTCTGAAAAGGCTGAACAAACATTATTCTGTATCAAATGCACATATTTTGAAAATGGTGAAAAATGTGACCGTTGATTAGCCCATCGCTTAAGAAATCAGGAGGCAGACAGGGCTATTCACTAAATTGAATGGGTCCATTACTTTCAACCATAAAGAGATTAATGAGCTATTCAAGAACTATTATGAACAACTGTACTCCAATGAGAATAATGTATCTGGTGAGTAAAGTCATTTTAAAGCAGAGCTACAGATGCTGAAATAAAAGACAGAAGAGAGAACAATTTGGAAGTTGAATTGACTGTTGATGAACTACGGAAATCAATTGCATCTTTGAATTCTGGAAAATCCCCAGGACCAGATGGGCTACCTGCTGAATTTTATAAGATTATGCCAAATTCAGTACTTAAACTCCTACGTGACTTGTTTTTGACTTCTCTTTCTTTTGTGATGTTACCCCGAGCAACCCGCCACGCAACTGTTTCTCTGATGAAAAAGAAAGATAAGGACCTGACATTGCCTTTGAATTATCGCCCAATCAGCCTATTAAATACAGACAATAAAATGTTGTTGAAATCTTTGGCAAGAAGATTAGAAGTATTGCCACCGAAGCTGATTCATGAAAACCAATCAGGATTTGTCAAAGGTAGACATGCTGCTAATAATATGAGAAGACTCTTACAAACCATATCACAGATACGTGGGGGTAGAGTCAAAGGCTTCCCAAGCCAATAGCGTGACAGGAGGTCGCTATAGCCTTGCAAAAGGAGCTAGATAACTGCTAACTCAGAACAAAGAATCACCGTGGATGAATAAAACATTATAAATTTATTAAACAGGAAGACATTTTTGTGCCATAATCTGGCATATATGCATACATTAAATCTGCATTGTGAAGGATTAGTATACAGTGGTGACAGTCTATTTTATGTGTTGTTTTATATCACAACACATTGACGTTGTCGACACTTAAGTTTGTGTTTCTGGTTCGGTTGATAGCTGACAAGGGCAGAAGCTGATAGAGATGGAAAAGCGCTGCACTGAAAATACCGAACTGTCTTCAGGACTTGGAGGTCGAGTTCAGACCGGATGAATGAGTGAGATGTCGTCCTATGGTAAAAGAGGCTGTGTTAAAAACGGTGAGAATAGAGTATCCACTAATGGTGAGAAGGGCAAGGCAAACGGACCTACCGTGTGGACGTTGATAGGCGCCATGGCTGTTTGAGTGAATAGCGGCTGCTGGAGTTAGCGGCCGGGGGGGGACGATCTGCAAGTGTCAGAGGCCCCAGTCTAAGTGAAAGAAGGTCAAAAAATTGATACGAAATAATCATAAGGCAGTGGCTACAACAAGGACTAACTCGTGCTGCTATGTCCAGTGAGCGGCCGTGACTCAGAGTTTGTAGATGAGGAGTGCTCGAGTCAACAAGTGAGTGGGAGTTGCAGTACTGATAATTAGTGGGGAGTCCGTGACTGCGTGGTGCTGGGATATGCAGGTGGTGTACAGAGGTACCTAGCCTAAGTACAGAGGACAAAACCACGAGTGAAACGTTGGGATATGATTGTGACCAGAGAAGGTGGTACCAGCAGCGCGGGGAATTACGGATCTTACCTGTACGTGAGACAGGAAAAAGAGCTGTGTCACTGCTGTCGGTTGCGCTGGACTGACTGCGCATGTCAGGAGTTTAAAACGAGGCCGTAGTGCCTGCAGGGACTGCGCATGCGTCTGGGGATAGTGTAAGGGGTGGGAGCAGTCGCACTGAATGCGTCGGTATGCACGTATATTTAGGTCATGTGTATATTGGTGCGTGCACTGAAAGAGTCATGAATTGATCATGGGCGAAAAAATTAATTAATATTGGCACCATTTGCAACATGCATTATTATTCCATGAAATATCCATGAGGAAATCAAGTTAAAGGCTATTGAGCGAATATTGTCGAGTCGCTAGGTACATGTTACATACAATGCTGGCACTGCAAAATTACAAAACATGTGTTGCAGTAAAGCGACGTGAGTCATCAATAACATAGTTACCAGAAAAAACAGTTCAAAATTTCGATACAGAAATTTTGAACTGTTTTTTCTGGTAACTATGTTATTGATGACTCACGTCGCTTTACTGCAACACATGTTTTGTAATTTTGCAGTGCCAGCATTGTATGTAACATGTACCTAGCGACTCGACAATATTCGCTCAATAGCCTTTAACTTGATTTCCTCATGGATATTTCATGGAATAATAATGCATGTTGCAAATGGTGCCAATATTAATTAATTTTTTCGCCCATGATCAATTCATGACTCTTTCAGTGCACGCACCAATATACACATGACCTAAATATACGTGCATACCGACGCATTCAGTGCGACTGCTCCCACCCCTTACACTATCCCCAGACGCATGCGCAGTCCCTGCAGGCACTACGGCCTCGTTTTAAACTCCTGACATGCGCAGTCAGTCCAGCGCAACCGACAGCAGTGACACAGCTCTTTTTCCTGTCTCACGTACAGGTAAGATCCGTAATTCCCCGCGCTGCTGGTACCACCTTCTCTGGTCACAATCATATCCCAACGTTTCACTCGTGGTTTTGTCCTCTGTACTTAGGCTAGGTACCTCTGTACACCACCTGCATATCCCAGCACCACGCAGTCACGGACTCCCCACTAATTATCAGTACTGCAACTCCCACTCACTTGTTGACTCGAGCACTCCTCATCTACAAACTCTGAGTCACGGCCGCTCACTGGACATAGCAGCACGAGTTAGTCCTTGTTGTAGCCACTGCCTTATGATTATTTCGTATCAATTTTTTGACCTTCTTTCACTTAGACTGGGGCCTCTGACACTTGCAGATCGTCCCCCCCCGGCCGCTAACTCCAGCAGCCGCTATTCACTCAAACAGCCATGGCGCCTATCAACGTCCACACGGTAGGTCCGTTTGCCTTGCCCTTCTCACCATTAGTGGATACTCTATTCTCACCGTTTTTAACACAGCCTCTTTTACCATAGGACGACATCTCACTCATTCATCCGGTCTGAACTCGACCTCCAAGTCCTGAAGACAGTTCGGTATTTTCAGTGCAGCGCTTTTCCATCTCTATCAGCTTCTGCCCTTGTCAGCTATCAACCGAACCAGAAACACAAACTTAAGTGTCGACAACGTCAATGTGTTGTGATATAAAACAACACATAAAATAGACTGTCACCACTGTATACTAATCCTTCACAATGCAGATTTAATGTATGCATATATGCCAGATTATGGCACAAAAATGTCTTCCTGTTTAATAAATTTATAATGTTTTATTCATCCACGGTGATTCTTTGTTCTGAGTTAGCAGTTATCTAGCTCCTTTTGCAAGGCTATAGCGACCTCCTGTCACGCTATTGGCTTGGGAAGCCTTTGACTCTACCCCCACGTATCTGTATACTTCTCAACCCTCTCGAGTCAGGCCCCCTAAAAAAGAGGGTTCGCCCATTTTCTTTTCTCAAACCATATCACAGACAACAGACAAGTGTGCTGATATGACAGTCTTCTCATTGGACGGTGAGAAAGCCTTTGACTGGGTGAATTGGAATTACTTGTATGATGTGCTAGAGGAAATGGGCCTCGGAGAATGCTTCATAAATAGGGTAAATTTAATATACTCTGGCCTGGCAGCAGACGTTGGAACCAATGACATGAGATCTGAATGCTTTGAGCTGGAAGAGGGTACTAGACAGGGGTGTCCTTTGTCCCCGCTTCTATTTGTAATTGCAATTGAACCTCTGGTGGCTGCGACAAGAAGAAACGATAGAGGGAGTAGGTTACGGAGGAGTGGGTCAGACATTGTGGCTCTATGCGGACAACCTGTTACTGGTGCTGCGGGACCTGGGAAATTCACTGCCAACTCTCATGGGTCTTATACCAGATTTTAATGTATGCTCAGGCTACAAGATCAACTGGGCTAAATCAGAGGCAATCCTACTAACAAGGAATTATAACAATCTAGTGATTGCTTCTCTAGGATTCAAATGATGCCCGGAGAAACTTAAATACTTGGGCATTTGGATGACCAATAAATTGGAAGGAATCTTACAGGAGAACATGAAGGTTCTGAGTGCAGGACTTAAGCAGGATTTGGAGAGGAGGAAACTGCTGAATCTATCTTTATGGGGTAAAGTCAATGCACTTAAAATGATTTCAACTTCAAGGATAACTTATGTACTGAGCATGCTACCATTGGATGTTGGGAGGAAATTTTGGAAAGAATTGGATGCTCTTGTACTGATTATTTCTGGGACAACAATCCTCCAAAGTTGAAATTATGGAAATTACAATTTGACTCAGGAGAGAGGTGTATTAGGGGTTCTAAATTTGTATGCATATCATCTGGAATTTATGGCCAGATACTATTCACCGTTAATGGAAAAGGAGCTGGATGAGTTGACCAAGGTGGAAGCATGTCTATTATGGCCTCTAGCCCCGATGGGTATCCTAAGAACTAAAGTGGAACCCTCAACGCAATTCTTGAGAAGCTCTTGGAAGAAGTTTGTGAATCTTCTGGGGGAAATGCCTTTTAGAGTCTTGACTCATCCATATGGTACAACCCTAAAATAAAGGAACATGGAAAAACACTTTTTTGGCCAGATTGATTCTTGGGAGGTGTACAGTGGATTGGGGATCAGAGACGTAATGGCAGATGACTGACCTTAAATCAAGTAAAAGAGATGTGGAAAATACCAAATTGCACACAACATGATTACCAAAGGCTTAAAAAGGCAATTGGGGTTATTGAATCCGAGGAGGGAACTAACTTTAGAGCCCTAAATGCTAGTGGCAAGGCTGAAGGTGGTGGGTTAGCGAGTAAATACTATAAACTGATTGTGTCTAGATGAATGGATAATAGATTGCTAATGAAAGAATGGACCAGGACATTGACATGTGAGATAACACAGGAAAGATGGGAGATTGTTTGTAAGAATGTTTGCCTTTCTTCTGTAAGTCTGAGCGAGAGATCGCGTCAGATTAAGAGACTGAATAGGGTATATTGGAAAACCTGAGAGATTACATAAGAAAAGAGAGGTTTATCTGATGCGAATGACTGTGGGGATGTGTTCACAGAATGGGCACCTTGGAACACATGCTTTGGGAGTGTGTGAGAGTGAGAGGTTTCTGGAAAAGACTTTGCGTCATATTAAACAAAGTGTTAGGACACAGCTTGGATTATAATTTTAATACATGCATTCTTGGTGATGACAAATTGCTGAATGATCTATGCACTTCTCAACGAAAATGGCTATTTAGAGGAGCCTCAGTGGCTAAATAACACTGATATTAAGAGGATGGAAATCGAGATTGTCTCCGGAAGTGAATGTTTGGATGGACGAAATGTTGAAATTGGCTGATATGGAAACATTGGTTTATCACCGGAAGAAAACAATGGTGTATTTATTCATGGATTCTTATAAATGCCCCTCTCCACTGCTGGGCTGGAACTGCCTGAGCTTCACAGAGGAGCCCACTTATAAACAGATTGTACATTCCACCTATAAACAGATTGTACAGATTGTATGTGAATGCATGCATCACAATGTATGTGACTGAGAATGAACCATTCAAGTGATAGAACCTAAGGAGGGGGGCACTACCGTTAGGTTAATGCCCCCTGGACGATAGTTAGAAGCTGGAGCGAAGCAAGGGCTTTAATGTAGTTCTGGGGGCATTACCCAACCGGTAATGCCCCCTCAAGGGTTCTATTGCTATTAGTACCCCAGGACTTGGTACCGGTGTACTAATAGCAATTTTTCTTGAGTTGATACACAGAGTTGCAACCGCTTCTCAACTCGAGAAAAAAATGTCTGTCAATGATAGGAGAGAAGGGACTACATGTAGCCCTTCTCCCTTTCCATGAAAACATAATGAGGAAACAGATGGAACTTCGAGGGATGTGGAATGGCAAACTTTGAGAGGTGAGTTTTTGCAGGCCTGGTAATGACCCTGCGATGGCCAATCAGATCATTTGTAACAATCTGATTGTCCATCTCCGGGTACTAAATACTGAAAGTAAATAAACAGTTTTGAATAGTAACCAAGGCAAAGCATTATGACACTGTAGCTACTGGGCAAAGCATGTACATCATATATAACAGTATAACACATCATGTGAACAATATATAACAATATAACACACCTCCCCTTTTTTCTTAAAACTCCTTTTTATCTTGGTTAATTCTCTCTGAGGCAGAGTAAGATCCCACTCATTTCTTGCCTGCAACTCTGCTCTTGTTACATTTCATGCCATCCTCCAACAACACAGCATCACCCAGCTCTTTTTTATTACCATAACAGGATCTTCAAATGTACTGTCCCTTTTTGGAACCAAATCAAGTTTCCGTATCCACACTCCATCATCCGATAAGTTTGACTCTCTTCTGGATATCATACCTCTTCTTCATAGCGTCTCTTTTGCAATTCATCCTGTCCCACAAAACTCTTTCAGTCCATTCTGCAAATATGGACTTTCCAAACCAGACTGGACACACAGCAGTAGGTTTCCACCTCCTGAGGACCTTAAATGGTAACAGACCTGTGGTAGCATAAGGAGACAACCTGTGCGCGTACACTCTTTTCTCCACCTCCTTCTCCCAGGCTTTCCCTTCCCTAACCGCCATGCGTATACCTTGCATGCATGATTGTACTATTAAATCTTTTGACCATACCATGGGTTCTGTGATGACTAACACCTATACCTGCCAAGAAATGTTTCATAATGTGAGATGTACAATGTACTCCATTATCTGTAAGAATTTTGCAACATCCCTCAAGTCTGCTTCGTGAACAACATCGATCTATACCCAATTTGAGTACCTATCCATCAAGACAATAATATATTTCCTAACACCTTGAGCTCCAATCACTGGCCCCAATATATCCATTGCTACATATTGGTAAGGCATTTCAGGAAATTCCAAGGGTCTCCATGGCCACACACTATGCCTACGTACTTTGTCAGAGTCGCCACACGAAGAACACACTCTCACTACTTTTTCCACTTGACTGTCCAAATGAGGCCACCAATAGTCAGCTCTTAACAGCCCTTTTGTATTTGACATACCATGATGACTCTCATGTCCAAGCGCCACAAGCCTTTCCGTGACATCCTGTGGTGGAACAATACAACCAGACATTAAAAGATACCCCCCCTCCAATTGAGCTCATCCTTAACTCTATGAAAAGGCCCAAGACCATCCTCAGACTTCCAACCAGTCCAGCCATAAAGAACAACATCCTTCACCTTGTTCAACTGGAAGTCTCTAGTTTCAGCTTCTTTCCATCATTCTCAGAAATGGAAGACTCACATGTCCAGAAAATGTCTCCATCCAGCTCACACACAATATCTGGTTCACTCTCTACACAGCAGCTCTTATTTCTGGACAGAAAATCTGCAACTACATTCTACTTACCATTAATATGCTCAACAACAAATTGATTTCCCTTTAACGTAGTGACCCACCTCAGGATCCTTGAGAGTTGAAGATAATCACAAGGGGTTTGTGATCTGTAAACATTGTGGCGCGCCTTCCCCACAAAAAATGCTTTCAATTTTTGTATGGACCAAAGTACGCACAAAGCTTCTTTCTCTATAACTGAGTATGTTTCTTCTGCGCCTTTCAGGCACCTGGAAGCAAAGGCTATAACCCTCCACATGCCATTTCGCCTCTGAAGTAACACAGTGCCAAGACCAGTATTGCTAGAATCTGTTCTCACAAAGGTTTAACAGGCAGTCAACGTTGCTTAAAAGAGGCTCATTAACAATACACTCTGTAAGTGCAGAATAGGCCGTCCCATTGTGGAGAGACGTCTTCCTTGTCCTTCCCTCACAAGAGTGTTAGGAAGCCATGGGGCGATACACTAAGACTCCATTTTGTGCCACATTAGACTACATCTTTGTTTTTAGTAGGCTGCACACTAATGTTCATGAAACCTCTCTCCCTTCATCCAGTGCCGCACACTGCCAGCCCTGACACCCCCGCCCCCTCTGTGTGTGCTGCTGAAGCCCTGTTCGCACAGAAGACCCAGTATGAATTGTTGCAAACAGAAACAGTATTTTTCCTTCTTCCTCTGAGCTCACTGCCCTGTGTGACCAGGACGAATCTTGATTTGTGCGCCTGTTCATCTCCACAAGCCTGCTCCTGCTCCCTCGCCCCCACCATCAGAAGTACTGCATGCATAACCTTTTCCTCCTCCGTTCTCCTTTCATGTATCAGTTGGTGGGTCCCTGTCACACAGACCACCCTAGATTACCCCCATATAACTAATCCGTTGTGATCACATACTCACTGTGAACTAACACGTATCAATACATCCGTTTTAACCACAAGGCATGAGGAAAAACAACCCTCAGACCGTGACCCCATGATAAAGGGCCTCATCACGAGTTGGACGGTAACTCCGGCGCTACTAGCACCGGCGCTAATAGCTCTACCGCCAAATTCCCCAGCGCTATTAGCACTGGATCACGGGTTTGGCGGAAGGGTTATTGCCCATTCCACATTGGTCCCGTCCGGGAATTCCTCATTCCCCATTGGGCCCCATGGGGAAAATTCACGCAATTACTGCCGGCGGATTTCCCGCCGGTGGTAATCGTGCCAAAAATTGGCAATTTTGTTGCAGATTTCCCCCCAGCTGTGAGCTGGGGGGAAATCCGCCAAAGCCATGATCTGGCGGACCCTTACATGCGGCGGTAGTAGCGCTACTCGCCAGACTCGTGATGAGGCCCAAAGTGTTTTGTAGCAGGGACCACCATACCTCTGCCCCTTACAAAGGTCTGGGTCAGGAATGTGTATGTTTGCCCACGATTTACAGGAGACCCCGTACTGATATAAGTTTTATGTTGTACATTACTCTTAGCATGCAAAGATCACTGTGTAGTTTAGATTAGCCAGGACAATCGCCTCTTGTGGACCGAGCTGACCTTCACCCCATAGAGATGAGCCCAGCTGACCCTCGTGCCCACAGGCCACCCACGGTACTGCAACCAATTGGAACCTGAAAACACATACTGCAACATACTGGGCCATAGGGGCCCCACCAATGAATGTGGACCTTCTCATCACTGTATAGCATGACGCATATTGAGTTTAAAACCTACTGTTTCTGTATTTCTTGGCAGAGCGCTATTGGGCAGCAGAGTCCTCTGCATGCATTTTATACCTTATAAACAAACCTTTACTTTGACTTGCAAGGTTCTTCTGGTCTCATTCCCTACAGGGGTATGTCCATTCATTTGTGTGCGGGAAATGCATTTTTGGGGAACGACCACCTTTAACTCCTTGATAAGTACAAACTCTTTTTGACAGACCTCAGACCATACAAACAGAACATCTTTTTAACATAGCTCTCTAATATGCCTACACTTCCTGCAACACCTTTCACATATGTTGCATAGTATTTTACTAATCCTAGGAAGGGCAGCACCCCCTGTTTGTCTCTGGACACCTGAACCCCAACAATAGTATTAACTAAACTGTCTTTTGGTGACACTCCCTGTGTGTTAAGCGTATGTCCTATATGCTCATTGTCAGCTGCCCGATCACTTGTTGCTTTGTAAAGTGAAACCCACTTCACTTAATATTCTGAACACATCTGCCAGCCTTTCATCATTTTCATCTTTTGATTTGGCATAAATCAAAATATTGTCTTGAAAAAACCACACACCATTAACATGCCCCAATAATTTGTACATCATCTGTTGAAAAAACGCAGCAACTGATACCAAACTTAAGGGCATCTGTTTATATCTAAATGTTCCCTCCTGTGTAATGAAGGTAGCATCATTCCTGGATGCTGGGCGGCAAGGTCTAGGGTGCTAAAACACTTAGCCCCAGCCATTATGCCTACCATCTCCCAAATACTCTCCCTTACTTTAAGCATAATTGGTCTCTGAGACGTTCTTTATACGTCACATCAAAATTGCATTCATTTGCAATTTCACGAAGCGCTGTAATGAAGACCTCCGTAGACTCCTCTTCAAGCTGGTCTCCAATACTGAAATGATACAGCTCCAGTGCAATGCTTACTCTCTTCTCACAATGTTTATCCAATTTCTTAAGAACGGTCTCAAACACGTTAGGTTCTTCAGCAGGCTCCCCATCACCAGCAGCAGGGACCACTAAATCAGGCAAACGTTTGAGTATGCACCTATCCTCAAACCATAGACTGTGCATGAGTAGGGCCCTCTGCCTCTCTATACTGAAGGTAGGACCATGCAGTGCCATAATGTAGTCCAGAAAATCCTCTTTTCAAATGTCCCATTTGGTCAAGAGCTCACTTGGCCTGGGAAGAAACTGCACTGGAAGAGCACTCATGGTGCAAAGGGTTGAACTTGCAGGAAAGGAAAACACACACTCACACACCATAACTAAGGCAGAGTTAACAATGTACCATGAAATTAAAGCAAAACAATAAACTAAACACACTTGCATTGGTACAAGAAGAATTTAGGGTCCAAAGTATGGTGTTACTGTAGGGGAGATCAAGTGCACTTCCAAACTGTGATATCACCTTGAAATAAGCAGCTGCAAATCCAATGCTAGGTTAGCCAGACTTCCAGAACACACATCAGAGGAAGCAAAACACAAAGAAACAACGAATTGATACCACAATCGTGCCTCTTTGAAAAGCAGTGCTAAAATGCTTCCTCCACTCTCTCTATTTTTGAGCAGGTGACCATTGATAGGCAATGACGCACGTCCCGTACGAAAAGCAAGGACATTGAACGGTCCTTTCCTCTGCTTTTCGGATGCACTGGCCACAGCATCTTTTCCCCTGTTTTTAGGCTGCTCAGGCCGCAGTGTCGATCTGAAACAGAAAAAGAAAACCTCTCCCCCAGTATGTGTGCCGGAACACAGACTCACTCGTGGTGTTCGACACTGCGAACAGGAGCACTAGCAGGAAAACAATGAGGACCTGCACCTGAACCCCTACGCTGGACCAGCAAGCACACCTCCTGAACAGAAGCGCACATGCAGGAGCGAATGCCCCAGAGCCACCAATGTCGAGGGTAAGCCGTGCAGGGCAAGCAGGACACGCTGAGAGAGGGTAAACTGCCAATCCAAGTGCATGAGGTTCCAGTGGCCAGCCAGCCCTGAGCCTGCAGGCAAAGGGGTAAGCTCCAGCTCGTTGCCAAATGTGAGGTAGTCAAGAAGGTAAGTGAACAGCTGCTTCTCTTCAAAGGTATTCATCAAATGGATTTTCATAAATGCCCCTCTCCACTGCTGGGCTGGAACAGCTTCATAGAGGAGCACGCCCATATACAGGTTGCACATTCCAATGCATCATAATGCAGCTGGCTGAGCAGGGGCCATGTGCTAAAAGTAAATACACATCTTTGAACGATGACCGGATTCAAGGAAAAACGCAATGACACTGTAGATACTGCGCAAAGCATATACACCATATATAACAATATAACAAAACTTCTAGCCAAAGATGTGCTCATGTGACGGTGTCACGGTATGAGAATTGTACATTTAGATGTGAAGATTGACTAATTTTATAACATTTACTATAAAATATGTTTCTACTTGTATCTATTCTTCTTATTTTTCTTACTACTGCATCTTCTTATTATATTATCTTTCAAGTACCTGAAATAGATTTAGCTGGATCAGGTACTTTCCCTGTGATTATTATTACATATGAAATTCAAACCATCTGTATAAAGCGACATATTTTTATTTTAAGGAATGTTCCATACATAATCATATGGTACTTGTGTGCAACTGCATTGTTCCATGTCATGTTGTATGTATTGTTAAGTGTAATAAATTAAAATATGCCTGAAACATGAACAACAAAAAAAATCCAAATTATATCATCAGTAATGTCGTATATGATGTTATTACTGATCTCATCAATGATGGTGTGTATGATGTCATTAGTGATCTCACCAGTGATGTCATCTGTGATGTCATCATTGTGGTCATATGATGTGCAACAGGGGGCCTAACGTTAAGGTGGAGTTGCTCAAATGCGAATTTCAAGGATTTTGTTGCGTTAAATCTGATCACCTTAACTCTCTCTTAACAATGCCCATGCTGACAGGAGTGTTAAGCAAACCCAAAAATGTGTGAATTTCAATAATCAGGATATGCCCCCCATCGTCCTCAGGGAATATGCAGGAATACTAGAATTACTGGGGTTAATCTCAGCAGAACTTAGTTCCAGTGTAGGGGGAAGGAATGGGATTTTCCTTTTGACAGTCAGAATTCTCTGTTCCAATATTGGCAGAGGTTCAGATGCTGTGACAAGTAGAGGTATAGCGAGTATGGCAAGTATAACAGGTGATATGGGGGTGGACACCATGCCGGGCATATCAGTGGGCAATCCGGAAGTTGGCAGGTACTCTTTAGATTAAAGATTCAAAGGATTTAAAACTGCTGTAATGCTGTAAATGTCCATTTGAGGATGCAGCAAGGTCTGGAGCCAAGGGTCATTAGATCATTACAGCAAAGTCAGGCGTCACGCTCCCCCTCCCCCTTAGCTCTCACAAGCTCACGAATGGAGTTTAGCAGTGACAAGTCCCTGAATATCTCAACTCTGTCACTTCCATTTTTCATAGAATCCTCTAAGGGATTCTAGCTTTGATAGGTATCAGCAGCAAGAAATAAAGTCAGCGCCAGAAAGTCTATGGCGGTAAGCAATCGTGTGTGCAGGGAGGGGCGCCTTATATCCTGCTTGGAAAAACACCCTGTGAGCAAACACCCTCGCCTGTTGCTCCCTGCAGGCTTTGACCTCGTGGGGGCTGGTTGCAGTTTTGTTGCTCCTGGTGCATGGTGGGGCCTGGATCTGGCAATCAGCAGCAGCTGAGGGACAGCCTGAAGGCACCCTGTGGGCAAACACCCTCGGCCGTTCCCCCCACAGGCTTCACCCTTGTTGGGGCTGGTTGCAGTTTTGTTGCTGCTGGAGGGGTGCGGGCTTGGATCCGGCAATCAGCAGCAGGTGAGGGACAGCCTGAAGGCACCCTGCAGGCAAACACCCTCAACCTTTAATGTTTTGTTTACATGAGTATATTCTTTGGTACATTAAGTAGTTCATGAAAGGTCTCCCAATCAACCCTAACATCGTGTTACCAACATTATAAACTCAACCCCTTGTAGGGACTGTTTATTACAATTAATTGAACATGTGATGTCATCAGTGATGTCATGAATGACATTTATGATGTCATCTTTCATGTCCTGGGTGCTAGTCTTAGCCGTGCACACTGGTGGTGCAAGTTATGGTTGCTTAGCTTACCATAACTGGTGAATCTCTGGGGTTTTCGGTTTTACTTGCAGCCATAACGTCCCTTTAACAAATATCCATAAACAATCTAGCACACAGCTCGTACATGGAAGAATATTAGTAAAACTGCAATTAATCTTAAAAATGTCCTCGGCTACTGCCATCCCTCCTCCGCAAGAGCCACCACCACCAGCTGGAAGACCTAAACAACGCAAGAAGCACAATACTTTGAAAGACAATGAAGAGGACCAAGAAGATGAGGTAGAGGAAGTGCCTACCTCTAGCACCCAGAGAGAATCATGGGTGTGGCAGTTCTTTATCACTGTCGGGAATGTACCAAAGGCTAAAGCTACCAAAGTCAAATGCAATTGTACTCAGTCGCAGACTACCAGGGCAGTACTCTTACAGGACCACCTCCATGTGCAGCCACACCAAATCCAACCACTGCAACGCTCTCAGAAAGGCTGTTCCTTTCTTAGGAAGTAGTAGGCTGTCTTCCTCTACCTCACCATCCTTAACCAATGCTGTAACCACACAGCCTACTTCTGTGGGACCCACAATTCCACCAGCTACCTTGCATGCAATAAAAGAGGCTGTTGATCCATATCTTTCAAAGACAAAAGTACTCTGTATATAATGCAACACACCACTCTGCAGGGAGGAGCAATTTTGAAGTGCTTTTGAAGCTGTAATCAAGGAGCATGAGAAACACTGCCCCCTTCCTTAGAGGTAACAAACGCAAAATCTTCCCCTGTACACCTGTCCCTCCATATTTGCGGTTGGTATTGGTGCCACTTCCCTCATTTCCCTCACCTCCTTACTTACTGGCCTCTCCTGGAAAAAAAGGCTTCTTTAGGAACCACCTTTCACAGTTAAAAAATAGAACTAAATAGACTCCATCTACTTTACATTTTTCAGTGAAGTATTAAGAATCAAGATTCAATAAGATTCTCCAACATTCCCATTAGCATTTTCTGCTATTATAATGGAAGTAATGGACAAGGGTATACTAGAGAAAAAGAAAAAAACAGAAACAATTTTATGTCCGATATTATTATCTTTAGTATACAATAAACACCATAATCCATTGCCCTTTATGACTATCCACAGTCTCCTCATTCCCCTATCTAGCCCAACCCTTATTAGAAATCCCAGATGGCACATGCACACCATCACACAAGACAGCCCTTCTACTGTTTTTACTATTATGTTTGTAACACCCCCCATTACCTGCTTCTTTAAACCATTGACACATATATCCACCAATCATGTTACATATATCCTATTAACATATTAAACTTCCACCCACCAACTGCCTCTTAACAATGTTCTACAAATCTTTTGCATCTGCATTGCCCTTACTTATACAAAACAATTACACATAGTGCTCCTATAAATGCACATATGCATTGTGCAGTGAAATAACTCCATAAATAGAAGGGGCAGTACAGATGGACAAGTGCTCATGGGAACATAGGAGGAATGTGCCAAGGGATGCCAAGGTGGGAGGCCACTAGCTAACTGCTGGGGCAGAGGAGTCCCAAGGGTGGGGTACATCTTAACGGTAACGTCCCTTTCAACAATGTTTTTTCTGTGAATTGAATAGGTTTTTATACATGAAAATGTTTGATAATATTACATCAATATATACAAGTTATTAATAATCCCTCTTTTAAAATATATTCATCAACTATAAACCTCCTTTAAAATACATATTGTTTACAATGCATACTTATGTGTATCGTTATCAGAGCCCATGTTGGGGATGCATGTCATTGTTCAATGGCCTAGTGCACGTGGCTCGACCCTAGCCCCATAAACCACCCCCGTTATCCACTACACCGCCCCAGCATCCTAGTTCAGTGTTCACTATACCCCCATAATGTAATCAATGGCCAGTAATAATGGCTTGCATGACCAGTCTCCACAATCCATGGGGCAAGGGCTTTGGCCATGCTGCATACCCCCCCGTAGGCAAATCAGAGTACACATTTGTCCGTGCCGAGAGCTAGGTCCACTGCCCACTGCCCACAGCAGGAAAGTGATATCACTATTTTTTGTACTTACTTTTCAACACTTTCAAAAAAAGTGAAACACAGGACAGATTTGCAAAAGCATCCTTTCAGGTCATTGCTAATGCTCCTCGCACATGTTTGCTGCAATCCTGTCCAGCATTGCGGGCAGGAGCTGCAAGCATAATTATTTTTCCCATTTAAATCTGCAGCTATGGCCATGCCGTATGCCTCAATAAGTGAATCAGAGTGGGCATTAGTCCTTGCAGAGGGCTAGGGCCATTGTCCATTCACCAAAGTCATAACACTATTTTTTGTACTTATGTTTCAACACTTTCAAAAAAATAAAACACAGGACAGATTTTCAAAAGCATCCTTTCAGGTCCTTGCTGACGCTCCTTGCGCACGTTTGCTGCAATCCCGTCCAGCACTCCGGGCTACAGCCACAAGCAGAATTCTTTTCCCCATTTACACCTAGGGCTTCGGCCAAGCTACATGCCCCAATAATCAAGTCAGAGTACACGATTATCAAGTAATTGAAGGGCGGCAG
The DNA here is from genome assembly GCF_040938575.1 of Ambystoma mexicanum. Lineage (NCBI taxonomy): Eukaryota > Metazoa > Chordata > Amphibia > Caudata > Ambystomatidae > Ambystoma > Ambystoma mexicanum. The sequence goes on along the minus strand of NC_090931.1, from coordinate 683,528,113 downwards.
AATGGTAGATCACTGCATTTCATCCTTTAAACGGATTACCCTGCTACTTGTAATAGGGTTCTTTTGTGAAGGTGCCCTTCCTTCTTCAAGTGTTAAGTTTCGAATAGGCGAGTGGGCCCTGTCCACCTTAGCACTCGGTTATTCAATAAACAACTATTGTTGCAATAAAGCAGTCTTGAAAACCATTGTTGGTGCTATATTTATTGTTAGAAGTCAGCCGACAAGTGTTTAGACTCTTTCTCAATGCATGTGGATTGTGGGCCAGTCATTGCTGCGAGGTTGTGGAGTCCAGCATGCAATCCCAATACCTTGTCCCAGTGTGGTTACAAATAAAGAGGGTTAATGATTTGAAGGGGTGGCCTGGTGGCCACTTGGAAACCTAGTTTCTGCATCCTCAATAATGATCTGCTGATTAGCATTGTCTCAGAGTGTATGCAGCAGTAGCCATGGTGATCTGTTGATGCAATCCTGTGCAGCACTATGAGCTGTAGCCACAGATAGAAATATTGCCACAGGCAAAAACAATTACCATTCAAACCTATCCAGATTTTAAAAAACTTGCCACATAGCCATTCCCTGGTGGCCATACCCACTTTAACCCCATTGCCAGTCTTTCATGGTCATGGACAGTAGCCAGATTTTCTGAGTCATGAAAATTGGCCATGACTCAGACACTCTGGCCACTGCCCATGGCCACAGTTCATGACTCAGACAATCCGCCCACTGCCAATGGCAACAGTCAATGACTCGTACAATCTGGTCACTGCCCATGGCCACAGGCAGTCACCAAAAGTATACCACTATTTTGTGTACCTATATTATAACACTTTTCAAAACATTAAACAAGGAGACATTTGCAAAACCATGCTTTCAGGTCCTTGCCAAGGCTCCTTGCACAACTTTTCTGCAAATCTGTCTATGTTTAATTTTTAGAAAAGTGTCAAAATGTACTACATAAAATAGTCATATAACTGAGCCCCCACTTGACAAAACCCATTCAGACTTTGCACAAACATTCCCGGTTGGGTGTATAATCTTTCCAAAATCTTTTTTACACATTCGTCAAACTGCAGCAAAGTAATAAGCCATCTAAGTTCAAAACCCCCTCTAATTTTGACCGTTCTTCACAAAATTCTACCAAATTTTGCAATAACATTCAAATCTGGGTCTTAAATCTTTTTGCGAACTTTGTGCAGATTTGTAAAATGGCACCAAATTTATAAGCCTTTCAAATATTTTGGGACTCCATCTCTAATTTTGTTCTCTATTGGCAAAATAGCACCAAACTTTGTAGAACCTTTCAAGGTCAGATCTAGAATAATATCACATAATCTCATGTAGTTTCATTCAATGGCGCCTAAATTATAAGCAATCCAAAAACTGCTTTTCACCAGCCCTGTAATGCAAAAATATGGATGGATGTTCACAAACACTTGAGATGTTCGCGAACATTACAGGGCTGCCCCAGACTGTTTGTGACCTTTGAAGGTGGAAAATAACCAGTTTTTAGGCTTTTTATGGCCATATCCCATCCCATCCTCATCACCCTTTACCTCCCCATAGATTGTTTCATTAGTTTGACAAGTGCAATATTGTGTTTTTGATATGTTTTTATCACGATGTCGACAGACAACGGCAGCTGTCCGTGAATTCAACATGGCGACTGTTTCAAAATATATGACGCAGCTCATGCTTTTCACCACACAATGTCTGCGGACATCACAACAGACCCTGATTGGTCCAGAAGGCTATCCTCAGAGCGAATAAGGAAGTGAGTTTGTGAACCAAACCCAGATATCACTAATGTCCTTTTACCTTCTTTTTGCCCGTTTTTAAAAAAACAACTGGACAGATTTACACCAAAATTACAAAAGCAGACTTTCGGGACCAAGCCGGCACCCCTGTCGCAAATTTGGTCAAAATCCATCCAGCAGTTTGGGCTGTAGGTGTGAGCAATTTCTTTTGTCCATTGCGTCTATGAGGAAAACCACACATTTTGGGACCCCCCTATAGCTTTGCCCCTCCCCCCCGGATGAAACCTTACCAAACTTTGCAAAATCAATGCAAGGGGGCCATATACTTTTTTTTGCACAATTTGGTGAAGATTCGTCCGGGGGAGGAGGTGGCAAAGTTATAAGCCGCCCCAAAAAGTGGTGCTCTTCCTATGGGTTGAGCAACTTAGCAATAACTACACGACCGCTACTGCAGGCCCTGTAATATATATATATATTGTTCCGCAAGTTAATACACATTTATTACCTCTGAAGGTCGAGAGTCTGAGTCGTCCCCTGTGCTGCTCCTGTGTAATTCAGGTTTGGGCCATGTCACAGATGAACCTCCTGCGTCATGGCCATAGAGTACATTTGTGTATTTCGACAATGTTCTCCTGGCCTGCTCATTTTCCTTGTACTACCCAAAAACCCACATCTCATTCGATTTTCTGAAAGCTAAGAAAAAGCTCCATAGCAACCAACCTGAAATGCAGACGAGAGCCTGGAGGGAAATAACTCTGAGTAAAATATTCTGCTGCCGTCAACAGTGCTGGAGGAAAATATCAGTCACGGCACTAAATATTATTCTTGAAAACCTAAACTCGGAGAGAACCGTCTCGGGGCTGGTTGGCTACAGTGCACCACACCTGACCCTCTATTTCTGAGCTGTTTGCCTCCACTGAGAAAAAGCGCTGATCTTGCCAACTTCCGTGCACGCACAGAGGAAAGCAAATTCGGCAGTTTCTTTAGGCTGTCCATGTTTCCACAAGCATTAACCAGAAGAGCTTAAACTTCTTGTGAAATTTTCTTTTTTTTCCTTATATCAAATTATTGCTAGCCGAGCACATTCTGCGCAAATATTCTTCAGGTGGTGTAGCGATACATGTAATTCAGAACGCGACTAAGTTGAATTTCACACTGAATGTCTGTGGATTGTTACATGATGTCAAGTTATTTCTCTGCAAATTGTACACTCAGAGTGCCAAGTACTAACTCCTTTCTTAAGTAAGGTGGGGGTGAAGTACATTAGAGAGCGGGGCCGTCCTGGCCAGAAGCACAACGCGAGTGCCAAATTTGACAGTGTGATTTTGGTCATCTGAAGGAGTTCCTGACTTTTGAGGTCACCTGGAGATCATTGTGGGCACCCCGAAATCCAGCGAGTTTTACACAGAGATTATTACATGTGTCTTTCCATTGCAAGGACTGCCTGTCACTACCAAACCCAGGGGACCAGCCAGATAGTAATGGGAGTGACTAGCAATATGAACACCCTATCATTAAAAGAAGGGCATCTTTGTGTTGGGGACACATACGTGCATCTCTCGCTCTCTTCTTTAACATCCGATACATGTACAACCAAAGACTCCCCAACCTTTTGCCATTGTTATTTAGGTGGAAAGTTGCTGTTAAAGGGAAAGTTTTAGGATTATCACACTAGCGGCAGTGTTGGCAGGTCATATGGATGGACGTGGAATTGTATTAATTGTGCTTTCATGAATAGCGGGTGAGCCTAGTTTACAAAAGCACCTCCTGGTAATACACTAAGCAAAAGTGAGCTCTCTGGCCTCTCCAAAGCATAACAAAGTCTTCTTTAAATCTTAGATGTAGAGGCAGGGTGTATGATCTACATGCAATTAGTGCAATGTATTGAGAATTTCAGACTTAAGGCAAATACAGAATAATGGGACGAGTTGGATCCCGGGTGGCTCTGAACTAGAGCAAGCAGAATTCCATGCCGCATCATCCTGGTAGTAACTAGCAGGATTCAACCTTGCACACCTGAATCTGATATGCCTCCCTGAAGATTGCTGAGGCATGAAAACGCACTCTAGGAGGAGAGCACAAAGGGACTGTGAGCTGATTACAGCTGGGACCAGAGTTGCGCCCCTGCCACCCCTCTTTTTGTTTGCAAATGTTACTGGAGACTGGGGCTCCAGAGTTGGCTGCACCCAGGTTACCTATGCCTGACACTGGAGTGCCACACTATTGGTAACTCCCCCCAGCCCCACTGAGGGTAAATACTGAATAATGGGGGATAGTTGGAGCCTGTTGTTGTGGCTGAGGGAGTGACAAAAAACTCCAAACCAAATAAATATAAGTTCAGTCATCTATTTACGCAGCTAAAAAGAAAACGGAGGAATTAGGGTATAACTGAGCAAATAGGGTGGGTTCTGGGTTATGAACATACACAAATAGGTCAGGCTTTCCTTAGGATCGTGGGCTCCTGTCTGAAAGTCTCTGCTCCCCTTGTCACACAGATCTGCCATCTTAACAGCACACAATCACTCGCCGTCTTTGTAATGTACTGTGCAACAGACTTCTTGGCTTTTGTTGGGTATTTCTTGGATGTTGTGTTGTTTCTCCTGTACTTGTATATCTGGCACCACCACCCCTGCTGCCTTCAGTGATTTTGTTCGGGTTTAGGAGCCAAACACATTTAGGATTGTTGGACCTCAGACATTTTCAGGCATCCCCAACTTTCTGCAGTAGCTGGTATCATTGATTGATTGTCGACCTAGCATACTAGGTTTCTGTGACTCCTTTATTCTCCCCTCTGCTTGGTTCTGTGGGTTGCCTGTCCTTTCCCCTCACTTCTTATACTCTCCTGCTTCTTGATGCTAAGTCAACTCTAACTCTCTCTCTCTCTCTCTCTCTCCTCCACATCCTCGTCACTTTGCCATTCCCTTCCTTCTGTTTCTCTCTCCTCTGCTCCTTTCTCGCACTCGTCTCCTCTGCTTCTCTCTCTCTTTTTACCACCTTCACAAATCTTCTCTCAACCTTTCCCACCTTCTCCCCTCCTTTCTTCCTGTTTTCCTTTCTGTGGTCCTCTCTTTCTCCACTCTGCCTCCACCACTCCTTTCTCGCTAAGCCTGATTTCCTCTGCTCTGCTGTTTCTGCTCTCCATCTCTTTCACTAATTTCTATCACCATTCCACTTCTTCTGGTTATCCGTTTCTCCTTTCTGCCTCCTCTGCTACTTTCTTACTTCTTTACATCTCCTCTGCTCCCCCTCTCCCACTCTTCACTGCATGACCACTCACTACTCTGAAACTCTGCTAAACCAACTGCTAACTCCCTTACTCTCCCCTGGCTGTGGGCTTGGGCCCCTAGTGTTTGATTGTCTAACAGTAACCACTGTGCGACTAGTGTGAACATGCTCAGGGTTGGTGCAGCCTAGGACAACTACAGATTCCTCAGCTGGTTTGAGTTAGCTAGCAGACTTCCCAGTGGTACCACTAATCAAGGTCACAAAGGATGTATTCACCATCGGGGAATCTCTCTACGTACGGTTTGCATTCCCTCAACACTCAGTTCCAGTCACTTCTTCATTTGATATGAATCAGTGTAAGTCTCTTGTCGAGTCCCACTAGTGTCCACAAATTGTTGTGAGCAGGGTTAACAGATCACTCCACCAAGGGTGCCTTGAATCTGTTGTATTCTACCTTACTGTTTTGCTCAAGGGCACCCTTGATGGTGGATCTATGAGCAGGTCACCTTTCTATCCAACCCCCCGGGTTTGCTGCAGTGAAATTGTGTTTTGCATGTGACAGAAAGGTATTACCATTCGTAGGCTGAGAGATACATACAGGGCTGGCAATGGAGTTGGGAGCTGGGGCATTCCTATATATCACATCTTGATTCCACATCAGAGAGCGGGTAGTGGTCCCTGGTCCCCATGGTCACTCCACTCACATCCCCCAGCCTCTGACCGGTGACTTTGCCACACCAAGCATGAGTAGTCCCTGTTGAAAATCCTAGACCTATAGATAACAAGAGATTCACAGTGGCAGAAGAAGAAAGAGGCAAAGAAACAACTACCAGCGATGGAGGATGGATTTGAGTTTGAATGTAGAGATGTAAAATCAAGGCTCCTGGAGAGAGTGAAAGAAATTGTAGAGGAGCAGCTAAATACATTTGCAGGAAACCCAACCCCCCTTCCTCCCATATGTTGGGGACATGAGACCATGCCGTGTTTGACACCAACCGTTGTGCCAATAACGCAGCGTGTGTTCAAAAGAAGATACATGTTGAGACAACCCTACCAAATGTATCCCCGAAGTGATGAGAACCTAAGGGATGAACTCCCTGAAGGAATATGAGAAAGCACAGAGAAAAGAAGCTAGTGACATCATAAAAAGTATGAACGACGTCCCAAGATACTGATTGAAGAAGATGTATAGATCCTCAAGAAGCTAATGACGAAGTAATGAATCAAGTAAGCTCTTAAGTACAAAGAAGATTACTTGTGCACAAAGTGCTGCAGAAAATCAACCGTTCTATAAATGTACACACGCTGAAACACAAGCTAGACTAAGTCATCATAGAAGCTGGCTATACGTAGTGAATAAAAGCAGGCGAAGACGCCATTATATAGAAGCTGGACATCGGTATCATGAATTTAGTAAGCCAGGACCCATGAAGCAGGAAGGGAAAACGGTATTGCAGCAAGAATAAGTAGAATCATGGAGCTGCAAGACAAGGTTGTCTGGCCTGGAGTCAAGACTGAAGCAGCCAAGGTCTGCTATCTATTCTGGAAATGAGCGAACGTGCAGAGGATGAATCATCCCTTGATAAGGTGCAAAGAAAGAATACCAAGAGTGCCAGGTTTAATTCATCTAGAGCATGTAAACCTGAAAAATGGATCAAAGCGTGGTCTCATGTCACGTGAGCCATGGATGAAAATAAAGTTTGAATGTGGAGTCCCAGAGATGATAGTGTGTGCCCTCACTCCTGTGCACTCTCAAAGACAAGGATACTTTGCAAGGCCAAGTACAAAGACAATCTTCATGGCAGAAGGCATGGGCGATGAGAGATGCTGGGCTAATTGTGTGGCGAGGTTATGTCATGCCCCATATCCTTGCACCTGAGTCTGGGCTTACGTGCTACTAAATGAACCGAATGTTCCAGACATGGTACAAGCATGCCAACCAATTATATTAGTCCATATAATGAAGGATCTTATAGTTGGAAGACCAATGAGAAACCGTGTCTCTAATGGTTCTGAGGATGACAGGTTTTAGAGGTAGGCATATGGTCCACCACATAGTGTGCAGCGAATCAAAATCCTAGTTCCTAGAGAAAGTATTCTTAGATGTTCCTCTTAGCCAATCCCGACCCTTGATAAGTTTTTCATTATTGCCAAGTGTTATGACGTCACCTCTGACGTATTTTTGATATAAAAGCCATGTTTTGTGTAAAGATTCCTGCGAGCCTGAGCGTACATCCGTTGATGTTTGTTGTAAATTCCCTGTTTTAGATCATTGTTAATAAACCAGTACTTTGCCATCTTCCTGAGTTGGTTCCGTTATTTGGACTCAGAGTTAATCTGTGTGATCCCATCCATTACATATGCACATTTCTAAAGGGCACTAAGATCAAAATTGCCCCGCAACAAGATTTAACAAATCAGAGAAGAAAACTAGGGAACTGATAGAACTGAAGAAAATAGAATGTATGATATAGAAATTACATCAAAATTAATCAATGAACAATGTCCTGGCTGTTACTTTGTTACTTAACATAGGAATGCAAAACTATCAAAGAAATATAGATGCAGTAGTAACAGGTGAGCAAAGAGCAAACTATTTAACAAATATCTTTTTCAAAGATGAATTATAGGCGCACTTAACACTCTCGCTGCCCACTCCAGGACCCAAAGATTATGTCAAGGGATTTCAACACGAAAAAATAGAGGCTTCAGTAGAAGAGATGATCTCTAACATAGCCTGTGAGTCAAATCTTCTGCTGCTGGAACAAGCCAATTCTCAGCCTGGCCTCTGGAACTTTTGAGAAATATCAACAGTATTTCGGCATCATAGGAAACAGCCTGATGGCGCTAATCTACAAGAAACAACACCAAATTAAACCACCTTGCTAATGATCGTTTAGCTTGATTGACATTGATAAAATACTCATCACAAAGATATTTCAAAAATAATACATGCATGGCTGATAGAAAGCAGGATCCTCACCCAATCCAAGGCTCACCTACTGCAGATAACATTTCTACTGGAGTGTCATTGTTGGGGATAGAGTACCATAACAAATAATTCCCCTTTATCTGACGTTCTGTCCCTACAACCAAGCTTTTCACTCAAGAGACAGATAGATGCTATGTAGAAAACTCCAGCTGTAAATGATGGACCCCACAGTCTTGGACACGTTAATGAATTTGTCGGTAAATACAAACATGAAGAAAGACAAAGACTAGAAGGCACCTTCTGCTCGAAGCCAGTCACCAACTTGGAAGGAGTCCCTCACGGCTCTGCCCTATCACAGGGGCTCTTTAACTGCTCTAAGATGCCTCTTACAGCCTTGCTAGAGCCCTTTGTGGCCCAATTGTAAATCTATACAGATGACACACAGATAGGGTTCAAGCTACAGAACCTTGAAGCAACATCTCCCATCATCTCCAAGTGCATGATTTTGGATCCATGTGTTTTCCCTTTTCCCCGTAGGTCATTTTTGCTGGAAGCCCAGTTTCTTGGGTCCAACTTTGCTGCACACGGGAAACCGTTTGCATTGAGCCGTACCACTCCCACCCACTTCTCTGATGCAGGAGACACCCCTGCAACTCTCTGAGGCACACTGTCACCCTTTCCCCCACTCAACTCCCTTGTCTCTTGTGAGCGACACGCCCGTTCTCTCACCGGCCCCCGCATCTGCGACCCCTCTCCCTCAGCTCCACCCCCACCTCGACCCTCCTCTGCCATCTTTTTCCTCTGCCCCAACTTCACCTTCGCAACCCACTACTTACTGTGTCAGCATGCCGCCACCGCCGTTACAGCTTCAACGGCCAGAACATTTTATGTCTCAATTTTCAGGAATTAGAGACTTGCTCAGCAGTCATAGGTGTCTTAGTGCTTCCCTCTGGAATCTAATTCCACTTACTATCCCATCATTTGAAATTTAGAAACAGGCTTCAAACAGGGTTTCCCACCTGATTATTTGGCCCTCTGTGCAGTGCTGACTGATCTTTGCTTCCCACCCGCCTAGTTCAGTTGAGAAACTGACTTAGCTCCCTTGATGTCTATGGGGATGATAAGCTAAATAACCTTCAGGCACAACATCGAGTCTGCATCATGAAGACCTTTGTCACGAGTGGGCAAATGTATTTGTTACAAATTGGATAATTCAGGGTTCACCGAATAACCAAGCATAGAAAAAAAACAGTGCCCCACCCCTTCTCTATAAATGATCAAAAAACACCAGTGGTGTTATTTAATTATTTAGGGTAATGTGAGCGAGGGCAGGCCTGTGCAGGCTGGTGTTGCATGATTTCTTGAAGGAAAAACATAAGTTGGGGTACTTTTTATTATTTAGGGCCCTGTGGATAGCAAGTAGGTCCCCTTCTGAGGTCCCTCCTGGATGAACCTTTTATGGAAAAACAATCTAAAATTCAGACTTAAATCACCCCAAATTCTCATGATTTGGAGGTAATCAATATAAAATTGCCAGGACTAATGTAAACATGCCACACAATGTAATTGTGCTTTCAGATGTCACTGAGTCAAGTAAAACGTATCTATTTCCCTCAAAGAACATCAAGTGTTGGTTCCTTAAATACATGCAATTGAAGTGTCTACTTATGGTCACCAATTCTTATTTATTACATTTGTGAATTATGGAGTACTTCCAAGTAATGACATTCTCAACTATCCACTGAATTGTCACATCAGAAATGGCATTGACTGGCAATGAAATATCTTGCTATAGAATAACAATAGTGCCATAAAGGTCCATGCTCCTGGCATATCAAGAAGGTCTACAGCCTTCTTCACTCAACTACAAATTTTTACTTGGACTTCCAGAAGGATGTGCTTTAGATTTTGATTAATATCCTTTCATGCTGAAACCATTGGCACTTCTTAACCATGCAATTTGTCTTTCTTTGAGGCTTACCCTCATCATTTCGATTTTTCTGTCCTCAATTGAGGATCTTTCTCAACACAATGATCTTTTTCTTCACAATATACAAACAATTGATCAACACGCCCCTTTCTCTTTTCAGCTGTGTATATTGGTTGTCCGATGCCACTAATTCAGTAGGTTGAAACCTTGGTCGTGCGTGTCACCTTTTTCTGAATCCTAGCCGGTGCTGATGCAATTGTAATGCAAGCTCCATAACTTTAACCGCCCAATCACATTATGGTATCAACAAGGCTGTAATGGCCTTCAATTCTTTATTGAGCCCTGTCACAAAGCTGAGCAGGCTCCACACACATAGGTGCTAAAGAGGGTTCTTGATAATCATTTTCATTTAAAATAAACAGTGTGTTGAAGGCTCCATACCAGGGTTCCATGTCATTTCATCGCCTGCAATTTCATCCCCTACAATTTTAACGTGTACATTCCAACGAAAATGCTCATTGTTTTTTTTTTTTGGGGGGGTCACCCGCGAAGTACCCCTCCCACAGTTATTTTTGGCTATTGCCTACCCGCCCAAACCCTTATTTGAATGGATGTAATTTTAGGGGAGGTCAGGGGTGTTTGTCCCCCCCAACTTTCATGGAACACCATTTTGTCCCCATTTATTTGGCTGGGGCACCTTTTCTTCGGATGTCATGTCCCCCCACAATTTTCAGCATAGTTACTCCACTGCTTATCTGCCCTTTCCCACCCCCCCCCCTAAAAACTTCATTGAGCATATTTGTTGTAATATGCATGTTGAAATGCCAGGGGATGGAAATGCAGGCGATGAAAGGATGACGTACCCATAGCAGCACCCTTCCCGCTTCCTGCTGCCAACCCCTTCTTCTCTTCCCTTCCCCTTTCTTTTCCCACCGAGGTAGAGTTATTCTGGAACGTTTCCAGGGCTGGTGTTTGGGTCATAAGGGACACTTTTATAAGGTCTCTTTCTGGACCCTAGAAACAAAAGAAATAGGGTCTTTGGATGGATTCCTCCTGTCCTTCACCCCAGCAACCAAACAAGGGGTTGCAAAGAACTGGATGGCTTCACCTTAAGTTCAACCACATTCAAGCCAAAAAGAAGTTATTTCCTAAATTCCAGTAAAACAGTCGAAAGGAACGTTCCTCGGGTGTCTCAAAATCCTGAGCTCTTATCTCTCCCATGGGGTATTTTCAGTATATTCTGTACTTATTTTACAATGTACAGCAGTTATTGTCTCTTTGTCTACCCAGTCTCGATGTGTTCTTTATTCAGGAGTTGCATGTTGCTGGTATTACAATTTGGGTGGCACCAAGCTTAGGCACCAAGATCTTCGGCTGAGCTTGTTTAGTTAGCTCAATTGGAGGGATGTTCTTCTAGGTTGAGCGTAGCGATTTTCTTTCTGATGTCGAACTTCGGCTGCGGGCGGCATCCCTCATGCTTCAGCCATGTTCTTGTTCCTCTGGACACCTTCTCTATTACTCTCTCTCTGTCTCTCTTTGATTGTTATACGAGCCTCGCTCTGAACTCTTTTTACCTCTTAAATGCATTTCCACATGCTCCTACCTCTCTCCTACCTCCTCCCATCTACCACACTCCTACACCAGGTGTCTCAGCCTTCCTAGGCCTTGTTCTCTCTCCACCTGCTCCACTACTCTATCTACCACCACCCTGTCTGTCACCACCTGCTCCAGGTGATATCTGTCTACTTTCTCCTTTTTCTTATCTCTCACCACCTCGTCCTCTGTATGTCTCACTGCATCCTCTACCTCCTCCTCCTGATAGTATACCTTCATCATCTGTCTCAAAACCTCCTTCTGATATTTCACGTGCTGCCACCCGGTCTTCTTCTGATGTTTCATGGTGATCTCACAACCTCCTCCAGCTGTCTCGGCACCTCCTCCCAATATCTCCCCTCCTCCTGATGTCAGTCGTGTTGTCTTTTAACCTCCTCAAAGAACTCCCACCTTTGACTCCACCTCCTATCCCTACTCACATGATTTTGACTACCATGTTCTTTCTATATCTAAGTGACCTCCTCTCCTCTACTCCAAATCTCTACCTCTACTCCAAGTCATCTCCTCTGCTCCAGCTTCCTCTAACCAGCCTCCTTCTCCCAGCTTTGCTTGCCTTCACAATGCCACTTCTCTGCACCTCTGCGCCCACAAGAATTCAACAACCTTTTATCAGCTTCCCTCCATTTTATAGGGCCCTGTCCTGCTCCTCTCAGTCCTCCCCACACTTACTGTCCACAGATGTGTGGGAAAATTGTCTAAGAAATATGATTGGTTGGTTTGAACTCCCAGGTGGTGCTTTTACTGCCGTATTGGCTCTGTGCTTTTCCCCTCCTGGGTCTGCGGGCCCAAAAGATATCTGGTACCAAAGCAATGTTTCATTTAGTGTTGGCACATTCTCACTCTCAGCTGTGCTAGCCAAGATGTCAGCTGCTTGATGTTTCCTTGTTTGCCAGTCTCTGCACTCACGAGTTTGTTACCCTGGATGTGAGACATGCAGACTCCAGCCTGGTAAGACTGAGTATGATGTGTTTTACCCTACCATGTACAAGACCTGTGGCAACATATCAGAGGTCTTCCTGAGGCTCAGTATTCAGTCTAACTTATAGGAACAGAACCTTTTAGTGGTTCCCAGTGCTAAACTCTGCCATGTTCCTAGGGGGGGTGGTGTGTTAGACCAGGGTCTACTCTACTTTCCCTTGGACCTGTAGGTGATGTTACCTGGCCCGCATAGTCACCTGTCCCCTGACCCACGGACGGGGCCAGGCTGGGAACTTCATCACATATCTCCACCCTTTGTTTCAAGGTCCACCTGGGGGTAGGGGGCGGGTCCTAGTGTTGTTTTTGATTATTATTATTAGGATATTTATTGAGCAATCCATGCATAGTCAATTGCAAGAACTGTACATGGCAAGAACGTGTCCGACACCCCTGTCCGCCACTCTGCAGCCTTTTGCAAAAACAATCCAACAACTACATGCTAGTGGTAACACAACTTTGCAATCAGTCACACCAAATTCGCTGGCTCCTCGGTCAACAACAGCAAAGCATCATCCTCTGAAAAGGACACCAAGAAAAACCAAGATGGATGGGAGGTTAGAGCCCATCTCAGCCCTCCCAGAACATCAGGTGTGTGAGAGTATTTTAATTCAAGACCATCTTATTGCCTGCCATATACACAACAAATGAGTCTCACAAGGGATGTTGGGTACCAATTCCTCTTCCCTGTGGACCCACATGAGATGAGATGGAATCATCCGAATGCCTGGCCAAAGTAAAGGGGGAAAAGGGCAGCCTCCCACCCCTCCACTGCTGGCAATGGGTCTATTTGCACCACCATGCTTCACCACTGCCCCATAATCTTGCTGATTCACAGATTTTCACAAGGCCTGCTGGAATAGTCACGGATGTCATTTTGGAGTTGCTAGGGGCTGTAGCTGTGCCCCTTGGTGACTTCCCTGTGACCCGTGGCACTGCCTCTGCGACCCCTGTTCAGAGATTTCAGAGGCGTTCTCAATGGAGTAATGGGGTCCCTGCCCGAGGCTCCAAAGATAAATGATTTATTTTTGAAATCAGAGTGCATGCACTGGGACTTCAGAAAGTCATTATTCCTTTTGCAGCATGAGATGGAGGCAATCCGGCTCCGCCGCAAAGGAAACCGTTATTTATGTTGGAGCTGGAGCACCTCCATCTCCCGCTGCAAAGGAATACATGATTTGCTTTGCAGCCCGAGATGGAGGTGTTCCCCACAAAGGAAATAATTATTTTGCAACTGGAGATGGAGCGCCTCCATCTCAAGCCACAAAGGAATTATTTCCTTTTGCCATGTGAGCTGGGGTTGGGGGGGAGGGGGAGGTTTAGGCTCCACTGGGCATGTCACGCACCAGGAAGCTCTCACTTCTTGAGAGCTTCCTGGTTTCTGTCTGTGAGGTGGAGCAGTCATGTGGGAGAGAAGTTCCACGGCGACTGGAAACAGATACGAAAAATAAAAAAGTGTATGTGTACGAGGATGTTCCATGTTTATGGTGTGTGTATTCTTGCATGTATGCAAGGGTGTGTATTACGCATGAAATGTGTGTGAATGGATGAGTATATGGCATGTATAGATGAGGGAGTGAATGTTGTGTGACTGTCTGCACCTGTGCTTTGTTGAGTGATGGGTTAGAGAGTGGCGGAGGGAGCAGGTGTAAGGGGTGGGCATCCATGCTAAAGTAAGCATTTATGTGTTATTAATTGGCCAGATTGGGAACTTTGGTGCATCCATTCTAGTGATTTCTTACTGTGGCATATCTGTTATTACTTGGCTAGACTGGCATTTTAGGGCAGCCAATCTAGCCCTTTCTTAAATTGGTATAACATTTTTTGTTTCTGGTCATCTAAGATAAACCAAGCATTATATGTGTTATTACTTGACTAGATTGGTATTTTGATGCAGCCAGTTGGACATGTTTTCTTATTGTGGCATAGCATTTTGAATGGAAACGTCAACAGGAGTGTGCCCTTATGTGAGGTTACAGTGATGCAGCCATCAAGGACCTGGATGGGCACATCCAGCGTGAAAGGCATCATGGAAATGCGTTGGGGAAATGCTCATGTGCACTGTTGGTGAATTGCATCTATTAGAATTTTGGATTACATTTTCTATACAATTCAATTGAAAAGTGTCTGGATTTTCCACAGGAAGCATGCTCTATTATGCACAATTTTAACCCCATTATTGAAATATGTTTTGTTGGTTCGGGCTCCCTCGATACGCTAGTACTCTCTGGCATATTTGTGGGAAATGTTTACAGCTCTACGGTAGCATTGCATGTTTTACTGGTGTTAAGGGCAAAGTCAACATGATGTTCGGTGGAGGTATACATGCATCCAATCAAGGAACCGGTTCCATGATTAACTCGCATTTTTGGGCGAAGCCAACTTGATGTGTATTATTACATGTCTGGACTGGCACATTGGTGCAGACAGTATAGCCATTTATTATTGGGTATCTATGTTCAAGCAAGCATTAGAAGGGTTGTTATGTGGCTAGAATGGCACTTGGTATGGCCAGTCTAGCCATGTCTTACTGTGACATGACATTCTTTACTGGGCATCTATGATGAAGCAAGCATGGTAAGTGTTCTTATGAGTGTAGACTGGCCTACACTGGAGCCAGTTTGGACATGTTTTCTTATTGTGGCACTGCAAACCTAACAGGTATATTTTGTTATGTGGGTGTACTGGCACATATTGGCATACGCAGCTTGGACATGTTTTCTTATAGTATCATCTGATCTATTTTGTTGTTCACCTACCCATCCTTCACATGTGTGCTTGGCATGGCCGATTGGAAGGCAGAGTACTGCAAGTACTCTCCTTTTCAGAGTTTGGTAAGGATGCAGCACTAAAATGGCAAAGCAGAAGTCCTCAATTCATAAGTGAAATTACAGTTTTTCCTTCATCCTTAATATATGGGGCTCTACTGACCAGTGGCGCCACTCTCCAAGTCCTAACACCTTACTCACAAACTGGAGCGCCTGCCTCAAAGTATTTGACTGCAACAACCAGCGGAGCCACACAACATCCTCTACATAGTGTTACATGATTGATCTAGTTGCTCCGGTTGACGTCAATACTGTATTAACTGGTGGTTCTGCCTCAATTTATTTGGTTCTATCCTCTTGTCCAACCATTTTAGAAGATGGCAGGATGGAGCAGGAGCATGTGATTCGCCATGATTTCCACCATTGACTCATCATCTAGTTCACACCGGCGGTCAAAGTTTCGGCAGTGCACACAGTATAAGCCGGTTGTAGGTGAAAAGATCTAAAACAAAATGATCGAATGCCTTTTTTTTCGACACCAAAAGTCCCGAAAAACATAGTCTCGAATGCTTTTTTTTATGGGGGGTTCCCTCCAACCCCCCGTTTTCCTTTTTAAAAAAATGTTTGTTTGCATACTAAACCAAAAAAGATATAAATAAATAAATATAAAAGCATTTGAATTTTTTTTTCTGTCCTTTTGGCTTCGAAAAGAAGGTTGTGGATGTCTAAGAAATTGGTAATACGGTTTAGCACAACCATTTCGCGCACTTTAGAGTAGTGCAGAAGAAGAGACACAAGGCGAAAGGTAGCCGGTAGGTTCGGGACAGTCCCTTTCTTTTTAAGGGGAGGGATGACCATGGCTGTTTTGAAAACAGAGGGAAAGCAAGTGGAGTCGAAGGACAGGTTGATGATGATGCTAGAGTAGGCAGAGTGTAAAATGAAGGTGGAGGGAGTGTGAGGAAGGTCATGAGAGAGTCTCTAATTTTGGAAATGTTTGCAGTGAAGTATTCAGCTAGGTCATTAGCGGTGAGAGTGGAGTTTATAGTCATATACTTAGGAGGAGTGAGGAGTGAGTTTAGGGTGTCCTCTAGCCGCTGAGGATGGTTAGAGTGGGAGTCAATGAGGGTTAGGTAGAATTCAACGTTTGCTCTATCGGGAGTGTACTTGAGAGAGTTCAAGGCAGAGAGGTAGAGTTGAAGGTCCTCATGTGAGTTGGTACGCCTCCATTTGCACAGCAGCCAACGCATATGTGTGCAGAGAGAGCATATGAATGGAGTGACCCATGGCTGAGGATGCTGAGACTTGGGGGTAAAAGTAAGCAGTGGGAAGTGAGAGGAGAATGAGTCATATAGTAGGGATTGTAAGCTGGAGAAGGCAGTGTTGGTGGAAGTGAAGGAGGGGAGTGAGAACTGTAGGTCGGAGAGAAAGGGGGAATGGCAGAATGTTTAGATTTCCTTTTAGTAATAGGTGAAGCAAGTGGTGAGGAAAGGTCAGAGGGTGGAAAGGAGATGGTAGTGGAAACATTTGAGTGGTCAGATATGGATAGTGTGACAGAGGTATTAGTGGCTGAGAAAGAGGTGGAGATAAATAAGCGATCAAAAGAGTTACCCCGTGTGTGTGGGTAAGTAGGTTATGGATAGAGTGGAGAGTGAGCTATCTAAGAAATGACTGAACTTGTGATTTCTTAGAAGTGGTTGGAGAGGGAGGTTAAAGTGACCTAAGAGACTGAGGTGAGGCTTAGTGGAAAGAGAATCTAGGAGTTCCCCAAGATCATCAAAGAATGGTCAAGTGGAACCAGGAGGGCGATAGATGGAGATGAACTGAATGGAGTAGGCCAGAGCAATTGTAGACATGATGAATTCAAAAGAGGTAGGAGAAGACGTGGCATTGGAGATTTGTGAGGCATTGAGGCGGGAAGAGAGTATGTGTCCGATGCCTCCACCTCTGCCAGTCAGTGGAGGAGAGTGAATGGAAGTCATGTAGGGCTGCCAAAGTGGCTGTGTCAGATGGAGAAGTCCAGGTTTCAGTGATTGCAAGAAGGTCTAGGGGAGGACCGCTGGAGTGAAAGTAGTCAGTGATAAAGGAAATATTCTTTCATACAGACTGAGAATTCCAGAGTACAATGTTCAGTTGATGTGGTGAGGAAGAGTATTGAAGTTGAGTCTCAGAGGAAGAGAGGTGAGGTGAGTAGGTGTAAGAGAAGGTACGGTTAGCTTGTTGGCTTTGTTTGTTGGAAGGATGTGGAAATAGATGGAGTAGTGGGAGTTTCAAGTTGTGAGTTTTATAATAGGGATAGGAAAGGAGGAAGTTGTAGTGTGACTGGAGAAAGCATAGGGAGAGGTGAGTAGGAGGAGCAGGAGTGAATGCATTACAGATAAGTAGCACAGTTTGGAGAGACAGTACCCTAATTAGGGTGCTAGGGGTACTCGCAGGTGTATTGAAATAGTTGGTTTAATGGAGTGTTGGAGTTAGATTTGAATGTGGTTTGTGTGCTGTATGCAAGGAATTTTTGTGGCAACATGTGGCAAACAGGGGCTAACAGGGAAAATACAGACTAAAATAAAGAAGGTTATAGTAGCAACCCTTAGCTCTTTCTTTCCTTTTCAATGGACGCTGTAAGGAACTCATGGTGGTAACAGTAAAGACAGACACAAGTGATCACAGTTCAAGGGTTTTCATTGAATTATAAATGCAGGGTGGAAAGACGCCTAACCTAGACCTAAATCTAAGATGAGAGCAAGCGTTGACCATCAAATGAAAAATAAGGCAGTTCTAGTGGCGTGTCAAATAAATAGGCCTATACTAAAAAAAACTATTGCCAAATCCATACAACTAATTACGTCAAGATTGTGGGACAGGGTTTCAATAAAGAAAGAAGTGTTCACAAATAATAAGTCAGGATGTGATTTCCAGGGATCTCCCTTGCCCACGTTTTGATCAGGGGACAAAGTGGGTCTCCTGAGCACAGCACACGCTTGAGCTTTCCCAGCACGGACCAACAGTTCCATATCAGCTATCAGGTTCTTCGATGGCCAAGTCTCTTTTCAATAAAAAGTCTCTTGCCTTCGAGGCCTGATGTATCCAACAAACAAACACAAAGTTCAGTTCCACGTATACGTTGGGTGATTGCTTCACCCCCGGGTCTCCCTCTTCCGGGCATAGACCCTTCACAAACTTGTATTCAACAAATCGGCTAAACAGTTCCTTTTTCAATAAACTTTAAGTGATAACTTTCCACCCCGGATCACCCTCTTTCGGGCTTGGATCCCTCTCAGATGTCAGCCTCCCTTGTCCAGGTTCACTATGGCTCTTCTTACTTTTTCAGAACAGCTCTCTGTGGACAATCCTCTGCCGGGTGCACTCCTGCCAACACACTGGGGGACAACATAGGGACTTCAGGCTTCGCCCCTTTTCATCAGCATCCCTCTGCCAGGTTCACTCTTGCCAAATTTACAAAATACACTGTTCATATACTGATTTCAAAATGCAGGATTAATTTCCCTTAACTTCACAATCATCTGTCAGTCAAAGACTTTCGACTGTACAGATGATTTTACAAGACCCTTGTATGACCACTTTGACTTCTTCTCACCTCTTCCCAAGGGTTTCTGGTGATGGTAGTTTATATCTTCGGGTAATCGGCCAGAGTGTCCTTCGTGAGTATCCAAGTGGTGCCAGACCCCTTTATTGCTGGTTTCCCCCCTCTTAAATCAATAGTCATTTTATGCTTCTTCAAAAGTTAAAATTAGCCGTTGGCTATTTATCGTTCTACACAGTTTGGTTTCTTATCAACTCTCCCTCGACTCACCGGCTGTAATGAACTGCTTGGATTTCATCTCTTTAGAGTTAAGGTTGGTACCATAGAGACCCGGGTCTCTTCTCATCTTGGTTATCAGTGGAGGAGGGATTCATGTACCGTAGACATCTCCTGCAACACACACTGGCTATTGTTCGCAGACTTATGATTCCCTTTGCGGAGGCTTCACAGGCCTTGGTCGGAGAGGGCAAGGTTGCTTCTCTCCTTGTCACCCTCTTGGTCTTTGCCGTCCTACTCCTCCTCTTGAACTGCTGTGCTGAGTTAGCTCTCACTTCGCGCGGTCTGCCTTGCTCTCCTTGTGCTCTTGTGCTCCACCTTTTATCCATGTGGGCAGGAGCATTGCTAGGTTTGTAAAAGATCCGGGGCAAGAGCCCATGGAAAGTTTAGACGACCACATAACTCGTCTATATCATGTGAATGTGCACACTGCGTTGTGCTTTCGATCGATAACAATGCATAGTATACTGCTCATACTCATTTGGAGGACTGCTAAAATAGCTATACTGCCATTCCAAAGTGTGAACATTCATCCAATAGTGCTGAGAAGCTAGGGCTCCTTACATTGAGGAGAGCCGAATCTGTTCCTTCTTGAGGCCTAGAACTAGATTGAGACTTGTGCAATTAGTCTGTGTGCGGTACTTGCAGATCTGTTAGCTTTCACAGTGTCAGTTGCTGCCAAGCTTCTGATATGTTGGGTTGTTAGTCCTGATCCCATTTCAAGGTGGATCAGAGACTAATTCAGATGCAATGATTGCAAACCCCTGGTCTCCCAAGGAGTCAGAGACTCTCCCTCCTAAACGTGCACCAGCTAGAATAGGCAGTGGGCACACTTGAGCAGTTCAAAAGGGGAAGCCTTAGCATGGCCTGGAAGACATACACCTTCTTCTCTGAGGACTCTACCTGTAAAGCCTCCCACACACTCAAGCTTTTCACAACGCCACCTGCACAATGTGATTCCTAGTGGAAGCAGTGATGCATACATTCAAGCCCTCCTATACGTAAGGCCTGAAAAGGTAAAATACTGCATTCTGTTTCGAGGCATGTCCTGCAGGGGTTTCCTGTGATGGACCTGAGAGCACATCCGGCTCCTCTTCAAATCGAGGGATGGGAATCAGCAATTGCCATTGCAAGGTGTCATGGTAGTTGACGTACCAAATGCAGGAATTGCAGAGCTTTTTAGATCTTCAACATACACCAGACCTTTCCCTATCCCTGGGGATGTGTCAGGAAACTAGGACAGTGCAGTTTCTCTGAGCGTTGCAAGGAGACAACCACTACAAAGATGGTACAGAGTGATGGTGACACAGTTGGATGGGTGTAAATAATAAACCTTGGCTAAGTGAATGGGGTTTTATCACACATATCTCAATGGCCAATCTTTGCATTTATTAGTTCCCTGTAATTCCCACTTTTAGTTTAGGGTTGAGCATCTACCATTGTTCAGAGTCAGTTTCTGGCTGCTCAGTTCACTTGATCGATTTCGTATGTAACTTACACAACAGCTGGACTCCCATATGTGCTGGAACTGTGGAGACTTGTGGTATTGTGTATGTCTGGTAACCCAGAATCCTGCAAAGCCATAATTATTGACCCATCTCCCCACATGCATTTGTACTAGTAACTGGTACCCCACAAACCGAGCTCAACCTCAGGCACGAGGTAGCGGCACAGTGCTGCAAGGTTGCACACTTCTGCTTCGCTTAAGGAAACCTGGCTGTAGAAACTGCTCTCTGTTGCTCAACGCTTGTGGTAGTCACTGGTGTCTGCAGGTGGTGGGCATTTCTAGCTCCTCAACCCCCATATCCTTGCGCACCTGCCAACATACAGCTTCATTTTTTGCTTTTTAGTTTCCAGTTTCATCAAATCCCCTATAATGGGCACATTCCTGTGGGCTCTTTGTAGCTGATGGTCTCATTCACTGTCGTGTCTTCTCCATTTTCTGTATCTGTTTCTGTTCTTTGATTGCTCCAGGATTTCTTTGTCCCTAAGCATTGTAGGTTTGAAGCAACTTATCAGATGAGTGGAGAGCACTATTTAAGTTCTGTTTAAGGATAGGGCATGTGCCTGGATCACCTTGTCACAGTGACCCTTAAGAAGACCTCATATGGCCTCTAAAGCTTATCCCCTAAACCTTGGAAAGCTTATCTTCTCATGTGGGTTCTCCTGCTACCTTTGAATTGATTACAATCGGGATGTCATCTCCTTTCCATTGCCTGATGTATCTAGGTGTATTTTCTATTGTCTCTCTGGCATCCACCACTGGATGGCACTTCAATGCCTCATGTTTAACTCCTCCCAGAGCAAAATCATTTAATTCCTGCCTGTGCTGCCCCAGTCCTCTTCCCACCCCTTCTGCTTTCACCCTGACCTCATTGCACCAGTCTACATGGCTGGTAGCATCCCATTGACAGTGAAATCAAGCCCCATTAGATCATTGCATCCACAGTTGAAAGTCTGGACCTAATGAACGCTGGGAAGGTCTTCTCGAACTCTACTTAGCAGACAGGCATGATTATTGTTTGTGCTTCCTCTTGGTTCTCTCTCAAATGTTATCTTTGCAACTCTCACTCTTGATGGCCTCTGTTGCCGCTCTCCCACCCCGCCTCCTCGATGGCTGGCTCTCTGTACATCATTGAGCTTCTATCTGGGGCTACAACCAAATGACCTGGGGCTATAGCCCCCCCAGCAACCCCGTAGCGACGCCTCTGCCGGTGGGGAAGGGAAAGGGACGTCAGGAGGGGTGTGTGATTCTGGTCAATTGCCTGACTTTGCCTGACCCTTGTATTGGGACATGTCAGATAAACGGCTCTGGTGTTAGTTTGTTGTCTTTTGTGTTGTGCGAAAGTGTTTGTGTCGAGAAGGGGGGGCAGTGTTTTGGAATATCCTACGTGGTAGGATGGGGAAAAGGTGTTGAAAGAAGGGGGACACCACGTTTCACCCGTCGGTGTCTCACTCCCATTCCCCAAGGACCCCCCCATGCAAGTGATCCTCCCTCACCTGTCCACCCCCAATAACTGGATCCAAGAGCGATGGCCGTGTCCTGGCCACCTGGATGACTGATCCCTGAGGACTAGCTAGGGAGACACCTTCAGGTTTATCACAACGCTGAGGCGAATGGACACCCAAAGGAAAGTGCTTATAAGCCCAAAGTAGCCTGGAAGTAACTTTGTCAGAGGTCACAGGGGCAGTACCTAGATCAGTCCTGGATGCTTCGTCTGGGTCTTTTGACCTCTGCAGCCAGCCTCAGGTGGATGGAAAGAGGGCTTCTGGTGGTGTTGGGGTGAGCTTCGTGTTGCTCCCAGCCCAGTTGAAGCCCCCTTTGGAGGGGGAAAGACCTTCTAAAGATGCCGGGCTATGCAGCCTCCTTTGGTGTATATGTTTAAAAGTAAAAGGACCACTTAAAGATAAAGAAAGGTTTGTTTTACATTCACCTTGCTCTTTCTGTTTTTCATTTACATGAAAATATTGTTATTAGGACAGTCTCCTAACCTGTTAAGCATGCAGGACATCAGGATATGCAGTTTATAAAATCTCAAATATGTTTTGCCTATGTCAAAGCATTACCCACCACCTGGGATATAGTTCAGTGTAGATCATGTTCGAGGGGAGCAGAGTTCGAGGGTACTGAGTCACACCACGATGGGTTACTCATAAATACTGAGGAGTAAGCTCCATGGTCTGTTTGACATCTAGTGCTAAAGAATGTGTCTGTATTCCATTAGCACCTAGATCAGAAAGTACATACCCGCATGTGTTCTTTTATTCTGTTAAGATTAAAACAATATTCCATATTGTGTTTCCACAGGACTTGGGTACATGTGTGTAAAATACTGCATATCAGTATTAGCGTTCCTAAAATATGCATTTTATTAAGTGCCACATCAAAGTATTTCAAAATATAAAATAATGTTCATAGCTTTTATGGCGGCTCAGAAGCACTCGGACAATTCCAAGACATTTTAAAACAACACAGGTTTCATGTCTGTATTACACTTCTTCAGTCCTGGGATATATGTGTGCACAATACTGTACACAATATTGGTGATTGAAGGCAATCTATCTGGGTTAATGTCAAACCAAAGTTTTTGCAAGTGTAAATTAATTTCCAAAGATCCAATGTCAGTTTTGAGACTGTTATGTTGTGTTAAGTTTTGTTAAAGCTTTGTCATAATGCGCTGCATGGTACAGAGTCCACGTCAGTGCACCATTAATCAAGTGCCTGGCACAGCGTAGGCATGTGCATAGTAATACCCATAGGCAAGAATAAAGATCTTCAGAATCTATAACTACTCAGCAATTCTCCGAGTCGGAATGCAGTGCATTGCACACACGCACATGAAGGAGGGTGCGTGCTGCTGGATGATCGCGTGCACGTGCATTTCAGTGTGTTACCACCGACACAAAGAGTCAGGAAATGAAGACGAGAAGATGGTGCATAAAGAGGAATAAAGCACACACTACAGAAGCTGGGCAGCATCTTTCCAGTGAAACTGTACAGATATCGACATCTTCCCAGGAGAGCCAAATGCCCGGCACATCTATGAGGATCCACACAAAGGAGAAGACCTTTGCCTGTAGTGTTTGTGGGATGTGCTTCACGCACAGGACTAACCTAGTATTACACATTAAATCACATACAGGTCTGTGGGGACAGACAACCCCTACTCTTGAGAAGCCGTACAAGTGCACAGAGTGCAAGAAAAGATTCAGTCATTGCTCAGGTCTAATAATCCATCAGAGGATCCATACTGGGTGAAGCCCTACAAGTGCACAGAGTGCAAAAAAAGATTCAGTCATTCCTCAGGTCTAATAATCCATCAGAGAATCCATACTGTGGTGAAGCCCTACAAGTGCACAGAGTGCAAAAAAAGATTCAGTCATTCCTCAGGTCTAATAATCCATCAAAGGGTCCATACTGGGGTGAAGCCCTACAAGTGCACAGAGTGCAAGAAAAGCTTCAGCCATGTCTCAACTCTGAAAATCCATCAGAGGATTCATACTGGGGTGAAACCCTATAAGTGTACAGAGTGCAACAAAAGATTCAATCAACTCCCACATCTGATAAGACATCAGAGGATCCATACTGGAGTGAAGCCTTACAAGTGCACAGAGTGCAAGAAAAGCTTCAGTTATTTATGAACTCTGATGATCCATCAGAGAATCCACACTGCGGTGAAGCCTTACAGGTGCACAGAGTGCAAGAAAAGCTTCAGTCAATCCCTAGCTCTGAAAATCCATCAGAGGATTCATACTGGGGTGAAACCCTATAAGTGTACAGAGTGCAACAAAAGATTCAATCAACTCCCACATCTGATAAGCCATCAGAGGAGCCATACTGGAGAGAAGCCTTACAAGTGCACAGAGTGCAAGAAAAGCTTCAGTTATTCCTCCGGTCTAATAATCCATCAGAGGATCCATACTGTTGAGAAGCCCTACAAGTGCACATAGTGCAAAAGCCGATTCAGTCAATCCTCACTTCTGATAAGCCATCAGAGGGTCCATACTAAGGGGAAGCCCTACAAGTGCACAGAGTGCAAGAAAAGCTTCAGTTATTCCTCAGGTCTAATAATCCATCAGAGGATCCCTACTGGAGAGAAGCCTTACAAGTGCACAGAGTGCAAAAGACGTTTCTATCAAACATCACATCTGATAAGCCATCAGAGGATACATACTGGAGAGAAGCTTTACACATGCACAGAGTGCAAGAAAAGCTTCAGGCATTCCTCGGCTCTGATAATCCATCAGAGGATCCATACTGGGGAAAAGCCCTACACGTGCACAGAGTTCAAGAAAAGCTTCAGTGACAACTCTGCTTTGAAAAGTCATCAGAGGATCCATACTGGGGTAAAGCCCTACGAGTGTGCAGTGTGCAAGAAAAGCTTCAGACGTTCCGATCATTTAATACGCCATGAAGGGATTCATACTGGGGAAAGCCCTACAAGTGCACAGAGTGCAAGAAAAGTTTCAATCAGTCCATACAGTTGATACGCCATCAAAGGATCCATACTGGAGAGAAGCCTTACTAGTGCACAGAGTGCAAGACAAGCTTCAGTCAATCCCCAGGTCTGAAAATCCATCAAAGGATCGATACTGGGGTGATGCCCTATACGTGTACAGAGTGTAAGAACATTTTTCGTGACAGCTCCGTTCTGAGACGCCATCAAAGGATCCATACTGGCGAGAAGCCCTACAAGTGCACAGAGTGCAATAAAAGCTTCAGTCGTTCCTCAGCTCTGAGATGTCATCAGAGGATCCATACTGGGGAGAAGCCCTATGCGTGCACAGTGTGTCATCGATCTTATCGTATGTTGTCTACTCTAAAAATCCATCAGAGGACACATACCGGAGGGAAGCCCTACAAGTGCACTCAGTGCAGTAAAAGCTTCAGTCAATCCACCACTCTGATACGCCATCAAATGATCCATACTCCATGGATGTGGTCACTGGTAGACCACATTTGACTGTGCTATGCCTTATGGTCACCAGCAGACCACATTCTGATTGCGCTATGCCTTATGGTCACTAGTAGACCACATTCTGATTGCGCTATGCCTTATGGTCACTAGTAGACCACATTTTGATTGTGTTATGCCTTATGGTCACTAGCAGACCACATTTTTATTGTGTTATGCCTTATGGTCACTAGTAGACCACATTTGACTGTGTTATGCCTTATGGTCACTAGTAGACCATTCGATTGTGTTGTGCCTCATGGTCGTTAGCTAGCTGCTACTCTAAACCTACCTACTAGTCGTGCCATTCACATGCTACCTGTAAGCGCGCTTCAATCCCTAAGCTAGCAATACCTCTAACTAGCCTCTCTGCCCCTTGGGCCTATAAGCATTAGCGTAGCCTACAACTTCCATCATCCCCCTAGCATCCCGCCCCGATCCCATATCTGAAACATGTCAGCCTGGCTAGTACTCATCATGTTACCCTTCTGCATCTTGCCCGATTGCACACCATGCTGCAGAAACAGCTATATCCCATTTAGCAATGGACTTGCCAAGCTTGGCTGTCTAAGACACCACCCCATTCCCTGCCCACACCCTTCCTGCCCTCCCAGCCTCCTTTCCCCCACATTGCGCCAACAGACCAAAGCACTAAAATTAGCATTACTCTAGGTAACCCTCCATCCAACCTCGTCATAGATAACCACTCCGACAATATCCTGAACGCACGTAATTTGCTCGAACTTCGCCGTACAGCCCACCCTAACCTTATGACTCGTAACAATAGACTAGGCTGGAGACACCCTACCTTATTTAACAAAATGACCAACAATCTTACATCTAAAGCCACTAACAAAAACATCATTGCAAACACTATGCCACTCAAAGGAGCCTTACTCAATGTCAGATCCCTTGTGGCCCACCCTACGGAAATCGCTGACATCATCTATTCAGCAAATTTAGATTTCCTCGCTGTCACAGAAACCTGGCTTCATGCCGCAGCAGGTCCCTCCCTAACCCTCGCTGTTCCAGACAACTACTCCATCCTTAGGGCCGACAGACCTAATGCCCGTGGAGGAGGTGTAGCACTTATATTCAAATCCTCATTGGATATTAGATCTGTGACCTCCCTTCCTCTTAACTCCTGTGAACACCTTTCCATTAAAATTCAAACTACCCCTAAAAATACCATCACCCTAGAATTAATATACAGACCTCCTGGTCCCATAGGTTCCTTCGAGGAAGATATAACGTCCCTCATAGCTGAAAAATCCAAACCCTCATCACAGAACATTATTCTAGGTGACTTTAACCTGGGATACAACGATCCTCACGACACTCCAGCATCCACCCTTGCCAATGCACTTGGCGAACAGAACTACACTCAACTTAACACCCTACCCACACATCAGAAAGACAGAACCTTAGACTGGCTCACTGCCCATAACTGCAACATTATCTGTAAGAACCCCCAACCACTCATATGGACCTACCATTTCCTAGTCTCATTTGATATTAGCACTAATAATCCACACCATATACCGTGCCCACCTGCACCAGCATGCCTAACGAGAAATAAGCGGAACATCACCGCTGAAGCCCTCATTCCACTGGTTCTACCCACTTTAAATATGATTCCCAACTCAGCAGACCTTAACCTACTAGTAGACACTTACAATAACACCATGACCAAAGCTATTGACCTTGTCGCCCCTCTAAAACTACGTAAAGGTAAACCTAAAGCACATCTCAAGTCCTGGTACACTCCTAAACTTAAAATACTTAGAAATAAAAAGTCCAAAATGGAAGCCCTTTGGAAAATGAACCCATCAGAGGAACATAAAATCAATCTCACAAATGCATCCTCCCTCTATAAAAGAGAAATAATTCACACTAAAAAGGAAGCCTATAATATAAGAATAAGTAATGATAGTTCCAGTACCAAAGAACTATTCACCATCCTGAAGGAGTTAGAAAACCCTAATCCTCCCACGGACACGTCCGTGAAGGACCAACTCTGGTGCACTAGTATCCAAGATGCCCTTGCGAACAAAATCACTGGCCTACAGACTAAAATTGAAAACAAAAGACTACAACTCTCTAATAGCAGCCCCACCCTTAGCCCCCCTATCCCTAGCCCACCCACCACCCCTAACACTAACCATGGCTTCACCTTTAAAAAAAGTCACTGCTCCAGAAGTGCAAAAAATGATATCCTCCCTCAAACCATCAAACTGCAAAGGGGACAGCTGCCCTGCACAGATTATAAAAGACACAGCAAGAGATCTCGCCCCCTTTATCTCCAAGCTCATAAACATATCTTTCTCCACTAACTTGGTACCCAATAACTTGAAACAGTCATGGGTCCTCCCGCTACTAAAAAAACAGACCTTGGACCAAGCCATCCCTACTAATTAAAGGCCTATCACAACCGTTCCCTTCCTGTTAAAAATTCTTGACAGAGTTGCTTACTTGCAAATTCAGCATTACATAGAGTCTAACCAATTACTTGGATTGCGTCAGTATGGCTTCCGGCCTCAGCATGGAACAGAAACGGCCCTTGTTGATCTTAAAAGTCAGATTGACGAAATTAAAGATAAGGGCAAGGCTGCCATCCTACTCCTTTTAGATCTCTCAGCCGCCTTTGACCTGGTTGACCATAAGATTCTCTGCAATCACCCCTTTTCTGCCTCCCACTTCTCCCCTTCTGCTGTCGCGTGGATACAGTCCTTCGTGGCTAATAGAACTATGAGAGTCTTCTCTCCGGTGGCAGCAGCAGACCCTATTCCCAATACTTGTGGTGTCCCACAAGGTTCATGTGTCTCACCGACCTTATACAATATTTTCACAAAGCCCCTCTTTGATAAACTGGACCATCTGGGTGTCACCTACACAAACTACGCGGATGACACCCAGATACTCCTCACTATCTCGGGCAACTACAAAACTGATGTAACCAGGATCAATATAATCTTCTCTGTCATTCAGGCATGGATGGCCACACATGGCCTCTGCCTGAATGACGAGAAGACTGAACTGCTCATTGTTGGTTCACCTAACAACTTACAAAAACTAAGTCCCAACTATTCCAACATCATAATCGATGGTAATACTATCCCGGTTGCCAAAAATGTAAAAACACTTGGCTTTTACCTCGATGCTAATACCAACCTCGCCAAACAAGTGAACTCTACCGCTTCAGCCACTGCCTATACAGGTAAACTAATTAGAGCTTGTAGACCATTTCTCTCCTCTAACAGTTGCCTCACACTAGCTAGAGCTCTTATACAATCTAAGTTACACTACTGCAATAGCCTCTACCTAGGTGCCAATCAAGCGATAATTAGCAAACTCCAAGTCCTTCAAAATAATGCGCTACGGGCAGCACTAAACATTCCCAGGCGTGAGCACATCTCTGCCACTAGAACCTCATGTAAATGGCTCACCATCCAACATAAAATCGATCTAAAAACCCTCTGCCTTACCTACAAAGCACTCAACCAGCTAGCCCCTCCCTACCTTACTAACAAATTTACTCTGAAATCTTCCCGTAGAACTACGAGATCTTCTAATACCCTATGTCTCACAGTACCCAGATTTACCTCTAAAAGAGCTGGAGGCTCGAGCTTCACTGTCCTCGCCTCCCAACTCTGGAATAGCTTGCCGCTGAATATTAAGGCGTCCAAATCCTTCCAATCGTTCAGGAAGCTTGCCATTGGGTGGCTTCTGACAAAAAGTCAACCTTCAAGTTAGTCCTCAGCTATAAATTGTACATATTGCATATGGCTCATTTCTGTCATTATTGGTTGCTATTACCTCTACTGTCTGTATATTCTGTATATATATATATGTACATATATCATGTATACTTGTTGAGCTATTACTACTACTGTTTATTACCATGTACTGTGCCTTGTAACTTGTACTAAGCGCCCTTATACTCCCGGGTCCGGAGCGCTATAGAAATATAATAAACAAACAAACAATA